>NC_135714.1:201316961-201981099 GCF_964656455.1 Halichoerus grypus
TTTATTCATAATTGCCAAAACTTGGAACCAACCAAAATGTCCTTCCAGGGGTGATGAATAAATAAACCGTGGTATATCCAAACACTAGAATATTATTCAGTGGTCAAAAGAAATGAGCTCTCAGGCCTGTGAAAACACATGGAGGTGCCTTAAATGCCTGATACTAAGTAAAAAAAGCCAATCTGAAAAGTACATACTGTGTGATCCCAACTATACGACATTCTGGAAAAGGTTAAACTATGAAGACAGTAAAACAATCAGTGGTGGGCAGGGATGAATAGGCAGAGCACAGCGGATTTTTAGAGCAGTGAAAATACTCTGATCATGCTGTAACGGTGGATACCTGTCATTATACATTTCTGAAAACCAACAGAAGGTATAGCACCAAGAGTGAACAGTAATGTAAACTAAGGCTTAGGGTGATAATGATGTATCAGTGTAGGTTCATCAGTTGTAACAAATGTACCACTCTGGTGTGGGATACTCATAGTGGGGGAGGCCGTTCTTTTGTGGGGACAGGAGGTATATAGGAACTGTATTTTCTGCTCAGTTTGTGATGAACCTAAAACAACTCTAAAAAGTATCATTAGAGAAAAAGAAAGGGCATCATGTGTTTTCCTTAATTGTATCTATATGATTTACCTAATTAGAAAAGATTTTGTTAGAAAGTCCTGCCTCAGTTAGGTTTATATTGAGTGGCATCCAGATAGACCAGGGTGTGTCTTTTGATTTATGTCACTGATGAGGTTATCAACTGCTTAAGATAAATCACCTTCAAAAGGGTGATTTATCTAGAGTGAGAAACTCTGAGGTCCTTTGTGTGGTGGTTGCATCCTCAAAGAGTTGGCTTCATTAGCTTTTCCATCTATTCGGGTTTGGGTAAATACTGGACAGAATTTTTACCAGGAAAGAAGACTCCTATATTTCAGAGAGAAAGTTATAATCAGAAAGTGATGGTTTATCTGACTGCAGGCACTTGGGGGCAGGTTTCCTTACCATGGACATAGAATTTTTCTCTATTATCACTCGGATGTAATGGTCACAGGAGAAACTTGCCTAACTCCATCATATATAGGTAGATTTTTCTGCATTTAGAACTTTGAGAGGACAGCATAAATAAATAAATAAATAAATAAACAAATTCCATGAGTGACATGAAAGAATAGTGGTTCTATTTAAAAATGTCAAGGCAGAGGGCAAGGGAAACACTTTGGTTGTAGTTTAATGAAAGTATCTCTGTGTAACGGAGATTTAAACTGAAACTGGAGTAGAAGGAGTATGGGGTAGGAAGTTTGTGGATGGGGGTGGAAATGAAGAATTATAATAGTGCCCAGGTTAGAAATAATAGCGGTGTGTTTGTTTGGTAAAGGCATTTAAAATGTCAATACCCAGGGCACCTGGGTGGCTCAGTTGTTAAGCGTCTGCCTTCAACTCGGGTCATGGTCCCAAGGTCCTGGGATCGAGTTCCGCGTCGGGCTCCCTGCTTCTCCCTCTGCCCCTGCTTGTGTTCCCGCTCTTGCTGTCTCTCTCTCTCTCTCTCTCAAATAAATAAAATCTTTAAAATAAATAAATGTCAGTACTCAGATGTAGCCAGCCATTAACTAAGATTCAGACAAAGGAGTAATTTCTGTATTTGGAGGGATGGAGTTATTGTCATAAGAATACTTCATTTTAGGTGTAAGTTTGCAAGCAGAGATGATCACTCAGAAATGGGAATCCAGAAAAGAAATTGGTCACTTTCAATTTAGAGACAGCAATAGAAAAAATTGGAACAACTGAAGAAATGCATGAGCCTGCCAGGACATGGTATAAAAGGAGAACAGGCTCTCACATTAAGTCTTGAGACATTCCAAGAGGATTGAGGAATTCTTTACAGAGGACATGGGAGAAGGACTGATTATAGACGGGAAGAAGCTCTGAAAAGGAGGTCAAGGTTTAACTCCTCTTTGTTTCCGTGTAAGAATTTATTTATGGAGAGACAATCAGTGATGTTAACAATATATGGTGGTGGCCTTTTTAAGTCAAAGGGAGAGGAGGATGTGAGCAAAGGACAACTGCATTTCCAGTTTGATTTTGAAGGGAGGTTAGAAGGGCAGGAACTGGAGAGAAAATAGGTTCAGAGAAAATTTTTGCTTCAAGTTATAAGAGATATAATGAACTTAAATGATGGGGGATTGATTGTAGAGAGATGGACAGGTTTTTGGGAAAGGAGATTTAATTTACAAACAATAATATAGGTCTCAACAAAACAGGAGAGAAAGGAATTCAGTTGGAGACTTTGGACTTAGAGGTAGCACGACTTCTATTTGATGGGAGGAAAGGAATAGCCAATGGATATGAATGTAGGAATATTTGTAGAGATTATGATGAGAAACTGAGTTAGTGTGTCACCTTATGTAATTCATCTCTGTTATAGACTGAATTTTGTGTTTCCAAAAGTCAAATGTTGAAGTCCCAACCCTCAGAGTGTATTTGGAGATTGGGCCTTAAAACTGGCAATTAAGGTAAGATGAGGGCATTAGGGTGGGCCCTAATCCCGTTTGAGTGGTGTCTTTGCAGAAGAGGGAATTAGGGCACAGACATGTGCAGAGGGATGGCTATGTGGAGACAGGGAGAATGGCAGTCTACGAGCTAAGCGGGGGAGGCCTTAGAAGAAACCAACCGTGGCGACATCTTTCATATCCAGTGGCCAGAATTGTGAGAAAATACATTTCTGTTTAAGCCCCTCAGTGAGTGGTATTCTGTTACAGCAACCTTGGCAAATTAACACAGTATGTATAGTAGGGAATAATCTTACCTCTTGAAAGGTGAGAATGTGTAGCATCAAAAGGCATGGGTAAGATTTGAAATATTTATGGGAACATGGAAAAATGATTTAGAGTTGCCAGACACATTCGAAAACCCCTAGGAGTAGTAGTTCTGTTTTTAGAACAGGATCAACTTACTAGCCATGTGTGTCAGATGCAGTCACAGGAAAGGCGGGTATGTGGAGTCACCTGCTGTTGAGGTCTTGATGGGAAAATGTGGTTAATAGTGCAGGGAACATAGAAAGTGCTGGTCCTGGTAAGTGCCTGTTGAAATGAGTCAGTGTGGATTAAAGTGGGTAGGAAAAATGAAAAGGGAGAAAGCCTGATGTTTGAGAAGTGGTCAGTACACGGAGGTTCCCGTGTACAGAGAACTGAGTATGGGGTGTAATTTCTGTGAAGAAGTAAGGAGAAGAAATTGTAATTAACGGTAGGACTTCTGATTAGGTCAGAAATGATGTGATATTCCAGGTAAAACCTAGGTGTGGTGGGTAATCCTTAAGGAATTTGAGCATAGGAGAGAGGGAGAGCAAAATTAAAATACAGATAGGTTATTTCCTAGCTGTGTAACTTTGTTACATTATTGAAGTTTTTTGAACCTCTTCTGTTCATTTGTTAAACTGGTAAATAAAATCACCAGGTTTATTGTGAGGATTAAATAAACGAATACATGTAAATATCAAAGTAGAGTCACATTTGATACAAATTTCCTTTTTTTTTCTTTTTCTGGACCTCAGGTACAAATGGGTGAGTTAATCCTACTCTTGTTTATGACACATTATCATCATTTTCCCATGAAATACATTTAATTGTTGATATTTTAAGGGAGAATTTACAGTTTATACATGCTTTCTCACTGTGTGTGTGTCTCACACACATTTGTGTGTATGTATGTAAATGTGCGTATACATATACATATGTGTGTGTGTAATAATGAAATGCAGGCATAGTGCAGCTAATGAAGATTAACATAGAACAGGATTTCAAGGACTTCAGTTACCACTTTACTAAAATAATCAGGTAGAGCAACTAGATTTCCTCCCGAACCACAGCCATTCTGTATTATCTGGACGTCCTTGGAAGAGAGGATTGGGACAGTAAATGACAGGAACATTATGACCCATATATTCCTCCTTTCTGATGCAGGGGATTTTTAAGGACCAGACTTGCAGAATGAGTGCCACTGATCCCTCCAAATGGAATAAGTCCTTGAATTGATGAACCCTGTCATAAAACAGATTTGGCAATCCAAATCCATGGGCAAGGGAGAGTAGGAAGAGAGTGTGGCTCCAGAAGGCTACCGTGGATGCTGGGGAGCCACTGCTTGGGTATGAGAATAATGAAATCTGAGCAATTCCAGTGTTTACCTACAGATGGAAACAAAAATCGATGTGAGGCATGAATCCGGGATCTCTAGGCTTTGGAATCAGGGAGGGAATTAAATAACTCTGGATGCTGTGGGCTAATTAACCTATACAACTCAATACTTTCAATGTTCTTATTCATAAAATCTCTATGTTTTTTATTAGCAACTGTAGTCCTAGTCTTCTTTTGACCATGGGAGAGGAAGTGAGTCCTCTGCTTTTCTTGTGGACTGCACTGCATGTTTGTTGGTTAGGCTGGGGGTCACACCCAGGTAAGGTTTGGGGCTTCGTGACAGGTGAGAATGGAAATTGTGCACAGGACGGGAGTCTCATGGCTTCTTTCTCCATCCTCAGCTTTGCCCGCTTAGTGCTTGGACTGTCTGTGAGTGAAAACCCAGAGAAAGGCACCTGGCAACTGAGTTATTGACAATGCAGCCACTGGTGAGTAGGGAAGCCTCTTTCTGCTGAAATAACACCCTCGTGCCATCAGATGGGCAAGTTTTGCCTTTTGGCCTGAATGTTCAAGTGCAGTCAGGAAGTCCTCAGGGATCTGAGCTCCCGTGAGATTTCCCCAGAACTCTGGGATGGTTATGATGAGTCAGAAACTCAATAACTAGTAACCTTCCTAATATCACACTAGTTTATCCCAGCCTCCATTAAGCTTGTGTATTTACAGAAAAGAAGAAAGCAGTTTGCTTTCTCTAACTCAGTCCATATCCTCATTGGGAAATAATTCACCCATTAATCATGGTGTTGGCTCTAATGATCATTTCATAAAGGGTTGTGGTGAAGAGATGAGCAAGGAGGAGAATACTGTGGTCCGACAGAGAGGCCTTCCCAGGAGTCCAGTGTTTCAGGTGCTGGGTGAGGGCTGTGGAGTGTTGAAGGGAGTACAAGAGAAGTTGAGGCCACAAAAGGCATGAGGGATCACTCATATTTTCCCAGTTTTAAAATTTTGAGAGGATATATTTGCACTTTTGGGAACTTCTTAGCATTCTTGCCCCCAGTCACATATTTTACCTTTTTGTAATTAGTGTATAGGGAGTATTAAGTCCATAATTGTGGCTATATATTCAGGAGAAGGGTATACAGTAGAGTAAAATTCAAGATCCTGCAGAAACTTTTTAAGAACTACATAAAGCAAAACGAGTCAAGAGGCTTCTCTTCTCCTTTAGTAGAGGGACAAGACAGGTGCTAACTGGTGTCTAAGGCCCAGAGAAAATGAGGAGTCCTCGTAACACGGGAGCAGCCAGGCTAGGACCCTTCAGTACAGCTGTCTCAGAGGTTCCGGGCTTGTACGGCTGAGCCTTCTCTTCGGACCTCACACCTTATCATGAACACCTGAGCCTGCAGAGTTGCCAGGACTACACTGTGTATACTGAGTTCTGTATGAAACGTGTTCCTTTCTGAAGAATGTTAGAGGCGGTTTCAAGGTTCTTGAATATTTTAATGAGTAATAGACGAATGGCTTGTATTTAATACATGTTTACTTAGGAATAACTTCATGCATTAGTTCATTGGGTCTTTCAATCTCCTAATAGGTTATTAAAGGTTCATCTATGGGAAGAGTGTCATGGTTTAAAAGTGGCAAGTCACGGTTAGTGTTTGCCTTACAATGGGTCTGTAAAGTTACTTGAAGTTAATCAGAAAGTGAGGTGTAGTTATGAATTTTCAAGCGCCAATTTTATAATCCTATGTCGGAAATTATAATTACCAGTTTTTGTTTTAGACTTTATGTATTTATTTTTGTAAATAGGCTCCACACCCAACATGGGGCCTGAACTGATGACCCAGAGATCAAGAGTTGCAAACTTTACTGACTGATCCAGCCAGGCGCCCCCATAATTATCAGTTGTTTAAGAAAAAAAAAAACCCCAGGTTATATCACACTTCATGTGATATTCCCTTATAATAAAGTTTTATTAATTCAGACTGTATTTCTGTAATGTATCTGAAAGGCAGATGCCAGTTCAGCACCGAGAATGAACTGACAGGAACCCCAGACTCAGTTTGATCTTTCTATACACCCAGCTCCTCCACCCTCTTCCTCAGTGCTGTCATCTCAACTCCCACTCTGGACGTCGGTAGGGAATGCTCTGTCTAAAACAGAATATCCGTGATGTTTTAGGAATCAGTGACATTTGAAGATGTAGTTGTAGACTTCACCAAGGAAGAGTGGGCCCTGCTGGACATATCCCAGCGAAAGCTGTTCAGGGATGTCATGCTGGAAAATATACGTCATCTGGTCTCCCTGGGTGAGTCTGCCAATGCATATACGTACATAGATGGGTGGGTAGGAAGTTAGTCAACAAGTATCTGGAACAGCTTCTGCATACCTGCATACCCACTCCACTCTTTACCCTGAATCTTTCATAGACCTTACTTGAAAGAAAGTTGTTTCTTTATATTTTACTACATCTAGTTTGTCACCCCACTAGAATATAATTTTGACCACCATTTAATGTCTTTGTTGCTACTCAGTCTCTAACACCCAGAGCAGAACTGGGAAGTCAATATTTCTGAATGCATAAACAAACTGATTAAACATTTTCTAAATAGTTATTTTGCTGTAGTCACTATGTCAAGGGTTGAAGCTAGACTGGTGACAAAAATAGAACTGTTTTTGATTATTCTTGCTGAGTTTATTTGGTGTCTTTTGAAAGTAATATTCAACCCACTGTGGAGACATTTAACTCCTCCATTTCTGAAAAGACTGAGGATTCTGCATTCTGTCTTTGAATTTGGGCATGGATCTGCATTCAGAGGTCTTCACTATTTTGGACACACATTTGGATTTCAGTGTTTTTTCCATTCAAGTTGTTGTTGCTTGGACTGGACTTCAGTGTTCTCCTTATTCTTCCTCAGTAGCCTGTCCTGGACTTGATGATGATAATTAGCTTTTGGGAAGGAGAGGATTTTTATTAGTGCAGAATTCAAAACCCATGTACCTTTTTTCAATGAACAGGATATCAGCATTGCAAATCAGATGTGATTTTCCCGTTGGAGCAAGGAGAAGAGCTGTGGAGAGAAGGAACTGGATTTCTCCAAGGCCAGAGTCCAGGTGAGCAGCAGGAACCTGTGCTTCAGTATGAGGAGGTGCCTACTCAGTAGTATGTTCTTGGAAATACCAACTGAAGATTTTGTCAAGTGAGTGATATTTTCTAAAACGTAGAGGAAGGACATTGAAGCAAAATTCTTCAGATGTTGTCATTATTCCTTGCATGTGTCGAACACAATTTATGTTTCCTCTTGACAGTGTCTTTTTTGGCTTTAAGGGAAGCATATTCATGTACTTAACGAAGTTAAACTTTGACGCAGTAACTCCTGCCCTAATATTGCCCTTTGAAGGTTTCCCTTCTCTTTCCCTATTACCTTCATTATAATTTTTTCATAATTCAGTCCTGAAAATCTTTGTGAATTAGTATTCCTAGAGTATTCCTTCATTTGACATATTTGCCCCATCAAAGTGCCAATTTTTGAAACATACTCACACGGGCCTTGGTGCTTTTCAACATTTTCATTCCCTTGCTGCCATTCTAAATATTTGTTTTGTTTTCAATTATTTTAGGCAGGGAAAGTGCCCTTAAAGAACAAGAATTGATAGCCACACAACATATCAGCAGGAAGGACACATCTACAATCATGCCAGTGGTAAGTTTCATGGGTAGTAAGTCTGGTCATCCAAATGAAAGACCTAGAAATAGGGTGTTAGTAATTGAGCACAGTAGCTTAATTCATATTAAGTTGGGATTAAGCTTTTTTTGAGCATAAAGTTTTGGATAGTTTGAATTTAGTGAAGAAATTAATCTCAGCCCCAAAACCATAACCTGAGATCTTAAAAAAAAAAAAAGACAACTGCATAAACATTGATTGTATGCCTAGTCTTTGAAACATATTGAAGTGTTCTAAATTAATCTATAATCTATAAGCTCTGTAGTTGGGATGCTACAAAAGAGAAAATCTTTATGCAGGGGAGTAACAAACGCATCATGTGTATGCAAGTAATACTAGCAAGATTTTAAGTGGAGACTATCACTGAATGATTAGTTTAGGATTCCTATGTAGAGAAATGAATGTATGGATATGTAGGCCAAGCTTTAACAACCTTTCATCTCTTTCCCAAAAGCAGAAATCTCATACTCCAGAGGATCCCTTTGAATATAATGGTTTGGAAGAAGATTTCACTCATACCTTCATGTTGACTCAGCATTTGTTAACTCACACAGAAAAGACATCTTATATCAGTAAACAGTGTCCAAAATCCCTTAGTGACCAGTCATACCTTAATCAACATAAGCAAATTCACACCAGAGGTAAATCATGTGAGTGTCATCTGTGTGGAAAAGCCTTTAGTAATTGCTCGAGCCTTAGGAGACATGAGATGACTCACACTGGAGAGAAACCATATGAATGCCATATCTGTGGGAATGCCTTTATTCAAAGCTCTGACCTTAGAAAACACAATCTAACTCACACTGGAGAGAAACCATATGAATGTCATCTATGTGGGAAAGCCTTCAGTCAGTCCTCCAACCTCAGACAGCACGAGAGAACGCACACTGGAGAGCAGCCATATGAATGTCATCTGTGTGGGAAAGCCTTCAGTAAATGCTCTGCCCTTCGACGACATGAGAGAACTCACACTGGAGAAAAACCATACGAATGTCATCTTTGTGGGAAATCCTTCAGTCAGTGTTCTGCTCTTAGACGACACGAGGGAACCCACAATGGAGAGAAAATTATGAACATCTTCAGTAAATATTCTGACCTTAGATAACATGATATTAAAAATGTAACAGATGTGGGCGAGACTTCAACCACAGCTTTAACATTTAAACACACCAGAGGACTTGAACACTGAAGAAACTCTAATCAATGTAGAAGATCCTTTAGTCATTCTTACTCATTTGACGTCCACAAACTTACATGGAAGAAGTCCCTACATGTGACATCTACGCAGCAAAACCACAGCAGACATGAGAGAACTCACTCTGTGAACATAAGGAATGGAAAGGCTTCAGCAACAGTTCTCAACTTTAAACACATTATCGGGCCTGCACAGGGGAAAGCCCCTAGGTCTGTAATCACTGTGAACAGTATGCAGCCAGGCACTAGGCATGGTGCGCACAAGAAAACTCAGTGAAGTCTGAATAAACACTCTAACACAAGATGTAAGAGGATGAATGCTCTTGAGGAATAACAATTTGTATTGTAGTGAAAAATCATGAGAAACCCTTTGTTCATAGACAAGCATTTAGGGCACATGTGAGGATTCAGACTGTACACATCACTCAGTGTCGGTGATCACGTATTTCTCAGCCAACATTAAAGTTCTTACATGAGATGGCAGTCGTGAAATCACAGTGGAGAGAACTTCAGGCAGATTTTGTATCAGGAAACTAAGTCTAGGGAAAAACCTCTAAAATTAGAGCCTTTAACACAGTGTAGCCAATAATTCAGGATTTTGAGAAAAATAACTACTCATGGGGAAAATGTGGCATATAAATGCAAAAAAGTGATCCATGCATATTGAATACAGTTTTGTAAGAAATACTTTTTCAATACATTATTTCCTGTAAATATTTAAACAATAAACCCTGTTCTGAAAAATCTCATGTTGTTGAGGTTCTAGTTTTCTCTGTGCAGTTGTAAACACATGGGTTTGAGCCTGTACTCCTTGGTATGTGGGTTAGAGACTCAACAAGACTCTCTGAGTCTCCCCTTTCTCCAACAGCTACTTCCACACAGATTAGCTCCACTCGTTCCAACTTGCCACCATCAGCTGGTGGCATAACAGGGACCTTCACCCCAATTGATAGGTTATTCATTGTGCTATGAGCCTGGCCTAGTAGGACCATGAGCGCAGCATCCCAGATACTAGTGTAAACCATGAGGTTGTCTCCAGCCCTTCTGTGCCCCTGGGAAACTTAGTCTTTCCGGACCAAGAACATTCCTTGGGAGTTTTTCCATGAAGCTTCTGTGGGGCAGGAGCTCCTACGATGACCACATCTTACATCTTACTCAAGTGAGTCCTGAATTATGCGCCTTCCTGTTCCCCAGAGCCACTGCTATGCACCCCCACAGCAGTCCTGCAAAGAAAACTCTAAAACAATAAAATCCCCTAACCTATCAGACAGCACATAAGCCCTTAAAATTAATGTATTCTCCAAACAAAATGAAAGTTCTCACAAAGGCAGTCTCCCTGGCTTTGGTCCCAGGGCTTGGAAACGGATTGCCCTTCAACAAACCCCAATACTGGACCCAAACCTCAAGGGGAGATGTTCTCTAGAGACAACCCAGCTGATTTGTTCTCTTTCCAAGCTGACACAATCCCAGAATCTTAACCTGAGACCAATTAAATGATCACATCTCTGGGTGGAACTGATATACCATTTTTAAAAAATATCCACAAGTGATTCTACCGTGTAGCCAGGGTGAGTCAAGTCACATGTGAGGACAGTGAGCAATCAATATCCAGCATCTTGGCACCCTGGCTGGAGAGGCAGGGTGTGTGATCAGGCAGGGACACAGGGAGGTGTGACCAAGGGTTGAAGGGAGCAAATGAGTGATTAGAAGTTCAGACCCTGGGGACAAACATGGGTCCTAATTTCCACTGTTACAGCCAATGAGATATCGTTACTGAACCTTTCTGTGACTCATTTTCCTCAATTCTAAAGTGGAAGTATGCTTAGTGCCTTCATCTTAAGAGTTGCTGTGAAGACTTAAAAAAAAAAAAAAAGGTGTTGTGAAGACTGAAGACTAATGAGTTGGTACTGCACACACCCCAAGTTATTACACATAATAGGTACTTGGTGTTGGCAAATAATATTTTACAAATTAATTTGAAATGTGAATATACCACTCTGCCTTATTTTTATATTGAAATATTTCATCATTCTTAAAAATATAATCAGGATGTATTATTATATTTGATCTGCTTACAACAATATGTAATTTACCTCCATGCTATAGTTGGTTGTAGGTGTAATTCCAGGCCTCAACTAAATTTGAGACCTATCTGGTGGTTCAGCCAGGAATCACACATCCTCTGCCCCAGTGTGTCTCCAGGAAGGGAGGGGCTGGTCCTGGAGCCTGCTGGGGGTGGGGCCTGTGCTAGTTTTGGGACCCCTAAGATTGATGCACACACCCCCTTCTCAGAGGAGGCCATGTCCCAGTGGGCTTTATCTCCACTGACCTAGGGCTGTAAGTGCATTGGGCAGCTGTACTGAGATCAAGGGACTTCGTGGCAGATAAAGGAAAATTATAGAACTACAAGGTGACAACCGCACAACTAGCTTTGTTTGGGTGACACACTGACAACTTGCTGTAAAGGGAAGTCCCACACAAGTCGACTCCTTCCAGAGGCAACAGTGTGGGGCCACCGTCCAGAAGGGGAGGATGGAAAGGGAGCTCCTGGGGGAGAGGGGTCTTCACCGTCCAGATGGAAGTGTCAGTCACAGATGGGGAGTCTCTGGGTCAGAACTACAGGGGGAGGGGGGACTGGCTAGCAGCAGCTTAGAGACTTGCACGGTCCATAGTTTACCTTTATGGCTAGCGGACAGTGCGTACGGTGTCACCGTATGCACGGCACACAGGCTCTGAATGGTTAAAAATCTAATTCCAGCCATTCATAACAATTCAGTGTAAAAATGTGAATTTGGCACCGGTGAGTTTTTAAGCTCATGGGCCTGGTCTGCTGCAAAGAAGTAAAAATACGGGGACCATCTTTGGCTCATTTATAAACTACTTGATAGTTTCAATAGATTTTTCTTCATATTCACTGGTTATTTCTTTTGCCTGCTCAAATCCAATGCTGCAACCTTTTATTTTTTCATTTCAGTTGTACTTTTCAGCTCCAGAATTTCTATTTGATTCCATTTTAAAATTTCTTGCTCTTTACTGAAACTCTCCTTTTGGTGAAACAATTGTTTCCTTCAGTTCTTTGAACATCACTGAACTGTTGGTTTTAAAGCCTCTGTCCAGTGAGTCCAAGGTCGGTGCTTCCTCAGAGACTATGTCTGTTCAATTTTCTTTTCCCGAGAGTGGGGTGTACATTCTTGTTTCTTTATATGGCTCAATTTTTTGTTGAGTACTGGATATTTTAAATATTATAACATGTCTCTGGAAATCAGATTCTCCTGCCTTCCCTGTGTTTGTTGTTGCTACGTTGAGGGTTGTACTTGTTTAATGATTTTTCTCAACTGTTTGTAACAGCTCTTTGTTGCGTGTGGCCCTGAAGTCTGCTCTGTTAGCTTGGTGGGCCCCTTGTGATTTGAGAGAGAGCTCCTGCAATGCCTGGAGCCAGACCACGACGAGGTGCTCTGCCAGTCACTGCAGACCGCCCGCCCCCGTGCTGGTGCTCTGCTCCAGAGCTTACGCAGGGAGTTAACTCCGTCATCCCTTCACTTGCCCTTGCGCCAGTGCTGAAGGCCAGCTCACATGGTGCTCTCAGGTGTTAGCTGTGGGCATCAGCATGGTCTTTAGACTGCCCAGCGCACAGCAGATTTTCAGTGCCCTTCATCCCTCAGTTATGTCCCAGCATCTTCCTTCCCAGGCTTTTCGGTCTGCCTCCCTCTGGCCCCTCTGGCTGATCCCTTCCCAGACAGGTGCCGCTGGTATATTTCATTGAAACGCTCTGGACAGTGCCACCCAGCAGCTCCTTAAAGTTCTGAGGCGGCCGGAACAAAGGGAAGCCCCTGAGTCTGCCCCTCGTGGAGCCCCCAAAGAGGTCAGAACACACGACCACAATTCTCTGAGAACAATCAGTCTTGCTGGCACGAGCACACTGTCCCAGGAATGTGGACCCCTGTCCTCATGGTGGCCACAGAGCTGGGGAGTGTGGCATGGGAGGTGTGCAAGCCAAAACACCACCAGCCTGTTTACCGAAATTAAGTAGTTTTTCTTCATTAAGCCTTTGCCCAATTATCTAAACTACCAAGAGCTCATTCTCCAACTTTTGCAATTTTTGTTTTCCCAGTTCAGTTCTGCTTTTCCTGTCATTTCAAGATTTTGACTTACTTATACTCTCTAAAAAAATCTTACTAAAAATAGGTAAGTATGTTGTTGTATCCAAATTCTGAACCATTTTTCCTGAAAGATTCATTTTCATTTTATTACTACCTGAAGCACCCAACTAACAGCCTTGTATTTAGAGACAATACCCATTATCATGTGTAACGTATTTAAATACCCCTACCTTTATTTTCTAGACAAACTACAATATAAAAAGTATTAGCATGCATTTCTCTGGGATAAGTTTTAATCTATGGCCTGTAAGAATTATGGGAAATATTCTGCTGCTGGAGTTTTGGGTTTTTGTTTTGTTTTACCAGGACAAAAATTTAGTATAACCCTACATCTAGTCTATATTTTAATTACCTTCATTTCTAAAACTAGAATACAAACCCCAGAGGAACCTTCCAGTTTTCTCCTCTCCGTCATATTTTACTAACACCCAGCAATAGAACTCAATTCAAGACTTGGAGCTTTGGCAAAGCTGTTTTCCAGACCACAAATATTCTTGTGGTTAATCCGTTTCAAACACTGCTCGCATGTCACTCCTTCATAAAACCTGTCTTAATTCTATCAGCCCAAGGTCCTGTACCCTGAGACCTTTCACAATACTTCGTTTTCATGTCTCTATTACAGGTTTTATTTCACCACATCACTTCTCTAGAGAATTCTGGTTGAGGTTTTATTCAACAAAAACTCTGTGCCTGAAATGTACCAGTCATTGGTCTGAGAGCTCAGGATGCAGTGATGAACACAAGAGAATTACCCCTGACCTCAGAGTCTGGTAGGTGTTGTATCCAGATCTTGTCTTGAGAAGCAGCAGCGCGAAGCATTGGTTCCAGAAACACACTCTGGAACTACACACTGCACGGTCTGAAGACCATCTCTACCACTTAGGAGCTGTGTGACTTTGAGCAACTCATTCTCACCGTTTATTAGTTGTGGATAATATTTCATAGGTTTTTTTGTGAGAATGAGTAAAATCATGTAATGTATTTACAAACATGGATGGTATATAAGAATTCAATTAATATTTGATATTTTAAAAATCAAGATGTTTCCTTGGAAAGCTTTATTAAATATTTCCACATTGTTCAAAATATCATAGTACAGTGATTAGTTGCATAGACATTTATAATCATCATAATGTGTTGCTTTATTATATATATAACTTATACATGTTTTATATGTGTATTAAAACATATGCATTTGATAAATGCCACTAATTTGATTGATGTCATTAATTCATGTAGGAAGTGCTGTGACTACATTTGAATTGATGCCCAATGGGTAGTCTTACGTGTTTATAAGTAGTCTTTAGAAAAGACATGAGATTATCCATCTGCTCACTGATTTGACACACAAGAAATATGTACCTATCATCTGTACGATATTTAAGAGGACTATCCAACTTAAATGGAATAGAAAAGTTTTACACACAAATTATGACTTAAGCAAAGCAGAGATCTCCCATAATCATGGGGGCAGCATCTGATATCTCTTACAAAATAGTCTGCCATTTTTATGGCTTTATGAAAAGCCATCAGATCTTCATGGTGCTAAATTCTGTTTACATTCTTACAAACTTAGGCAATTTTCTATTAGTTTGATATATTTGTGCTAAAGCCGTGTATGGAAACAAATAAGAACAAAGGTTCTTTGGAGTAAGGAAGCCAGTTATAGTGATTCAACTGACCATTATAGATGCTACAAAACCAGTCTTTGAAAATGTTGAGCCAAGATGTGACAGAGAAGTTTAAAGTCTGAATACTGCCCCTCCCCAGAAAAGCTATTTTTAGAGGGTGGACATATAAACTTCACCATACCAGAACCAAATGTATACATCATATGTAATACACATTATATATCAGTCTGTATTATTTACTCATCTGTGTCAAAATGCTTCCAAATTAAAAAAAAGAGAATATGACTAGTACACACTGTCAATTATGAGTAATTAATAGCAGGAATAATCAAACATATATGTGTTAGAAAATTATAATGGCGTTTGTAATAAACTTTTAATTTTGGAACAGATTTTACTCAGATTAAATTTAAAAGAAAATTTGGGAAAATATACAATATTTCCCATACATCTGAGACCCAGTTTCCCCTCTTATCACCTTGCACCACTATGCCATACTTGACGCAATTTATGAATACGTCATTAACTAATTCCAAACTTTATTCGGATTTCCATGGGTTTATCTTCACTGTTCAGACTCCCATCCAGTATACCACATCACATTTACTCATCATGTCTCCTTAGGCTCCTCTTGTCTATGACCTTTTCTCAGACTTTTCTTGTTTTTGATGATTATGACAGTCTTCAGAATACCATAAAGGTTTATCTGCTTTTTTCCCATGATTAGAATGACTGTGGTCTTTTGGTTTTGAGAAGAAGATAACAGAGATAAATGGCCATTTTCATGACTTTATATCAAGGCTACATGCTCTCAAGATGACTTAGTAGTTTTTGTCACATTTCTCCACTGACTTTACTTGTTTCTCCCTCTCTGTATTGCTCATCCTCTTTGAAAGATTCTCACTGTGTACAGCCCACATTTAAGGAGTGCAAAGTTATGTTCCACCTCCTTGAGGATGGGTATCTAAATCAATTATTTGGGGTGTCTTCTATATGAGTAGTATTTATTCTTTTCCATTCATGCATTCATATCAATATCAATTCATATATTTATTTTATACTTTGAATTAGAATTCAATTCTACTTTATTTTGTCATCCAAAGTGTTCCAACTGTGGCATTAGGAGATCTTTTATTTGGCTTGTGTTTTCCTTTGGCTTAATCCCAACTTTACGTTTTGTTTTGTTTTGTAACTTCCTTTTTGGAAACTCAAGATTCTCCAGGGTTGTCAAATGTTTCCTGCCCAGTTCTAGTATCAGCCATTTCTCCAAGGAGCCCTGGTTCATCTTACTGGAGAATAGTACTAAAAATCCAGGTTCTAGAACTACGTGTGCTCTTGCTACTAGGGTGTCATTGCTTCTCGACCATCAGCTGACGGTGCAAGGAAGTGTGTGTGTGTGTGTGTGTGTGTGTGTATGCCAACCTATGCATATACACCTAACAATAAACACTGCTTATGAAAACATCTGTATCTATACTAAGCTAAACCCTAGTTCATAGTGATGTATCCAACATGGATTATTCTAACCTTCTTTCCTTGCTTATCTCTAATATCCCACTCTAACAGTGAGATACGGGGCTCCTGCTATCTGCCATCCCTAAAAAGGGGAATTAATTGTTCAATTCCAGTTCACATGTATACTGGTTTCAGAATTGCTAACCAGTACCTCCCTGGGGAAGAACCTTATCAAATAGAATACACTGTTTATGTGACAATTCCTTTTGGTTTTGGTCTTACAGATTCCAGTTATTCCAAGTTACTTAGGTCAGCCCCTTCTTTCCTCCACCTATAGTTTTTTCATACTTTTTAATGAAATTATTCTATAACATTATTTCATCTTGGGATTCATCTACCTCCCAAGTGATTATTTTCAAATTTAATTAAGATTTACTATTTTTGCTGTAAAACTGTATGGCATTTGACAAATGCATAGTGGCTGGTACCCACCATTAAGGTATCATACAGAATGTTCCACTTATTCAATGTCCTCCTTTCACAGACCCCTGGTAACTACTGATCTATTTAGCATTTCTATAGTTTTGCATCTTCTAGAGCATACATAAAGAGATAATACATTATGTATCATTTTCAGACTGGCTTCTTCTACTTAGAAATATGCATGTACATTCATCCATGTCTTCATGTGGCTTCATGGTTCAGTGCTTTCCATTGCTGGATAGTATTCCATTTCATGGTTATAAATTTTGGTTTTGGTTATATATTCACCTACTGAAGAACATCTTGGTTCCTTCCAGTTTGGGGCCTTCATGATAAAGCTTCTGTAAATATTTGCGTGCTGCTTTTGGTGTGGGAGTAAGTTTTTGGTCCAGATGGGTAAACATCTAGAAGTACAATGATTACGGGCAAAATCAGACTATGTTTGCATTGTAAGAAACTGCCAGACTGTCTTCTAAAGTGTCTGTGCCATATTCATTCCCATTAGAGGTCCTTGTAGTTCTCCATGCTAGTTTGCAAAATATTTTGTCAATTTTTCTAAATGTTAGCACCATCCTAATGTGCAGTAGTAAGTGGTATCTCATTTAATGTGCTTTTCCCTAATAGCAAGTGATGCTGAGGATCTTTCTGTATGTTAATCTGCTATCTATCTTCTGTGTCTCTCTTCAGATCTCTACTCATTTTTACATTTTTTAAAACTTTCTTCTTGTTAGGTTTTATGAGTCCTTACCATATTTTCCACACAAATCCTTTTTTCTGATATCTTTTCTGCAAAGATTCCCGTCTGCTCTAGAAGTCTTTTTATTCTCTTAGCAGATCTTCCGCAGAGTCACATTTTAATTGTGATGGAATTCACTGTAACAATTTTTCTCTTTCATGGATCATGCTCTTAGTGGTGTATACAAAACTTACCTCTACGCCCAAATTCAAGAAGAGATTTTCTTACTTTTTTTTTTCTAGAACTTTTTAAGTTTTGCATTTTACTTTTAAGTTTATGGAAGTAAGTTTTGGTGTGTGGTGAAATTTGTGTGTGTTCATTTTTCCACACAGTCAAACAGTCACTGCACTTCTCACTGAACACCCGATCCTCCACCACACTGCCTTTGCTCGGGTGGCAAAGTTCAGCTGACTATTTGAATGGGTCTGTTTTTCAGGCCCTTAATTCTGCTCCATTTATCGCTGTGTCTATTCTATTGCCAATGTCCTGCTCTAATCATGATATAGCTTTAGGTTAATTTCTGGAATTAGGAAGGGGGTGGGGGATCTTCAACCTGTTCTTCCTAATTTTGTAGGTTATTCTAACTTTAGAAACAGTTTTAAAAATCTACAAAATACCTTGCTGGGATTTTGATTCCGATGGCATTGAATTTACTGATACATTTGGGAAGACGTGTCATCTTAACAACAGTATAATATACTGAACGGTACTTGCCTATCATGAACGAGGAATAACTCTCCAATTAGTAAGACTCTCTCTTTGATAACCTTCCACAATGTTTCAGTTTTCTGCATGCAAATTTGTACCTATTTTGTTATATTTAACATCTAAGGTTTTCACCTTTTTTGTCTGCAGTCAGAATGAATAATTATCAGCAGATTTAAAATTACTTGGCAAAATAAAAGAAGTTGCATCCGCCTGAAGAAAATTTCCTCCACTATTCACAAGAACCCAAAGAGACTGCAAACAACTGTGAAACTCCACCATGACCGCGTATGCCGTCACCGCACTCGTGAACTCGGTTCGTTCTGTCTCCCCAAGCGGCAGCAGACTTGTTTACAGACCCCTTTTTACGAAGCTGAGAGCCTCCTGTGCTTCAGAATCCACAGACAGACCTTGTTTAACGAAGATGCCAATCAAGATAAATCTCAGCAAGCCGTTTCCCTCTAATTAAGCAAATCATTTACAGTCTTTCTCTCCAGTGGATTTAAGACACCAGCATTCGCTCAGATTATTTACACTTAAAGTAGTTTTATGAGTCTGAATGCCCCTACTGTGCAACCTCTCAGGCTGCTTCCCCTCCGCTTTAACGTGGGAGGACACGCGAGCGGTTAAGACGTTCAGGAACCCGCGCGCGCCCGGCCCCCGCCTCTGCCCACCGTGCCCGTGTCCCTCCCTCTGCCCCATCAGGGCTCCCCAGCAACAGCCCCGAAGCCATAGACATGACCCCAGCACGCTACGATTTCGCCCCCGAAGCCCCTCAGGGAACGGGCCCTCCTGTCAAGTCAGTCCTGCTGAACCACCACACGGGAAGGAGGAAGGCACGCGGCGCAGGGCGGAAAGCGACTTTCTTTCCCACTCTTTACGAAAACCACCCCGCAGTAGCGGGGAAGTCCCCTCCCAGCAGGCCGGGCCGCACAGGGGTGTCACTCACCGCACACGCCGGCCCTCGTCGCCCGCGGCGGCACCTCCCGCGTCCGTCCGGACAGAACGAGGCTCGAGCTCTCGCGCAGACGCGGCGTCGAGGGCAACGGGCGCGACGCGCATGCGTTGCACGCGGGCCTGCGCGGCGCGACGGAGCAGGCGGGTCCGCGCGCCCCCTGCCGGCCGGTAGGGTGCAGCGCAGGAAGCTCTGTGCTCCTCTAATGGGCCTCGGCACCCCTCCTCTAAGTCCCCCTGAATCACAGAAATTCAGTATCCAGGTTAATCAGTGTCACAGTTTTGGAAATTCTAGGGGTAGGGCTTACTTAAAAAAAATTTTTTTTGGAAATTCTAACTGAAATAGAGCCGACTCTTCCATATATTGATGCAAAAGCATGGCGATTATATGAAGCAAAGTATATGGTAACTATACAAAATCAACTGTTTATATATATAAAAGCAGTGAATGATTGGAATTTAAAATCTTAAAAATTTCCTTTACAATCGCATCAAAGAAGTGGAATCCTTAGATATTCAATCTAACAAAACATGTAAAAATCTGCATGCAGAAAAATATGAAACCCTGGAAAGATATCAAACAGAATCTTAATAAATGTAGACAGTCCATGTTCATAATAGGCAAATTCAAGGTGTTCATGTTGATATGTGCATGGATGTTGGGGTGGAAATGAACGATGATTTACATGTTCCGTGTAGAGATAAAAACAATGCTTGGTTGGGTTTGTGTGGTTCTGAGAGATTGTGTCCAATACTACTCCCTGGGTATCTAGTGGAGCCATAATCTAAGATTGGAGACTAGAGGAAAAGGAAATTTTATTCGAGGGAGAAGTCAATGGCTTCAGTATGGGATATATTTCATTTTAGGTGCCTGTACCACATGCAAGTAGAAATTATACCTCACCAAGGAAATCTTGAGCTTTTGGACATTGCTATCATAGAGGTAACAATAGAAGAAATCAAAGAAATGCATGAGATTGCTAAAATAGTGTATAGTGAAAATGGAGAACAAAGGCTAGTCTTGAGAAGCACCTCCTCGATTATTCGAGGAGGACCTAGTAAAAGACACTGAGAAGGAGTGACCATGGTAGTATGAGGACAGTCAGCAGCCTGAGGTGTCAGACAAGCCTAGGAAAATGAACTAATCCATAAAGAGGCCATGCTCCAATTTTCTTTGATGCCAAGTAAGACGAGACCTAGAAATGATAGGTTTAATTATGGGTAACCATGATCTTATTAAGATTTATTAATAGGGAGATCATCATTAATACAGAGAACTCTCTTATTAAGGAGAAAACCATTGGTGATCCTAATTAGGATGAGGGTGATGTCAGGAAACTGTTCTTTCAATTTTGTTATGAAGGCAAAGAAGGAGATGAGGCTGGAACAGCAGAAAAGATGGGCAGAAGTGATTGCCTTTCAAGGTGAAAGATCCTTAATGCATTTAAATGAGAAGATGATGGAGCGGTGTCAGGGAAATTAATAATGGAGATTTAATTTATTATCAGTAACATAAAGCCTGGGAGAGTTAAAGAGGAAAGTCCCGGACTGAGTCAGATGGGGCCGTGGGGTAGGCATTAGAGGCTCGGGGATGTGGGAATCCATCGGTGAAAGGTCAGAGGCACACGATCACACCAGTTTTGGTAATATAGGTCAAATGAGTAACTGTGGGGGCGCCTGGGTGGCTCAGTCGGTTGAGCATCTGCCTTCAGCTCAGGTCATGATCTCAGCGTCCTGGGATCAAGCCCCGAGTTGCGCTCCTTGCTCAGCTGGGAGTCTGCTTCTCCCTCTCCCTCTGCCCCTCGTCCCTGCTTGTGTTCTTTCTCTCTTAAATAAATAAAATCTTTTTAAAAATGAGTAACTGTGGATTAAACTGGGCAATGAACGCGAGGAGAGGTAGGGGCTGATAGCTAGCAGGCGGAGTCCATGCACTGGGAGTTCCCCCCTGGAGGTAAGAGAGAGCGGACATGTGGAGGACCTGTGTTGAATGAGCTGAAGGGCACTTACCTTAGGGGCAGGTTCTCCGAAAATTGATCTGAGAAGTTGTATCCCAGGTAGAACTTAGATCTATTAGGTGCCCCTGAAGACACACGTTTTATTGTTTTCTTTGCATAACACGTAATAAAACATTGTTTTGCAAATCTTGTGTCTACTGAAAATTACAGGTCTTGTGTTTTGAAAGAAAACATCAACTGGTTTTAGAAACGTTTGTCTAATCATGTTCTGTATTTAATTTTCATTGGAAAAATAATCCCAGTGTGCTATGACCCCAGCCACCTGCCTCTCCCAGACACCTGTGCTTCCATCTCTGAACAGGTAATATATGCTTACCCAATATGTGCTTACCCAAAGACAAGGTTGACAGACATTATTATTGTTGTAGTAATGAAGTATGGAAAGAGATATGGGAATCATAATCATATTTTAGGGTTACAACGAACATTAAACAAAATACATATAAATTTAATTTTATCAATAAAGGACTGTAATTTACCATGAACATGTAAAACAAATAAACAAGAATAAATACCCATGAATATAAGAATAAATAAATTCTCCATATCTAAAAGCAAATTTTGCATTAGAATATCCACCAAAACACATCAAGAAATTAATTAAATTCCGCTTCAGAGATGGGGACGAACGTGGTGCGGGGGGGGGGGGGGCACCCGGCACCGAGCCAAGGCCTCTGGGAGGGGGCGCTGCCGCTTTGGCTCCACCCCCCCGCGGGGTCTGCAGGGTGGCTCCCGCTGAGGGGCCCCCCGGAGCCGCCCGCGCTGCGCTGGGGGAGTGGGCGCCGGGAGGCAGGACCCCTGGAAATCGGGGCGGGGTGGCTTCTGCTGGGACCTGGGACCCCCATTTGAGTCCTCAGGTTGGGTGGCACCTGGGGCTCTGCATTGCGGGGGGCGGGGGTCTCTATGACTTTCTAACGTCTTCCCCGAGGAGCTCCTCCCCCCGTCCCCGGGGCCTCTGCCCAATTGAGGGAGGGGGCCCGAAGACAGTGGGCGCAGACTGCAGGGGCGGGGCCCGCGCGCCAGCGGAGGGGACAGGGACTCCAGACGGGGTGCACGGGGCGCCCCAGGCCCGCACCGCTGGGGCGCCTCTGCCCTCGCCTCTACCTGGAAGGCACCTGAGCCACCTGGGGAACACCTGGTCAGCCCGGCCCCGCTCCACGTCGCTGGGAGCCCAGATGTGCCCAGGAACAATCTCTGGATCCTCTTTGATGACGGTTAATCCTAGTTCCTAATAATGATGATGTAGCTCATTACATTCAAAATCAACTCTTGGCAAACATTTAGTTTCATATGTAGTTTTTTTTTTTTTTAAGATTTTATTTATTTGACGGAGAGAGAGAGCACAAGCAAGGGGAGGGACAGAGAGAGAGGGAGAAGCAGACTCCCCGCTGAGCAGGGAACCCGAAGCCCCAGCACCCTGGGACCATGACCTGAGCAGACGGCAGATGCTTAACGACTGAGCCACCCGGGCTCCCCAAGTTTCATAGGTAGTTCATGAAAGGCATAATCAGTTAAGCTATTCAATGATGAATATTTAAATCAGTGAATACTTAAACTCATAACCATGAATTTAATTATAACAGTAATCCCTAAAAACCTCAAAATTATTTCATTTTTCATATGTATTCTCTTGCAAGATATTTCCATGAAAAGGATAGCATTGAGAGTTTTCATATTATTATCTCTGAATTGGTTCATAAATAGTAACAACCATAGTAAAGCTAAATCCCCCCATGAATTCATTGCTCACTGTCTTCATTTTCCAAGGAGACTTCTAAAGTATGAGGGGATTGTTCCCGTGCCAAGATCCTCCAAGGGACTCAGCCACACACATTGGCACAACAACGACCAGTCTTTAGAATTAAACACAACCTCTTAAAAGCCCTTTTATTCCTCACTAGGTGTTTGTTTATTTGTGGACATTTCTGTGACAAATACTGCCATTTACAAAGATATTTTTCTTCTAAACAAAAAAGTACTTTACAAAAATAACATGCCTAGGCCTTCTAAACTTGCGTGGTGCCTCCCTTCTGAGCAGAGACCTACATGTACCCCTCCAGACACTGTCTCTCTCCACCTCTGTACATCCTCCCGGAACTGATGAAGGCACAGGAGACACCGAGAGGCAATTAAATCTTAAAGAGTCCCACCGATAGAGACCAATACATGTATCTCTTGACTTCATATATTGACATTATATATTTATATATTATTTTAATATATACACTATATAAATACATGACACTTTTTTTTCAGTCTCTCTACTTTGTCACTGACAATGCATTGGTGTAGGCTTTATCTTTGAGTCTTTGTAATTTATTATAAGTCCTTTCCCCACTCCTACTCCTCCTGGTGTATATTCCTACACCACTAGCCCAAGAGAGCACGGAAATGCCCTTCCACTAGAAAGAATCATGCTCCTTCTCTGCCTGTCCTCACTCAACCTCGCCTCCCGGGAATGAGAAGCCTAGATCGCTGGGTCCCTGCAAGGGACAAGCACCACCCTTTTCCTCTGTGGGGTCCTCGTCCATCCCAGACACAGGTACCATGTCAAGGAGCAAATCAGACGAGCTTTCATGACACAGACCACAGACCCTAAGCCTCGCCTTCTGTCCATGGGGGATGAATCAGGTGTGAATGCTTCAGTGTCCTCCTAATGACGATGGTGGGGGTAAACTCCCTTAAAGAAAAACAAAAAAGATCAGAGTAAAAGACTCACCAAGAGGACAATACCACTAGAGTCAAAATTCCAAAGCGTACTTCAGCTAATACGGAAGGTGAGCATGACCTGGTACATTCATTCTTGTGACTCAAGAAATCATAAGCCAAACATGAACTTTTCTCCCAGGTTGATGGGAGGAAGCCAGGGACCAATTCCCTAACATTTATAAATAAGCAGATATTATAAACAATCACAGAGAGAAATGTGGTGCCTCCTTCACTGAGTCCCAGGGAGGGACCAGCGGCTCACTTGGGCTCTGCGGGTCCTCGTTCCCCCCAGGACCCCAGGTTCTAGCCTCTGACCGCACAGGCTCAGCTCCAGCGAGCGGCAAACCGCGGGTTTTGGCGCCGCCTGCTGGCCACGGGGTATGCAACCGGCAGGAACGCTTCGGAGCTCCTCATAATGATAATAAGGGTGGTATTAGTAAAGCCTGTTAAAATCCACAGCAAACGGAGAACAGTGTTAAAAACCACGACCAGACAAATCCACTTAGTCAAGAATGAATAACTTAATTTAGCTAACTTGATTGTTAACTTGATTGTGACACTGTTACATCTTGTTTCTCCCTATGGAATTCATAAGGAAAACAAACTTTTCTCCAAGTTGGCATATGGTAATGAGTAACCAGTTCCCATTATTTAGAAAAATGTAGTATTATACATTATCACTATGAATAATAAACAGCCAATGTCTTCCCACTATATACTATGCTTTATAGCAACATACCCCGTACCACATCCTTTGTTTGATGGAGTGCTCTGGGTTCTCAAAGTAAATTTTTAGTTTGTGCGCAATAAACTCTTACTCATTACTACTCAGTGATTCATTGGGTTTTGTTCTATTATTACTTCATTGTTCACATATTTATGTATTTTGTATATATTATTATATTAAATGCATATAACATAAAACATTTTTATTGCTCTCTCCTTTGTCTCCTGTTAAGATGAATTGATATTGGCAATAATTTTTACAGAGTCTCTGTATTTTAATCTAAGTCTGTTCCCCCTCTTGTCTCTGTGCTTATATTTATTCCTCTAACCATTAGCCCATGAGCTCATGAGATGTTATTTTACTCCAAAGCATGCTAATTCCGTCACTTTTTTCACTCAACTTCAGCCCCTCTCTCTCCCCCAATGTGATGACTCTTTCAGTGAGTCCCTGGGAGGGGCTGGCATGTCCCCTATGCTCTGGAGAGTCCTGGTTCCTCCCAGACCCTCAGGATCCTGACTCTGATCAGCTCCCTGGAGCCAGAACCAAGGGGTCTTTCTGCCACCTGCTGGTCGTGGGGTGTGCATCAGGTGTAAATGCTTTTGTTTCCCCTAATAATAATAATCATGGTAGGAGTAAAGTCTGTTCAAGTCAAAAGCAAAGGAAGACCAGCGTTGAAAATTCCTGAACAATTCTTATTCAGTAAATAAGCAAATCTTATTTGCCATATTTTCTAATACCAACTGACTCTGGGTCATATCTTTTTCTACTTCTGAAAATCGTAAGGAAATCTTTAAGCGTTTCTCAAGGTTTATTTAAGGGAACCAGTCACCAACCCCATTTCATTGAGGAAACTTCTTATAACCAGTCACTGTGAAGAATAAACTGTCATTCTCCTCCCAGTATATAAGCTCGTTTATAGCAATATATACCCGACCTCATCCCATGTTTGGAGTACTTCAGGCTCAGAAAAATTTTCACGTGTGTACGGTAAATTTTTACTAATTCTTACTCTGATTCATTGACTGTACTTCTG
This sequence comes from Halichoerus grypus, assembly GCF_964656455.1. Taxonomy (NCBI): domain Eukaryota; kingdom Metazoa; phylum Chordata; class Mammalia; order Carnivora; family Phocidae; genus Halichoerus; species Halichoerus grypus. The sequence goes on from NC_135714.1 coordinate 201,342,604, forward strand.
TTATAGCTTAATTTTTCACATATATTTATTTTTACTGTGTACCCTATTAAAGCTACATAACATGGGTTCTTTTTATTACTCACTCCTTTGTTACCTGCTCAGCTGCACTAGTATGTGCCATTATTTTTATAATCTTTGCAATTTATGATCAATCCTTTCCCACATCCTCCTTGTCCGGATTTTTAGTCCTTCACCACTAGTCTATGAGGCCATGGGAAATGCTATTCGATTCCAGAGAATCATGCTTCTTGTGTGCCTTTTGTACTCAAACTCTACCCCCCCCCCCGAATGTGGTGACCTCCTCAGTGAGTCCCTGGGAGGGGCCAGCAGCTCCCCTGTCCTCTGTGGAGTCCTGGTTCCTCCCAGACCCTCAGGATCCTGACTCTGATCAGCCCCCTGGAGCCAAAATCCAAGGTTATTATCGCCACCTGGTGGCCATGGGCGATACATCAGGTGTGAAAGCATTTGTGTTCCTCTTGAGAATGATAGTATTAAAGTCTGTTAAAATCCAAAAGAAATGGAAGCCAGCTTTGAAACTTCTCTGAGAAGGAAAAAACAATTTAGTGAAAGAAGCAAATCTTAACTTTTGTTATTTCTGAGACTCACTGGTCCTGTGCCATATTTTGTGTATATCTCTGTAAATCATAAGCAAAACTTGAACTGTTTCCCAAGGTTGACACCACACAACCCGAAACCAATTCTTTATCAGTAGAGAATTCTAACATTATTACCAATCACTGTGAAGAATAAACTGTCACTGCTGTCCCAATATATAAGCTGCTTTATAACAATACAGTCCTGAACTTCATCCCATATTTGACTTGAGTCTTCCTGGGTCATGCACTGTTTTTAGAGGGTGCACAGTAAAGTTTTACTGAGTACTATTCAGTTATTCATTGGCTTTACTTCTGTTATTGCTGAATTTTTGACATATTTACATATTATTTTACATGCTATTATATTAAAGGTACATAACATGATTTTTAAAAATTATCTCTCATTTGTCACCTGCTATGATGCATTTTATAGGTTATTTTTATAGAATCTTTGCAATTTATGATCGATCCCCCCCTCCTGTCCGGATTTTTATTCTCCACAGCCCATAAGCCTATGCAAAATGCTCTTCCACTCCAAAGAATCCAGAGTGCCTTTCCTCACTCAATCTCCCCTCCTCAGAATGTGGTGACTCCTTCACTGAGTCCTTGTGAGGGGCCAGCAGCCCCTGTTAAGTTGTGGGGTCCTGGTTCTTCCAGGACCCTCAGGTCCCAGTGTCTGATAGCGTTCCGATCGCTCCACTCCTTGGAGCCCAAACCACGGGGTTATAGCGCCACCTGCTGGCCACGGCGGGGGGCGCATCGGATGTGAATTTTGTGTTCACTTATTCAATTGTTCATTCTTTCGTTTATCATAATAATGATGGTAGTACCAAAGCCTATCAAAGTCTAAACAAATGAGACCAGCCTTAAAAATTCCCTGAGCAGATAAATACAGTTTAGTGAAATAAGCAAAACATCATTTAGCTTAGGTTGTAAGACAAATTCGAACTGAGTCATTTCTTTTTTTATGCCTCTGGAAATCAAAAACAAAATTAAAACTGGTTCCCAAAGTTGATATGAGGTGACCAGTAAGAAACTCCCTACCATTTAAGAAAATTCTAATAGTATAACCAATCACTGCGAAGAATAAGCATTCACTGCCGTCCCAGTATATAATCTGGTTTATAACAATATGCACCGAAGCCTCAATCCCTATGTGGTTTCTGTGCTCCTGGGTCACAAAGTGTCTTTTTGGTGTGGGTACAATGAATTTTTTCTAATTACTACTTCGCTGATCCGTTGATTTTCCTTTTCCTTCTCTTATTGCTAAACTTCTGATATAGTAATATTTTAATAGTATTATATTGAAGGTACATAATATGGCTTCTTATCACTATGCTTTGTCACCTGCTAAGAAGCGTAGTTATAGGCTGTTCTTTTTTTTTTTTTTTTTAAGATTTTGTTTATTTACTTGAGAGAGAAAGAGGGAGAGAGCAGAGAGCAGGAACTGGGGGAAGGGCAGAGGGAGAGGAAGAAGCAGATTCCCTGCTGAGCGTGGAGCCCAACATGGGCTCGATCCTAGCACCCTGCGATCATGACCTGAGCGGAAGTGAGACACTCTGCCGACTGAGCCACACAGGCGCCCTTATAGGCTGTTCTTTTTATACAATATTTACAATGATAAGTCCTTCCCCCACCTCCTAGTCCTGATTTGTATTCCCCCACCCATAGCCCACGGGCCCATCAGAAAAGCTATTCTGCTGGAAAGAATCATGCTCCTTCTGTGCCTTTCCTAGCTCAGTCTTCCCTCCCCAGAATGTGGTGATTCCTTCACTGAGTCCCTGGGAGGGGCCCGCAGCTCCCCTGTCCTCTTGGAGTCCCGGTTCCTCCCAGACCCTCAAGTACCAGGGTCGGACGGCCACTCCGATCCCCAGCTGGGAGCCCAAACCGCGGGGTCTTAGCGCCACCTGCTGGCCATAGGGGGCGCATCCGGCGCGAACGCCGACGTATCCCTGTTCATCCTGACGATGGTAGCGGAAAAGCCAAACCCCTCCCAAACACTGTTAGTCTTGGAAGGTACTCTATTTGTGGGGTATCTCTTTTTTTTAAAAAGGATTTTATTTATTTATTTAACTGAGAGAGAGGGAGAGACAGAGAGAGTACAAGCTGGGGGAGCGGCAGAGGGGGAGGGAGAAGCAGGCTCCCCACTGAGCAGGGACCCTGAAATCATGACCTGAGCTGAAGGCAGACGCTTCACCGACTGGGCCACCCAGGTGCCCCTGAAATTTTATTTTAATAACCCCAGGCATATTTTTATTTAATAATAACAAAAATTAAATTTTTAAAAATTCCCTTCGTTTAGAGCATGATTCCTAGTCTGGTCACAGAAGGGAGGTAGAATAAAAACTAAGAATCCTTTCCATGAAGTCTTCAATTGATTCGGATAGTTTTCATGTCATTTTTTCCCTCACCCATGACAGTTGAGTATTCCACTATGATGTTAGTGTCTGATCGTATTATGAGCTTGGCATATACCTCAGCAGAGGTTTTATTCGGAGGGTTTCTGTGGAAGGAGGTGATCGGTCTGGAGGATGAAGAGGTGAGGAGCCTCTTGGAATGCTCACAGTGCCGAAGTCCCCTGATGGAAAATAGCATGCGGGTGGGGGTGGGGAGGGGAGGGACATTAAGAAGCCCTGTCCCAGCCACCAGGAGGAGGAAAATCGAGATCTGATCAGTCAGGATTGTGGGGAAATCCCTCGAGTCCCATCTCTGGGCTTCCACTGTCCCCTGGGCACTCACACCCACTCCCTCCCACACCCCTGCCTCGGGTTTGTGTAAACGACCCTGGCTAGGATGCAGAGGGGGCAGTGAGGTTCCTGCTGAACATTCACACCCCCCAGACGTGGACCCGTAGGTTGGGGTGATGGGGTGAGAGCACCGACCACAGGTACTAGCACAGTGAGTGGCTGCAGGGCATTTGGGAAACTGCACCCCTCGAGTGTCTGAGGATACAGTTCACCACACAGATTCATCAAGAGCCCGTTAGGCTAAACTCAGTGGAGGTGCAGCTGAAGGCAGATGGTGCCCTGGCTGAACAGAGAGGAGACTTGTGTACATCAGGATCAACTGAGGTCTTGTCTAGGCTTCAATCCTCCTGCAGACAGGTGGGGTCAGGTCCCCAAATTTGAAACCAGGTGGGGTCAGGGACTGCTGAGACCCATGGAAGAGGGAGAAAGACTCATGTGCTTGTTTTGGCCCCAGGACTTAAGACACTGGTGTCTTCCACTTCCTTCTCTTGAGACATTCTTTTTGGGATCCCTCGGCCACAATATAAGAAGTCTGAGCACTCTGAGACCAGCACCAGGGAGAAACTGTGTGCAGGAGTCATGAGAGTGGCAGGACCATTGAAGTCTAGTCTCTCAGTCATCCCTCCCAAGGCACCAAGGACAAATGAGTGATGGTACCCAGGACTCCTGAAACCAGCCCAGATGTCACCTGAGTACCATTGACTCTCCCCAGTTCAGACCACATGGAGCATAGTCAGCCACGTGAAACTTTCTGTCCTTAGAAGTCTTCTTGGGGGCGCCTGGGTGGCTCAGTTGTTAAGCATCTGCCTTCAGCTCAGGTCATGGTCCCAGGGTCCTGGGATCGAGCCCCATGTCGTGCTCCCTGCTCCACGGGAAGTCTGCTTCTCCCTCTCCCACTCCCCCTGCTTGTGTTCCCTCTCTCGCTGTGTCTCTTTCTGTCAAATAAATAAATAAAATCTTAAAAAAAAAAAAGTATTCTTGGTAAGATGGGTTACTGAACACAGCCAACGTTCATAAAACACAAACACAGAGACAGGTGTTCAAATTATATCTGATTATTTGTGTCAAATAAGCATTTGTTCCATTGAAACTTTAGTATTAAATATGTCATATTAAAAGATATGGAAGATGACTTAACACCAAGCTCCTAGAGAAATGAATATATATTCACATAGATAGACTTGTGTGTGTGTGTGTGTCTGTATATATAATCTAGTTAGGACATTTCCATAAATTGTCATGAGAATTGTTTGCCAATGGGCGCCTGGGTGGCTCAGTTGGTTAAGCGACTGCCTTCGGCTCAGGTCATGATCCTGGAGTCCCTGGATCGAGTCCCGCATCGGGCTCTCTGCTCGGCAGGGAGCCTGCTTCTCCCTCTGACCCTCCCCCTTCTCATGTGCTCTCTCTCTCTCTCATTCTCTCTGTCTCAAATAAATAAATAAAATCTTAAAAAAAAAAAAAAAGAATTGTTTGCCAATGATCATATCTTAGCAGTTGGAATGAGGGCAAGTGGCATGAGGAATTTTAATTTTGGCATTTTACACTCATTTCACTGTATGTTCCTGATAAGAGAGCATCTTCGTCCTACTTACCACCCGAAAGCAGGAATTAGGGAAGATCCATAGAGGAAATGAGGCCCCTGTAGGTCCATCTTCCCTTGGAAGGTGGGCCCCTGACTGCCAACCATGCTCTATCAGAGAAGCAGACAGAACAAGACCCCAGAACCCTAGGTCCCTTGGTAAAGTGGCTCCATTCCTGGCTTCACAGGCCCATCTCACATTAACCAAGGGACTAAATACATGACATAAGGTACAATTTGCACAAATATCTTTCCTACATTCTGTGACAAAACCTCAGGACTGGTACCCTTACCCATTATGTCTCTGTTTATATTGTTAACAGCCAGAAATCTGAGCCTCCATGGTCATTCATGGACGTGCAGACTCATCTCCACAAAGATACGTGGCCCTAATCTGCCCCACCTTCCATACCCCTGCCACCCAGCCTTCCTCTGTGCCTTGTCTCTTCCTGTGAGCCATTACTGAGGGCTTCTGTGTCAGAGACGTGACAATTACTGTCATTTTCCTTTTAAGTACTAGCAGAACTATATAATCTCAAGGATTTCCGGTCCCTGTTGCAGTAGTCAACAAATTATAATCTATTTAATGGATCCATTAAATAAAATGAAACTGGCCAACTAAACTTTGGCTAGGAAAGTTTAGTTGGTCAAACTAACTAGAATTTAAATAAAAACTTGAAACATAAAATCACATCCAAATATAAATTGACTTCAAATTCATTTGCAATTGCCAAAAAGTATATATGTTTGGTAAGTCAGTGACCTTGATGGATGAATATGGCAGTTTTCTATATTTGGGACATTGAATTGTGGCAAATTGATTGCGGTGAATTGTTTGTAGACAATGTATTGTGTTCAGTAGTTATGATGGAGGTGGCATTCTAGAGCCTGAGTGTAGATGTAACACACCGTTCTGTAGAATCAAGATATTATGGGGAACTTCATTTATTCTTACTCCCAAATTCATAATGCGCAGAAACTAGAAGCAAATAATAAAAAGCTATCGGTGTATGTGATTTCACTGGCCTAAAGGACTCTTTTCCTAACACCTTTGGAATTCAAGGAAGCTTATTTTGGTTGCATTAAAATCTCCTTCAGCATCATTTAGTGATACTTTTTTTCTGGTACCAATTTTTTCCCAGAAAACTGGTTTCTACCATGTTAGTATATATTATCAGTACAGGAAGATGCAGCTCTGGGCTCTGTTTGCACTGTACTTAGTGCCTGAATCTGGGGATACAAACTGGACCTTTCTATACTTTTGTTTCTTCACCTAAGAAGGAAGGAAAAGGATGAGATCACTGGCCTTAAACTTATTTTAAAAAGAGACTGTCCTCTTTAAAGAAGTGAATACCAATATTCAAAACTCACAAAGGCAGAGGCTCTGGGTCTGGAGGCGAGCCTATGCCCTGAACCTGCAGCGACCACATCTACCTACCTCTGGTTGGCCACCCATTGGAAGATGTTCTCTTTCTGCAGCCATGTTTTGTCACTTTTGAAACTGTATCTTTTGGGATCCCTGGGTGGCTCAGTTGGTTAAGCGTCTGCCTTCGGCTTAGGTCATGATCCCAGGATCCTGGGATCGAGTCCCGCATCAGGCTCCCTGCTCGGCAGGGATCCTGCTTCTCCTTCTGCCTCTGCCACTCTCCCTGCTTGTGCTAGTTCTCGCTCTCTCTCTCAATCTGACAAATAAATAAAATCTTTAAAAAAAAACCTGTGTCTTTTTTTAAAGATTGATTTATTTATTTTAGAGAGAGGAGGCAGGGGTAGAAGGAGAGGGAGAGAGAATCTGGAGCAGGCTCCCTGCTGAGTGCAGAGCCTGTTGGAAGGTTTGATTTCAAGACCTTGAGATCATGACCTGAACCGAAACCAAGAGTCGAGCACTCAACCGACCGCACCACCCAGGCACCCCTAAACTGTATCTTTATGTACACACGGTGATTACGTACATACAAAGTGGGTCACAGACATGTTTATCCATATGTTATCTAAAATCATCCTAAACTGATCAAATATGGTAAGACTGCTTGGCAAAGTTAGCAAAAAATCATCAATGCTTGTTTTTTAAAAATTCTATATATTTTTTCTAGTTGCCTTTTCTGATTCCAGTTTGCCATCAGTAATTGTTTAAATAACTGAGATACCTTCATGCTAAACTTAAATTTTTAGTTCTTGCCTCTGCGATAATGAAATAATAGGTAACATTTTCAAGGTGTAGAGTGACATGCGATATCTCTAAAAGTCACACCTCACTAGAAGGTTATTTGCCATTAAAAATCCATTTTATTTTATTTTTTCATTTTATTATGTTATGTTAGTCACCATACATTACATCATTAGTTTTTGATGTAGTGTTCCACGATTCATTGTTTTCGCATAACACCCAGTGCTCCATGCTAATACCCATCACCCGGCTAACCCATCCCCCCACTCCCCTCCCCTCTAAAACCCTGTTTGTTTCCCAGAGTCCATAGTCTCTCATGGTTTGTCTCCCTTTCTGATTTCCCCCCCTTCATTTTTCCCTTCCTTCTCGTAATGTCCTCCATGCTATTCCTTATGTTCCACAAATAAGTGAAACCATATAACTGACTTTCTCTGCTTGACTTCTTTCACTTAGCATAATCTCCTCCAGTCCCATCCATGTTGCTGCAAATGGTGGGTATTCATCCTTTCTGATAGCTGAGTAACATTCCATTGTATATATGAACCACATCTTTATCCATTTGTCTGTGGAAGGGCATCTTGGCTCCTTCCACAGTTTGGCTATTGCGGACATGGCTGCCATGAACATACCCCCAAGACAAATAATCAAGTCAAAAAATGGGCAGAAGACATGAACAGACACTTCTCTGAAGAAGACATACAAATGGCTAACAGACACATGAAAAAATGTTCATCATCATTAGCCACCAAGGAAATTCAAATCAAAACCACATTGAGATACCACCTTACACCAGTTAGAATAGCAAAAATTGACAAAGCAAGAAAAATGTTGGAGAGGTTGTGGAGAAAGGGGAACCCTCTTACACTGTTGGTGGGAATGTTAAGTTGCTGCAGCCACTTTGGAGAACAGTGTGGAGGTTCCTCAAAAAGTTAAAAATAGAGCTACCCTATGACCGAGCAATTGCATTACTGGGTATTTAACACAAAGATACAGATGTAGTGAAAAGAAGGGGCACATAAAAATCCATTTTAAACTACATTTTAAAAGATTCTCTTTTATTCAAATAGTAACAGAATGTCTTGAAGATTTGTATAACTTGGAGAACTGAAGAATGAATCTAAAGAGGGTTAAAAATTAGAAGAACAGATAAATTGGATTACAGATTTTTCTGTTTCCAGTAATTTCCCATAGAGTTTTTAAAATGTACTTTAAACATAAATGTAATAAAAATATTTGGTTATTCATAGGGATCTTGGGTTATCACTTATTAAAACCCAGGAGTATGCAAAGAAGTTAGTTTATAATTATCTTCACTTTTTCTTGATATTTATTTGGACTCCACCATTTACCCCTTGTTTAATCAATGCACACAATCATTTGGTCTGAAAGTCCCCATGTTAGTAATGTGGACATTATGACGAATGCCTGAGTCCAGAAATGCCTACTCCAGTGTAGCATGGCACAGACCTGACACTCACAGGAAAAGGATTTCTTGGCTGAAGCCATAATGATGTGGGTGAGAGAAAAGGGAGAGCAGAGACCTAAGTGTGGAAACTAGAAACAGAATGGGGAGACCATAAGATCTCTCCCCCAACAGTGTGGCAGATCTCCAGTTACTGAGAGACTATAATTTAGTAGAGAAATTACTGAAAAAATTCAGAAGTTCCTTATTTCAGGAAGCCTGAACAAAACCAACAAAACAAAATATTAACATTTTAAACATCAAAAACATTTAGAAATTGCTAAAATAATTTGATAATAAATTTTCTAAAATCACTTAAAACTGCCGCTTACCAGGATGGACTTTTATTCAACCCAGCTCCCAAGTAGAAGGGGAGGCAGCCAGGGAAAGAGCTTGGCCCGCCTCTGGAAGCCCATGTAGGGGAGAAAAGTCACGGGTGAGTCTGCTTCAGAGCTTGGCTATTTGTTCACACACATGTGAATCTGGAGACACTGTGCCCTGGTCTGTGGGTCTTCCTGGTGCTCTGACAATTGTTAGCGTCATCACAGTGTGCACAGTGCGGCCAGATCCGGTTTATGTCCGGAGACTCTCTAGCCCTGTCTCCAACCCCTGCCACGACCAAATTCTGTAAAGCATTCTGAAAACTTGTTTCCACTTTTTGAAACATTTTTATTGAAATTTAAACACTTTATGTATTTTTTAATTTTTTATTATGTTAAATTAGCCAACATGTAATACATCATTAGTTTTTGATGTAGTGTTCAACGATTCATTAGTTGTGTACAACACCCAGTGCTCATCACATCACGTGCCTCCTTAATACTCATCACTCTGTTACCCCATCCCCCCACCCCCCTCCCCTCTGCAACCCTCAGTGTGTTTCCTGGAGTCCAGAGTCTCTCCTGGTTTGTCTCCCTCTCTGATTTCTTCCCATTTAGTTTTCCCTCCCTTCCCCTGTGGTCCTCCGAGCTATTCCTTATGTTCCACATATGAGTGAGACCATATGATGATTGACTTTCTCTGCTTGACTTATTTCACTTAGCATAATCCCCTCCAGCTCCATCCATGTGATATATTTTCACAACCTGAATCCACTGCAACTGGAAATCAGATTAGCAGACATGACCAGCACCTGCCACTCAACCCCCGTGCACCCCGTCGGTCTGTATCACCCCAAAGCTAGCCCTTTCCACCACTTCCGACAGCATGGATTCACGTTGGCCTTTAAATCTGGAATTTACAGATTATGTGCCCTTTTGTGTCTGGCTTCACATTATGTCTGTTTAATTTGTTCTAATCACTGGTCGATTTGTAGATCATGAATTCACACTGCTGCTTAATAACTCCATTTGGTGACTACTCAACACTTGCATACCCATCTTTTGTTAACAGGCATGATGTAAATATTGTAGCGAGCATTCTTGCACGTGTCTTTTGGAGACCATATGGAAGAATTTTTGTTGGAACTGAACCAGGAATAGAGATGCTAAATCACAGGACACGCTTACATTGATCTTTAAACTTCCCAACCACTTGCCCACACTGTCCCACGGCACACACTCTGTCTCTGATGAGAGCTCCAACACTTACACCAAACACTGCGCTACCAAATTTAACTATGTTAATTTAACTATTTAACTATGTTACTGGAATTAACAGGAGACACAGCACCTCCCAGTTGTGTGGAGACGGACATAAACCATGACTTCTTTGCTGGGCTGTGAGTCAGGGCTGCTGTAGTGGAATCTCTGACCTTGACCGTGGGTGCCCCACCACTATGTCCTTCACAAATTATAGGCATCCTCCATCCGTTTGTCCTTCGGTTTGTAAATTAGTCTTTTCTCTTTTTTAAAAAAATACCTGTGGTAAAATATGTGTAACAGAACTTACCATTCTAATCATTAAGTGTCTAATTCAGTGGCATTAACTACATTCACATTGTTGGGCAACCGTCACCACTATCCAATGCCAGAACTTCTTCCTCACCCCAAACTCCCTGCCACCTTCCCCCAGCCTCTGGTAACCTCTGTTCTACTTTGTGTCTATGAATATGACTACTGCAGGTACCTCATGTAATCATACAGTATTTGTCCTTCTGTGGTTGGTTGATTTCCCTTAGTAAAATGTTTTCAAGGTTTACCCATGTTGTAACATACGTCAGAATTTCATTTCTTTTTAAGGCTGCATACTATTCCACTGCATGTATATACCACATTTTGCTTATCCATTCATGTATTTGATGGACATTTGGATTGTTTCTACTTTTTGACTGCAAATAATGTTGCTATGAACATTGCTGTGTAAGTATCTGACTCCCTGCTTTCAATTATTTGGGGTATATACCTGGGAATGGAATTGTTGGCTCATATGGTAATTCTACATTTAACCTTTCAAGGAACTGCCAAAGTGCTTTCCACTGGGCAAATTTTATACCATTTCCATCCCTGTGGGCAATGCACAAGGATTCTGGTTTCCCCATATCCTCACCAACATTTATTATTTTTTTAAAATAAAAGCCATCCTAATGGCTGCCAAGTCATATCTCATGGTCGTTTTAATTTGCATGTCCCTCATGACTAGTGATGTGCATTTTTTCATGTTATTGGCTGTTTGTAGATCTTCTTTGGAGAAATGTTCAAGTCCTTTGCCCAATTTTTAATTGGGTCATTTGTTTCCATCTGTTACTTTTTAAATTTGAGAAATACACCACAGTGACTTTTATGCGGGGATTTAAAAAATGTATCTCTAATGGTGTCCTTTCCCTGTGTCTGAACCTCACAGTGCCTCTGGGGTGAAGTCCACATCTCCAAGCAGGGGCTTGGGGGGGAGGGGTTCCTTCTGCAGCCTCCTACCTGGCCACTTTGCCTCACACTCGATACTGCAGGCCCCCCTCCTCACAGACACCATGCCTGTGTCCATGCTCCTTTTGCAGAGATCTCCTTCCCTTCTTCTCTTCCTTCTCCTTGCTCATCTTCAACTAAATTCTAATCATGCCTTAAGATTCCGCTCAGGACCATTTCTTCAAATCACCCTTTCAAACCCTTCAAGCCGAGCTCTGGTCATCCTCCTGCCTTTACCACACGTGGTGGATGTCTCTGCCATCCGCCTCCTGATGATAGGTACCTGTGTCTCCCGCACGGGGCAGCTCACGCACCGCGAGGAAGTGTGGGCCTTTGTCACCTGCATACAGCAATACCGTGCACAGAAAAGGAGCTCAGCATCTGCCTAACAGAACTGAACTCTTGATTTACATGACCTGCTGTCAGAAAGGCTTTCCATTTTGTCCAGCAGTAATGCGTGACAGTACCTGTCTCACTGTGCCCTCGCCTGCACTGGGAATGACAGTGTTTGTGGCCAGGCCTGGGGGCGGTGTCAGGACAGTGGCAGCAGGGCCACGGGTGATGCTTGGTCAAAGTGGGACTTGGGAATCAGGGGTGGGGCACAGGGCGGAGGAAGATGCTTTGCTACCGGTGGGGCTCCGAACAGTGGCAGCTCCGGCACTATACGTGGTGATGTGTGTCGCGTCCCAGTCCTGGGGAATGGGGTGTGGCAGCAACTAGAGCCCCTGGGGGCACGTCTCACGGCAGCTGGGGTCAGCTGTGATGAAGACCGTGGGGGAGTTCAGTAGCAAAGGCGACAAATGTCCCCAGTGCTAAGGCTTGTTCTCCTTCCCTTTTCCACGCGGGGTGGAACTCCTGTGGCAGACCCCCCTGCTGCTGAGCTGGTCTGGACTGGGGAAAGGGGCTACACTGCTAGAACGCTTCCTGAACTCCTCACGCGGCCATCCTTGGGTTCTGAGCTCTGCAAGGCTTTTGCTGCTTCTTTGTCACAGTCCACAGCTTTCTCAGAGCTGCTTTTGCCAGTTTGTAGTTATTTGTGTTTTTTGTGGGAGAAATGGGCACTGGGACCTCCTAGCCCTCCATCTTGCAGATGTCACCCCTCAATTTTTTCTTTCTAGAGTTATTTTTTGTCATACTTAGAGAAGGGCATGGTCATACAAATTTAAATCTAGTCGTTTCACCTCCAGAAGAAAAACATAGAAGAATTTCAAAGGAAAACATTTTCCCGATCTTGCCATGAATCATATTAAAAGTTTTTAGAGGCAGGTGCTTATGTAACAGCGTTTGTGAAACAGTCTCTCTCCCAGAGCCCATCACTTGTATGAGGGATCTGGTTTCTAGGTTTCTGCATGTTACTGGGGAACTGTCCACAGGAAATGGAAACCACCCTTAGAGTTGTCACTGCTTTAAACATCTCCATAAAATGTGATTAGTTCACCAAAAAAGGGCCAAGCAGACTGACTAGTTTCAGGGTTGTGGCCACCTTCGGAGCCCTGAGAGGTGCTCGTCCCCTCCTCCCAGCAGCCCACCCCATCTCCCCTTAACACCGCAGCTAAGGCTGCGAGAGGACAGGCAGTGGGGCTCCCTCGAAGGCACCAGCTGATCTGTGAACTCAACAATGACAGGTTAAGAATATTTATCTCACAGACTGCATTCTTATTGTACTTTCACTACTGTGCATCTGTGACCATCTCTGTCACTAGCTCTGTCCTCAGATGACACACAGGAACCAACTTTTTACTGTCCCATTACCTCACACTACAGTTGCACATGGACAAAACCTCCCCACTACAGTTGCACATGGAGAAAATCCTTTGAGGATTTCCTCTGCAAGACATGTCTAAGACCTGGACATTCTTAAAATTTAAACGTATGAGATGTTGAATGACATGCAGAATGGTCTCCAAAACTGGTTCTGGTGTTCCCGACTGAGAAAAAGCCGTTGGAGTACATGAGTTTCCCTTACCCACCGCTCAACGGCCCTCCTTATCACTGTACTCAGCCCAGTCCTAGTTTGAGTATGTCAGCCCGAACTATGGCAAGGAAAACAATCACCCAGTTTCTAGTCTTTTCCATGGAGGAAAGCAATCTCTGGGTGATTAATATCAACACTACATTCATTTAAAATGCAAAGGCATCCCTTACTCTGCTTATTAGTAGTTCCTGAAGATAAATTGCACAGCTGTTCTTTGGGGAAAACTGTAGCCCAGAGAAAGGTCACCATCTGGTTATTCATGACTACATGTGTATGGAAGAGTTCTGAAAAGCATCGCTGGATTAAACAAGAACTGTTAGTTAATCCCTACCAATTTGCATTGCATTTACTGATGAGACTATTCTTAGGGATTTTCACATTTTAAAAACTGTTTTAATTAAAATATTAGAAATCAAATGTGACTGAGGTGAAACAAAATTACATTTCTTCCTGCAGCACCCAGGCAGTGGGAACCCTCAGATTTCAGAACAGCAGGGTTCAATGATAGGCTGACCACAATCATGTCTGAAATTCAAAAGAAAATCCAATGAGAAGATTTTGATAGAATTAAACTATGACAAAACATTTAATATTAAAATGGTAGGGTGAATTTGAATAATAAATATAATAACTGCAATACTGATGATATAATAATTACTGAAAACATTATAATGAAATATTCTAATGGTAAACATATAAGTATCAATTTCAATAACACAATATAATCTGTGCTTATACTATTACTACTGAATTATTCAGTAATTACTAAAAATAATTGTACTCTATTAATACAAAATTATGAAGTCCTATTTATATATTCTACATTACTAATTTACATTACTTTGATATAACACATAATGCCAATAAAACTTTAATATTAGAATGTTTTCTAAGTTTCTCAGAAATATTTATATAGAAGTTATGTGAGGTATTGTTTGGCCAACAAAGAAAGTGATGTTTTTTAAAGTGTTGGCATTTTCTGGTTCACTTTTTTTTAAGTGTTTGTTTAGAGCAGTTTTAAGTTCACAACAAAGTTGATGGGAAGGTACAGAGATTTCCCATCCACTGCCTGCCTGTGCACATGCACGCCCTCCCCCACTACCAGGATCCCTCTCCAGAGGGGTAGGTGTACCTACACTGACTGACACATCATCATCACCCAAAGCCCACAGCTTACCTCGAGGTTCACTCTTGCTGTTGTACATTCTGTGGGTTTGGACAAATATTTAATGACATAAATCCATCATTACAACATCATTCAGAATATTTTAACTGCCCTAAAAATCCTCTGTGCTGATTAACTTTTTAAAAACTGTGTATTTTCAAAAGAATGGAATATCTGGAAGTTATAATGTCCTTTCATTTTCCACATAATAAAATCATTATTATTCACTTTATATTTATGAAGACTTCCTGATATTGGTTAATGTTCTCACTTGAAATGTTAAGTGGTTCACACCATGGCATACTGTAAATATACCATTTTCTGGTAAAGAGTACTTTATTTGAATATTCAAGTTACTATCCACTAGATTATTTTAATCAACATTTAGCCTATGCCGTAAAAACGTGTTTATACTACTGATTTCAAATTTCATAATAATTGCAATTATTCAATTTTAATTGTTTTGGAAAAGCTTCCCTAAACATTCACAGTTCTATAGTGAAATGTGGCCAGGCAACAGACCCTAAGATAGAGTTTAAAATAGAATTATTTTATTCTTTATGACTGGAACATAACAATCCACATATTATTACGTGAATCAACAATAGATATCACACATTAATTAAGAGATATATTTGTATTTTCCCACTACCCTAGGTTCTCTAAAAAACAAGATTTAACAGATTTCTAAAATCAACCTTTAATATATATCTAAAATACAATAATTCCTACTTAATAGTGACAATAACTAAATATCATCACGTTCCTGTATTATGCTACAGGGATCATTAAATAGAATTTAGTAATTACTCATATCTTCCCTTGTTATTCTCCCGAATTAAAAAGCTAGAAAAGTTTAGCAAACAGAAAGGTTTGTCTAATTAAAGGAGAAAATTACCATTGATCCCCACCCAAAGCAGGAGAAAAAGTACCTTCATGAAGATAAATGTAGACCTTTGATACAACTTTTCTCTAGGAGATTCAGCCCACCGAGCTCAGAGAAGAGCGATCTCCGAGTCAGTTTAGCATCCCAAGTATGTGTCATGAACGTGCCCCCAAACACTTGTTCATGGGCCCTCCCCAGTCAGGGCCAAGGTGCAGTGTCATTTAATTGTGCCACATTGTATAGTTTACACATCAATTTTCAGAATAAAAGCCAAGGTTTTCAGTAAAATTTAAATATAAAAACATTTAAAATTAAAAAAATAAAAATTTCAACTACTTTTTACTGTCATGAATGTTCCATACAAAATGATTTTCATGGAAGAAATCTTTACTTTTTATCAGTTCACTTACTATTTGGCATATTCTCAAATGTGACATAGGGGAGTCACTGTGACACATGAGTGTGGATCACTGCTCAGTCTTTCTACCTCTCACCCTCTCCAAGTCAGCATCTGGCAGTGAGGGAGTCTCAACACTTACCAGCCTTAAATCCTAGAGGGCTGGCATTTTAAGCAGTTTCTGGGATGGAGCTGGGTGCAAAGAGAGTGGGTAGAGTAGAGCTGGAGGGTAGGGGGCAAGCTGACACCTGTTCTTGATGCAAGGGAAGGTGAGGGACCAACTTCAGGAGACACTGGGGAAGGATAATCCACTGGCTGCTTGGACACCGGCTTGTCCCTTTGCTGAAGGTCACTGTGACCCCAAGCCCAGCTCCCTTCCTCCTACTGTCAGGCTCACATGGCTCCATTATTTTCTGTCAGGTTTTTATTCCACTTCTGTTTTTATAGACCTAGAGTACAGAACAAATACCCTGAATGCTCCAGCTCACCTCTGCCCCTACTTCTCTTTAAATTGTATGAGGAAGATAAAAGCAAACCATGTCATCCATAAACTGGTCTGGTATCGTCTGCTAGGTCTTGGTGTGCTCCTGGTGAACATAACCAATTGCACAGAACATCAACATCATTTAAGGCCATTATATGACCATGATGGATCAGGAGAAAGACAAATCCACCCAGTTATCATGTTCAAAATATGAACATCATCCAAGCCACAAAATACCAACCACACCCCTCTTCCAGCCTATATAAGGCTGTTTCTTTACAAATCAGAGCTGTAGTCTTATTCTATTCATACCTCCACAGAGAGATTTCGTAAGATACCAATTAAACAATTATCCCTGCTTTCTGACAGCAAATAATCTAGATCAAATCACTGCTTCTTTTACTCACTCCCAAAATCAACGAACACAAGTGAAAATAAGGTCCTTCTAACACCTTCTTAATAAAATATTCTAAAGTTCCATTTTGAAGCTTGTCTCTAGATGAAAAGAGTAATGAATCAATTTTTTCTTCAATTGCAGGCGTGTTCCCGATAGTCTTTAGTGAGAGATCCCTAACAATATGAACATATGCATGTATATAAAGGTGTAGATATTTTTACAAACCTGAACCTGTGTTCTCAAAGTTCAAACACAATTCCACAAGATCAATATGCTGAACTGGAAGTCCCAGTGAGGACTGGTACATAGACTCCCAGCTGTTGTGGAGCCCAGAGACACTGGTGGTTGTGGACGTGTGTGTGAGCAAGAGTGCAAACACATGCAACAGGGAAGAGAAGCTGCATCACTAGCTGGAGCCCTGGAGTGACAGGAACAAAGGTGTTTGTGGTTGTGTCTGGCCCTCAGATTCCCATCCACCGAGGCACAACTCAGTGAGGCAGATGCTAAGGCATCACAGTGTCGGTGGACAGAGACGAAACTGGACTCTTCTGGGGGCTGTGGCTCCTGCTCACGGTCTCCCCTCCCCATCCTCAGTCCTCTGTTACATCTTCTGCCTAATCTCAAGTCAGGGGCGATTCCAACTGCACCCATGGAGTTGGGGATGGGGTTCTAAGAGAGCCAAGAAAGGGAACCTCGAAGCAGATGCCTGTGGTTGAGGTGACAGACGGATCAGTGAGTCACATTTCTATTGAACTGTTAAGACTCTGCTTGCATCCATATCATATTTCTGCAGACTTAGACGTGCACCTTCCACAAGAAAGCAGCTAAAAGCTGTGTCGTGACTACTTCTACATTTGGTAGCCAATCACATAAAAGATGCCAATGTTTTAAACATCTTCCACCCAAATTCCACACATCATGAAATTATGACCTTCCTCTCTGGTGCCGTGTGCCCCTCTGGCCAACAACTAAAGGAAACAGGCCAAGGAAAGGAATTCAGGGTTGCCTCCTATTTGACTCATTTCTCATATTTGTGAGGAGGAGCATCTAGAGAAAAGTCAGAAATGATTTCAAGGAAAAGAGAAGTAACTCTTTAGGGATCCCCTGAAATACACTCCTATAATTAGGAGGGCAGGGCTGGATGCAGAGGGGCCAAGACTGCTGCCTTGAGGTTCCTGGGCCCCAAATCCAGGGGTAAGCTGAGGGCTCCACGATTCTGTCTGCAGCCACAGGGACATTCTGTATCCCGTGGAGCTCTCCCAGCTCCGAGTTTATTTCTCCTTCCATCATAGGGCACATGTCACCTCAGGATTCCGGTTCTTTAGCTGGTGTCATCTTTTTCAATTGAGATACAATTCACATTCCATAAAATTCACCTTTTTTTTGGTGAAAAAATTCATGTTTTTTTAGTATATTCACAAGCCTCTGTTAGCATCATCACTAATTACAGAACATTTTTATCATCCCCCAAGAAACCCTGTGCCCATTAGTAGTCATTCGCTATTCCCCCCTCCTCCCAGTCCCTGGCAACCACTCCGTCTCTGTGGACCTGCCTATCTGGACATTACATGGTATGTATCTTCTGTGTCTGGCATCTTTCACTTAATATAATGCTTTCAAGCCTCATCAGTATAGGAGAACATACCCAGCATTTCACTTTTTTAAAAATTTTATTTATTTGAGAGATAGCGAGAGAGCACAAGCAGGGGGAACGGCAGGCAGAGGGAGAGGGAGAGGGAGAAGCAGGCCCCCTGAAGAGCAGGAAGCCCGACCCTGGGGCTCAATCCCGGGACCCTGGGATCATGACCCAAGCTAAAGGCAGTCGCTTAACCAACCGAGCCACCCAGGCGCCCCTCAGCATTTCATTCTTGTTTTAATAGCTGAATTAACATTCCAATGTACGAATATGACACATTTTGCTGATTCATTCATCAATTTATGGACATTTAGGTTGTTTCCATTTTTTGGTTCTATGAAACTGTTAAGAAGACTCACATATACATTTTTCTGTGAATGTGTGTTCTCAATTATGGATATGTCAGCAGAAACTGAATTGCTGAGTATATGGCAACTATCTTTTTGAGAGACTGCCAGTCTGCTTTCCATATCAGCTGCAGCATTTTACATTCCTACCTGGTTGCATGTGCTTTTGGTATTGCCTCATCCAAGAACACAAATATTTGCATACATATATATTTTTTATTTTATTTTTTAGTAATCTTTACACCCAACATGGGGCTTGAACTCATCACTCTGAGATAAAGTCACACACTATTCTGAGCCAGCCAGGTGCCCCCAAGAACACAAATACTTATGTCTTTGTTTTCTCTCAAGAGTCTTGTGATGTTAGCTCTTATATTTAGCTATTTTACCCATTTGAGGGTTTTTTTTAAATATGTTAGAGAGGGGTACCATTTCTTTTCTTTTTATGTGGATGCCCAGTTGCTCCAGTACCATTTGTTAAAATAACTGTATCTCCCATTGAATATTCTTGGCACCATCCTCAAAAATAAATTGACTGTAAGTATGAGGATTTATTTCTGAACTCTCAATTCTAGTCCACTCATCTGAAAGTCTATTCTTATTCTAGTACTATAGTCGTGATCAATGTACTTTGTGTTAAGATCTGAAAGTGAGACATGTGAATACTCAATTTAATTTTTCCTTTCAAGGTTGTTTTGTTTATTCTGGGTCCTTGCACTTCCACATACATTTTATGGTCAGCTGGATTTGTGATACAGATTACACCGAATCTGCAAGTCAATCTGGGAGTACGGCCATCTAATATTAAGTCTTCAAATCCATAATCACTTTCATTCCATAAGCACTTTTTTATGGTATATTTCACTTCTTTCAAAATATTTTGTTGTTTTCAGAGTACAGATCTACCCATGTTAAATATATTTTCAGTGTTTTATTCTTTTTGGTGCTATTAAATATTTTCTACCCTCTAGGATCCTATTCTGGATCATACATTGCTTTTTGCTGTCTTATCTTGATACTTCCTGTGTTCTAGAACACGTTTCAGTTTTGTCTTCCATGAAATTGTCATTTTTGTAGAGTTTGAGCCAGTTGTTTACCGCAATTCCCCAAAATGGCATTTCCTTCTGTTTTCTTATTGTGAGATTTAGTTCATGTATTATCTTTCTTTTTTTTTCCTTTCATTTTTCAGGAACACTCCACAGTGGTGTTTGGTCTTTCTCAGTGATTTACACCAGGAGCTACAGGATGTCAGTGCTTTTCATTACGGTGTTAACTTTTTCATGGATGGCAAAAACTTCAATTACATGCTTAAACTGTTTACCTAACGTTAACCTTTCACTATGGTGGTTTCAAGTGGTGATGTTTTTCCTACCACTCCCTCTGCTTTTAGTTGGTTTCTACTATAAAGAGTGTTTCATTTCTCTCCACATATAGAGGCATGTATGTGTATGAGTAATCTTTCAATGTGCTAAAAATCCATTATTTTTATTCTTTATTTTGATGATATGGTTGTCCCAAATGTGGCCAAAGGGGCCCCTCTGATCTGCCCCGTTTCCTTTTCACCTGTCTACCTCTCCTTTTGTGAGTACTTCCTTACTTTTCAGCAAAAGATACCTTAGATACTTTCCCTCCTCAATACCAATTGTGTATTTCCCTGCCTCAATCAGCCCTTCCTCCAAGGAAGCCTAGTTCCTATTATTAAGAATGAAATTTAGAAACCAGTATTTGAGTGGTATTTGTCATTGCAACTGAGGTGTCCCTGCTTCTAGGCCCTTTCAGAGGACAGGATTAGGAAGCACAAGCACACACATCATTAATTCATATTAATTAAGACTATTCCCAATCCAACATCCTGAGACTTATCTTTTCCTTCCTCAAGTATTTGTGTCTCCATTTTCCATTACCAAGTAAAACTTTGGCTGAACAACCTAAATATATTTAACCACATACTCAGTCATATGATACACAAAAATACTTCAAAAATTACTACACTCACACCACTGCAAAAAAAAAAAAATCAAGTAGGCATAAGGATAATTTGCAAATATTTTTGTATTTCACTTAAGTGTGTATAGTAAAAACAATGTGTTAAAAAATTACTTGAATTTATTTTGTGATTATGGTAGTTATTTGATATAAAGTTAGGCCCATTTGTTTTTTCATTTTTTTCCCATTCTTGTTGACTTTAATTTCATTGTTGTGTACACCAAGTGTTCCCAAACCAAAACCATCCAAAGGGTATTCTCAGAAAGCGTCCTCCTCCTACCACTTCCTCAATACTCCTCTCCACTCCCTGGAGGTTACATTTATTGCTTATCCTCCCTTTGCTTTTTCAAGGCCAGCAGCAGACTGTCTCTGGTTTCACATCTGACATCCTCTGTTTCTGACCTGCAGATCCTCTTCAAAATGGCTCACCTGATTAGGTTATGCTTATTCTGGAAAAACTCCCCTGTGATTATCTTACAATTAACCAATTAGGGACCTTAATGACATCTGCAAAACCCCTTCACCATTGCCATATAATGAGGAGAATGATATTCCATCACATCCAAAGGTTCAGAACAGAAGCAAAGGGAGGAAATTATCAGGTGTGAACCCTAAAGGATATAATCTTGGGGGCAAACTTAGAATATTGCCTAGCAAAATTACCCACAGAGTCTGAGGTCCTAATTTATATGGAATAACTGCTTGGAGGTTTAAAGAAAGCACTGGGAGAGAAGAAAAAGTCTTAGATTCCACCCACACCCTCTACCATGGTCCCAACCCCTCATCTCAGTCAGGACTCCTATGTCCCCTCAGTGTACCCCGTATTCCCCCATCCTGTCCTTTAACCTACATTAACCCTCCTTAGCTGAACCCTCTTCCTGAGGCCTGTGCACATCCTGGATCACCAGTACCTGTCCCAAAGCCCTGTTCTTCTTCTGCTCAGGTCACTTCGGGTGGTCTGGCCTCTCTATGATCTTGAGTCCACCTCCACATGCCCCCTTCTGCCTCCTCATTAAGTAATTTGGCTCCTATTCCTTTCCCTCCTTTCTGCTTTTGTCAATCCCTAAGGTTACCGAATGCTTCCTTCAATCTATCCCTGCTCCAACATCACATGTGCCTCAGATGCCAGCCATGTACTTGCCTCCTCCCCCATGTGCACTCATTTCTCCCTCTGCCCCATTTTTTCCCTACTCCAATGGGGCCCTGGTCTTCAGGCTTCCCATTCCCCATCTTTCCCTCCCACCTGTTCAGATAGGAATGATTGTGGCTGTGCAACTAGGAAAATGTGAACAGGTTGGACATTTTAAAAAGAGGAGTATTATTTTAACATGGGACTTTATTCATAAACCAAATGTTTATTCTTCCATGTTTGTATTAATTTATACCATAGATGTGTATGTTTAAACACTGATATAATATTTAAATCACATTATTTTGTATTATGACCTTCCAGGTTATTTCGGTTATTTTGTGACTGACTCAAATCTCTGTAATTATGGTTAAAGCTGCATAAAAATATAAACTGAACAACATTATTAGACTTTTGAGGAATAACCTTTACTGATTTCAAGTACTAATCTATTGAAATAATTTAATGTTTTATCAATTGTTACAAATTCTTCACTAAACATTCCCGGATCACAGCACAAATCTACAAATCTCTATTTTCATCTTACATTATTTATAATAGGTCATTTGGCAAAGTCCTGAACACTCTGAAGTGTGGATTTCAGGACTCTCAATAGAGTTTGTAGTTTCTGCTGTAGAGTTTGCTCATGGTGCTTAAAGGGTAAATTATAAATGAAGGCACGCTATGAAGGTGCGGGACTGTACACATACAATTTCTCCCTATGTGGGCCCTCTGGTGTCTGTTAGAGCAGGATCTGAAGACCATTTTTCCTTACATTTATAATATGGGTTCTTTCATGTGGACTAAGGTCAGAGACTGATGAAGGCTTTTCCATTCTATGTGATTATTTTAACTAAAGGGTAAGACATTTAGCGAGCATTCTGGACACATTCATTTCATATACAGGGCTCCTCTCTGGTATAAAATTGCTCATGCTCTTTAAAGCTGGAGTTTTGACTAAAAATTTCCTATGGTTTTTCTTCAGTGTGACTTCTTTTATGTTGACTAAAGGAGGAAGGATAATAGAAACTTTTTCCACATTTATCACAGACGTAGGATTTCTCTCCCTTGTGATTTCTTGTGTGTGAATATAAATTAGCATTTTGGCTGAAGTGTTTCCCACATTCATTACATTTACAAGGTTTCTCTCTGGTATGTGTTCTTTGGTGTACATACAAAATGAGTGCTCCAATGGAATCCCTTCCCACATTCATTACATTTATAGGGTTTCTCTCCTGTGTGAGTTCTTTGGTGTGAATGTAAGTTAGTGCTTTGCCTGAAGTGTTTCCCACATTCATGACATTCAGAAAGTTTCTCTCCAGTGTGAGTTCTCTGGTGTATATAAAGCTGAGTGCTCCGATGGAATCTTTCCCCACATTCCTTACATTTATAAGGTTTCTCTCCTGTGTGGATTCTTTGGTGTGAGTAAAAAATAGCCTTCTGGATGAAGCATTTCCCACATTCACTACATTTGTAGTTTTTCTCTGGTGTGTGTCCTTTTGTGTATAGAAAGCTGAGTGCTCTGGCGGAACTCCTTCCCACATTCCTTACTTTTATAGGGTTCCCTCTGTGTGAGTTAGCACATGTTGGGTCACTGTGGATCTGTAAGTGAAAACCTCCCCATATTCATTATATTCATAGGCATCCTTTCCAGTGTGAGATCTCTGCTGTTTGAAGGAGATGAGAGGCTGTTAAAGAATTTCTCATATGCATTAATTTCGCTACACGACTCCCTACTTTGATCATGCAGTGAACATCTCCTGTTAGCATCTTCCCTGTTTACACATGCCATGCATGTTATTTTCTACAATACAAAGAGATTTCCTTTTTCATAACACCTCAACTGCAGAACTATCAGATTTACTTGAAAGACTTCATTAGTTTCATAGACTAGATGCATGAGCCATGTTTATGTGGCTGTCCTTTTATAAGAATGCAGGAGATAGCTTTGAGCTACATCTTGATGTTCTCCCTAATTCAAACCACCCAAAGCTTTCTGCTGAGGCAGCATTTATGCCAACTGAAATCACAGTCCTGTGCTGTGTTCTAAAATCTGTTGGCTCCCATGTCTTTACTGTTGAGGAAGGGTTCACCCCCTTGAAACTTACCATTGACATGCAATTAGATGGGTCCTTTCGGCAGATGTCTTCTTGTCTCTTAAGGCCACTTTTCCTGTCTAAGGTAATGTAAACAAAATGAACTGCTACTGTGCATGAGAGGATCAAAACTCTGAAAATATGCAAGGCCTGTGTACATTTCAAATACTGACCCTTACACAGGGGAAAGATGTGAAAAGAAGGAATGTATCAGTGAGTTGAAATATATTTCAAGAAAGTGAAAATTATGAAGTGTTTTCAGGACTGAAATAAGATGTCTGCTGTTGACATTCCCCTGGTCCTGCTCTCCCCATAACAGGATCTTCCTGGCACTGTGCACACACAACCTGGAGCTTACCTGGATTCAGGCCTTGGGGAAATCCTCTTCCCTCCCTCCACAGCTCCACTCCTTGTTCCAACTGGGAAATCACATCTGATTTGCAGAGATGATACCCTGTTTTGGGGGAGTAAAAGGTGTATCAATTTTAGATTCTATGCAGAGAAACATGAATGCTCTTTAATTTCAGGGCAGAATACCAAGGAAAAACAAAGTGAATAGTGAAGGAGAGCCCAGGGAAGAGCACCTTGAACACTGAAAATAGTAAAGTCCTTCACCAGGGCAGAAAGAACATCCTGACACTATGCCAACCCAGGTAGATTTTCTCGTTGTTGATGTGCAGGACCAAGGTCCAAGATAGAGTGAACAATCTTTAGTGTTTTCAACAAAGAAGTAATTATATGTTTCCACAGTAGGCTGAAATTATTTTTTTAAAAAATTAAGTACACAGAAACTGCACCAGAACACTTGATTTCTCTTTAGAAATGGATAATAGGTATAATTTGCACAAATGGATCTTTAATTGCCAGTTGAGTACAGAGAGCAGAATAGTTATTTAGCAATATTTAGTGCTTTCATTCATTTAAAATATTCATGGAATTCCCAGCACAGTCCTGGGCCTGGGAGGTCCAGAAGCAAGAAGGACATGAAAGAGGGGTCAGGAAAACTATATACTCTTTTGGGGTGACAAAATATGTGTAAGTAAATAAATGAATTGAATTCAAGTATTTTCAAGAACCATGAAAGAATCTGAGTGAGGGCTGAGAGGGGAGGGGGGTATGTGAGAGCTGGATACTTGCTGAATAAACACGTCGATGTTCACAGACTCACCCACAGAGACCAGATGACTGATGTTCTCCAGCATGACGTCTCTGTACAGCTTTCTCTGGGATGTGTCCAGCAGGGCCCACTCTTCCTGGGTGAAGTCTACAGCGATATCCTTGAAGGTCACGGATTCCTAAGACACGAGACATTCTGATGCAGCCAGGGCCTTCCCTACCAGGAGCCACGGGAGGATACGAGACATGACGGTGCTGAGGATGGGCTGCTGTACACACAGAAGGCTCAAACCCTGCCTGGGGTCCCAATCAAAAGCTTCTCTACGCTGCCTTATCATGTGTCTTTCACACAGACTCACAGAAATATACACACTTTGTAAACATAACCCCACTATAAATGATTATCTCATGAGGTGTGGTGGGAACACCCAGGACACGGCACTGCCCAACTTCCTGCAGGACTGAATGGGGCTCCTACACGACGTGGATAAGCAAGTGTGGCCTTGCCAGTCTCTACACAACACACATGTTCATGATAAGACTTAAGACATACAGGGGCACCTGGGTGGCTCAGTCATTAAGCGTCTGCCTTCTGCTCAGGTCATGATCCCAGGGTCCTGGGATCGAGCCCCTCATCGGGCTCCCTGCTCGGCAGGAAGCCTGCTTCTCCCTCTCCCACTCTCCCTGCTTGTGTTCCCTCTCTTGCTGTATCTCTCTCTGTCAAATAAATAAAATCTTTAAAAAAAAAAAAAAAAAAAAAGACTTAAGACATACAGTCCAGAAGCAAAACTCCAGGGGCCCTAAGACTGCTGTACATAAGGAATGCTCTAGCCTGCCCCTCCATTTCAATCTTCTTGGGCACCTCCAAGTACTGCTTATCACTATCATCAGCCTCTCAATTAAACCTGATCTTTCCAGTCCTGCAAAATTTGCTACAGGACCCTAGGTTTTATTCCATTATAATCCTTCTCAATGCACTGCCCACATTAGGAAAACAATACTCAGCAGACATTTGTTTTCAAATTTGAACAAAGTTTAATTACAAAGAGGGAAATTGAGTTGTTGGGAATAAGAGTGGTAAGGAGAATTTTTCTTTAAGTTATTAAAATGCTCAAGCATATTCTATAAAAACTTTAGTAAGTTTAAAATTGGGGAAAATAAATGATTCCTCACTGATCTCTTGCCCCCGACCCCCAGTCTCAATGCTGCAGAGCCCTCCTCTGTAGCATCTAAAACCCTGGATGGACTGAACTCACCTGAAGGAAGCTCTGTCTCCCCACGGGACTGTAAGCTTCTGCTTGTTCTCATTTCTATCACCTGTGCTCACCACAGGCCTAAACCCACTGCAGACACTAACCTGGTTAATGAGTGAGTCACTTCTCAGCTGGAGCCACGGGATGGATGAGAAGAAATAACTTTTCTGCAAGGATATCCTTAAGGGGATGGGGGATGGAATAGAGTAATATGGGTATCAGATTATTTCTCGATCAAACCCTGACCTGCCATAAGCCTTCCTGAGTCCTGGTGAAGTGGGACTAACACTAATATTTCATGGAGGCACGAAGAAGATCCAGGCCATGAAGATAAATCTGCTCATCCTCTAGAAAAACAGGTATCCATGAGAAAGAACAAGTCCTACTCACCTGTGGTTGCATTGTCTAGAACTCAGTTGCCCCTTTCTTCCTGTGTATTCTCACCAAGGGACAGTCCAATAACTAAGCAGACAAAGCTGAGGAAAGAGAAAGAACCCATGAGACTCGTCTTTTCCAATATTCCTAGATATGCCAATCTTAAATCTGCAAATCTTCCTATGGTAGTGACTCCTGCCCATAGTCCAACTCACATGTACCTGCAGAGTAAATAAAGACAAACAGGGAGTGGGCTCCCCTGTCCAAGAATCAAATCAACAATAAGAAGTCTTTGCCTATTATGCTCATAAAGAAGTTATTAATATCCCCATTAAAAGGATAGCAAAAGCTTAGAGGTGTCATTTAATTAGACTTGGTATTCAGAGGTCCTACTTATTTACATCCCTGGCACCAAAATCTTAGAGGAGAACCTAACTCCTGTCACATGGAAATTCTTGTATTGATAACTCAGGACATCATTTTGGAATTTCATTTTATCATTTTTGGGTGAAGTCCACTAGCATTGTTTTCCAACACCCATCTCAGGTCATGAATGCCCCATGCTATCCCTCAAGCAACACCTACCCTCAGTCACCCTGGCTCCTCCATATGTGGGATTCAGGCAGTGTTAGTGCCTCAACCCAACTGTACACCTCATGGCCTTGGATATATGGCCTAGCAACCATGGAATCTCTTTAAAGTTGGGCTGGAACATTTCAAAGACCCAACCCTTGCTCAAGTGTTCAGTGACTTTCATCATGTAAGTCTAGTACATACAATCCCTTGCACAAGAAAGAAGCAGGAGTACATATGTCATAATGCTACACATTAAGGATTGCTACCCAATCCCCACAGAGCAGACAGGCTCATAAAATATAGAGCAAAGAGGTTTAGTTTTAGAGGTAATTTATCGACTTCTTGGGGTCTGGAGTTCCAGTTATTTTTATCAACAAGATTATATTTGCATTTCATAATTTAAGTATATAAAAGAATTTGTTACCTCTACTGTACTATCTCAAACAATGTTTATACATAAATATACTACATCAACAAACACTGATAATGTGTCAAGAATAGGATATGATTAAAACCCACTGAATTTGAGGACCTGGAAAGAGAAAAAAAAAAAAAAAACTACTGGTATTGAGACTCTGTGAGTGGAATTTACATACATGTTGACATACATTGCACTTAATACTGAATAATAATCCTGCCTTTATGGATTACTTACACATTTGAGTGATGTGCACTAGGTTCAAAAAACTATTTATATGACAAAACTACATGGCTAAAAATTGACAGCTAGAATTTAAAATTAGCTCTGCCTGTCTCTGAATGTCAAATAACTAAAGAATTTCATCTTGAAGGACACTAGACACCAGAACCAGTTTTACCTGCATATATCTCCAGTCAGATCCATGACCAGAGACTCCTCCCTCAAAACCTCCTCCTTTCGGCCTGTTCACACAATTTCTCCCCATGTTCAGGATCTCCTACTACATGGGAACCTTTAGTTCAGTGACCCCAATTTCCAAATTCAGCCCCCACATCTAATTTCTACTGATCAGTATAACATACACTTACTCATTCCAACACATACACATCAAGACCAACAACTGTAATGCCGCTTAGTCCTTCCCAACATCTGCTAATCAAAACCCCAATCCTAGATGATGCCAATATCTCACCTTCCCCTTGGCTCCATCTGTCACAGCTCAGAATGAAGTACTGAGCTGGTCTAATTACAGAGTCACAAATCTCCCAAAAGCTTTTTCTAAACATTTGGCATCCAACTTTGGCTTAACAATCACTTTGCTATGCTTCATTAATATGTTAAGATTCCCTGTGCCTTTCTGTTTTTTTTTTTCTTTTTTTAAAATTATTTTTAAAAAGATTTATTTATTTGACAGAGAGAGAGACAGCGAGAGAGGGAACACAAGCAGGGGGAGTGGGAGAGGGAGAAGCAGGCTTCCTGCCGAGCAGAGAGCCTGATGTGGGGCACTGGGATCATGACCTGAGCAGAAGGCAGACGCTTAACGAATGAGCCATCCAGGCGTCCCCCTTTTCTAATTTTCTAATCTCACAAATTCTTACCTTTTCCCTTAGTTTCCAAAAATGGTTTCACTTCCTACTGCAGAGATGAGCCTGATAATTTGAAGAAATATTTCAGCTTACTGGCAAGAAAACTGTAATTATTCCTGATTTCCAACCCATCAGTATATCTGCTCTTGTAAAAACTGAAAAGTAATCTCTATTCCTAATTAAATCCAACTTCTCCAATTGTATCTCTTTCTTTCCTCCTCCCTCAAATATTTTGTTATTGATTATAAACCAAACTGCTTTTTACCAGTAACCCCTTCATTATTTCCCCATTCATCTCCTTAAACTCATTTAGTCTCAACATTCCTCTAAGAAAAACCTCCTCTAAACCAATTTATATCTAGTTGCTGACACATGACCTTTTCCCTTCAAAATGAACCTGAAGAAACAGTACATAGTTACAGTTTCTTCACATTCCCTCACTTTGACTTACAAAAATCACTTATGATTTCCATGTTAATAAATCTTGTTAAGATGAGTTATTCACCCATAATTAAATCCAGTGTTTCTCAGCCTTTTACTTGGAACCAAAGCAGTATTGGCACAGGATCTCCATTTGGGAACTCTCTTTTTCCTAGGCTTTTCTGATGGCTCAGGTTCCTAACTGCCTTTCAAACAGTCTAGCCACTCCTTCCAGGAGTCCTCTGCAAGGTCCTCCTTGCAACAAAAACAGTGTCTCAAGGTTCAGTTGTACCCCTTTTCTCTCCTCTTACAATAGATTACCTCAGAAATCTCACTACACTCACTTGCTTCCATTTCTTCCACCGTTATCTCTAAATCATAAAAACATACCTAGATTCCATTTCTAGGCCGTAATCTCCACCTATGTGTATTATAGGCACTTAACTCTTCCACAATAAAAAGTTCTTCTCTTCTAGTCTTCAAGTCAGATAACGGTTCTGCCACATATCCAAGTATTAATCTTTGACACTACTTTTCAGAACCACACAATTAAGCACTGCTATTATCTCTACACTGAGCACTATTAACTTTCACTTCCATCCTGATATCTGCATTTATATGGCACTTCATTCTCATTAGGTACTAGTCCAAGATTAAATGCCATTCTTCAGAGATCCCTCCTTTAAACTACTACCTAAGTTGTTCCTTCTCACCTTGTTGTCTTGAGTAGAACCTTACTTTTTTTCTTCAGATTACTCTTCTAATTTCTCACGAAGCATTTATATCTTTACTCCTTTCTTTATTGACAAGACTACCTGCAGAAGACCACTTGCAGAATCTTAAGGCAAGGTTCTCTTTGACTATGATTCATGAATTATGAATAAACAGAAATTCCACATCCCCATCATCTAACCTACCCTTAGATGTGGTATTACAAATGGCTCCCATCATATTAAACAGTCATTTTCATAATTAAAGTTCACTGGCAAAATAAAGGAGGCTGGATCTCACTGGGGAGATTTTTCTTCAGTACTCACCAGAACCTAAGTAGATGGAAAACCTGTGATACTGTGTGGTTATTGAGTGTGCCATCACCAAAGTCCTGAGCTCAGAATTTCATTTATTTTAAGAATAGACATATATTTGTTTTTGGACTCACTTTGACATAGTTGATAACTTCATCAGATTTACAATGCAAAGGACAGACCCTGTTTACGTTGGATGTCAATCAAGATAAATATAACCAAGGAATAACTAGTTTAACAAAAAAATTTCCCCTCTAATTAATTAAATAATTTAGATACAATTATGAAAAACAGAGTAATTCCTTAAATCCTGTTGGGCATTCTAAAAGCATTCAAAGGCCTCCTTACTTTGTGGGTTTGGGCCTGTTCTGGCAAGCACTGCAGGGAATTTACAGCAAGATGATCAATATTTTCAAGTGGGTTTAGCCTACAAAATATTCTCAGGCTGCAGTTTTCAGTGTGACAATTCTACTTCTGAGTAACTTACCCAAAGGAAATAGAAACACTAACTCACAGATATATACACACTCATGTTCACTATAGCATTATTTTTTTTAAGATTTTATTTATTCATTTGAGAGAGACAGAGACAGAGAGAGCACAAGCAGGGGGACAGGCAAAAGGAGAGGGAGAAGCAGACTCTCCGCTGAGCTGTGAGCCCATCATGGGGCTTGATCCCAGGATCTGGAGATCATGACCTGAGCCGAAGGCAGACGCTTAACCATCTGAGTCACCTAGGCGCCCCTATAGCATTATTTACAACAGCCAAGCCATGGAAGCAAACTTAGTGTCCATCGATGGATGCATGGATAAAGAAAATGTGGTATATATACACAAAATGGAATACTAGTCAGCCATAAAAATAAGGAAATCTTGCCATCTGGGATGATGTGGATGAACCTTATGTACATTATACTAAGTGAAATCAGTCAGACAAAGAAAAATACTTTCATGTAGAATCTAAAAACAAAACACAGACCCATAGATACAGAGAACAGACTGGTGGTTGCTAGAGGTGGGGGGTGGGGGGGAGCAAAATGGGTGAAGATTACCAAAGGCACCAACTTCCAGTTATAAAATAAATAAATCCCGGGGATGAAATACACAGCATGTTGACTATAGTTAAAAATATTGTATTATATACTTGGATGTTACTAAGAGTACATCTTAAAAGTTCTCATTATAGGGGTGCCTGGGTAACTCAGTTGAGTGCCTGACTCTTAATTTTGGCTCAGGTCATGATCTCAGGGTTGTGAGATTAAGCGTGGCATTGTGCTCTGTGCTGGGGGGTGGAGCCTGCTTAAGATATTCTCTCTCCCTCTGCCTCTCCCCCCTAAAAAAAGTTCTCATTATAGAAAAAAACTTGTAACTATGTGATCATTTTGCAGTATATACAAATATCAAATTATGTTGTACACCTGAAATTAATATATTGTTACTCTATTAAGTAAATAAGGTCTGAGAGGAAGGCAAAAAATTAGCTCTAGTTTTGGCTCATCTCTAACTACTTCTTTGTCTTTGGTTAAATTCCTAAACTCAGAGTGAGTCCTTGTTTTCCCCTTACTAGTCAGAACAGGCTATTTTTGCAAGCCTGAGAAGCCCCCTTTTCACCTCTAAAGCTATTCTGCAGACCCTTCTTGGCTGCCGCTGGCACTCGGGGGACAATTCTTCCCCACTCCCTGGGCTCAGGGAATGCACAGCTGATCCATACACTGTTGTGAGAAGTAGCTAATTCAGGAAGCTGCTTTTGACTAATACCTTTCTATGGAGCGCCACCCCACACGAGCTGAAACAAGATTAAGACACACTTTTAAAAGTAAAGCAAAAATTACGGTCTTTATAGAGCACTTTTGAACCTTCAGCTGGTCTCCTGTTGCCTGATTTGAACTTATTAAAAAAAAAACTGAGATAGAAACACATCGTGACATGTCTGAAATTAAAATGGGGGCTGGGCACAGGAGAAGAGATGTTTCTTCTCATACCTATGATACAGTCAAGAAGCAGAACACACTGAGGGTTCTGTGGTGCGCATGTTTTAACACAAAAGAAGAGAAAGCCGACCCATCTTGCATCTGTCCAGGGACATTCAGGGATGTCTTAAGGGCTGGAAATGAGGAAGTTTAAAAATATTAGGACCTCTTGGGTGCCTGGGTGGCTCAGGTGGTTAAGCGTCAGACTCCTGGTTTCGGATCAGGTCATGATCTTGGGGTTGTGAGATCAGGCTCTGTGCTCAGCATGGAGTCTGCTTGTCCCTCTCCCTCTGTCGCCCCCCCCATAAAAATCTTTAAAAAAAAATAAATCTGTTTAAAAAATTATATAAAAAGATATGAGGACCTCTCATGATAATTGAGCCACAATGTAGAAGTGATTTGAGTATAAGCAGAATGTGTTTCATAACTGATTTTTTAAAAAGTAAAATTTAGAATTTAGACGTCCCAGGTATTTCTGCAATAAAGTAGAATAAACGATTCTGAAGACATGTATTTTCATTTTGAGTACAACGGCTCCTTTCGAAATCCGTATTTTCCTTCCCCGAGTTTTTATGAACATTCCATAAATTTGGAAGTGTCCTAGATTTGAGAACCCCTGTCACCGGGAGGTCCTACAGAAGACGACCTTTCAGCGGCCTGACCTCTCTTCACAATTATCTACGGCTGTCACCGCGTCACGCGAAGAACATGCTAATACTTCAGTCCGAAAAGGAGACGCGCTGAGGAGCATCATTCTAAACCCATTAGAGGCACAGCAACTTCCCCTAAACGCCCGGAAAGTGAAATTATAATACATTCGGATTTGGATGTAAATAAAATACAGCTGTGAGTTTTAACACACCTACCTTTCTATTTTTCAGCACTTTCTCAACTACTCTCACTTTCTGAACAAACCACCCGCCGCAACGCAGACAAGTGGGCGCAGCGGCGGCGCACGCAGGGCCCCTTCCGCCCGCGGCCGGATGTGTCCTCCCCCGCCCTTCCCGCGCCCCGGGTTCGCCCGAACACCCCAACATTTTGGCCCGCCCCTTCCTCACCGCTCACGCGGTTCTCTCTCACCGAAGCTGCACTGGGGTTCCCCCCCCAAAAAAAACCCCGAAGCCATAGACATGACCCCAGCACGCTACGATTTCGCCCCCGAAGCCCCTCAGGGAACGGGCACTCCTGTCAAGTCAGTCCTGCTGAACCACCACACGGGAAGGAGGAAGGCACGCGGCGCAGGGCGGAAAGCGAGTTTCTATTTATTAAAAAACAGCCCTCAGTAGCGGGGAAAAGCCTCCTCTCAGCGGTCCGGGCCGCACAGGGATGTCACTCACCAAAGACGCGGGCCCTAGTTGTGCGAAGCGTCGCCGCCTCCGTCAGTCACGAGGTAACGTCGCTCCGGCTCTCGTGCAGACGCGGCGTCGAGGGCAACGGGCGCGACGCGCATGCGTTCCACGCGGGCCTAAGACGCCGCGTCAGAAAAGGCGGGTCGGCGCGCCCCCTGCCGGTCAGCAGGGTGCAGCGCAGGAAGCTCCCAGATCCCTGTGTCCCGGATGAGACCCTGACAGGTGCCCTCACAGGTGGAGTGGGAGGCAAGAGCCAAGTGAGGAGACGGCTAGAATGGTCCACGTGTGGTGGGTTGTAGATGGCAACACTGGTATGAACTATTAAGCTATGTTTCCCTTAATATAAATGAAGACTATTCCTTATCCAGATACAGCTCTGTCTCTGTATTGATGAGTGGATGGGTGGGTAGACACTACTCACATGTATGTACACAGGGTAGGATACACATAAATTTCTTCTTGCTGTTAGCCGAGGGTCAAGAAACAAGCCCTCTCTGCAGCAGTTCAGATCTATGGTGGTGTTTTATTGTGTTCGCCAATAAAAAAGAAACCATATTCCCCCTACACACACACAACTCCATAGTCCATCCTTGACTCATTCTCTCAACCTAGGCTGTTCAATCAGTGCCCGGGGTGAACAAGATCAGGAGTCTGATTCCAGGGGATCGTTGTCAACTTTGTCATACTCCCTGAGGACTATGAACCACGTGGGATCCCTTCTCCCAAAGAAACCCAAACCAAAGTCCTGGATCTGGCATCCCAAACCTCCCTGCTCCATCCAGCCTCTTTGCAAACTTATTTCAAGTACCTACCTCATTTTGGGGGATGGCTCTCACTTGACTATGTATGAAGTGTCTTCCACTATTTTTAGAATGTTTTCCTTTACATTTGTACCCCCTATGAAAGGAATCATGATGAAAGAGGGACTGGTCATTGGGTGTTTTGATGGAGGGGCCAAGGGGACCAGGGATCTCCAAGTTCAAGTGAAAACCCTTCTGAAGTGTCCAGGCCAAGAATGGGGGGTGGCAGGATAAAGCAGAGTTTAGTGGTTTCCCAGAGAGCAGGAGTCGCTTCAACCTAGTATTGGCTGAAGACCCTCCTCCTTCTTGACACCCCATCAGAGGCCCACTGGGATTGAGACAGGAATGTTTTTGGTTGTGGTGATCCTGAGACTCAGACATGGATAAGATGAGCCATGTGAAGCCATGTGGGATGCCCAAAAGCAGTAGGGCCTGTGGGCAGAGGACCCTCTCTGA
The DNA here is from genome assembly GCF_964656455.1 of Halichoerus grypus. Lineage (NCBI taxonomy): Eukaryota > Metazoa > Chordata > Mammalia > Carnivora > Phocidae > Halichoerus > Halichoerus grypus. Next base: position 201,377,336 of record NC_135714.1, read on the forward strand.
TCCCTAGTTTTGCTCCTAACCAGTAGGACTTAGAATGCTGCCCAGGTTCCTGCCTCTTCCTCCACCATGAACAAGTGAGGGCTTGCCAACGGCTCTAGAAAAGAGGATCATGGAGGCGAAACCAACTGAAGCAAATAAACCCCTTTTAGGATACTTGCCTTTAGAAAATGTCATCTTTAAAAATGTCACGGGGTGGGGTTGCGTTCAGGGATGGTTTAAATAGGTAATGGGGATTAAGGAGTGCACTTGTTGTGATGAGCCCAGGGTGATGTATGGAAGTGTTGAATCACTATATTTTATACCTGAAACTAATGTAACTACTGTATGTTACCTAACTGAAATTAAAATAAAAACTTAAGGGCGCCTGGGTGGCTCAGCCGGTTAAGCGTCTGCCTTTAGCTCAGGTCATGATCCCAGGGTCCTGGGATCGAGTCCCACATCTGGCTCCCGGCTCAGCAAGGTGTCTCCTTCTCCCTCTACCCTTCCCCCTTGCTCCTGATCTCTCTCACATTCTCTCTCTCAAATAAATAAATAAAATCTTAAAAAATTAAAAACTTAAAGTAAAAAAAAAGTAAAATAAAAAAATGTCACCAGGAAATTTGACTTTAAAAAATATATGTAGATTAGTCTTCCTAGAATATAGAACCGTTACTTTTCACTCATATCATTGCCCATTTGGGAAAAGTGGGAGAAAACTCTAAAATGGTTCTGGAACATCTGGATGGTGCTGAAGGAAAATATATAACCCAATCTTACTTATGGATGTATGGATCAAGTATTAATTGAAGTAACCAAAATGAAACCAGCAGTGGATTTAAAATAATTTAGTATAAACATATTTTCTAAGTAATGCACAAATGCTTTATATATTTCTTTGTTTATTTGAAACATTTCCCAAATCAGAGAAAATAAAATGAAACTCTGTACCCTTAAGATAAAAAATTACTAACAATTAGCAGTATTGTGTAACTCATTCCAAACTCAGCTTGGTGGGTGGGTAGGTGGGGGAAGGAAGCTGGATTCTTTAAAGCAAACCTGGAATCGTATCATTCTTTTTTTTTTTTTTTTTTTAAGATTTTATTTATTTGACAGAGAGAGACACAGCGAGAGAGGGAACACAAGCAGGGGGAGTGGGAGAGGGAGAAGCAGTCTTCCTGCCAAGCAGAGAGCCCGATGTGGGGCTCGATCCCAGGACCCTGGGATCATGACCTGAGCCGAAGGCAGACGCTTAACAACTGAGCCACCCAGGTGCCCCTGGAATCATATCATTCTTCCCATGAATAATGTCCTAATGAGGAAAAAGTAATAGGATGTGAAAATATATCTGGAAAACCATCTGTCATTTAGGGACACTCTTAATATTAGTTCATGTATGTGTGTGAATGAGTATGTATGTGCGTCTTCCAGGGAGATGGGTCTCCTTGAAATATGGCCACATGCAAGGACAGCTCCCCACTCTCCATCCTCCAAAGCCCCCCCCCCCACCATGGTTAACATTAAGGCTCTAGCACTTTCTCAGCCCCCACATCCCTATTGCACTTTCTGCCATCTGCTGTCAGGATTAAAGAGATTGTGCTTTTGGGCCTGGGGCTGTTGGTTGGCACCTGAATTGGTTCTTCCTTGTTGTGCATGGTACTTCCCTTCCAGTATGGGGCTACGCAAGAAGGCAGGAACAGCAGTTCCCGGGTTCTGGGGCATACCTAGAAATACTGCAGAGGCTCTAGAGGGTGGGGACCCCTTCCTCTGGCCTCCCATGCTTGTTCCATCTATTCCTGGGTCTGGGGTGGTCTTAGGACGATTTTCGTTGAGCCTGGTGGGCCATGGATGGCTTCCCTGGGTCTTGCAGACAGGCACAAGTGGTTACTGGTCCCAGAAATGACTCATAATATTTCCCAGAGGCGACTCATAATATTTCCCAGAGGCTCAGGCAGGCCAAAATGCCCTCACCAAGCCTCCCCTGTCAAAATGGCCACTTCAGGACCCTGGAAGGAAAGTTGGAAATATTTGTGGATGCTCATATCTATAAAGGGCACCAGGAGTGACCTGGAAGCCTCTGTTCATTTGCGTGTATTTTTGGGAAATCTCCATCATCCTCTTCAGTAAACCAGACACCCTTCCTGGATGGAGCAAGTCGATTCAAGATTTTCTAACAGCAGCTGCAGCAACAATGATAAATCTTAATTGCTGTAATAATTAGTATCCTGGCTATTAACAACAATAACGACAACAGTATTTACGATGAGAGTCATAGTAATAATAATAAACCTAAGGAGAGGGGAGAATAGACTATAGACCACCAAGATGTAGGAGAATATCGACTTTCCACGTGACGCTGAAAGACAAAGACTTTCAATACTGATGCAGTAATGTAAAACTGTCTCAATCTCCTCGACTGATAACTTAACCAGAGTACAGCTCCTACTTAATGGGATGGTGCAAGAAAAATATATTGCCCTGCACTGCAGATAGGAACACGAGGGTGCTATGTTGGGTTGTGCAACAGCAAAACCTGTTCACGTTGAAAATACAAGCAAGCCCAAAACCAGCAACACACCTGTGACTCTCCCTCAAAGTAATAAACCTCCTATTAATTAAACAAGGACATTCATGTTGACATCATTGCAACAGACAGAGAAAGGACACAAGCATATTAGGAAGCCCTGAGCAAGGGGTGAAACAATTTTGAGGGTCACTTTTGAATGGCAACAATCAGTTCATTGAATTATGTCTCAGGCAGAAGACCCAAAAAGCATTTCAGCCTGTGAGTCTTTCCATTATTTTTGTAAGATTACATATCATAAGATTAACAATTTTTTTTATTATGTTCAGTTGGCCACTGTATAGTATAGTACATCATTAGTTTTTGATGTAGTGTCAACGATTCATTAGTTGAGTATAACACCCAGTACTCATCACAGCATGTGCCCTCCTTAATACCCATCACCTGGCTACCCCATCCCCCCACCCCGTCCCTTCTGAAACCTGAAGTTTGTTTCCCGGGGTCCATAGTCTCTCATGGTTTGTCTCCCTCTCTAATTCCCCGCCCCCCCCCGCTTCAGATTTCCCTCCCTTCCCCTGTGGTCCTCCTGTGTTATTGCTTATGTTCCACATATGAGTGAAACCATATGATAATTGTTTTTCTCTGCTTGACTTACGTCACTTAGCCTAATCCCCTCCAGTTCCATCCATGTTTTGGGGTGTACAGTTCAGTGGTATTAAGTACACTCCTACTGTGGTGCATCCATTACCACCATCCACCTCCTGAACTCTTTTCATTTTGCTAAACTGGAACTCTCCCCATTAAACACTCCCCATTTCCCCTCCCCCTCCATCCCCTGGTGACCACCATTCTACTTTCTGTCTCTGTGAATTTGACCACTTAGGCACCTCGTATAAGCAGAATCACACACTATTTGTCTTTTTGTGAATGGCTTATTACACTTAGCATAATGTCCTCCACATTCATCCACGTTCTAGAATCTTTATGTCAGAATTCCCTTCCTCTTTAAGGCTGAATAATACTCCATTGTATCTGTAGCCTATGATTTTAACTCAGAAACACAATATGAATTGATGCTTCTAGAAAGTGTGGAGCTTTCTTAAATGAGCTGACTCTACCTCTATGAATGATGACAAATTGTTAACCTAAATGGAGAGGGATTAGGAGAGGGAAGATGGAGCAGATAAGTCTACCATCTCTATGGAAAGACACCGCTTTGTAAAACACAAACACACGTAAAAAAAACCTGAAGCAGACAGCAGACAGACATTTTTCTAGGGGATCAGGTTGACAAAGGAAATCCTCCTCAGGAATCCCCTATCATCACAGACCTGTCAACACCTCTAGAGGGGGACACGCAATATTTCACAGGGCTCATCAGAGGAACACACTCCAACTCATACGGTGGGGACACGGAAGCAAGTATGTGAATTATAGGTCTGTTGGGGAACTCTCCATAATCATCTTCAAAAGATCTGACCTGTTTCATGAAAAGAGAGACTATAATGTAGTACAGCATCAGCAACAAAAATAGTCCATGATAAAAAATTTACTGATAAAAATAATGAATTACAATAGTCATCATGAGTTATATTAATTCCACTACTATTAATATGGGAAATAACGATAAATAAGGAGGTTGGGTATTGAGTCCCCTAAGTGAATGACAAAGTGACTGTCTTGGGCCTTACAGGGTGGAGGGTTTGGAGCCCTGCGTGTGCACATGAAATCCGTGACATGAGGCAGAGGTGAACAGCAGGAGGGAAAAAAAGCCAGCCTGGAGGAGGGCCTGGGCCAACTTGGGAAATTGCATGCAAACCCCTTGAGGGCAGATCTTTGGGGCAGAGGGTGTGGGAGCCTGGTGTGGGCCCGCTTGCAGCAGGACAGCCACCAGATTTCAGGAGATTGGCCCCTGTGCAGGTGAGGCAGGACTCCATGTCTACCCCTGGCACAAAAGAGCCCAGGATCGAATGGACACCCAAGTTGCCATTACTATCCCTGCCCTCCCTGCCCAGCACCCCTTCTGCTTCTTTTCTACTTAGACCCTGGATCCTCCAGACTTCTCAATTCATGTCTTCAAGGTCACTTAAAATATTTGCAAAGGCTGCAGGAGGCATCACCTGTCCTCATACCAGCAGGGTGGCTGCCAGGCTCCCTTGGAAGACTGAGAAAAGTCATGGATTATACAGGATGGGAGTTCACAGTCTCTGTGCCTTCGATACTGACAAGCCTGTCCTGGGTACCTGGTGGGACTTGGATTTCTAGAGCCTAGGGAGCCATTTTTAGCTAGAGGGACCACCGTAGCACCTCCATTTTTAGCTACCGTGGTCCCAGGGCTCCAGATCAGATCTAGAAACTCACATGAACGTTCATATGGGCAGAGATGCCATCTCCCACCTTTTCGAGAAGGCAAGAGTCGTTGTGGGGCCCCCGATTTAACTAAAATAATTTTGTGGCAGTTCTGTTCATCCAAGGACAACTTCCCTGGGCTTCTAGGCTGGCACAAGCAGTCAGTGGGCCCTAGAGGGGATTTTAAATTTTAACAAAGGGATGTGTGTAAAGGATGCCCTCCAGGAGGCTCCCCTGGTATCAGGGGCTGGTCCTGCTTCTGGAGGCTGACTTGGAATATTTCAGGATGCTCCTCAGAAAAATAAGTATCATGTAGTACAGCAGGAATCGCTTTCCTGAGGAGAAACTCCACTGAAGGTTGTATATCAATCAACTACAAAAATAATTCATAGTAAGAAAAGTAACAATGAAGATAAAGATGAATAACAATAACAATCATGATAATGCTCATAGTCAGGGAATTACAATTATTATCTTAATGATAATCATAACCTAAGGAGATGGGAGATTAGAAGACAGGTTTCCCCAAGGGAGTAATATGGTAATATCAGTTCTCATGGGGTTGTTGGAGTCTGCGTTCTAGATTTAACAGTGAAATATGTTCCATGAGGGCAAAGCCCATTAGCAAGAGAAAAGAGAAATCCAACCCAGTGGAGGGCAGGAGAGTTAGTGTGCCAACCATGAAAAAAAGAGCCTTGTGGGCAAAGGTAGAGGGACCTTGGTCCGGGGCCCTGAAAACCTACCCCCCCCCACCCTCTAGGAGTGAGGACACCTGGCTGACAGACTCCGTGCAAGGAAAAGCAGGGGACCCGATCCACACCCGTCACGCAGAAGCACCACTAGGTCAAACTCTGAGCTTCCAGTGTTCCGTCATCCATTTAGCTGCCTCTCTGCCATCTGTACTTTGCCAGGCCCGCCAGTTTTAGACATCTAGATTTGCCTATCTGGGCCAGTTCTTGTAGGATACCACCCTTATTACTTTCTGATCTGCAGGTGATGACATGGAATGGGAGGAGCCATGCGAAGGCTTCCCGGAGGACTTTGTCAACAAATGCAGGGTGTGACTCAGCTGCAAAGAGCCACCTGCCTCAAGGCAGCTGCTCCCCAGAGTGACTGACATGCAGTGATTATTGGTAGAGGTGGGGAATATATAGGCCTGGCCACTTTGCTTCAATTTAGGACAAGTGTGACAGGCCCCGCTGGTTCTCCAGCACCCTGTGTGGTGGGCGGATGCTGTAAGGCTGCCTTGCAGCCTCCAGACTTCTCCTTCCGCCTGGGTTTCTTTCTCCCCACCCTTTCCAAACATGTTCGTCTGGAGATCACTGCCTAGTAAACACCCAGTGCCCTGAACTCCATCTTGTCTGCTGTCTGGGAACCTCAAATGTGACAACGGAGAAAAGACTCCAGGGAACAGAGGGCTTGCAAACAGGAGCAATCAAATTCTGCTAAGGTTGAAACTAACATAAAGACCGATGACACTCTATGACATTTTTTTTTTTGTTGATTGGAAGGTTTGAATTGTCAGCAAGAAGGAGGTCCATGAATTAACAGGGACAAAAAATAAAATCAGATTGGTGTGGGATGAGGAGAAAAGTCGATTAGCGGACCTTACCTCCCCTTGATGAGAGACGATGAGAGAAGCAGTTGGAAATAAATGGAGATCAAAGTGTTTTTATTTTTCAATGCAAATTTCAGGCTGGGTGATGCCATCACCAGTTGAAATGCTAAGGGGATGGATCAGATTGAGAAGGAGTACTTTCAAATAAGGGGAATATGCTTTAAATCATAGCATGAAATTCATGATACAGTAGGAGAGAATAGGAAACCGAACACAAATGCAGAAATAAATTGCCTGAGAGGAGAGGTAATCCCTTTCCTGTTCTGAGGGAGATTAGTGAAAAGTGCAGGACTATGTTAAATCTAGTGGTTGAAAGCATCTACATCCCAAATTATCTACTTCATTTGTGAAATTGTTAATATGCCATCTGATGAAGGTGAAAGTAGAGTCCATAGATACTGCATGGTAATGGCAGACGTACTCTGACGTATTCTTTGCTGAGCATGGAAGAAGGAACTTACATGCATGGCTTCCTAGGACTGCCAGGCATTTCTGGAGAAAGAAACAAAATGTCCTCAGATACAATGGAATACTTACTATGTCTTCTGGTTTACTTATTTCCCCTTGGAAATTTTAAGGAATTTTAAGCCAGAAGAGTCTATCTTTACAAGTGTTAAGAATTCCACTCAAATGTGTAAATCAACCGGGAATGGCTTAGAAGCAAAGTTATTGACTGTATTTTATTATGTGATTCTGTTTTTAATTATTTCCCCACTAACCAAGAGATAAAATATAAGATTGTTTCCCCCATCTTCTTTGGATAATTAATAAATTTGTAACATGTTCTTAAAATTAACATGTGGCCAGTGCCCAGCAGTCAAGTAAACATTTTTATTTTTATTTTATTGATTGACTGATTTTATTAGTTTCAGAGGTAGAATTTACTGATTCATCAGTTGCATATAACACCCAGTGCTTCTTACATCACGTGCCCTCCTTAATGCCCATCACCCAGTTCCCACATCCCTTCACCCACCTCCCCTCCAGCAATCCTGTTTTTTCCCTAGAGTTCAGTGTCTCTTATGGTTTGCCTCCCTCTCAGTCATCATTTTATTTTTCCTTCCCTTCCCCTATGTTCATCTGTTTTGTTTCTTAAATTCCACGTGAGTTAAATCATATGGTATTTGTCTTTGACTTATTTCACTTATCATAATACCCTCTAGTTCCATGTCATTGCAAATGGTAAGATTTCATTCCTTTTGAAGGCTGAGTAATATTCCATTGTGTGCACACACGCGCGCATGTGTATGTATAATCTTTTTTTTAATTTAAATTCAATTGGCCAACGTATAGTACATTATTAGTCTCAGATGTAGTGTTCAACAATTTATCAGTTGTGCATAACATCCAGTGGTCATCACATCACGTGCATCTTCTTTATCCAAGTAAACATTTAAAAAAATTATTTTTAAGTCCATTTTTCCCCCAGTTTCATGTCCATAGAATCCCGTTGGGTGTTTTTTTTTTTCCTTTTTTTTTTTTTTTGAAGAAAGGCAGACTGCCATGTGCAGCGCCTCATTTGGATGTGTCTGGAGTCTTGGAAGCTTGACTACCCTACATTTTCCTACAAATGGACCTTGAGAGCTTGTTTGGAGGTTCTAGCAGGGGAGGGCAGCTACTCGCATACCCTTGACCGAAGAATGGTCCTCCTCTATCAGGGAAGGTCGTCCTCTTCGACTGAGCGCGCAGCTTCGGGAGGGACGCACATAGAGCTGTGAGGGAGGAAGGGGACACCTGCCTAGCCAGACAGATCAGCCGAATCAACCCTGGCGATCAATGGGGTGACAGATGTTGCAGCCAGATCACCCTGACAACCAGAATCCCAGTGGGTGTGATCCCCTGCTTCATTTCCAAGATGTGCAATGTTTTCTGGTACATAGAATGCACTCAAAAACATTTGTGAATGAGTAAAGGAATGGATGGATCTTTCTAATATCTCTTCACAGTGTCCTTTCATCTCTGCTCTTTGTGTGAGGGTTATAATTTTGTGTTAGTCTGGACAATCCAATCAAATTGGACAGGGTGTGTCCCACAGGCTGAAGCCCTGATTAGGGTTCGGATTTATCCAATCAGGGTGTGTGCCCTGGAATGTAGCTCTGATTAAGTTATTAATGGTTTTTCCCAGTATAAAAGGGAAGTTAAATAGCCATTTTCCCTGAGAAGAAATGGAGAGGTCTGGGACATTGGAAGAAAAAGAATTGGCTGCTTGCCTGTGAAACTCGCCAGAGAATTTGGCTTCCCCATCTTTTCCAACTCTGGGTTCTGGTGAGTTCTCCAGTGAGATGTGAGCTGGCCTGATTCCTTTAAAATTATGTAAGTTCTGCCTCTTTAGACATCTGTCCTATCAAAGTAGCTTCTTATGATCTTGATATTTGTGTCAACATTTACACCACCATTGTCATTCCCTATTTTTGACTATTTGTGTCCCCTTTCCATATTGGCCTTGAATCGCTTTAATTATTTTAACTGCCTACCCTAAGATTCTAGATTTTTGCTTTCCAATAACTACCAGTCACATGTGACTATAAAATTTAAATTAATAAAAATTAAATAGCTAAACTTCAGATCTCAGCAGAACTGGGCAAATTTCCAGTATTCTGTAACTATGTATGTCTGGCAGATACTGTATTGTACAATGCAGATATAGAGCGTTTCCTTTATCTTGGGAAGTTCTGTTGGCACAGCGATCTACGTCTTATGTTTTTATTATTTTTTATTGTAAATACTTCATTTTCTGCTTCTATGAACTAATTTCCTTTTATGGGTTTCATCAAGTGATTTTCTTCATAAATGTCTTTAGATACGTGATTAATCATTTAAAATTAATATAGTGGTGTCTGGGTGGCTCAGTTGGTTAAGGATCTGAATCTTGATTTTGGCTCAGGTAGTGATCTCAGGGTCATGAGATTGAGCCCCACGATGGGCTCCGCAATGGGCATGGAACCTGCTTGGGATTCTCTCTCTCTCTGCCCCTCCCCTCCTCCTTCCCCTGCTCTCACTCTCAAGCTCTCTCTAAAAAAAATGTATATTTAAAACAAATAATTTCATGTGAATATTATTTTAGCTTTGCTCCATTTGTACTTACACATTACTGCATTCAAATGTTATTTTTCATAATGTACTTAAAAAAATTTAGTGTCAACTTTATTTAAAAGAGATTTTTTTCTCCTTATTTTTCAGTTGACAGATTGTGTCTTCTATAGCTGTCATGTTCTGGTATTATTTCCTTGTTTATAGGGCTGTTGCCTATTCCTTTTTAAAAAAAATTTGAGATTTACCCATCCTGGTACATAAACTATTGGTATGCAGGGTCCATTTTGCACTTCAAAAATAAACCTTCTGTTTCAGGGTATGGTGCTGTCATAGACAAAATTCTAGAATGATTGTAAACTTAAATCCAATTTCACCATTCCTGAATTACTTTGAATATATTAAATATTGAAAATCATGAAAGGTTGAACTTTGATTTGTAATCCAACCTGCGAGGATATATTTCTCCATTTTCAGTATGAATTTGATGTACATTTGTTTTGGTTTAATCCTTTCTTCATATTTAAAGCTACTTTCTTGTACCCTGTGATTTGTCTTTGTTTTCCTGTCTGTGCACTGCTAAAATATAAGAGGCAAGAAGGCAAACCATTTCAGTTACGTCGACTGCTACATCCTTAGCACCTAGAATAGTGTCTAACCCCTCATAGTGTTGAAATTTGAGAGAGCTCACCTAATAACATCACTTTCCAGACTGTAGTTCCGAATTGAAGAAGGGGAAAAGGCAAGTGAGTGAATATGAGTAGATATCAGTCATTTTTATTGACAGATCTGTTGGGGAACACAGATTTGGTATGGGGGGGCACAGGTTCCTAAAGCACCCAAAAACTAACAAAGTGTGTCAAAATAGCCCTGGGATGGCTGGAAGTAAAAGCTCTACTCTCTCATGGTTAGCAGCACCCTTAAAATATTAAGGTGATGTTGAGGAAGCTGAATGCCTCCTTCTAGGTAGCTCTTTGAAATCTGGAGGAAGAACCTATGGTGTGCAATCACCTGTCCTGAGGTCACCAAAGATTTAAGTCATTATTCCTGTTTTAGTAAGAAGTTGGTCAATGTATTTTTGCATAAATTACTGAATAATTTAGAACCATTAAATAGGTTTTGTTAGTTCTTTTAAAGATTGCTTATATTGCTATGGTTTTTGAAGTGCATTTAATCTCCATTTTCTGAGATAGTTTCTAATCTAGGTTTAAATAGGTCTGTTTTGACTTCTTTCTCATAATGTGTGTCCTTTTAGTCCCTGACATATCTCCATGTGATCATTTCAATTGTTATTTTATCTATAAGTTATACTTACACATGTCTTCTCCATGTCTTGTGATATTTGAGGAAGGTTTCCTGGGTTATAAGATTAAGGATCACACCTGGTTTCCCTGAAGGCTTAGTAGGCATTCTCCAATATCTTATTTTGTTGAGTGAAATTCATCCCATATTTTGCTTGAGTTTGTATGACGATCTTCAAATAATTCTTCACCTTTGAATTACAGACATTTTTTGGGGGGGGTGGGGCTCTTGTTAATTTTTGTTTTACATACATTTTTCCAAACTCTTAATAGATTCTCATGAACTTAAAAATTCTGTTTCATATGTTTTATATCTTTATTAAATTAAATAATATAATTATTTCATATCATTTCCTTTGTTACATATAGCAGCAATGTGGGTTTTATGGGTTTGGGGTTTGTTTTCCATAGCTTTCAATTTCTCTCTAATCCCCTCACAAGCTTTTACTTAATTTTTTTTGCTCATTTAAATGCCTGATAGCCACAGATATGAGTAACTTTTAAGCAGTGTCTGTTTTCCTTCTTAATTTCCCAATGCGGTCTCTTCTCTTACATGGTTTCATTTTCCTATTGGAAGCTTTAGAACTCTGTGGTCATTTTTCTTTCTTCTCTTGTCTTAAAATCTCTTCCATTTGTCTTAAAATCTCATTTTCATTCTTATAATTCTGATTTGAAGTCTTTTTAATTAAGGCTTTTAGTAAATTGTAATCAATTCATTCCTAAAATTATTGGATAACTTAAGTGATGTTCTTTGGCTCAAGGGCAAAGGATTCCTTGAATAATGATCTCCAACTAGTTTTTCAATCTGACTTACTTTATACTTTAGCCTTTTGAAAAGCTACTGCATTTTTTTCCAAGTTATTATTATTCAGGTTAGTCCTCCTTAAATAACATCAATTCAAGGTAATATTTTGGAGATAAATACATGTCAGTGTTGTGCTATAGCAGAAAATGTCCCTGTCTCAAAATGATGGCCTTTAAACACAGGATGTATGGAGAGTTTGTGGGACCTGGTTCGTATTTTCCATAACCTAAGCTCTGCGGGGGCTGCTTTCTAGGTACCAGTTAAAACCTACTCAGTGACCTTCTTTGATGCCTACTACTTGGAAACACAGACCTCGCACAGGTATGCCTAGGTACATTCTTGCTTTCTACTCCTTAAGAGTAGCATATGCACAAGGGTTCCCTGAATATCAAATGGGGATTTACATATTCCTTTATTCCTTTTTTTTTTTAAAGATTTTATTTATTTATTTGAGAGAGAGAGAGAGAAAGAGAGAGAATGAGAGCATGAGCAGGGGCAGGGGCAGGGGCAGAGGGAGAAGCAGACTTCCCACTGAGCAGGGAGCCCGATGTGGGGCTCGATCCCAGGACTCCTGGATCATGACCTGAGCCGAAGGCAGATGCTTAACTGACTGAGCCACCCAGGTGCCCCGATATTCCTTTATTTCTATAAAAGAAACATTCTAAGAGCAAAAAGTTATGTTCCATTCCACTCTGAATTTTCCTTGAACTCAAAACCAAACATAATCCCAAGGTCAATTCCTAATTAGTGTTTCTACATTCTCCCTCCTTGGATACTCTCATGTGTTCTGGATAATTCAATCACTAAAGTGCATTTATAGAGTGTCTCTATACACACTCAATTTGGTGTGTATAGAGAATGGTGAATTGCCCTGGATATTGGATACATTTCTGCAGTTTGCAGATCCTTGCATTACTCTGGGACTTCTCTTTTATATCTGCTTGAATTTGATAACTGCATTTCCAGTTTGACTGCGAGGGACTGCAGGGAGAAAACATTTTCAGAGGACCTATCTGGAGACATAGGAGGGGATTGATTGTGAATGTATGGGGAGGTTTCTCTTAAAAGACATTTAATTTAAATCAATAATGTAGTTCCCCCAAAAAAGGAGAGAAAGGAATTCAATTGTGTAGACATTGGACATATCCAGGGGTAGCAAAATTTTTAATTTAATAGGAGAAAAGGAATAACCAGTGGATATGAATGCAGACAGGTAGATATTGTAGTGATATATACTGAGTTGTCTTGTCCTATTATATAATGCATCTGTGTTATGGGCTGAATTGTGTGCCTCTCCCTTCACCCAATTCATACATTGTAGTTTGTTACTCCGAATATATCAGCATATAAATTTATTTGGAGATAGGTTCTTTAAAGGGGTAATTTAAAAAGAGGTAAGAAAGGGTCCTAATCCAATATAACTGGAAAGTCGGGCACAGACACATGTAGAAGGGAGTCCATGTGAAGACAGGGGGAGAGGATAGCTGTCTACAAGCCAAGAAGACTGGCCTCAGAAGAAACCAACCCTGTATACATCTTAATCTCAGCCTTCTAGCCTCCAGAGTAATGAGAAAATAAATTTCTTTTGCTTATGCCACCCAGCCACTGGTACTGGAATGATAATAATTATTATTACTATTAGCACAGCATAATAAAATGCTAGGTATCACAGAAGGCCTCCTGGAGCAGTGATTATGTGCTTAGACTGGGATCAACATCTTAACCATGTGCTTTCTGCTGCAGTCATAGAAGGGGAGCTGTTACTTGAGTCTTGATGAGCAGATGCAATAGATAGCTCAAGAGACAAGAAAATATGGTGGTCTTGGTAAATGTGTGTTGGACTGAGAAAGTATAGATTAAATGGGGGCAATAAATATGAAGAGAGATTATGATGTTTGGGAAGTGGGGTCAATACTCTGGTCATTCCCATGTGGTAGAGAAGCTGGAGATGAGGAGATCTTTTGTAAAAATTCAAAGGAGAAAAAGACATTGTAATAACATGGTGCTTCTGATGATTCATGTTCTGTGGTACTGTTCCAGGTAAAGCCTAGGTGTGCTGTGTTACCTTAGAGGAATTTGCGCCTAGGAGACAGTTAAAATTAAAGAGAGCTATTCCATTTTCTAGCTGTGTAACTTTGTCACATTACTAAAGTTTTTGAAACCTCTGCTTGGGTCATTTGTTAAATTGGCCAACAGATTATAATTAGCATGGTCATTGTGGTGATTAAATTGGCAAATACATATAAATATGTAAGTACACAGACACATTTAGTACAAATTTAACTTTTCTTTTTCTCCTGGGCCTCAGGTACAAATGGATGAGTTAATTATCCCTTTGTTCATGATGCATTTCCATTATTTGTCCATGAAATACATTAAATTATTACTGATGTTAGGGGTGAAGATGATTTATAAAAGGTCTTGAGTTGATTAACTCCATCATAAAGTAGATTCTTAGTTGCTTGATATTCAAGTCTATGGGGGACCCAAGAGCAGGAAGGGAGTTAGCCTTCAGAGGGCTGCCATGGATGCTGGAGAACTATTGCTAGTAAATAAGGCAAGAATAACGAAATCTGAGAAATTCCACAGCATTCATCTTCAGGAAAAAACCAAACCCTATATGTGGCATGAGTTGGGGATCATTATGCTTTGGAATCAGGGAGGGAATTAAATAATTTGGGATGCCATAGGCTAATTAATATACAAAATGCAATGCTTATTATGTTCTGATTTGTAAGATATCTGTATTTTTACCTTCTTTATTTTCAACCACATTTATAACCTTAAATTTGACCCTGGGATAGGAGCTACCTCTTGCACTCTATTCTTAGAGTGCACCACTTGTTTCAGTTTGTAGGGCTGGGGGTGTTCCTCAGGTGAAGTTTCAGGGCCTAATGACAGGTGAGACTGGAAATTGTGCACAGGACGGGAGTCTCATGGCTTCTTTCTCTATCCTCAGCTTTGCCCACTTAGTGCTTGGACTGTCTGAGCGAAAACCCAGAGAGAGATACCTGACAACTGAGTTACTGACAATGCAGTCACCAGTGAGTAGGGAAGCCTCTTTCTGCTGAAGTAGCACCCTAGTGCCAATCAGATGGGCAAGTTTTTCCTATTGGCATGTATATTCTAAGTGCGATCAGGTGGGGTTCAGGCATCTGTGTGCTAAGTTCTCCTGGACTCTGGAATAGTTACCATCTGTCAGGAACTCATTGATAATTAATCTCCTTCCTAACATGCAAATTTATGATAGCTTCCATTAAGCTTGTGTATTTACAGAAGAGATAAGAGAAGTTTTCTTTCCCTCATCCAGCCCATGACCTCATTGGCAAATAATTCAACTCATTAACCTTGTTTTTGGGATGCAATGGGCTTAGGATGGTGGTGATTGCAAGTGCTAGAGATGAGTGAGGGAAATATTATAGTCCAGTAGGGAAGTAGATGTTTCAGCATGTGAGTATAATTAATCTAGTGTTACAAGACCTGGTGTGAGCATTGCTCAGTGTTGAGAGGAACAGGAGAGAGGTTTAGAAGGAAGGAAGAATCATTTTATGTTTTTCTCAGTTTTAAACCCCATACAATTATTAGAATTTGCACTTTTGAAATTTTCTAAAAAATATAACTGAAATTATCACTATCATGCTTGTCCCCAGTCACATGTATTACCTCTTAGTAATTAACTTTTGGTTCATATTTGATAACTGGAAGGAATGTGTAGGGAGTAGTATTTTCTTAATTGCACTACACATAAAGGAAAAAGAGTATAGTAGGAAGAATAAAATTAGGTTCCCATGTAAATTTTTGAAAAACTGGATAGACTCAAACCAGTCATGAGGTCTCCTTTATCCTTTCGCATGGAGACAAAATAAAGATACAAGAGAAACAGTGATAACTGGTGCCTGAGGTTCCAGAGAATATTGAGAATGAGAGTCCTCATAACACGGGAATGGTCAGGCTAGGACTGTCCTTCAGTACAGCCATCTCAAAGGTTCCTGGCTTGTGCTGCTGAGCCATCTGACCTTATAGTTTGTTATGAACACCCGAGTCATGTAGCATTAAGAGAGACATCTATGAATCTTTTCCAGTTCTGAGTAATGCTGGCAATTTTTTCAAGGTTTTCTGATATTTTAATGATAATGTTTTATATTTAATGCAGGTTTGCTAGACAGGAAACACTCCCTAGATCAAGGCCTTGGATCTTTTAACATTCACAACATATTATTAAACCAGTTCGTAGATGAGGAACCAGAAGTTCACCTAGGGAATAATTTAAACCAATGATTATGGTTTAAAGACAGTACACCATGGTTATTATTTGTCTCATGATGGATCTGTAGAGTTACTTGGAATTAATGGGGAAGAGAGTTTTAGTTATGAATTTTCAAGCAAATATTTTATAATCACCTGTCTGGAAGTTCTAATCACCAGGTTACTGAAACATGTCCAGGTTGTATTATGCCACACTTCGTGTGATATTGCTTTATAATAAAGTATTATGAAGTCAGAGTGTGTAGATCTCCGTAAATGTATCCAAAGGCAGATACTAGTTCAGCATTGACAATGACCTGACAGGAAGCCCCAAACGTATATTGATCTTTCTACAAACCCGGCTCCTCTGCCTCCATCCTCAGTGCTGTCATCTCAACCCTCCTACCTCTGGATGCTCTGTCTAAACGGAATCTCCATGATGTTTTAGGAATCAGGGATGTTTGAAGATGTAGCTATAGACTTCACCAAAGAAGAGTGGGCCCTGCTGGACATATCCCAGCAAAAGCTGTTCAGAGATGTGATGCTGGAGAATATCAGTCATCTGGTCTTTCTGGGTAAGTCTGCCAACATGTTTGTTTCCATTCATTCACTCATTGAATGTATAGAACAGCTCCCCCATATTCCACTCCAATCGCTGTCCTGATTCTTTTACAACCCTTATAACTACTTAAGAAGAAGATGTTTCTTCACATTATACTTTTCGTCAACACACTAGAATGTAAACTTGACCACAATTTCATGCCTTTCTTGCTACTCAGTCTCTAGCATTCAGAACAGAATTGGAAACTCAATGGTTATTTTAATTCATAAATAAATTGATTAAATATCTTAGAAGTAATGATTCTGTTTTCCTCACTATGTGGAGGCTTAAGATTAGAGTTGTGAAAATAACATAATTTTTATTATTCTTGAGGCTGTTATGTTTATTGGATGCTGTTTGAAAATAACTTTTAACCCACTGTGGAGACATTTAGTCTTTCCCATTTTGAAAAGATTGATGATTCTGCATTCTTTCTCTGAACTTGTGCATGAGCATCGGCATCTAGCAGTCCTCACCATTTTGGCCTCCAGCCTGGATTTCCTCCTGGTCTGCTGAAGGAACTTCAATTTATTCTCTGTTGAAGGTGCTGCTACATGGGCTGACCTTCAAAGCATCTTTTTATTCATCCTTGGTAAAGCCCACCCTGGACTTGGTGATAACAAAGGTTAATCTGCACAGAACTCAAGTCCATATACTCTTTTTCCTCCACAAATATGGAATAAGATTTGCAAAAGATCCTTCCAGTTGGAGCAAGGAAAAGAGCTGTGGAGTGAAGGAACAGGATTTCTCCAAGGCCAGAGTCCAGGTAAGTAGCAGAGACCTGTGCTTTAGTGTGAGGAGGTGCCTAGTCTGAGTGAGTATAACTTTAGAAATATCAACTGAAGATTTTGTCAAGTGAGTGATATTTTCTTTTTTTTATTATTATGTTATGTTAGTCACCATACAGTACATCATTAGTTTTTGATGTAGTGTTCCATGATTCATTGTTTGTTTATAACACCCAGTGCTCCATGCAATACGTGCGGCCCTCCTTAATACCCATCACTGGGCTAACCCATCCCTCCACCTCCCTCCCCTCTAAAACACTCAGTTTGTTTCCCAGAGTCCATAGTCTCTCATGGTTCATCTCCCCCTCCAATTTCCCCCCCCTTCATTTTTCCCTTCCTTCTCCTAATGTCCTCCATGCTATTCCTTATGTTCCACAAATAAGTGAAACCATATGATAATTGTCCTTCTCTGTTTGACTTATTTCACTTAGCATAATCTCCTCCAGTCCCATCCATGTTGATGCAAAAGTTGGGTATTCATCCTTTCTGATGGCTGAGTAATATTCCATTGTATATATGGACCACATCTTCTTTATCCATTCGTCTGTTGAAGGGCATCTTGGCTCTTTCCACAGTTTGGCTATTGCGGACATAGCTGCTATGAACACTGGGGTGCATATGGCCCTTCTTTTCACTAAATCTGTGTCTTTGGGGTAAATACCCAAGAGTGTAATTGCTGGGTCATAGGGTAGCTCTATTTTTAATTTTCTGAGGCACCTCCACACTGTTTTCCAAAGTGGCTGTACCAACTTGCATTCCCACCAACAGTGTAAGAGGATTTCTCTCCCTCCACAACATCTCCAACATTTGTTGTTTCGTGCCTTGTCAATTTTTGCCACTCTAACTGTTATAAGGTGGTATCTCAGTGTGGTTTTAATTTGAATTTCCCTAATGGCTAATGATGATGAACATTTTTTCATGTGTCTGTTAGCCATTTCTATGTCTTCTTTGGAGAAGTGTCTGTTCATCTCTTCTGCCCATTTTTTGACTGGATTGTTTGTTTTTTGGGTGTTGAGTTTGAGAAGTTCTTTATAAATCTCGGATACCAGCCCTTTATCTGTGGTGTCATTGGCAAATATCTTCTCCCATTCTATGGGTTGCATCTTTGTTTTGTTGACTGTTTCCTTTGCTGTGCAGAAGCTTTTTATCTTGATGAAGTCCCAAAAGTTCATTTTTGCTTTTGTTTCACTAGCCTTTGGAGATGTATCTTGAAAGAAGTTGTGGTGGTCAATGTCAAAGAGGTTACTGCTTATGTTTTCCTCTAGGATTTTGATGGATTCCTGTCTCACATTGAGGTCTTTCATCCATTTTAAGTTTATCTTTGTGTATGGTGTTAGAGAATGGTCGAGTTTCATTCTTCTGCATGTGGCTGTCCAGTTTTCCCAGCACCATTTATTGAAGAGACTGTCTTTTTTCCATTGCATGTTTTTTCCTGCTTTGTCAATGATTATTTGACCATAGAGTTGAGGGTCCATATCTGGGCTCTCTATTCTGTTCCATTGGTCTATATGTCTGTTTTTGTGCCAGTACCATGCTGTCTTGGTGATCACTGCTTTGTAATACAGCTTGAAATCGGGCAACATGATGTCCCCAGCTTTGTTTTTCTTTTTCAACATTTCCTTGGCGATTCAGGGTCTTTTCTGATTCCATACAAATTTTAGGATTGTTTGTTCCAACACTTTGAAAAATGTCATTGGAATTTTGATCGGGATGGCATTGAAGGTATAGAATGCTCTGGGTTGCATAGACATTTTAACAATGTTTATTCTTCCGATCCATGAGCATGGAATGTTTTTCCATCTTTTTGTGTCTTCTTCAATTTCTTTCATGAGTGTTCTGTAGTTCCTGGAGTATAGATCCTTTACCACTTTGGTTAGGTTTATTCTCAGGTATCTTATGGTTTTTGGTGCTATTGTAAATGTAATCGTTTCTCTAATTTCTCTTTCTACAGTTGCATTGTTAGTGTATAAGAAAGCAACTGATTTTTATGTGCATTGATTTTGTATCTTTCCACATTACTGAATCGCTGTAGGAGTTCTAGTAATTTGGGGGTGGATCTTTTGGGTTTTCCACATAAATTATCATGTCATCTGCAAAAAGGGTGTTTGACTTCTTCTTTGCCAATTTGAATACCTTTTATTTCTTTTTGCTGTCTGATTGTTGTTGCTAGGACTTCTAGAACTATGTTGAACAATAGTGGCGAGAGTGGGCATCATTGACATGTTCCTGATCTTAAGGGAAAGGCGCTCAGCTTTTCCCCATTGAGGATGATATTCGCTGTGGGTTTTTCATAGATGGATTTTATGAACTTGAGGAATGTTCCCTCTGTCCCTGTACTGAAGAGTTTTAATCAGGAAAGGATGCTGTATTTTGTCAAATGCTTTTTCTGCATCAATTGAGAGGACCATATGGTTCTTCTCCCTCCTCTTATTAATGTGTTCTATCACATTGATTGATTTGCAAATGTTGAACCACCCTTGCATCCTGGGGATAAATCCCACTTGGTTGTGGTGGATGATCTTTTTAATGTATTGTTGGATCCTATTAGCTAGGATTTGGTTGAGGATTTTGGAATCCATATTCTTCAGGGATATCAGTCTGAAATTCTCCTTTTTGATGGGGCCTTTGCCTGGTTTGGGGATTAAGTTAATGCTGGCTTCATAGAATGAGTCCAGAAGCTTTCCTTCTGTTTCTATTTTTTGAAACAGCTTCAGGAAAATAGGTATTATTTCTTCTTTGAATGTTTGGTAGAATTCCCCAGGGAATCGATCAAGCCTTGGACTCTTATTTTTTGGGAGGTTTTTGATCCCTGCTTCAATCTCATTACTGGTTATTGGCCTATTCAGTTTGTCAATTTCTTCCTGTTTCAGTCTTGGCAGTTCATAGGTTTCCAGGAAGGCATCCACTTCATCCAGGTTGCTCAGCTTCTTGGCATATAGTTGTTGATAATAATTTCTAATAATTGTTTCTATTTCCTTGGTGTTAGTCATGATCTCTCCCCTTTCATTCATAATTTTATTAATTTGGGTCCTTTCTCTTTTCTTTTGGATAAGTCTGGCCAGTGGTTTATCGATCTTATTAATTCTTTCAAAGAACCACCTTCTAGTTTCGTTGATCTGATCTACTGTGTTTCTGGTTTCTAATTCATTGATCTCTGCTCTAATCTTAATTATTTCTCTTCTAATGCATGGCTTAGGCATTGTTTGTTGCTTTTTCTCTAGTTCTTTAAGGTGTAGAGTTAGTTGGTGAATTCGGGATTTTTCTATTTTTATGAGTGAGGCTTGGATGGCTATGTATTTCCCCCTTAGGACTGTCTTTGCAGTAAGCCATAGGTTTTGGAACAATGTGTTTCCATTCTCATTTGTTTCCATGAATTGTTTAAGTTCTTTGATTTCCTGGTTGACCCAAACATTCTTGAGCAGAGTGGTCTTTAGCTTCCAAGTATTTGAATGTCTTCCAAATTTTTTCTTGTGATTGAGTTCCAGTTTTAAAGCATTATGGTCTGAGAATATGCAGGGAATAATCTCAATTTTTTGGTATCAGTTGAGACCTGATTTGTGACCCAGTATGTAGTCTATTCTGGAGAAAGTTCCATGTGCGTTCGAGAAGAATGAGTATTCTGTTGTTTTAGGGTGGAATGTTCTGTATATATCTATGAGGTCCATTGGGTCCAGTGTGTCATTCAAAGCTCTTGTTTCTTTGTTGATTTTCTGCTTAGATGATCTGTCTATTGCTGAGAGTGGAGTACTGAGGTCTCCTACAATTAACGTATTGTTATCAATATGACTCTTTATTTTGGTTAACAGTTGGCTGCTCCCATGTTGGGGGTGTAGATATTTATAATTGTTAGATCTTCTTGTTGGATAGACCCTTTAAGAATGATATAGTGTCCTTCTGTTTCTCTAACTACAGTCATTAGTTTAAAATCTAATTTGTCTGATATAAGAATTGCTACCCCAGCTTTCTTTTGAGGTCCGTTGGCATGGAAGATGGATCTCCATCCCTTCACTTTCAGTCTGGATGTACCTTTTGGTTCAAGATGAGTCTCTTGTAGGAAGCATATGGATGGGTTCTGTCTTTTTATCCAATCTGAAACCCTGTGCCATTTTATGGGAACATTTAGGCCATTCACGTTGAGAGTGATTATTGAAAGATATGAATTAATTGTCATCATGTTGCCTGTGAAGACCTTGTTTTTATAGATTGTCCCTGTAAATTTCTGTTGTATATCACTCTTGGGGTCTTTCTCCTTTTATAGAACCCCCATTAATATTTCTTGCAGGGCCGGCTTAGTGGTCACATATTCTTTCAGTTTCTGCCGGTCGTGGAAGCTCTGCATCTCTCCATCCATTCTAAATGACTGCCTTGCTGGATAAAGTATTCTTGGCTGCATGTTCTTTTCGTTTAGTACGCTCAATATGTCTTGCCAGCCCTTTCTGGCTTGCCAGGTCTCTGACATTATTCTGATGTTCCTCCCTCTGTATGTAAGGAATCTCTTCCCTCAAACTGCCATTAAGATGGTTTCCTTGGTTCTAAGATTTGTGAGTTTTACTATTACATGCCGGGGTATTGGCCTCTTTTCCTTGATCTTGGGAGGGGTCCTCTCTGCCTCTAGGACACAAATGTTTGTTTCATTCCCCAGATTAGGAAGTTCTCAGCTACGATTTGCTCAAGTATATCTTCTAGTCCTCTCTCTCTCCACCCCCTCAGGGATTCCAATAATTCTGACATTGGAACGTTTCATGGTGTCACTTATTTCTCTGATTCTATTTTCATGGATTCTGAGTTGTTTTTCCCTGGCTTCTTCTTTACCCTTTTTATCTATTAATTGGTCTTTTAGGTCACTAATTCGTTCTTTGGCCTCCTTACCCTGGCTGTTAGATTATCTAGATTAGATTGGATCTCATTGATAGCATTTTTAAATTCTGCCAATTCAGCTTTCATTTCTGCCCTTAGAGACTCTATGTTGCCATTAATTGATTTCTTCATTGTAGCTATTTTCTTCACAATTGCTAGCCTGAATTCCATCTCCAACATCTTGGTTATATCTGAATCCATTTGTAAATTTGTGGCATAAGTCATAGTCTCTGAGTCTTTCCTATTTTGGGGGTTCCTCCTCCTAGTAATTTTGTTGAGGAGTGGTTGAGGGAATATATAGATTCCCAATTATTGACCACAACCCAAGCAAGATGCACCTGTTTTCTAGGGACCTTAGGGTTGCTGGCCTCTTGTTTTCCCAGCCTGTCTTCTGGGGGGGGGGGGCTGCTGTGCTGTTACTGAGGCAACCCTGTTTAGGCAGAGTTGTCCTGCCCCCTGTGGTGGGGGATGGGCTCAGGGAAAACCGGTTTTGGGAGGCTTTTGTTCTCTGGTGGCTTTTCCTGGTGGCTTTCCCCATCTCTTCCAAGAGTCAGAGCAGAAGAGACCATTCCAATCCTCTACCCCAGAGCAGAGAGATCGCAGTCTGTTCTTCAGTGAGCTCTCCAGGACACATTATCTCTGTTTCTGTCTGTGCTGCTATAAACTGCAGCGTCCTGGGTTGTACGCCCCTCAGCAGCACTCCCAGTCCTCGCCTCCGGGTTGGGGCTCATCTCTGCCCTTTGTACTTCTAAACCCGCCAGCCGCCCCCAGTTCACATGCGTAGCCCCACCACTCTGGGTTTCCATCTGGGGGGGCTGCCCTAAAGTCCTTTCCCCATTGCTACCTGTCAGGAAGTCTGTGCCCGGTCCCCAGTGTGGGAGGCTATCACTCACCGGTGGTGTAGGATCCCCATGGCTGGCTCCCTCCCCCTTCTGTTTATCCTCCAATATCTGCCCGCGGAATCATGGCTCCTTGCTTCATACCTTGAAACCAACCACCTGCAGTATTCTGTTTATAGAGATCCAGCTCTATATTCTTACATCTCAGGCTGATTTCCTGGATGTTCAGAACGGTCTGGAAGATATCCAGCTTAATTCTGGGGACCAGTTGGAATAGGGTCCCCTATTCCTCTGCCATCTTTTCCCCACCATTACCTAGTCTTTGAAACATACTGAAGTTTTCAGAATTAATCTGATAACTCTGAGGTTGGAATACTACAAAAGAGAAAATACTGATGCCTTCGGAGAGTAACAAGATGTGTATGCAACTGGAGAATATTACTAACTACTACTCTAGAATTTATATGTAGAGAAATAAATGTATGGAAGTATGTGGGCAAACCATTAACAACCTTTCATCTTCTTCCCCAAAGCATAAATCTCGTGCTCCAGAAGATCCTATTGAAAGTACTGACTTGGGTGATGAGTTTACTCATATATCTGCATTGACTCAATTTTTGTTAATTCACCTGAGGAAGAAACATTATTTCAGCAAACAGTGTAGAAAATCACTTAGTGAACAATCATTCCTTACTCAGTATAACCAAATTCACACTAGAGGTAAATTACATAAATGCCATCTATGTGGAAAAGACTTGAGTAATTCCTTTAGTCTTAGAAGACACAAGATGACTCACAATGGAAAGAAGCCATTTGAATGCCATCTTTGTGGGAAAGGCTTTCTGCAAAGCTTTGCCCTTAGAAACCACAATCAAACACACAGTGGAGATAAACCATATAAATGCCATCTGTGTGGGAAAGTCTTCAGTCAGAATTCTTACCTTAGACAACATGAGAAAATTCACATAAGAAAGAAACTATATGAATGCCATCTATGTAAGAAGGCTTTCATTCACAGTTCCTACCTTAGAAAACATGAGAGAATTCATTCTGGAGAGAAATGTTATGAATGTCATCAATGTAAGAAAACTTTTAGTCAGAGCTCTGGCCTTAGCCAACACAAGAGAACTCACACTAGAGAGAAGCCACATGTGTCTCTTCTATGTGGGAAAACGTTTAGTCGATGTGCTGAACTTAGACCACATAACAGAACACACGCAGGAGAGAAACCATATGCATGTCACCAGTGTGGGAAAGCCTTCAGTCAATATTTCAATCTTAGACACCATGAAAGAACGCACACCAGAGAGCAACCATATGAATGTCAGCTATGTGGGAAATTCTTCAGTCAGTATTCTTCCCTTAGACAACATGAGGGAATCCAACATTGGAGAGAAAATCATGAGGGTCTTCAGTAAGTATTCTGACCTGAGATGACACGGTATTACAGATGCAATGAATGTGGAAGAAATATCAGTCAGAGCTTTAACATTTGAAGTCACCAAAGGATGCACATATTGAAGAAACAGACTGTAATCAATATAGAGGACCCTTCAGTTCTCATACTTCTCAGGCAAGATATACATTTGTGTATGGAAGTGAATTCATACATATGCCCTGTGTGGCAAAGCCTTCAGTCATGGTCTGACCTCAGATGACATGGCAGAGCTCATATCATAAATATAACAATACGGATGTTTTCAGCAACAGCTCTCAACTTTAAAAACACTATAGCACTCGTGCAGAAGATAACCCCTGGTTCATTATGAAAAATGTGGCATAAAATATAGGAGTACAAAATGATCTGGCAATATTAAATGTAAAATTTTTTAAGAAGTTAAACTTTTACTATAGATCAACACTTGCAAATATTTGAACAATAAAACCTGTTGCTAAAGAAGCTAAATGTTGGTGTTCTAGTTTTCTCTATGTAGATTCAGTTCTGTACTCCTCAGCATGTGGGTTAGAGACTCAGCAAGACTCTGTGAGTCTCCCATTTTTCCAAGTCCCTTCCACACAGCTCAGCTCCACTCATTCCAACTTCCCACCAACACTGTCTCCCTTCATGCCCTGGTGATGGCACAACTGTGACCTTCAGCCCCATTTGCCAGGTTTCTCAGAGGCTCATGATGCTGGTCAGGCAAGGTCATGGAGGCACTATCAAAGACATCTAGTCTAAAATTTTTGGTGGCCCTTCAGCTTATGTCTCTGCTACTGGAAGCAACTTGGTGCCAGAGAGAGAGGCAGCTCTGCCCTCTCAGCCCCGAGAAAGCTCCTTGGATTTTGTCCCCAAACACCTGAATTGAACTAAGTAGGAGCAAGAGTTGATTCTGTGACCACAGTCTATATCTTATTAAGACAATTTTGGATTTATGCATCCTCCAGTCACCTTAGAAAGCGCCATAGCTGTTCGCCACCCCACCCCACAAACCAGAAAATAGGGCTCCAGTAGGATAAAATCCCTAAACCTATTAGCCACCACACAAGCTGTTTTCTTAAAATATATATAATTAGTGCAGGGTATCTGACACATCATTTTTTTAAAAATCTCCACCAGTGATTCTACGGTACAGTTAGGGTAGAAACATGTTATCAAGTCATGTGTGAGGATGATGAGCAACCAATTCTATTGTCTGCCTAAGGCAATACGTGTTCTACCCCCAAGCTCTAGTTGTATTGAATTGTAATTCTGGGCAACCACCTTATTAGAGACCCAGCTGGTGGCTTAGCCAGGAATCACATGCTCTGTTCTAAAGTGTCACCAGGAGGGAAGGGATGGCTCCTGGTGACTCCTGTGGGTGGGGCCTGTGCTAGTGCTGGGACTCCTAAGATTGACACACACACCCCCTTCTGAGAGGAGCTCATGTCCCAGTAGGATTTATCTCCACTGACTTATGGATGTGTGTTGGGCAGTTGTACTGAGATCAAGGGACTTCAGTACAGGGCTGATAACATACAATTTTATGATCATGCAACAAGATTTATTTGGTGGCACACTGACTGCTTGACTGAATGGGGTGGTCCCTCATAGGATGATATCTTTCAATGGTAACAGTACAGGTCCACCACACAGAAAGTTAGGATGACAAAGAAACTTCCCAGAGGAGAGGGGTTGGAGAAGGGGCTTACCTGTGGAGATGATGTCTCTCAATAGCAAGATATAGAGTCTCTGAGCCAGAGAATTATGAATGGATGACAGGGGCTTGGAGACACTGATATTCATGGTCTATCTTATTTACTGTTAGTAGATGTTAGGTGGTGATTCACAGGGCATGCACAGAAGATATGGCTAAGCTATGAAATCTACTAATTTGCGCTATGTTTAAAACAATCCAGTGTGTAAAAATTTGAGTTTGGTAACAGTGGGTTTTTGAGCTAAAGGGCTCTGTCTGCTGTGAAGAAATAAAACACACATCTGATATGCAGAGACCATCTTTGGCTCATCCATAAACCATGACTGATCATTTCAAATGATTTGTCTTCATGTTCATGGATTAATTTTTCTCTTGATCAAGTCCAGTGCTGGAACCCTCTTTTTATATATATATTTTTTGTTTCAGCTACTGTAATTTTCAACTCTAGATTTTTTATTTAACTCCATTTTATAATTTATCTCTATGTATTGAAACTCTTGATTTGGTAAAAGCGCATCCTTCCTGGTTTCATTTTTTTTCTAGGAGAGGGAGAGAATCTTAAGCAGGCTCCATGTCCAGCATGGAGCCTGACGTGGGGCTTGATCACATGACCCTGAGATCATGACCCGAGCAGAAATCCAGAGTCCAACGCTTAACCAACTAAGCCACCCAGGCTCCCCTCCTGGTTTCAATTTTCAAGCATCATTGAAATAGTTCTTTTAAAGCCACTTCCTTAGGGACAGTATCTTCAGTTTCCTTACCCACCCCCCACCCCACCTGAATGAACTGTACTTTGTTTCTTTGTATAACTCTATTTTTGTTGTTGAATACCGGACATTTTGAGCAACACAATGTGGTAATTTTGCCAACAACAATCTTCTGCCTTTCCAGAGTTTTGTTTGTTTGTTTACAACTCATATGGATTGTGTTACTTTAATGATTTTCTCAACTTTTTGTAAAGGGTCTTTGTCACAAGTGCCCCTGAAGTCTGCTCTGTTAGCTTGGTGGGCCCCTTGTGATTTGAGAGAGAGCTCCTGCAATGCATGGAGCCAGACCACGACGAGGTGCTCTGCCAGTCACTGCAGACCGCCCGCCCCCGTGCTGGTGCTCTGCTCCAGAGCTTACGCAGGGAGTTAACTCCGTCATCCCTTCACTTGCCCTTGTGCCAGTGCTGAAGGCCAACTCACATGGTGCTCTCAGGTGTTAGCTGTGGGCATCAGCATGGCCTTTGCACTGCCCAGCGCACAGCAGATTTTCAGTGCCCTTCGTCACTCAATTATGTCCCAGCATCTTCCTTCCTAGGCTTTTCAGTCTGCCTCCCTCTGGCCCCTCTGGCCGATCCCTTCCCAGACAGGTGCCGCTGGTATATTTCATTGAAACGCTCTGGACAGCGCCACCCAGGAGCTCCTTAAAGTTCTGAGGCGGCCGGAACAAAGGGAAGCCCCTGAGTCTGCCCCTCGTGGAGCCCCCAAAGAGGTCAGAACACACGACCACGATTCTCTGAGAACAATCAGTCTTGCTGGCACGAGCACACTGTCCCAGGAATGTGGACCACTGTCCTCATGGTGGCCACAGAGCTGGGGAGTGTGGCATGGGAGGTGGGTAAGTTAAAATATCTTAAAGGCTGTTTTACTGAAATTCAATACCTTCTTTTTCTTTTAAGAACTTCCCCAGGTTTTGTGTTTTTTATTAGATTCTAGAATTCTGAAAAAGTTCATTCCAGTAGTTTTTGACAGCTTCATCATTGCCTTAGTGAAGGGATGGTGCATTGGAGTTACTAACACTGGCATTTTGGGTGACATCATTTGACCTATGTTAATTGTACATTCTTTTTCAAAGGTGATATTAGTAGGTCTCTAATTTCTTTGTATATATATGTATTTCCTATAATAACATATACTATCATCTGAGGATTCACACATTTTCAATTTCGTTATTTTTCTCTTTTGTTTAATTTCAAATTTGGAAAATGTATGTGTCTTGTTAAAGTTTTACATTCATCAACATATCATCAAAGATAATTGCTCTTGTTTGTATTAACCAAGGGGTTGGCTTTCTCATAAGCACGCAGCTTTATATAATATCAAGATGTTTCACTGGAGAGATTTATTGACTTATTTCATATTGCTCAAAATGTCATACCACAGTGATTAGTTGAAAAAACATTTGCAATCCATTTGCATGAAGATGCTTTTGATTTCTGCACTGTGTACTTTGTCATATACTTGCTTTCTGTAATCTCTCTCTTAATTCCCCAAGGGACCTCATAAAGTCAATATTATTCTGATGAAGCTGACCTCATAAAGTCAATATTATTCTGATGAAGCTGAGGTTCTGAGTAGGGCCCAAAGAGAGTTAATACTAGAGATTGAGGCAGTAGGATTCAAAGAAGAGAATCTAGAGAAGGTGCAATATGTTTACAGATTACACAGCTTATTTTCATTGGAGTGAAGTATACTCAGGTAGACCATATAAATTCCAAGAACCAAATTAGATTTTCTAAACCTCCAGAATATTTATTCACATGGTTATAAAAGCTTTTAAATTCCAAGGTAAAAAATGATCCTTACTTCAGATTATGCACTCAGATTTATGACGATGAAGATAAACCCACTTTTCACTATTCTGTCACTTAAACATTCATGCAGCAGCTCATTGTGAATCTCATGTTACTTTCTTTTTTAAAATTTTATTTAAATTAAATTAGTTAACATATAGTGTATTATTAATTTCAGAGGTGGAGTTCAGTGATTCATCCGTTGCACATAACACCCAGTGCTCATTGCATCATGTGCCCTCCTTAATGTCCATCACCAAGTTACCCCATCCCCCCCCCCACCTCCCCTCCAGCAACCCTCAGTTTGTTTCCTGGAGTTCAGTGTCGCTTATAGTTTGTCTCCCTCTCTGATTTCATCTTATTTTATTTTTTCCTCCCTTCCCCATGATCCTTTTGATTTGTTTCTTAAATTATGAGTGAAAACATACAATTGTCTTTCTCTGACTGATTTATGTCGCTTAGCATAATACCCTCTAGTTCCATCCATGTCATTGCAAATGGTAAGATTCCATTTTTTTGATGGCTGAGTAATATTCTATTGTATATATATACCATGTTGCTTTCAGAGCCCTTGGTTGAGCTGCTTCACTTGCTGTGAAGGAATTGCAGCTCCATTCAACTCCATCCAGCAAATATCCCTTTGATAGCTGCTCATTCTTCCTTCTCTTCAACACACTCCTGTTTATTCCTTGGGGTCAAGGTCTCCCACTTTTGTATTCAGAGGCCTTTTCCTGATGCATCCATTATGAGTGATGACATAGTTTATGACATTAAAAATATATGTCTCTCTCAGACATGACATCTTAAGTTCTTGAAGTTAGGGGTGTACCTTATCCCTTACAGAGCCCAGAACACAACCAATGCCCAATATACATCAGAGGAGCTGTTATTTCTGGCTTTCTATGAATACCCCTTTTCTAAGGTTAACCTTACATTACAGATTGCTGCAATATCAACATTTTGTGTTGTACACAACTGATGAATTATTGAACACTACATTTGAAACTAATTATGTACTTACTGTATGCTGGCTAAATGAATTAAAAAAAAGAAATGAATGAAGCAAAAGATGAATAAGCTTGACAAGTACTGTTTAGTGTTTGTATTGTTCCCATCTTCATACCAAACGGAAAAGGGGCTTGAATGGCCACCAACATGGAGGAGGGCACCTAAGAGCCAAAAATTGCTACAGAGGGACTTCCACAGGATAGCACACAGACAATTAATGGAAAAATGACAAGCCCTCCTTCAGTCATATTAGCCTACAGATCAGATATTAGAATCTTAAAATACTTGGCTATGACAGACAAAAGTATCAACATGAACAAGAACTGAAATCCAGTGAAGTAAGGATCAGTGCCTTGGCACCTTTCCCTTCAACAGGTTTCAAAGGAAGAGCATCACTTCCAGAAAAATTCACCCCTCCCACTCAATTCCAACAAAAGCTTAAAGCAGTTAACAGGTACCATAAGAATAAATAACCACCACCACACATGTCACTGGCCATGGCTGCAAATATGAGCAAAACCAAGGAGGATGTCCTGACACATCACAGAGGTCATCCCAAACTAACCAAGAAGTCAGAGCCAGACAGACATGAGGCATTTCTCTGAATACCTCCATCCTTCCCTTCACTACCAACTGTACTAATTCATTAGTAGGACCTGAAGAACACAGAGACTGAGATAAAATGGAAGTCGTTTTCTTTTTTTTTTTAAAGATTTTTTTTTTTTTAATTTATTTGACATAGACACAGCAAGAGAGGGAACACAAGCGGGAGGAGTGGGAGAGGGAGAAGCAGGCTTCCCGCGGAGCAGGGAGCCCGATGCGGGGCTCGATCCCAGGACCCCGGGATCATGACCTGAGCCGAAGGCAGACGCCCAATGACTGAGCCACCCAGGCACCCCTGGAAATTGTTTTCTATGCACGTAAAAATAGTGAACTTCAGAGACTTTCTACAGAACTGTCCTGTTTTCTCTCTGATTTTCAGAATTGTACAAGTATAACATCATGGCCATATTGTTCTAAATGTAAGGTAACAGTGGCTCAGAGAGGAATTGGATAATCTACCCGGGGTCACACAACCTGTTAAGAGGCAAAACTGGATGTGTGTGCCTATAAGACAAGGCTCATTCCCCCTTTGCTTCCCTCCCTGACAAAGGGGTTTTCTACGCCTGGAGGTGTTGAGCTTGAACACAAAGATCTTTCTCATAGAAATGAATATTTCTGGAGTCCTGTGGAAGAACTTGGAAATAATTTTCCAATAGGGAAAAGGTTACATATAGGAGTTTTTGCAGGCACAGCTAACTCATGGTGAAAGATTTACTTTTAAAACGCATGACACTGTAAAAATACCAAAGAACACAAAAACAAAAGATGTGGCCAGGAGAAGTGATCTAGAAAAACATAGGTCTCCTGAAATAGTTATATTGAAAATAACCACAACATTACTCTTGCCCTCCTCTCTTACCTCAGGAGAGAACAGCTTCCTGAGTTGCTGTTCATTGAAGGAGCTATACCAGATTCTGGATCTTATAAAGGCCAAAAAACTCATGGAGACTTATTCTCACCTGTGTATTCTGCACAAAAGAATAACAAACCTGCCTTCTCCTTCATCCAAGATCTTAGATTCTTTAACATACTCAGATCTCTTACCAGAGACAGACAGCTCCTGAGATGCCTCCGTTGACCTTGAGGATGAAGTGCATGCCAATCCCTTGACCCTTCAGGAAGACACCACTGAACTTAGCCACAGGGTCAGATGTTTTCTTAATGAACCAACCAGTTATGGGCAAGTCAGAGCACAAATTAGCTGGAACTTGGTACTAAAAAAGGGGGGGGCCTCCAATACCCATAACATATATGGCTTAAAATATAAGAAAAGGTTTATAATGAAAATAAGAACTGTCTTGGAGAGGAAGAATACCAATAAGCTATATACATTAACGGCCCTGGTCCCATAGATCAAGCCACAAGGGGATTTTTTAGACATTCAATCTGGACTTTAATATCTGAATAGATAATATGTAAATAGTTAGATATATTTTACAAACAAGATTGCAGTAATAAAATATGGAAACAGCTATGGAAATTAATAGTTTTAGGCATACATTAAACATTAAAGAGAAATACACAAGAATTTAATCTATTAATAAAAGACTACAATTCACAATAAAAATGTAAAGCAAGCAGAATAAATAAATATCTAGGACTATAAGAAAAAATAAATGCTTGCTATCTAAAAGCAAATTTTGCAGTAGAATATATACCAAGATAGGGGTGCCTGGGTAGCTCAGTCGGTTAAGCATCCGACTCTTTACTCTTCTACATTAGATTTCTCAAAAGAGAAAGAAATTGATTTTCCTCCTGCCCAGGAGCCTGAAGGACTTAGTTCAAATGTATTTTCTCCTCCTTTCCTAGGAATGCATATAGTTACAGATGAAAGCAAAGGAAGAGATAACTTCCTGTAAAGAGTAAAATAAGAATTATACCAATTTCTCAACAGAAACAAAATAAAAGTCAATGAATTATCAGTAAGGTGGTCAAAAAAAGATAATTATGTGCCAGAATTCTAAAGTTAATGAAAAATCCTTTAAAAACAGAATTAAAGACATTTTCATTTAAGAACAAACATAGTGCTTTCTACAGAAAGATGCTCTTCAGATAAATGAAAGTGATCACAAATGATGGAAGCCTAAAGATACAGGAAAGGATAAAGAACAACAAAAAGGGCAAATTTTCATGGGATTAAAAAGAATCAAGTATTGTATAACAATGCTAATTTTTAAAAAAGTCATATATAAACACATACACACAAATATATATATTTGCCATGAAGGGAAAATTAGAGTTAAAGCCAAAAGACATGTAAAATACTAGTTCATATTTCATATAGTCTTTAATAAGTCAAGGATGTAAATCTTCCTTTATGAATAATTACTTTGAATATAAATGAATTAAACTCCCCAACCTAAAGACATAGAATGGGAGAATGGATTAAAAATTTTAAACTAAACCACAAACAAAAAAAATCATGATCCACTTATATAATGTCTACAAGAGACTCCCTTTAGATCTAAAGATACAAATAGATGAAAAGTTAAAGGAAGGAAAATATATGTCATGCAAATAGGTACCAAAAGAGAGCAAGGGTAGCTATTTTAATATAAGTCAAAATGGACATTAAGTCCAAAACTGTTCCAATAGACAAACAAGGACATTTTATACTGATTAAAGAATCTATACAGTAAGAAGATACAGTACTTATAATCCTATATATGACAAATACTATAACTCCCAAATATATGAAGCAAACACTGACGAAATCAAAGGGAGAAAAAGAAATAGTTCTACAATAATTGATGCAACCATCAATACCTACTTTCGATAATGGATAGAATAACCAGATAGACCAGAAGGAAGATCTATACAGAAAGAAAGTGACTTAAACAGTAGCATATCAGTTAGTCCTAAGAGATATATTCAGTAAACTCCACCCAACAACAGCATAACAAATCAAGTGCATGTGAAACATTCTCTGGAACAGACCATATGTTTGGCTGCAAAAAAATTCTTAGTAAATTTAAAAAGATTGAAATCATACAAAGTATCATTTCTGTTCTCAGTGGAATAAAGGTAGAAATCAATAACAGAAGGAAAACTGGAAAATCTGCAAATATGTGGAAATAAAACAACATATTCTTAAATAACCAATGAGTAAAAGAGAAAATCACAAGAGAAATTGGAAAACACCTTGAGACAAATGAAAACAAAAAATACAATATTCCATGCACTTGGGTAGCTCAACTGGCTAAGCGTCTGCCTTCAGTTCAGGTCATGGTTCCAGAGTCCTGGGATTGAGCCCCACATCAGGCTTCCTGCTCAGTGGGGAGTCTGCTTCTCTTTCTCCCTCTGCCCCTCCCCCTTGCTCATGCTCGCTCTTGCTCTCTCTCAAATAAATAAATAAAATCTTAAAAAAAACCAAAAAACCCACAATGTTCCAAAACCTGTGGGATGCAGTGAAAGCTGTGCTAAGAGGGAAGTTCACAGATGTAAACACATTAAAAAAAATAAATCTTATCTAAAAATAACTTTACACCTTATAAACTAGAAAAAGAAGGGCAACCTAAACCTAAAGATAGAAGAATGAAGAAAATAAAGATTAGAGTAGAGAAAAAAATGAGTATAGAAAAGCAATATAGAAAATATTTTAGAAAGTCAGTTCTTTGAAAATAAAACAATTGACAAACCGTTAGTGACATCGCCTATGAAAAAAAGAGAGAGGAGCTCAATTAGTAAAATTAGAAATGAAAGTGGGGATATGATTAGCGAAGTGACAGAAATATGAAAAGTATTATAAGGATGCTTTGAATATTTGTATTCCAACAAATTAGATAACCTAGATGAAATGGACAAATTCATAGAAACACACAAGACACCAAAACCAAACGAAGAAAGAGAAAATCTAATAAACTTATAACTAGTAAGGAGATTGATTTAGTAATCAAAAATCCCCCAACAAAGAAAAGTCTGAAACCAAATGGCTCCACTTGTGAATTCTACCAAATATTAAAAGAAGAATTTAACAACAATACTTCTCAAACAATTTCAATGTATTGAAATGGAAGGAGTACTTCCTATCCCATTGTATGAGGCCAGCAGTACCGATACCAAAGCCTAACAAAGATGTTACAAGAAAATAAAGTATAGACCAATACGCCTCATAAATATTGATATAAAAATCTTCAACAACATACTAGCACAATTAATTCAACAACATACTGAAAGGATTATATACCACACCATGATCAAGCAGGATTCTATTACTGGAATGTAAGCATTGTTCAACATAGGCAAAACAATCAATGTAATACAGCACATTAATAAAATAAAAATAAATGAAGATCTCAAATGATGCAGAAAAAGCATCTATAAAATTCAATACCTTTCTTAACAAAAGCCCTCAATAAACTACTAATGAAAGGAAACTTCCTCAGCATAATAACCCTGTAGAAAAATCTACAGCTAACATCAGACTCAATGTTGAGAGACTGAAAGTTTTTTTTTCTGGTACAAGACAAAGATGTTAACGTTCATTACTTCTATTTCACATAGTAGTAGAAGTTATAGCCTGAGCAATTAAGCAAGAAAAGGCATCCAAATTGGAAAGGAAAAAGTGAAATTATCTTTCTGCACAAGTCACTTGACCATATACATAGAAAACACTAAAGTATGCACACACACTGCTAGAGCTAACAAATATTTTCAAATTGCAAGATACAAAACTGACACACAAAAACCAGTTGCATTTCTATACACTAAGAATAAACAACTAGAAACATAATTTGT
The DNA here is from genome assembly GCF_964656455.1 of Halichoerus grypus. Lineage (NCBI taxonomy): Eukaryota > Metazoa > Chordata > Mammalia > Carnivora > Phocidae > Halichoerus > Halichoerus grypus. The sequence continues at coordinate 201,412,308 of NC_135714.1, forward strand.
CCCTGGAGACAATGTTCAGTTGTATAGGACATAAGAGAACACTGATATATAGTGTCAGGTCAATTCATCTCCAAGATGATTGGCAATAGGCATTAAAGGGGATTATTTAAGGAAGTATTGGGCCCCAACAATCTTTTTCTTTTTGATACAAAATTCAGCTGACAATTCTGTGGGAAATAAAAATATGTAATGGGATCATGAACTATATATATATATATATATTTTAAAGATTTTATTTATTTATTTGACAGAGAGAGACACAGTGAGAAAGGGAACACAAGCAGGGGGAGTGGGAGAGGGAGAAGCAGGCCTCCTGCGGAGAAGGGAGCCCGATAAGGGGCTCCATCCTAGGACCCCGGGATCATGACCTGAGCCGAAGATGGATGCTTGATGACTGAGCCACCCAGGCGCCCCCATGAACTATATTTTTCATTAATGAACATCAGCCTGAATTTGACCAAATAAAATAATTATCTGTTGCTAAAATAAAGGTTAAAAACAGAATAGAAAACTATCAAATGAAAACCCCACTGAAAATGAAGACTGACAAAGGACAAACACTGAGAAATGTTTTCTACACTATGGAAATTAAAGAGATCAAGGAAATAATAAATGGTTTATTTACCTTCCTCTTGGAAAGCAGTCATGGCCCTTTGGGCTGGGCATCAGAGGGGTGGGTCTGAGGCACACCTTGGGGACAGGCATGATCACCATCAGGTTAATAGCCCCCTGCCAGGCTTCTGCTACCCCGGCTTCTCTCCGAACCCTGGGCTCCAACAAGGGTTTAGGACATCTCTTCCAGCTGGAACGGACATGTTGGAACGGTCAACAGAGCCTAAATAAATTCTCCAATGAACTGGGGACATCTGCAGATGGGACAATGGGCTGGAGGAGGGAAGGCTCTGGGTGGGCTGGCTCTCAGCTGCCAGGCCAGGGCCAAAGGAGAAAGAATGCCCAGTGAAGTCACGTGAGGGAGTGTGCGGCACAATCGCTCCATTGTGACATAGCGGAGCCTCAGCCCGAGATTGGCTGGTGGGGTATGAACACCTGCACTAGGGCGCGAGGCTGGACTGAGTCTTCCCGGCTTCCACGCTCTGGCTCTTCTGCTGCCCTCCTTTCGGATGCCTTCATGTCAACCCTGCTGATGAGGCCACTCCAACCTGCGCTCCTCTTCTGGGTCTCAGGCACAGCCTCATGTCCTGACCTTCCAATTACATCTTCCTTCTCCACGCTTGGGCAGGCAAAGGGGTGAAACACCAAGCTGAGCCTTCTGGGTTTGGGAAAGGGATGCCAAAAAACAGGTGCTTAGGAGGAAGTGAAAATAGGAAGGCATCAAGAGCAGTATCATGAGGCCAGTGACCATAAAACATGGGGAATCCCAGAAAGCCTTGGGATCTCTGGCTGACAAGGGGACTGAAGTGCTGTGTGAGAGCAATGTGCCCCAGAGCAGCAGAATACAAAGATGAAACCTTGAAAGGGGCATTTCTCAGAAATTTTACAGTGTTTAAAGAGGTGCAGAATTTTTGCACTCCTAAATAGGAACAAGGTGCAGGTGGGCAGGGCTGGATGAACATTTGTGAAAGCTGTAGCGAATAGTTCACTGCGTCCTTCATAGTATCATATGCATGCTCCTGTGTTTTGTGGCTGCCCTCTGATCTGTGTAAGGAATAGCTTCCCTGGTACAGGAAGCTCATAGGGCAGGGACACTAAGGGCAGGAGGTTTTCTGGTATTCCCTAAAGGCATCTGGAACCCTGGAGAATGATTCTTCATTGTTTGGTTCATTTTCTCAATAGCCTTCTCTTCTGAACTTTCCAGGCTACCCTGAATCTTTGTATCCCTTTGAATGGGGACCACAAAAACATTAAAGTGGGAAGGGACTTATAAAGTTTATCCCCCCAGTATTTAATTAAGAAAATGTTCAAAAACAATGAAAACAGCAATGAATTTTACATTTAACTCTCTATTCTGCTGCTAACATTTGATTGTACTTGCTTTGTACATATCATTTCATCTCTCCACAACCTCCCCATTAATCCATTTTATTTTTTATGTATTTCAAAAAAGTTATAGCTAACAGTAAATTTTCCCTAAATAATTCAGTATATTATTAGAGTTCAATATTATTACAACTAATTCATTTTACTTAAAATTTTAATTTTATGTAAAGTTTATATATACCTTAAGGGATGAGTTTTAACAAACATATGTGCTTATGTAACCCAAAGGCCTGTCAAGTTGTAAAATATTAACCTTCACTCCACAAAGTTCCATTATGCCCTTCCCAAGTCAATCCCACATTTATATCAACAAACACTACTGCTGTTCTGATTTTTTGCCCTATGGATAAATTTTGCCTGTCCTTGAACTTCATATTGATTAAATTATATAGTAAGTACTCTGTTGGCTATGATTTCTTTCAATCAGTCTGAGATGTTGTATCTACTCAGTTCATTCTTTTCATTACTAAGAAGTGGTACTCAACTAACTGAATCACCACAGAGAGTATATCTATTCTACTGATGGAAGCCTGGGCTGTTTTCAGTTTTGGGTGATTATGAATAAAAATGCTATGAACATACTTGTTCATATATTTCTGTGGAATTTGCATAGCATTTGAAGATACGTCCCATCACTTACTGGGAACCTAAGAACCAGACGGGAAACTTGCCCATGGTCACACCCACACCTTAGCAGATCCAGAAAATTTTCTGACAGCAGGGATCTGGGAACTGCTGTGGTCCTACTCTGTCCATGACCTGGAGGGAGCCAGATTTGTAGGGCTTTCTAAACTCATTTCCTCTGGCTCACTATTTGCTTTTTTACAACATTAAAATTTACTACTAAGCCAATATGGGGTGGAGAAAATGGAACATTTTCCAAATTGACATCTAGCCTGTGATTTGGATATGAGCCAGCCTGAGCCAGCCCTGCCAGAAGCCATCCCTGATCAGTGGGACTGGGTCCCCTGTCCAGCTTCCTGCTTGTTCCTCCACCAGGACCTGAGAGGTAGGGCTCCTCAAGGGCTCTAGAAAGAGCATCAAAGAGGCCAAGCCAAGCTATATTAACACATGTTGGGATTACTTCCTTTAGAAGACGTAGTCACTGAGGTTGCAGCAAGATGGTGGAAGAGTAGGGGACCTTGTTTCATCTGGTCCCTCAAATTTAGCTGGATATCTATCAAACCATTCTGAATACCCATGAATTTAGCCTGAGATGTAAGAAAATATATATGGAAATCTACAAGCAGAAAAATGACTGCAATTTGCAAGGTAGGAGTTGTGGAGTAGTGAATCTGAGGGAAAATATCAGAAGATAAATGGAGGGGGGAGGGAGCCTCCATAAGCTGGCTACTGGAAAGTGATATAACACTGGAGTGCAAAATAAGACTCTTAGAAATCTGCTTCAGTGAGAGACATCCCTTTCTGAAAGGGGCTCAGGGGATGGAAATGGCAAAATTCTAAGGGAGTCACTGTGGTCTCAGGATCCCAGGAGACACAGAAAGAACTGGGGTGCCTGAGCCAATGGAGTTCCCAAGCAGTGGAGCGGGGAAACTGGTTACAGTCAACAAGCCCAGGAAGGACTCTCAGCTCCAATCAGCATAAACCAGGAGACGGGCCAGTAGGGAGATTGCTCTGTGCCTGAGCACCTAGAAAAAGACTGGAACGTGCTGGCCTGTTACCAACCTCTGGGAGGGTTGAAACAGTGGCACCCACGACCAGGCAACAGCTCTCAGGGTGGCAGCGCCCCAAAAAGAACAGTAGGGCGGCACCCAGCCATAGCCTGGGAGAAGCTGAGCTGGGTGCGTGCACAGGCCACAAATGCTCGCAGTCCCAAAGACACAAAGCGGAGAGATGCTCATGGGTCCCTGGGAATTGCAGTAGGTGCAATCCATGAGTTTCTGTGGAGCTTTGTGCACAGAGAAGTGGAGACGGTTTGACCAGAAGAGTTTATTGAAGAGGGGGGACCATGATCTTGCAGCTCTGGGCTGGAGATCCAGTCAGGGCCATTCTTGCTCTGACCCTATGAAGAGGCGCAGAAAGCCACCAGGGAATAAAAGCCACACAGAGGCCCAGCTCACCTTGAGCCCATCCCCCTGACAAGGGGTGGGGTCACTCCGCCCGGGCAAAGAAACCTGAGAGGCAGCACAGCAGGCCCCTCCTGCAGAAGACAGACTGGAAGAACAGGTGAATGACAAGCTTATGAATCCCAGGAGACTAAAACTCCAGCTCCAGGTGTATCCTTACAACTTGTTTATCCTTCAGTCTAAAATTTTACATTTCTTTTCTTTTTTTTTTTTTACCTTTTTCCTGTTTTAACTTGATTCTTATTTTCCAATTTATGTTTTTAAGTCACTTGTAACACTTTTTTAAAATCACATCTACATTTTATAGATTTATTCCTCATTCTAGTCCTTTTTTCACTCTATTCAATTAAACTTTGTATTCTTTGCAATTTTGAGATGTAGTGTCTTCTAACACAGAGACCAAAATTCAATCAGGAACAAGAAGATCACCCTGCTTTGTCCATCCTGTGAGATTATAGTCTCTTTTCCCTCCACCATTTTTATTGTTTTGTTCATTTTGGCTTTGTTCCCTTTTCTGCGGTGGCTTCTGACCACTTTGGATTTTTTCTAGGGTGCATTTTGCTTGGCTCATAGTTGATATTTTGGACTCTATTCATTTGCTCACCCATCTTTCCCTGGGCAGAATGACTAGAAGGAGGAACTCACAACATAGGAAAGAACCAGAGGCAATGTTCTTTGCCACAGAGCTAATTGATATGGATATAAGCAAGATGTCATAGATGGAATTAAGGATAGCAATTATAAAGTTAATAGCTAAGCTTGAAAAAAGCATACATGACAATACAGAATCTCTAAGAGCAGAAATGAGATCTAATCAGGTTGAATTTAAAAATGCTATGAATGAGATGCAGTCTAAATTGGATGCTCTAACAGCTAGGGTATATGAGGCAGAAGAGAGAATAAGTGATCTAGAGGACAGGCTGATGGAAAGAAAGGACGTTAGGGAAAAGAGAGAAAAACAATAGCCCATGAAGAAAGGCTTAGAGAATTTAATGATGCATTGAAAAGAACCAAACAAAGACCCCATCAAAAAGGAGAATTACAGACCAATATCCCTGATCAACATGGATACCAAAATACTCAGCAAGATCCTAGCCAATAGGATCCAACAGTACATTAAAAGGATTATTCACCACAACCAGGTGGGATTTATTCCTGGGATGCAAGGGTAGTTCAACATTCGCAAATCAATCAATGTGATAGAGCACATTAATAAAAGAAAAGACAAGAACTATATGATCCTTTCAAATGACACAGAGAAAGCTTTTGACAAAATACAGCATTCTTTCTTGGTTAAAACTCTTCAACTTTTAGAGATAGGGGGAATATACCTCAATATCATAAAAGCCATCTACAAAAAGCCCACAGTGAATATCATTCTCAACGGAGAAAAACCAAGAGCTTTTCCCTTAAGGTCAGGAACACGACAGGGATGCCCATTGTCACCACAATTGTTCAACATAGTACTAGAAGTTCTAGATTCAGCAATAAGACAACAAAAAGAAATAAAAGGCATTCAAATTAGCAAGGAAGAAGTCAAATTCTCTCTCTTCGCAGATGACATGATACTCTATGTGGAAAACCCAAAAGACTCCCCTCCAAAATTACTAGAACTCATACAGCAATTCAGCAACATGGCAGGATACAAAATCGATGCACAGAAATCAGTTGTATTTCTATACACTAACAATGTGACTGAAGAAAGAGAAATTAAGGAATTGATCCCATTTACAATTGCACCAAAAACCATAAGATACCTAGGAATAAATCTAACCAAAGAGGTAAAGGATCTGTACTCTAGAAACTACAGAACACTTATGAAAGAAATTGAGGAAGACACAAAGAAATGGAAAAGCATTCCATGCTCATGGATTGGAAGAATAAACATTGTTAAAATGCCTGTGCTGCCCAGAGCATCTACGCATTCAGTGCAATCCCTATCAAAATACCATCAACATTTTTCACAGAGCTGGAACAAAGAATCCTAAAATTTGTATGGAACCAGAAAAGACCCTGGATCACCAGGGGAATGTTGAAAAAGAAAGACAAAGCTGGAGGCATCAGAATGCCTGACTTCAAGCTCTATTACAAAACTTTCATCATCAAGGCAACATGTTACTGGCACAAAAACAGACACATAGATCCATGGAACAAAATAGAGACCCCAGAAATAGACCCTCAACTCTATGGTCAAATAATCTTCAACAAAGCAGGAAAGAATATCCAATGGAAAAAAGACAGTCTCTTTGATAAACGGTGCTGGGAAAATTGGGTAGCCACATACAGAAAAATGAACCTGGACCATTCTTTTACACCAAACACAAAGATAAACTCAAAATGGATGAAAGACCTCAATGTGAGACAGGAATCCATCAAAATCCTAGAGAAGAACATAGGCCGTAACCTCTTTGACCGTGGCCACAGAAACTTCTTCCAAGACACATCTCTAAAGGCAAGGGAAACAAAAGCCAAAATGAACTATTGGGACTTCATCAAGATAAAAAGCTTCTGCACAGCAAAGGAAACAGTCAACAAAACTATAAGGCAACCTATGGAATGGGAGAAGATATTTGCAAATGACATAACAGATAAAGGGCTGATATCCAAGATCTATAAGGAACTTGTCAAACTCAACACCCAAAAACCAAATAATCCAGTCAAGAAATGGGCAGAAGAGATGAACAGACACTTCTCCAAAGAAGACATGCAAATGGCTAACAGACACATGAAAAAATGCTCCACATCACTTGCCATCAGGGAAGTGCAAATCAAAACCACACTGAGATACCACCTCACACCAGTCAGAATGGCTAAAATTAACAAGACAGGGAACAACAAGTGTTGGCGAGGATGTGGAGAAAGGGGAACCCTCTTACACTGTTGGTGGCAATGCAAGCTGTTATAGCCACTCTGGAAAACAGTATGGAGGTTCCTCAAGACATTAAAAATAGAGCTACCCTACGGCCCAGAAATTGCACTACTGGTTATTTACCCCAAAAATACAGATGTAGTGAAAAGAATGGGCACATGTACCCCAAAGTTCATAGCAGCAATGTCCACACTAGCCAAACTGTGGAAGGAACTGAGATGTCCTTCAACAGATGAATGGATAAAGATGTGGTTCATATTTACAATGGAATATGACTCAGCCATCAGAAAGAATGAATACCTACCATTTGCATTGATGTGGATGGAACTAGAGGGTATTATGCTAAGTGAAATAAGTCAAGCAGGGAAAGACAATTATCATATGGTTTCACTAATATGTGGAATATAAGGAATAGCATGGAGGACCATAGGGGAAGGGAGGGAAAAGTGGGAAGAAATTAGAGAGGGAGACAAACCAGGAGAGACTCTGGACTCCAAGAAACAAATTGAGGTTTGCAGAAGGGAGGGGGTGGAGGGATGGGGTAACTGGGTGATGGGCATTAAGGAGGGCATGTGATGTGGTGGGCACTGGGTGTTATATGCAACTAATGAATCATTGAACATATATCAAAAATGAATGTACTATATTTTAGCTAATTTAACTTAATTAAAATAAAATAAAATAACATTAAATCAAATTAAGAAGTTTGAACACCTAAAAATATTTTTCAGTAAAGTATACAGTTGGATGCATTAAAGAAGTCACAAAAAATTTAGAAGCACATTCTGAATGATTCTGTTTCTATGTAATTCCAGAAAGTGCACAACAAGTTTTAACTACTTTGCTCTGTAACTTATTAAAATTTAATGCCCCTGGGGTGGGGGGGATAAGATGTCATTAAACATGCCACAGGGAAATCTGACTTATCTTTTTTTTAAATATTTTTTATTTATTTAATTAATTTTTATTGTTATGTTAATAATCACCATACATTACATCATTAATTTTTGAGGTAGTGTTCCATGATTCATTGTTTGTGCATAACACCCAGTGCTCCATGCAGAACGTGCCCTCTTTAATACCCATCACCAGGCTAACCCATCCTCCCACCCCCCTCCCCTCTAGAACCCTCAGTTTGTTTTTCAGAGTCCATCGTCTCTCATGGTTCCTCTCCCCCTCCGATTTCTCCCCCTTCATTCTTCCCCTCCTGCTATCTTCTTCTTCTTCTTTTTTTTTTTCTTAACATATACTGCATTATTTGTTTCAGAGGTACAGATCTGAGATTCAACAGTCTTGCACAATTCACAGCGCTTACCAGAGCACATACCCTCCCCAGTGTCCATCACCCAGTCACCCCATCCCTCCCACCCCACCCCCCACTCCAGCAACCTTCAGTTTGTTTCCTGAGATTAAGACATGAACAGACATTTTTCCAAAGAAGACATCCAAATGGCCAACAGACACATGAAAAAGTGCTCAACATCGCTTGGCATCAGGGAAATCCAAATCAAAACCTCAATGAGATACCACCTCACACCAGTCAGAATGGCTAAAATTAACAAGTCAGGATGTGACAGATGTTGGCAGGGATGCGGAGAAAGGGGAATCCTCCTACACCGTTGGTGGGAATGCAAGCTGGTGCAGCCACTCTGGAAAACAGTATGGAGGTTCCTCAAAAAGTTGAAAATAGAGCTACCATACGATCCAGCAATTGCACTACTGGGTATTTACCCCAAAGATACAAATGTAGGGATCCGAAGGGGTACGTGCACCCCGATGTTTATAGCAGCAATGTCCACAATAGCCAAACTGTGGAAAGAGCCAAGATGTCCATCGACAGCTGAACGGATAAAGAAGAGGTGGTATATATATACAATGGAATATTATGCAGCCATCAAAAGGAATGAGATCTTGCCATTTGAAACGATGTGGATGGAACTGGAGGGTATTATGCTGAGTGAAATAAGTCAAACAGAGAAAGACATGTATCATATGACCTCACTGATATGAGGAATTCTTCATATTTTTTATTTATTTTTGAGAGAGAGCATGAGAGGGGATGGGGCAGAGGGAGAAGCAGACTTCCCACTGAGAAGGGATCCCGATGTGGGACTTGATCCCAGCAAGCTGGGATCATGACGGAAGCCGAAGGCAGACGCTGAGCCGACTGAGCCACCCAGATGCCTGGAAATCTGACTTTTCTTTTCTTTTTTTTTTTAAGTCTGCATTAATTTTATTATATGAATGTTAATTTCAGACTTTTGATAAATATATCTAGTTATATAAGATATTAACATTGGAGTAAACTGGGTGATAGGTTTGCAACTCTGGCTAAATCCAAAAAGACTACAAAATAAAAAGTTAGAAAATAGTCTTTATACAAAAGCATACATCTGACGCTATGGACAGTTATGAATTACTGGCTATTCTCTTGCTGAGGAATGTTTTCTTTTTTTAGTATGTTCAGTTAACCAGCATACAGTACATCTGATTTTCAGTATCAGTGTAGATTACAATGTTCCCAGGATTGTGATACAGGACCCAGTGAGAACACTTGGCTCATGTGAAGACCCCTTTGAGAAAAGAGGGAGGAGAGTCTGAAATGCACTTGAAGGGGTAAGGGAAGAACAATGTAAAGCCCAACCATCCTTAGGTGTGTATGGATCAAATCATTAAATATTCAATCAAAATAAAACAACAGTGGGGGCGCCTGGGTGGCTCAGTTGGTTAAGCGACTGCCTTTGGCTCAGGTCACGATCCTGGAGTCCCTGGATCGAGTCCTGCATCGGGCTCCCTGCTCGGCAGGGAGTCTGCTTCTCCCTCTGACCCTCCCCCCTCTCATGTGCTCTCTCTCATTCTCTCTCTCTCAAATAAATAAATAAAATCTTTAAAAAAAAAAAAAACAACAGTGGATTTAAGACTACTTCATGAACATCAGATGTAATGCAAGAATGCTTTATTACCTTATACCTTTACTTAACATTTTTATATAATTAAAGGAAACAGTTTCCCAGCTTTGCTGAGATTATAACTGATAAATCAAGTGTATCCAATGTGATACTTTGATATACATATACATTGGGAAGTGATCACCACAATCAAGTGCATTAACACATCCATTACCTTACACACCTTACACACCTGTTTGTGTGTGTGTGTGTTGAGAAACCTCCAGATGTCCTGTCCTAGCAAACTGAAAATTACATATAAGAAAATTAAATATAAGAAAGTCTCTTCCTGTAATTGACAATAATATAAATGTACAGGGGAAATAGGATGAAATTAAGTGGTGGAAAGACTTATAAACTTTTGACATTCATCGTCATGACCAGGTAATGATGAAGAGAAGTATGGCCGACTAGATTCCTAGAGCAAACATGATACACTAGGGAAAGCTTGCATGCCCTTAAAGACAAACAGATACTGAGCTGACAGTGTTTGCTGATTTTCAACGCAGCGCTACACATGTAGCCAGGACTTCAGCACAAGAGAAATGAGTGCATGGTGGAGGGTGGGAATACAACCACAGCATTTGTGTCATTGGCAGGAGATATGATTGATGACAGAACAAATCCTAGAAAAATGATGGAAAAAAACTCTTTGAATTAACAGCTATTTTCAACAAAAACATTGGAGCCAGGGTCAGGCAAACAAAATAGCATTCAAATATAATTTCAATAAATTAAAATGTAATTTGGAAGGATACTTAAAAAAATACCCAAAAAACAAACAGTCGCACACATTACAAGTAGGAACACTTTTGTGGAGTTTCATGAAAACAGCAAAAAAGAACCTCTAATTAAACACATGTGATGTAGAAATAAGTGGTAGTTAATAGATAAATGAATTAGAAAAACACACACACACAAAAGGCTTTCCCTTAATTAGGGGATCATTATATTAATTCAAATCAAAATCCCAAAATGTTTTACCTTAAAAGATGAAGAAACAATGGAAATATTAATATTTAAAAAGATCCAAAATCAGTGTATGCAAATTTTAATTATAAAGACAGTGAAAGGTATGCTTCCCCATGCCGTGCCCCACCCCAGTATATAGTTTATTATAATTGGGGTGTAGCACAGAAGCGCTGGTGACACAGTGGTCAATTAGCAAAAAGAACCAAGGGGTTAGTTGACACCATTTTGGGCATGAGAGGATTGGGACGGGGTGGGAGAATGTATGGGGCAGGGGTCAGGCTGACGGGCATAAAGGTGGGGCAGTGGCAGGGCCCCCATGGGATTAGGTGAGGCCAGGCAGGGGCTCGAGGAAGCTGTGGTAGGGCACCAGGCTGGGAGTGGGCCATGCCTTTAGGGCCATGCACAGAGGCCCCAGGAGCAGCCTCATGAAGAATAGAGGAAAGGCCCATTCAAACGTCCCTACAATGTCCAATACATGCCAATCTTTAAGTCGGGACATCACCCAGAGGGACAACACGATTGGAAATGGGGGCTCTCCCCTGGGCTAGTGGTGGTGGTGGTCCTTGTTCGACTGCTTTGGAAGAAAGATGCTTGCTTGGATTCCGGTCAGGAAGCCCAGGTGAAGCATTCCCTGTTTCCATCCCCAACTATTACTGAAGAATCCCAAAGACGTAGCGCCTGGATGGCTCAGTGGCTTACTAGGCCAGCTCTTGATTTCAGGTCAGGTCGTGAGGTCAGGGTCCTGGGATCAAAGCCCGGGTCTTGCTCCCCTCTCAGCGAGGATTCTTCCCGAGGATTCTCTCTCTCCTTCTTCCTCTGTCCCTCACTCCACTCCCGTGGGTTCTCTTTCTCTGAATCAAAAGAACTAAATCAATCTTCAGAAGGACAAAATCACGGAGACATCTGCCTGACACTGGTCAGGCTGATGGCAGGAGCATGAGAAATGGTGGAAATCACACAAAGATTAACTGGCAGGAGAAAAAGCTAAACTCGAAAGTGCCAGTTGCTTGACAGGAGTATTTACCCCAAAGACACAGATGTAGTGAAAAGAAGGGCCATATGCACCCCAATGTTCATAGCAGCAATGTCCGCAATAGCCAAACTGTGGAAAGAGCCGAGATGCCCTTTGAAAGATGAATGGATAAAGAAGGTGAGGTCCATATATACGATGGAATATTACTCAGCTCAGCCATCAGAAAGGATGAATACCCAACTTTTACATCAACATGGATGGGACAGGAGGAGATTATGCTAAGTGAAATAAGTCAAGCAGAGAAAGTCAATTATCATATGGTTTCACTTATCTGTGGAACATAAGGAATAACATGGAGGACATTAGGAGAAGGAAGGGAAAAAAGAAGGGGGGGAAATGGGAGGGAGAGATGAACCATGAGAGACTATGGACTCCGGGAAACAAACCATTGTATCCATTCTATTCCACCCGTCTGGAGAGGGTTTGTCAATTCCAGTGCCTTTGACCTACATGTGGATGACAGCCCATATTGCTTCTTTTCCATGCAGATAGTTTCAATTCACATCGTTCCTGGTCTTTTCTTCTTGGGACTATTTGAGAGACCATTTTTATTTTGGAGCTAGAAGAGAGTTTCAACAGTTTTTCTCTTCTCCTTCTGAATAGATTGTCTCCACTCTGGGTAAGGAAGCATGTCACCCATGTCCTTGTTAGCTAAGACATGATTCTCTTTTAATTGCATGACAACGTCAACTCTCAAGACTTTCAGGCACTTTTGAAAGGGAGCATTCCCCAAACTGGTGCTCTGTAGGGAGGCAGGAGCAGTCATTGGCCCTTCCTAAGAGAGTAATCCTCTCTACAGACCTATGGGCTTTTTGCCCTTGGTCCTCATCAGAGATTTCCCTGAGAGAGAGAGAGAGAGAGAGAAGAACCAGAGCCCGGGACTAGAGATATTTTGACCACCACCTGAATGGGCTGTCAAACATTGCTGCCTTGGGAAATCATCTGAAGGGCAGTAAATCCCAATGCTCAGGCCTCAGAAAAGCAGCAAAAATATCCATCACTTGAAGGGGGATTCTGCAATATGGGTAGAGGACAACTCACCACCGGATCCCATGAGAGACCAAAGGGAGACTGAGGCCCCATGCAGTGCACGTGGCATGTACAGAGGATGTGAGGGGATATATGTTTTCTAGGCGTCTATTCATGTGGGAGAGCTGGGTGTGCCTGAGATCCACAAGGTCTAAAAGCACTAGGTCCTATCAAGCTCCTCTTTCCTCTCAGGTAACTAAGCTTTGAGGAATTAAAATCATTACACAAAGGATCTGAAATGCAGAGGAAAAAAAACCATGCACATTAAGTCATAGTTGGGAAGATTTTATTAAGGATAAAACAACTACACACAACTTTGGAATCACATTAAATCAGGAAAAAGAGCAAACCAGGTCAAATATTCCCCATGACAATTTCCACAAAAATCCCATCACAGAATCAAGAAAATCTCATGTCAGGAGAAAATACTGTGTCACCGTTGGCAGAGCACACGGTGGGATCTTTATCCAGAATCCCCCAATTCAGATATTTGTAAACCAAATGCAGGTTTAGGTCCTAGGTTCAATTTACATTCGAGTTTACCACTAATCACTATAATTTTGCTAACTTTCATAAAGAATGTCTTTAAATAAAACGAGCTTGACATCCCAGATGGATAAGTACCGTATTTACATAAAGAGGAAGGGCCGTGTGTGTGTGCGTGTGCGTGTGTCAATGTGTGTGTTTGGTTTGCATATGCACGGTCCCAGAAGCATGACACCCAACATGATGTGGACTCCACCATTTCCTTCCAAGGCAGCTGAGGAAGAGCTGATTCACCACATCAGCCCAGGACTGTGACTTATCCTCAGTTCAACAGACACCTCCTCAGGGTCCCCTGGGCTGGAAGACCAATCTCTGAGGCCATGGTCTGTCTCACTCTCTCCCACTGTCCTCAGAGGACGAGGACACCTGCAGTTCATCATGGAGGGCACTCAAAGGGACGCGACCAAAGGGTCCCTCAGATGTCTGAATGACAGGTCGGCCCTGACTAAGAGGGGCTGACTTCACAGGAGCATGGAATGAGGGAGCTATGAGGAACCTGGAGCCCCAGCAGCCTTTGTCCAATCTCGTGAAGACTATTCTCAGGGGCTTGCCAGGGGCGGGCTTGAAAGGTAGATGTGGGGCTTCAGTGCACCCCTGCACAGTTTCCAGGTGAGGTCGGGTGCGTGCAGGCTGCAGGTTGATGCTCTTCTCTGGGGCAGGAGTCTTCCTGGTCACTGGGGCTGCCTCTAGGAGTCCACATGCACTTCTCCTTGCTGGAGGACACAGCCTCTCAGAAACCCCAAGATGGCCTCCCTGTATGCTCTTGTGAGGGTGCTGGAAGGGGCTCCAGCATGCTTTCTTCCTGGAGTTCAGGCCTGTCTCTAGGGGGATCTGGGCACTTCTCTTGCCTGGTGTCTTGAGGTGGATTTGGGAAGTCTGAACCATACCGTTGCTTGCATTAGGACGTGAGTTCTCCTCAGGACACTTGGCTGGTGCCTGGGCATGGCCCACGCCATGTGCCTTGGACACAGCCTGGGGACCTTTAAGGGAGTCACCTCGGGGCCTGTTTTCTGTCAGGGGGACAACCAGGCCACCCTCCATGGCAAAGGGTTGGCATGCGAGGTGAGGCATGTCAGTGGTCACCACTTGCTGGGCCTCGTGTTGTGCACCAGGTGGGAAGACGCTCCCTGCAGGGCTTCTGAGAGGAGACACCAGGTGGTACCCAGTTCTCATGTCAGGGGTCACGGTAGGTGGCTCCCATGTGAGGGGAGGCTCTAGGATGGACTCTCTCTTGGTGGTGTAGACGGGCATTGGCCTGTGTGGACGCTGTGGGAAAAGACAACACACAGAACAAACATTAGTTTTTCCTCTGAGGCGACATTCCCAGGAAGGACAACAAATAAACCAACAAAACCCCAAGTCCTTCTTATGTTCAAATCAACAGAGAAAGACAGAAAAGGGTTCTGTTTACATATGAAGTAGGACCACAGCTCCGGGGTGGTCAGGAATAAATACTCAACAGGGTCACCTTGATACACCTTTTACATCAGGGAGGAACAGAGAAAGCTTCTGCGGTTCCTCCAGTGGACCAGCTCTTCCTTCCAATGGGTTCCGGAAAGCATAGGAATCCTGCTGGTATGGAGTCACTTTGGTGGCTACTGAGTTTTGATGGGAAATGTAGGAGAATGTGTCCCAAAGGAAAATTGCCTGTTTTTCCATAAAGGTTCTACGTGTTAAAAGAGTGTCCTCCAATGCTCTTCATATCCTACCCTGCTCACTGTGCACACACATTCAAGAATAAGGCAACAGGATGGACACCAAGGGAAAATGGGGCAAGAGGACGTCCCCTGAAATCACACTGCTCAGAATGGAAGTTGAGCCATGTCCTCACCCGGAGGGCAACAAAGCCCATTGGGATCCCCCAGAGAGAACAGGAGCCAGGAAGCAGGGGACACTCACCCTCACGTAGCCACAGGATTCTGTGCAATCCTTCCAGGTTGGCTTCTGCCCCCCTTGGGGTCTCTTGGGGAATCTCTGGAGCACGGCCACCCTCTGCTGGGCTTCTTGCCTGCACAACAAAGCATGGGAAGTCGAAGGAACTCAGTTTTGTGTCTTCCACTGGGACACAGGCTTGGGGCCTCGGCCAACAGCATCCTTTCCCTCCTCTGCCATGCTTCCCCCCACTCCTGGGAGCCCTCCAGGTTTGCCCAGGAACTTCTAGCATTTGGGATCTATTGCGGGTCTGCCTGGCATTGGCCAAGTTCCCATGTGTCCCCTGGCAAAGGGACACCCACCCCACCATACACACCCTCGCTGATCCAGCAAGGGCAGCATGGGAGCCTAAGTGTGGACCCCTGGAGGATGGAGAGCTCCTTTGCCTGCCTCCCCAACCCTGTCCCTGCCTGCAGACAGCACAGCACAGCACACAGTGTCCAGGGGCAGAGACATGGTGTCTTTAGGTGTCAGGCCCTGGATTGGGGACAGCAGCGAGCCCCGCTTCTCACCTTGGTCCTTCTCCCTTCTCCCTTTCAGCCTGCTTCAAGGACCCAGGATTCTGCTGGTCCTGCTGACTCCGTGGTTCTACATTCTCCTTCAGCTTCCTGGAGCCCAAGGCCTGGGGGACGAGGGCCCCAGCCCAGTGCTTCATGGGGCACCTGCTGCTGGATGCCTTGTGCCCAAAGGCTCCACAGTCCCGGCACTTCACCTGCGGAGGAAGGAAGAGGGGTCAGTGAAGAAGTCCAAGTCACAGGCCAAATGCAAAGAACAAGAGAAGAACACATTCGGGGAGTAGAAGACTGGTTTTGGATAGGGGACATCACCTAGGGCTTGTGTGGTGCCAGCCTATTGAAGACCATAGGATGCTTCCCCCAGCCTGTGTTGGGGGGGACAAGGAGGAGGGATCACTGGTCTTAGGATGAATAGAAGGAGCCACATGGAGAGATTTGGAAAAATGCCAGTTGGACCTGAACGTGTGCATCCCTGAGGTGGATCCTTAGCATCTCTGAAAACCCCAATGTGTGTGGTGATGAGATTCCAAGGCAGGTCATCCTGGCCCAGGAAAGGACAACTGAGTTGTGGACACAGATCTTTCCATGTGCCAAGATTGTTTCAAGAGTCTTGGCTGATTCCCTGCTCACAACACATGCTGGCCTCCACTTACCCTGGGATCCTCCTCTTCTGGCCCAGGAGCCCTTGGTGCCATGGGTGCCCTCCGTGACCTCTTCCTTTTCTGGGCTGCCAAGGGCCTGTAGGGCCTAAGTTTGGTGTGACTGCCCTCCATCGGTCCCACCTTCTTGTGGGACATGTCGGCCAGTCTGCCTCGGGGATGGATGTCTGGATTTCCTGAGTCAAAAGAAAAAGGAGAGTCATATTCACACAGATGCAAGCCTCCTTCCTGTCCCTTCTTCTCAAGTAGGCATTAGGGGGCCTTGGGACCCCCGAATCAAACACACTTGTCACCCTATGACCTCTCTTCTCTCCCTGTTCTCCATACTCCCCAGGACGGTGCCCTAGGAAAGGCAGGTGAGGTTGCCTTGAATGACTGACTGTGGCTCGTGAATTCTCTCACAATGCACTCTGGAAGCAAAACCAGGGACAGGATTGCCTCCCCCCCCCAACATTTTATACAAGAATCAAAGCTATGGCAATACTCCATGGAACACTCAGAGTTGAAAAGGGGAAAGCAGGTATGCGTTCCTCTCCAAACTCTCAATTAACCGCCTGACACCCGAGGAAGCCATTTGCAACTACTAGATCCCTTGAAAAAACATCATTTCTCCTCTACTCGATTGGAAGTGGCCTATCTGAGGGTCCAAACTCTTTGGTTTCCTGTTTTCTTTCAGTGCCCCATTCTAAACTCGTGTCTAATCCTTGGGAAATGAATACCTTTTAACTTCATGTGAAACCAGTGGTTTCTCTTTTAAGGTTTTCTTTATTTACTTGGGAGAGAGAGAGAGAGAGAGAAAGCACAAGGTGGGGGGAGAGGGCAGAGGAACAAGCAGACTCCCCATTGTGCAGGGGGCCCAATGAGGGTCTCCATCCCAGGACCCTGAGATCATGACGTGAGACAAAGTCAGACACTTAAACAACTGAGCCACCCAGGTGCCCTGAACCTGTGACTTCTTTAGGCTCCGAGTCCCACAGTGAAATGGACCAGGATTCTGTTACGGCTCCTCAAGGAAACCACACAAATCGACTGTTGGGGTCAGTTCCTTTGGAATTGGAACATCAGGGAGTCAGGAGCATTGACAGCCATGACTTTGATCAGTCTCTCTTCTCAGAATATGCTTTCACAGGAACCAGTCCTTAAGCTGCTGAGAAAAGGCACATCACTCCATCATTTCCTCACTGTCCTATTTCTCTGACCGCTAAGGTAAGGACCCAGTTGTCCAAAAACCCACCTGAAAGGCAACGGTGCTCCTCCTGTCTCTCAGTAGAGTCTTGGGAAGGTACTGGACAGACTCCACTGGAGGAAACTCTGGGTCTGTGATGCCCAAGGAATGGTCAGAAAAGGATACTTCCTTTCCTCCCTCACTTTCCTATGGGCCGAAGGTCACATGACCTTTCAGGCAGCTGATGCCCATCAATCTAATCCTCTTTCTTGTCAGCAGGGCCAGACCCAATCAACAATGCCTTCTTGAAGAACATTTTCCTGCATGGGAAAATCGTATTATCCACAGATCGTCTTTTCTGTATACTTCTTTTCTCTGCCACAATTACACATTGGAGTCTAGGACTGTTTCATTTGAAGTTGTTTTGTTTTGTTTTGTTCTGTTTTGAGGGAGAGAGAGAGAGGGAAAGAGTGGGAGCAGGGGCCAGGTGGGAAGGGATGAGGGGCAGATGTAGAAGGAGAGAGAGAATCCTCAAACAGACTCCCCGCTGAACATGGAGCCCAATGTTAGGCTGGAGCTCAGGACCCTGAGATCAAGACCTGATCTGAAAGAAAGTGCCAGCCACTTAAGCGAATGGACCACCACTTAAGTGAATGCCCCTGTCCTTGGGATTCTCCAAAGAGAGTGGAGGGTCGAATGGTAGAATCCTATCACCTGGGCATTCCTGACTGGAATCCAAGCGAGTATCTTTCTCCAAAGCACTCCAACAAGTACCACCACCACTAACCCAGGGGGAGAGCCTCCATTTCCAATCATGTTGGCCCTCTGGGTAGTTTCCCACCCTAAGATCAGCGTGTCTGGGACGTTGTAGGGATGTTTGAATGGGCCTTTCCTCTATTCCTCATGAGGCTGCTCCTTGGGCCTCTGTGCATGGCCCTAAAGCCATGGCCCAGTCCCAGCCTGGTGCCTGGCAACCCTACCAGAGCTTCCTCCAGCCTCCACCTCGCCACACCCAATCTCATGGGGCCCCTAACAGTGCCCCACCCTTATGCCCTTCATCCTTACCCTGCCCCACCCAGACCCACCTGCCTTCCTAATCCTTTCCTGCCCCAACTGGCCTCAACTCATACCTAGTGGCATAAGCCACTGCCCCCACGAACTCACAAGAATGCATGCTATGGCAATACGACATGGGGCACACAGAGTAGAAAATGGGAAAGAACCTATGCTTTCCTCTCAAAGTCTGAATTTCCCATTTGACACACGAGGGAGCCATTTTCAACTACAAAGTCACTTTGCAAAACATACTTTCTCCTCTACTCGACAGGAAGCTGCCCATCTTTGTGTCTGGAATCTCTTCTTTAATGTTTTATTCTCAGGGCCCCATTCTTAACTCCCTTCTAATCCATTGGAGTTGAGGATCTTTCCACATCCTGGGAACCAGTTCCTTCTTTAGGCTTTCAGCGCCCACAGCCAAATGGACCAGGATTCTGTCACGGCTCCTCCACGACCCCACACTCATGAGACTGTGGGGTGAAGTTCCCTTCGCATTACAACCTCAGGGAGTCAGGAGCATTGACAGCCATGCCTTTGACCAGTCACTCTTCTCAGAATATGCTTTCAATGAAAGGGTGCTTAACCCGAAGAGGAAAGTCACAACCCTTCATAATTTCCTCACGGCCTTATTTCTCTGACAGCTGAAGTGAGGACCCAGTTGTCTCAAAACCCACCTGAAATGCAGCTGTCTCCTCCTGTCTCTCAGTAGAGGCTCAGAGGTTTGCAGAGGGACTCCGCTGGAGGAGACTCCGTGTCCAGGGTTCCTGAGGAGTGGTCAGAAAGGGCCACTTCCTTCCCTCCCTTGTCTTTTCTACTGACCCAATGTCACGTGACCTTTCAGGCACTTGACAACCACCAATCCAATCCTCCTTCCTGTCAGTAGGCCAGTCCCAATGTTGCATCCCTTCCTGTCCAGCATTTTCATGCATTCCATAGCATATGTATGTGCAGATGTGCTTTTCAGAATCCATATATTTTGTACGAATAATAAAGTTTTGAGGGTATGACTGTTTCTTTTCCTTATTTTTTCTTTTTTTTTCTTTTAGAGAGAGAGTAAGAATGAAAGAACGAGCTGGGGAGGAGGGGCAGAGGCCGAGAGAGAATCTTGGGCAGGCTCCATGTTCAGCACAGCTCCAGATCAGGGCTTGAACTCAAGACCATGAGATCATGTCCTGAGCTGAAATCAAGAGTCTGATGCTTAACGGACTGACCACCTAGGTACCCCTGGATGCCTGTTCTTTTCTCAACTAGAATTTCCTGTCAGGGTCCATGGAGGAGTCTTTTCTCTTGGCATCAGGTACATTCACGTTGTTGTGGACCCATCAACATCCTCCACGTCCAAGCATCTCACTTTCTCAACTGATACTCTGGCTCCATGACACATTTCCAGGGTCCCTTCACTGCACCCCCTGCCCTCCCCATTCTCCTTTCTGTCCTTAGGACTTTGCCTGCACTAGGATATTCAGAGTAATGGCATCCTTTGCTATGTGTCCTCTTGGGACGGGCTCCTTTGGTCATTTGTGTGGGGACTGAAATTGTGGGTCCTGACCAGTCCTCATGTGGACCAATGTGGCTCTATGTCTTTTCATCTCCTCCTTTTCAATTCTTTATTCCTGTCAAGCAACTGGCACTTTTTCTGCTCCCGGTTAATCTTTGTGTGATTTCCACCATTCCTCATGCTCCTGCCATCAGCCTCACTGTTGTCTGGAACATATCCCTGTGATTTTGTCTTTTTGAATATTGATTTAATTCTTTTCGAATGAGAGAAAGAGAACCCACAGGAGTGGAGTGAGGGGCAGTGGGTGAAGGAGAGAGAGAATCCTCGCTGAATGCATAGCAAAACCCAGGTTTTGATCCCAGGACCCTGACCTCATGACCTGACCTGAAATCAAGAACTGGCCTGGGCGCCTGGGTGGCTCAGTTGGTTAAGCGACTGCCTTCGGCTCAGGTCACGATCCTGGAGTCCCTGGATCGAGTCCCGCATCGGGCTCCCTGCTCGGCAGGGAGTCTGCTTCTCCCTCTGACCCTCCCCCCTCTCATGTGCTCTCTCTCATTCTCTCTCTCTCAAATAAATAAATAAAATCTTTAAAAAAAAAAAAAAAAGAACTGGCCTGGTACTCTGCTGAGCCATCAAGGCTCCCCTGTTTTTGGGGTTCTTCTGTGACAGTCAGGGATGGAAACCGGGAATGCTATCACCTGGGCTTCCTGACTGGAATCCAAGCGAGCATCTTTCTTCCAAAGCAGTCCAACGAGGACCACCACCACTAACTGAGGGGAGAGACCCTCCATTTCCAATCGTGTTGGCCCTCTGGGCGATTTCCTGACTTTAAGATTGGTGTGTATTGGACATTGTAGAGACGTTTGAATGGGCCCTTCCTCTATTCTTCATGAAGCTCCTCCTTGGGCCTCTGTTCATGGCCCTAAAGCCATGGCCCAGTCCCAGCCTGGTGCCTTGCAGCCCTACCACTGCTTCCTTGAGCCCCGCCTGGCCTCACCCAATCTCATGGGGCCCCTGCCATTGCCCAACCGTTATGCCCATCAGCCTGACCCCTGCCCCATACATACTCCCACCCAGTCCCTATCCTCTCCTGCCCCAACTGGCCTCAATGACTCCCCAGTCCCTTGCTCGACCTGGCCAAAGTGGCACCAGCCCCTCTTAGGACCACTCTCCATGTAGAAGAAACCAGATCTGGGGGCAGTGGAGGAGTACCTTTCACTGTTCTTAACATACCAAGTTGCATCCACCACGTTTGGACCTGTTTCTTAAAGGATTAAAGTGTTCATTGAGTTGTCATTGTTTCCTAGACAATCTGTTGGATTGGGATGTTCAATGGACAGTTTGAGATGAGATGATCTCTGACCTCAGTCGACTTAGCAATGCAGATTACCTTCCTTCATGGAGTGATCACTGCCAGTCAGTCCAAGGCCTTCGTGGATCACACAGCTAACCCATCACCCTGTATTAGACACCTGCTCCTTGGTGACTGCCTTGGCAATGACACATTGTTTCTTCCCGGGTCTTGAACCTGCCAGCCTTCAGAGGAGGGTGACACCATGGGTCCTCCTGGCCCCCAAGCCTCAGACCTGGCCAGGGCCTTCTCAGTGGTGTTGGAGGGCTTGGGCTTTGCTCCAGAGAAAATATTTATCACGTCCGGATTTCTATGCCATCTATCTTTCTGTCTATCTGTCAACTGTCTTTGTACAAATGATCTTTTATCTTTTCTCTCACGATCGTATACCTATATCATTCTTTCTCAGTGATTGCATTGTATACATTGCATGTCACATTTCACTGTTTTGAGATCATGTAGAATTATGAATACATCTTTGATAAATGGGAATGACTTCTCATAATTCTTTATTTTTATCTATATTTTAAGTTTATATTTCTCATTATCATTGTTCCCTTAACTATTGGATAGATTATTTGTATTTTTAAAATAGTAAGTTAAGACATCTTATTAATTTCTAAATTTTGCCTAATGAATTACCAAAATGTGGTAGTTTAAGAGAAGAAACCATATTCCCTCACAGTCCAGACGCCAGAAGTCCAAGGTCAAGATGTCAGCAGAGCCACTTGCCTTCTGAAGCCAAGTCAGTGACAAAGGCCTGGCAGAGCGCACATGTATTTCTTGGTGTCTTTAGCAAAGAGCAGAAATAGACATTTATGTCTCCCCTTCCTAAGCTTTATACATTTTCAGAAATTTTTCTTCATCACAATTTACATAGTGCAACACCATTACTCGTTTTCTAACAGGAATGGGTCGTCGTCACAAGTATGAAGTACTTCTCTGGTCCATTCAAGCCATTTCTGCAGACACTGCCCGTTCTGAACGCTGTTAAAGACAAATGGACCCTTTAAAGCCCCAGGCTGAACGTGAGTGCGTTCCTCCCTGCATTTCAAATTTCCAACCTCATACTGTGTATAAATGGCACAAGTCTACAACATACACATACTTAAACAATGGAACCTAAAGCTATCTTGCTGTAAAATTCCCAGAGGTAAAATTTAAAATTTGGTAAAATGAACATTGGATTTTTTTTTAAGATTTTATTTATTTATTTGACAGAGCGACAGAGTATAAGCAGGGGGAGGAGAAGGTAGAGGGAGAGGGAGAAGCAGGGTCCCCACTGAGCAGGGAGCCTGATGCAGAGCTCGATCCCAGGACCCTGGGATCATGACCTCAGCCAAAGACAGACAGTTAACTGACTAAGCCACCCAGGTGCCTCTGAACACTGGATATTTGATAGGTACTCCTATTGGGATGGAGCTTAAGAAAAAAATGTTCTCGGGTGCCTGGGTGGCTCAGTTGGTTAAGCGACTGCCTTCAGCTCAGGTCATGATCCTGGAGTCCCAGGATCGAGTCCCGCATTGGGCTCCCTGCTCAGCAGGGAGTCTGCTTCTCCCTCTGATCCTCCTCCCTCTCATGCTCTTTATCTCTCATTCTTTCTCTCTCAAATAAATAAAATCTTTAAAAAAAGAAAAAAATGTTCTCCAAAGGAGTGTGAAACCAGCCACAGGATCTACGGTTATAAATTCTGGGCCACACCTAGGTGGACAAACATATTTATAAAGATCTTCATGATCCCTGAATGCATCAATCATATTAGAGAGTGTGATGGAATTTTAGAGGCAAAGCATCTGACAGTAAACTTTCTAAAAACAGGATGATCCCACACATATTCTGGCTGGTAGGGAAGATTGTCATCCTATGTGAGCCCTGAGCTCCTTTAGGAAAATGATGCTCCCTATCCTAGAAAACTAATGTCCCACACTTCTTGGCTCACTTGATATTATTGGGAAAGCAAAGTGGATATTCATAAGGGATTTCCTCTGAACTTGGCAACTCTCAAGAAAATCTTTACAGAAGGGTGTGATGGAAAGTAGGGAGGTTGAGAAAGTGCGGAAATGCGTGTCTGTCCATTGTGGGAGGGAGGGGAGGGAGGTGGGCTGGCTGGAATCATTTCCCCGCCTAAGGAGAGCGACCACACCCTAAATCCCTTATTCCAGTGGAGTGATTGGATAACCTTGTACCTAGTCACGTGGGCGGAGCAAGCCATAAAAGGCTGAGGAGATGGCCACACCTGTCATTTGGAGAGTGGCTCAGTGCGAGAAGCTTCCCTTTGTAACCGGAGGCTCCACGTGAGGGATCTTGTGAACACTGTTCCTGGAGACATGGAGGCTGCTTCTCTCCACCGCCAAGAGGAGTCTCAGTTCAATGTCTTTCCAAAACTCAAATCTTGCTGGTCAAATGTAGGGGGTGCTGAGGTCCACGGGGGACCGTCTCTGCAGAAGCCATCACCACCATCTCACAGACGGTGCTACCTGACTAATGGTTTGGCTCCCACAAAGAAACTCTTGCATTGGAAGAGACCTTCTGTGGTTGGGGCTGGGCTTCAGAACCTGGGGAACACCTGCTATGTGAATGCGGTCCTGCAGTGTCTGGCATACACACCACCCCTTGCCATCTCTATGCTGTCCCAGCAGCATGGAGAAACCTGTGGGAAGCAGACATTCTGCATGCTGTGTACTCTGCAAGCTCACATGACCCGGGCCCTCTGCCATCCTGGAGATATGATCCGTCCCTTGCCAGGACTGCTCGCTGCCTTCCACACACACAAGCAGGAAGATGCCCATGAGTTTCTGATGTTCACTCTGGGCACAATGCAGCAAGCATGCTTGCCTGAGGACAAGCCTTCAGACCCTCAATCTGAGGACACCACCCTCATCCGTCAAATCTTTGGAGGATACTGGAGGTCTCAAATCCAGTGTCTCCACTGCCAAAGTGTTTAAAGCACTCTGGACCCGTACCTGGACATCAGCCTGGACATCGTGGCGGCTCAGAGTGTGAGCCAAGCTTTGGAGCAGTTGGTGAAGCCCGAAAGGTTGGATGGTGAAAATGCCTATCATTGTAGTACTTGTCTAGGGAAGGTGCCTGCTTCCAAGATGCTGACTTTGCACATTCCCTCAAAGGTCCTTGTCCTGGTGTTGAAACGA
The DNA here is from genome assembly GCF_964656455.1 of Halichoerus grypus. NCBI lineage: Eukaryota > Metazoa > Chordata > Mammalia > Carnivora > Phocidae > Halichoerus > Halichoerus grypus. Next base: position 201,437,115 of record NC_135714.1, read on the forward strand.
TTCTCAGATTTCACAGGAAATGAAATGGCTAAGGACGTGCAATATCCTGAGCCTTGACATGCAACCCTACCTGTGTGAGCAGAGGGCAGGACCGCTGGTTTATGTGCTCTATGCTGCGCTGGTGCACGCTGGGTAGAGTTGTCACAGCGGACATTACTTCTGCTTCGTGAAAGCTGGAAATGGCCAGTGGTATAAAATGGATGATGCTAAGGTCACCGCCTGTGATGTGACTTGTGCATTGAGCCAACATGCCTATGTCCTCTTTTACATCCAGAAGACCAAACTGGAAAGAGAACTTGTGAGTGAGTCACTCGGTGAGGGAGCCACATCCCCTGAGGCTGACCACACAGGCTTGGTTGGGTTCCAAAGGGAGCCCAAAACCGACTCCAGAATCAAAGTTCCTGAATTAGAGGATCACATGGAAGAGACATCAGTGCAACAAATCACATTAGACCAGTGGAGATTCCTCCAAGAACGCAACCGACCTAAGGCTGAATTCAATGTCAGGAAAGCAGAATTTGCTCTTCCTGAGCATGCAGTCATAATTCACCAGTCCAAATATGAGATGTTGAAGAATGATCCTGAACAAAACTTCAACCAGCTCAACACTTTAGCCAGGAACATCGCATCTCAGAGGGCAGGGGACATGGGCATAGTCCCTTGTCTGGCATGGAGAGCCAGAGCTAGCAAGAAGAACAAGAAGGGGCAGAAGTCTAGGGAAGTAGTCCAGGGATCTCATTACTAGCTTGGATGTACACGGGCCCCTCCCCCCCAACACACACACATACACACCCTCATTCACTCACTCACCTAACTTGAAGATAGTCCCGGACAGGAAATATTTTGTGTGTTGTAGGTGTGTGTTCTGCACATGTGGAGAGACCCTATCTGGGTGTGTTCATGGGATATGGCATTCCACTTAAACTGCAGGATACTGAGATTTAAGGCTTGCTTGTTATGGGGTTATTATTGGAGAGGTTTGGATTTATTACTGGATCTGTGTCTGTGGGTGAACCCTCCCTTCTATCAGCACAGGGGAGAAGTGGGGGCAACTCACAGCCTGAAAGGATCAGCGCAAGTGGGCAATCAGGCATGAGGGGGGAAACAATGCTGAGGGCCTGGAGTCAGTGTGAACACAGCTTTCAGTCACAGTCCCATCATCCCATTACTTAACTTTCTGTTTATACTGAAAGAACATTTCCCCAAACGTATGCATGGGTGGAGTCTAGGTAAAGATGTGCTTAGAAATATACAAATATGCACCAACTGGAGGAGGAGTTAAAAAGAACCTCAGGAAAAAAAAAAAAAAACCAGACACAAAAACCCAATCTCAGTGCATGTACACAAAGAAATGACAAACCACCAGGGCATCTGGGTGGCTCAGTCGGTTGGGCGTCTGCCTTCAGCTCAGGTCGTGATCCCAGGGTCCTGGGATCGAGTCCCGCATCGGGCTCCTTGCTCAGTGAGGAGCCTGCTTCTCCTCCTCCTTGCCTGTGTTCTCTGTTGCTGTCTCTCTCTTTCAAATAAATAAATAAAATCTTTTAAAAAAAAGAGAGAAAGAAATGACAACCTACTGTGAAAATGGATGAACTACGGCTATACATGGCTGCAGACAGAATTTTTAGGGACAGTGATTTGCATGAAAAAGTAAAGAGCAGAATGTAACAGAGTAACTGATAAATGTGCAAAGTTTTTTCTTGCACAATATACATATTGTGAAAAGTGGACACATATATACGTGAACATTTGCTAATTGGTTGAAAATGATAAAAGGCAATTAAATGCTTATTTTTCAGGAGATAACTGCATCCAGCCTGATTGGATCATGCTGATTAAATTAGGTTCCCATCCCAATCTCCCTTCCTTGAGACAGGAAAGATGGTTGGCAAGGACCCTTCTCCCACAGGGAATTGCTCAGCATCCCGGCACCTGTACCTTTCGGGGCAGAGTTTGCTACCACCCCCCTATCTGACAATCAACATTATGTCTTAGGCATTAGGTATGAAAACATCTTTAAACAATTTGTCTTTTTGAGTGTGTATGTGTGTTCCAGGGCAGAGGGTCTACCTGGAAGAAGATGAGAGTCGGGCCACACCCATCCCCCACTCCCTGTCCTCCAGCCCCATCTACACTGAACATTGTAGTGATGACTGACTTGTCACTCTTCCTGCCATCTTCTCTGCTGTCTCAAGGGAGGGAGATTGTTAAGGGAACTTAATCAATGTGATTCAATCAGGCTGGATGCAGTTATCTCCTGAAAAATAAGCATTTAGTTGCTGTTTACCGTTTCCAAGCAATTAGCAAGTATTCACAGATATATGTGTGGACTTTTCACAATATATATTTTGTTCAACTAAAGACTTTGCACATTTATCAATTACTCTACTTCATTCTGCTCCTTACCTTTTGACCCAAATAACTTCCTGAAAAGTCTGTCTTTTGGCACGTGTAGCTGTAGTTCATCCAGTATCATGGTAGTTTGTTATTTCTTTGTGTAGATGCACTAAGTTTGTCCAGATGGTGCATATTTTGTATTTCCAGACACATCTTTACCTAGACTCCACCCATGGATATATTTGGGCAAATGTTCTTTCAATATAAACAGGAAGTAATGGGATGATGGGACCATGACTGTCAGTCATTTTCACACAGACAGGGGTTCCTCCACATTGTTTCCACCCTTCATGCCTGGATGTCCACTCCCTGGGATGCTTCTCTCACTGAGCCAGTCTCCAAATGACAGGTATGGCCATCTCCTCAGCCCTTTATGGCTTGGTCCACCCACGTGAATAGGAACAAGGTCATCCAAACATTTGATTGGAATAAGGAATTTAGGGTGTGGTCACTCTTCATCTGTAGAGAGACCATTCCGGCCAGCCCACCTCCCTCCCCTCCCTCCCACAATGGACAGACACATATTTCAGCGCTTTCCCAACCTCCCTAACTTCCATGCACTCTTCTGGACAGGTTTTCTTGAGAGTTTCCAAGTTCAAAGGAAATTCTTATGAATATCCACTTTGCTTTCAGAGTAATATCATGTGAGCCAAGGATCGTGGGACCTTAGTTTTCTAGGGTAGGGAGCATCATTTTCCCAAAGAGCTCAGGGATCACATAGGAAGATAATCTTCCCCACCAGCCAGAATGCATGTAGCTCCATCAAATTATTTTGGCAAGATTACTGTCCATTGCTTTTCTCCCAAACTTTTTGAACTCTCTCTAATATGATTCATATATACAGTGATCATAAAGGCCTTTATAAATGTTTTTCTACCTAGGGGTGGCCCAGAAATTATAACAATAGAAATCCTGTGGCTGGTTTCACACTTCTTTGTAAAAACACCTTTTTAAAGCTCCATCCCAATATGAGTACATATCCAAAATCTAGTGTTCATTTTGCAAGATTTTAAATTTTACCTCTGGGAATTATGCAGCAAGATAGCTTAGGTTCCCTTGTTTAAGTGTGTGTTTGCTGTAGACTTGTGCCATTTATACACAGTATGAGGTTGGACATTGAAATGCAGGGAGGAACGCACTCACGTTTAGCCTTGGCTTGAAGGTGTCAGTATGTCTCGACCAGCTTGAATGGTGTCTGCAGAAATTGTCTGAATGGATGAGAGAATTATTTTACACTTGTGATGATTATCAGTTTCCATTAGAAAATGAGTAATGCACTATGTAACTTGTAATGAAAAAAAAGTTTCTGAAAATGTATAAAGCTTAGGAAATAGAGACACCAAAGTCTATCTCTCCTCTTTGCTAAAGACACCAAGAAATATATGAGCAATTTGCCTGGTTTTGTCACTGATTTGGCTTCAGAAGGAATGTGGCCCTGCTGGTATCTTGGTTTTGGGCTTCTGGCCTCTGGACTGTGAGGGAATAAATGTCTCAAGCCACTGAGATTATGGTCACTTGTTATGCATCCCTGGAAATCAATAAGATGTCTTAACTAGGATGCTATTTATGACATTTCAATTTTTAATTAAAAGATTTTAAGTTGTTCAAATGGATTTTAAATTTGGAATGATTTAATCAAATGGAGTCAGTTTTATTGTTTATTTGAGTCTAAATTGAGTAGAATCTTAGGTAAAATGCAAATAGTGCATGCGCCCATGAGCCATGAAGCAAAAAGCCACAGAAAAATCAACTATAGGTCAACCACAGAAATTTTGATATCCAACATTCTCTTCCTGGAATTACATCTGCATTCACACACACACACACACACACACACACACACACACACACACACAGTTTTAAATGGATCTCATGAAAGCATCCAGAAGCATCCATTCAGCTCCCTACATGACAGTGGCCAGCACCTCTTGGATGACGTTCTGCCTTGTGTTCCACCCACACCTGAGGAAGTCCACACACCTGGCTTTGCAATCCACAGGGAGTTCACAAGAGAGTGTCTTGCACGGTGCTCTCCGACCAGCAGGGGGTGATGCTGGCCAGCAGAAGCATTTCCTAGGCTCCCAGGAGGACTTGACATTGTGCACGTGCTCAGGTTGGTAGGTCTGCATCTCCATGCCCTGCAGCTGCAGCCTGAGCATTTCTTGAGGCCCTAAGGGGACAATGAATACTTACAAAAGGTCCCGGGACCAGGGATTCCCTCCGTGTGACTCTAATTTTGGCACTGCTGAACGCTGAGCTCTGAGCTAAGGTAGAGAATTTTGAGGGTGGCTCAGGCACCTGGTAATATGTTTTCCAGGATTTTAGGATGGCAGGAGCAGTTCCAGGGCACCAAAATGGAATTAGAAAGATTGTCCTGGCTCGAGTGAGTCAAGGAGCTCTGTCTGGTTCTTCCAGCTGTTCAGGATATGGGTCTGATCTCTGGAGGGAACGTGTACATGTTTCCAGGCTCAGCTAACCTGGGGACATTATCCACATGGCTTCCCTGCCAGCATGGGTGGGTATGTGCCTCAGGAGAGGGGCATGAGCATGTTGAGAGGTTGCTGCATGAGAGGAGACCAAGCAGTGGGGCAGGAGAACTGTAGCCTCAGTGTGTGAAGGTCTTTTGGGAACCATCAGAAATGGTCTCCAAAAATTAGACACTCCTCAGGAATAGAAACTATACTCAATGTTTTGTAACAACTGCCTGTGAACAATCTATAATAAGAAACATAACAATCAAAGTAATAATCAATAGCAACGTACTGATTGGAGGATGATCACAATGACTTTAACACTATTAAAACTATTAATACTGTCGATAGACTACTATAAACCTAAGGAGGTGGGAGATTCAGGTACAGATTCCTCAAATTCCTTGTCAAGTGACAAGGTACCAGGACCATCTTCCTGGGTATCTCGGACTCTGAGCCCTAGGTTTTCACCAAGAAAATTATTCCATAAGGCAAAAACAGGCAGCCTGTGGCCTAGAAAGCCAAGCCAACTAGGTTCAGGTCATGGGTGAACTAGGGAACTTGTGTGCACATCCTAGCAGGGGAGCCCTAAGGCGTGGAGGTGGAAGGACCCCTGGTCTGGGGCCGGCCAACCACACCATACCCATCAGATTTCAGGTGTTTAGCCAGCCCTGAGTGCCATGCCAAGAAGGCAGGAACCAGACCCACACTCAGTGTCCACAAACCATGCCTAGGACTCCCACTAAACCCCAGCATTTTCTTAGCCTTAGCATCTGCATTGCCCTTCTGCCACCTCTTTCATCAGACCCCTGGAGGGCCAGGTAACCGTATTTGCAAATGATGGCTCTGGGCTGTTGGAGTGTGGCCTCTGTCAACCAGACCAGCCGGGGGTAACAAAGGCCAGCAGGGAGCCTTACACTGCTTTGGAGAGGACCTCAAGAGTGCTGAAGTTGCTGGAGTAAGTGGGCAGTCACCATCCTGTGCCTTTGAGGGCAACACCAGACTTTTTTGGAAAAAGGAGGGGACTTTAAACATTTCCAAGGACTGTCCATCTGTTTGCAATGCGTGGTACTTCATAAACACCAGCACCACCTTCGGCATTCCTCTCTCCCCGGTTTGACTTACTGCCGCTGGTCATTAGGCACTACTGTTACCTCTATGTCTACTTCCTACGTTTCAGCAAACCCTAAAGTTCTTGTTCCTCAAAACAAATGAATAAATATCCTACTTCGAGTGTAATAATTTTGCTTATGGCTCCTTGAATACACTTGGCCAGGAGTTTTAGAGACTGGCTGTTCTCTTTTACACTTCCAGTCATTTTCTTGTCCCAAAGCAGGGAGTCTGACGCAGGCTGCGGTTAGGCATGTCTGGGCAGGATGGTTAAGACCGCTAGTTCCTGTTTCTACCCTGAATGTAGAAGGGCATGTTCGGTTTGGGAGTCAGCTAGAATCTCAGGAGGAATCCATCTGAGGAGACCAGGGTTGAAAGGGAACAGGGAGGGAGAGCCAAGGGTGGAATAAAGCCATACAGACAGAGTCAATCCCAAAAGATCAGCTGTATGGAGCTAATTTTCTTAGACTCAGTTATCCTTACAAGTAGGTCCTTATCACTACCCTCTACCTGGATCCAACGGCTTTAACATGGCTCTGTCGTGCCATTATCTGAGAATCACTAACTCTTGGAGAACATAAGCCAAGACGTTTGGAGACAAAAAATTATGAGGAAAATACCCCCTTTTCTGTTACCCAGATCTTGTTCAGTTCCAGTGATGAAGCACAGATGGTTCTAGACACCTGGAAAGCCTCTGACTGCACTGCATCTAAGTATGTCTTTACCAGACCTAGGATGTGGGGCACACAATCAGAAACCATCACTCAGGGATCAGGACACTACTGTTCCCTCAAACATTGACTTTCCCATGGGGACCCTTCTCACTGTGTAGGTAGTGGGGATTTTGTCCTGTGTGTAGGATTTTCTCAAGTGCTCAGATTCTCAGACTGACCAAGTTTTAAATAAATTTGATTTGTTCCCTGGGGAGACTTGGTTCGGAAAAAGAATAGAATGGCAAAGAAAATGACAATGGTTCTCATGGGTGAAGTACCCATACAGACAGGTGGAAAATGGCTTCATTTCAGTCCAAAGCTCATCAGGACCAGTAGGATGGCTCTGTTTGCATAATGAGGACATTTCAATACCTCCTTAAGGGTATCTAGGGACAGTGGTATCCCATGAGAGCAGAATGGTCTTCAAGGGAGGACAGAGAGTCCTTGTGTTTTTGGAGGCTCATGGAAGTGGGCAGTTTTGAGTGGAAATAATTGTCAAATGGGTACATAAGCTACCTACATATTGGCAACAGAAAGGAACAACAATCTTTCAGTTCAGTTAAAGTGATTTAAGCTAGACTGACAAAGCAATTGGTCTGACAGTGTTGGGTATTTTGTCTGTGAACTTGGTCCAGACTCCACTAACTCCTGTTGTACTCAGTCGTCCTGTTCTGAGCTCCCACAGGCTTCCCATCACACTGTGGGACCTGCCACGTTGTATGTTAGTTTGCTGGACATATATCTGTCTTCCCATTACAGTCTGAGCTTCTAGGGTGCCTGGGTGGCTCAGTGGGTTCAGTGTCTGCCTTCGGCTCAGGTTATAATCCCAGGGTCCTGGGATGGAGTCCCATGTCAGGCTCACTGCTCATCAGGGAGTCTGCTTCTCCTCCCTCTGTCACTCCTCCCAACTCGTGCATGCTCTCTCTCGCATCAATCAATCAATCAATCAATCAATCTTTAAAGTCTGAGCTTTTCTTCCCCAAGTTGGGCAAGGAGGTGAGCCATTTATTAGTTCCTCTCAATATCTCCTTTTCGAAAAGTGTGGGACAGTGAAATACCACTGGACTTAAAGGCAGGACTTCTGGATTTTAGTTCTGAAGCTCCATCCTGGCTTCTAGCTAGAAGTGTGGGACACAAAACCAGGGTCACCTTTGAATCTCAGATGCTCTGGTCAGTGATCTATAGTTGCCAAAAACCACTATGCAGGAGATTTGATTGGAAACGTGGTTTTAAAAATTCAGATTCTTAACTGAAGAGTTCCCAATATGAAAGTGTTAGAGTAGGGGGCAGACCCCTGACTTCCAAAAATACTCTAGGTGACTAGAATCAATTTGGTTCTGGAAACATTGACTTACATTATTTTCAAGCCCACTTCTAAGCTTTAATATTTTAATGTTCTAGAACTCCTATAAATCTGAGTGTGACACTTCTATTTCGTTTTTATGGTTGAGCAACACACATGGTGTGTGTGTGTGTGTGCACATGAAATGTGGAACAAAGCCTAAACCCCAATTCTAGGTAAATGAGAACAATGTTAGTGAGGAGAGAGAAGGGAAGAAAAGTTACAACACAATTTGCACATGCTAGTGAGTAATCTATGTAGATTCATGCAATAAGGGAATTGTGTGATTTGTGAGGGAGAATAAGCCTGAGCAAGCCATTATTAACTTGAGTGTCTGAGTAAATTGTAACAATATTTACTAAGATCTAGAATAGTAAATGAAGGTCAGTTTTGGAAAGAAAGGGATAAATTATAATAAACACAAGTTACTTTTAGGTGCCTATCAGAAATCCAGTTAGGAAGACCAATGCCTTATAAAACTTCAGCAAGAAGTTAAAGTTGGAAATACAGTGTAGGATTTTTATCAGGTAAGGCCCATGTAGGTCAACAGAAATTACACTGGGTATTTAGAAAGAGGGAATGGTGACCAAGACGTGTCTAAGAGGTCACTCACTGGTCTCCTTATCAAGAGAAATCCCAGCAGCACGAAGGTGGCAGAAGATGTTTCTCTAAGTTGAGAAGCAAAGAGGGATACGTTACCCACACCACAGTTCATTTGGCAAGGAAAGGGGAGAAAAAAGGGAGGAAGAACAAGGGAAGAGATCTAAGTACATTTAGATTCTGAAAGGCAGTTATTTTACCTGAGACTGGTATGGAAATTCTGGAGAAAGCCCAGGACCTGAGACACTTGCAACAGAGAGCTTCATCCGCCCGCTTCTCTCTTGTATGGTTTTCAGAATAAAAAATTCAGCCCATTAGCCATAAAGATATGTAGCAGCACCAGAACATTTTTTAAAACACATTTTTATTTCTTATTTTACAGGCTTTTACAAATTGTCTTGTCCTAAGAAATTGTGTTTTATTTTGTTCTCTCTTATTTACATCCCTATAGGAAGCGGGCTTAAGTGAATAGGTAAGGAAATTCTCCAGAGCAGAGACAAGGGGCTGTGTTTCTTCTGTTCTGGAAGGGTGTGCTGTAAATGGAGGATGAAAACGACCTATGAAATATATCTTGCTCTACCCGAAAGCTGGGACTCTGAATTTTGGCAAGTCGGGACAGAGGCAAACCTGTGTGCCATTACTATTGGCCCGGAAAAGCAAGGATCACAGGGTCACAGGAGGGATTTTGGAAAGTGTGCAGTTTTTCTGCAGCTGGTTCCCACTTCTTCCTCCACCCAACTGCTCACTGGAGCTGCTGAAAAGTGTTCCTTCTCCAGGCTTCTGCCCTTGGCCAGCACACCATTCTGTGGACGTGCTAAGAACATAAGACCAAAAGGCCTGAAGTCTGCATATGACTGTGACTAAGCCAGCAAGGGTGGGGTCTTCTTAGGCCTGTATCTCCTTTTTGGAAATGAGGGTGTTGAGTTAGACTATCTCTAGGGAACTCACGCTCGAATAGGCCGTGATTGATACATTCTCACTGCAAGTAGCCAGAATGAAGATGCTCCCAATCTTGGCCCAGCTTAAACTTTGACATGGGCCAGTTTCTTTGTGGCACTTGATGTCCCAGATGGGACAGGGAGTGGAAGCCATTCTAACAACTACCCGTGAAGGAGCTTGAGAAGCCCATGCCCACAGTATGGCTAAGGCAGCCACAACTCGTGTCCAGCAGGTGGGCCGTTTACTATGTGGTTGAATCTCCTCTTATTACAGACACCAGCGTCTGAATAGCAAAGGCCCAGGGTCACACTTCTGTCTGAAGCCAGGACGTTAGAATTCCTCTCAAGCATGGTCCCACCTTTCCATTCTACCTGTTTTATCTGTTCATTTGCTCACTTACTTTATCAATCAATAAAATAATTAATGGGCCCTATGCCAGCAAGTGGGGATTGCCAAGGTGAACACAACACAGTGCCCTCCCTCGGGCAGCTCACGGCCCAGAGAGGGCATTTCTCTGCAGCGCCAGGAGCTGGACTGACAGCTTCATTCAAAGCATGCCAGCCTTGGAGGTCAAGAGAGAAAATCCAGACAGGTTTGCTGCATGGACCTCACAGCCAGGGGACCTTTGCCTCTCACTTTTCGTAGCTGTTGCTTGGCTTTTGCTTGTTCCTCTTTTTCCTGCAGCAAAGTGGTGTCAATTCAGCTCGACAGCCCCCAATCTTAACTTCGAAGGAGAGGCACTGGACTTCACAGCGCCCATCCAATTTCTGACACTGCATCTCTCTGTATATTCCTCCGCGGGCTAAAGTGAAGAAAGCAGGGCTTCAGTTACCCAGTCATTGGTGACCGGAAAGCAACACGACATCACCCGGGCCAAATTCACAACTCCCCATTACTGAATCTCCTGCAGACACAGAGTACACGCCTAGAGATCAGAAAAAGCGCATGCCACCTGAACAGCGTGTGGGAGCTCAGATTCCCCGCACAACTGATACAGCGTCCTTACTTTGTATTCAATTCCCTCTGCCACAATCATTTCTAGGATATCTAGAAGCAGAGTATTTCTTCCCGGGAGGGAGGCAGTATACTTTGTAATTCCAATAAACAGTCCTTTCCAATATGTGATTTTTTCACATCTCCAAATTAATAGTCTAGGATATATAACAAAATGTAAAGACGACGCTGTTGACACTGTAGGCAGGTCAACGATAGCCCACATGCGCTGCTGTGTGGTTGTGGAATTTCACAATTTTAGGTGCAAAGATAAAAGAAACGTGGTACTGGTCTGCTTTGTAAGCATATCAATGGAATAATGGATTTAATTCTGGAATTTAGAGTGGCATAAGCAACGGGTTTTCCTTCAGAACAAAGACTAAGCTGAGGAGAGTAAAAATATTTTGAGAGGAATGATTGAGAAAAGTTTTTAGCGATATGTGTTCTCAGGAGAAATAAATAGAAAGAACAGGCAGTTACCCTCAAAAGGAAATTATTCTTGGAAAGTACAGCTTTGGGGCGGGGGAAAGAATACATATGGTTGTCATATAACTGAGATGTTATACGTGCTGAAGAGACACTGCACTTCAATTAGGACTCAGACCAATGGAAAGGAATCGCATGGCCTTAGATTTCTGCTCAAAATAAGGGGAAATTTTTTAAATAGTCCAAAGTTGAACTTGGGAAATAGACCACTGAACTTCATCAGGCTTCTGGGCAATCAACTGACGTGCAATATGTATAAGGTGTTTAAATATTTAATTGGGGCAGATAACAAGAACAAGAATGATGATAAAAAACAATGACAGGCAAGCAATAGTAATAGTGAACTTTCTCAGGGCACGGAGGACGTGCCTGGCTTTGTTTAAGCAGTTTATACAAGCAGAGGGACTGTTAAACCTTCCCCAAGCAGTTATTTTTCCCTTCAGACAATGGATAACACATGGAGACTCAGCGAGAGACGTCAGTCCCTGGCCCTGTGTCTCTGTATGGCCACGTGAACAAGTTTGGATCAATGAAACAGGAGTGGAATGATGTAGCGACTTCTATGCAATCTTTCTGATCATGCCCTTTATTTACTTTTCAGCCCTTCCCGTTAGAGCATCTTTAGAACCAGATAAAACAGTCACATTAGGATGCAAAGTTGACCTTCCTCCCTAGTCTCAACATGACTTGATGGAGAAGAGCCTTCTTTCTACCCACAATAGTCAACTTGCCTATTTTTGGAGTTTTGCATAAGAGAAAAATAAACTATTTTTTTTTCCATTTACTCTCCTTTTAAGTGTCTTTGTTAAAATAAGTTTGCCTCTTCTCTAATTAATGTAACAAGTGTCTTCATCTTTCAAACAATCCTGTTATTATTACCATTTATAGAAAGGAAATTGAAGCACAAGAGTTGACAGAACTTACAAGGATTGCTACTGAGATTCAACCTCAATTGTGTTACCTCTTGTATTGATCATTAAACTCACTCCCAACTCTGAGATTCTGTGTGGTTGTTGTGATCGTGGTGGTCCTAATTCAAGCCCACACTGTGTTTGTTGTTAGGATTCAAATGTGCTTGAGCTGAGTCTGGGGACAAGGAGCCCTTAATGAGTCAGAGACCTGATGAATGCGAATGGAGAAGAAGGCTTCACATGCGTTTCTCTACCTGGATCCATCGTCTGACCTCCGAGAAAAGAGACTGGGGCAGAAGCTAAGAAACTGATTTGATAAATGAGACTTTGAACCCCGAGGGCATGTTTTTTATGCCTGTTTTCAAAAGGGCAATACTACTACCACCTCCCAGGAAGCCCCTCCTGATCCCCCCAGTTAGAACCATGCTTCTATTTCCATGGCTTCTCTTTATAGTTTACATCTTTTATGGCGCTTATGGGAACTGTTTTGTATTATACTCTTGTGCATCTTTCCATCTCATCCATTCACTTATTTACGCATTTGAAATATATCAAATACCTATTTACTATTCTGGGCAACCTGTTTTTTACCAACACAGAAATAATGAAATCATAAACTTCAAGCAAATTAAGGGTGAAGACCATGCTCTGATTGCATTTTTGACTTCCACATTACCTACTTTTGCTATAGTGCCCAATTTCTCATTAAGTGGTAGGCACACATTTCATATCTATGAGGTCTGATTGTGTAATAAATAAGTGTAGAAATCCAGGAAACATGAAGAAGTAAAGTGCTTCATGATAATTGGGGAACCCCATTAGAAATGGCTTCATAACAGAAAGAATGAAGCGTTGTTGAGAAGGGATGATATAAAAATTTCTTAGGGGGGGCGCCTTGGTGGCTCAGTCCATTGGGCATCTGACTCTTGATTTTGGCTCAGGTCATGATCTCAGGCTCATGGGATCCAGCCCCACATCGGGCTCTGCGCTCATTGGGGAGTCTACTTTGGTTTCTCTCTCTCTCTCCCTCTGCCCCTCCCCCAGCTCTCTCTCTCTAAAATAAATAAATAAATCTTTTTAAAAAGTTTCTTAGGGATAGAGTCTTGGCTGTACTGAGCAAAAAGAGACCATTTCAAAGCTCTCAAAGATTGAAAAGAAAACTAATCAAGATGTTAGTTGTTTAAATGATATAATTTTCCACAGTATGTGAGAACTAGGAAGAAATTCTAAATAATCTAAGATTAGAAGATTTGGACCAACTAGTAAGACATAAAAAAATAGACTGAGAACCTCTTATCATGAGTTTAGTCTCATTTAGGCTACAGAAATTATAATTCTCTAAATTAACAAGTGTGTTTGGAATTTGCCTCTGAAGTGTTCTCTCATTTTAGAGCAATCACTTTGGCATATCCTGAAGCTTGTGTTGAAGATTACGGAAGAAGGAAAGAGATCTAAATGTAAAGAGAAGTCTAAACCCCTTGGTAGAGCTTTGAGGGAAATTAACTAGATACTCTTCTGGGTGGAGCTAGTCTGGCTCAGTGTGGTCCTGTTGTTTTGTGTCTAAGCTCAAGAAAAGATTTCCAGTAACCGGCTTGTCTTGGGACCTTTTTAGAACACAGGGATGAGTCACAAACTTTTCTAAAACCTGAGCTTTCTTCTCAAAAGACAGATTGCCATCCTTACATCTATTAGGATTTCCTTCTTACCTGAGAAAATGTGAACAAGGAGAATGAGAGCAGCAGAAATTAAGAAAAAGATTCTCATGGCTCCAGACATCGGCGGAGAGAGGGCACAGTTGCTAGATGCAGCTCTTTTACCGAGGAAAGTTGATTAAAACAAGTTCTACAGCTCTGGAAGGGCTGGAAGTCAACTTCGGTTTGTAATATTCATTAAGAAGAAACTATTGTTCATGCTCCACTGAGTAATGTGTGGGCTGCTGGATCAGGTATTACCCCAATGATGTTTTTGGGAGAGTAAGGCTTGTTCTCCTGCTTGTATTCCTCTATTCTATGTCTCTGCCTCCGCATCTATTTTTCCCTGAAGCCACACTTTAGGTACCTCCACTTCCAGAAGGTCTATAACCCCCATTTCTTTTCTTCTTCTCTAAGATGTTACATTCAACTTGGTCTCTTATAAGATTCACTTGGCAGTTATTAATGGGTGCCTGGTAAAATTGCTTTTCAAAAATTATAGTATATGAAAAATTTTTTCTGTCCAATGTGACTATAAGCTCCATGGAAGAATGACTCTCCTTCCATCCTTTTCCTTCCATCCATTCCTCGTGACAGTGCTTTGCAGCAGTAGATGTTCAAAATATATGGGTTCTTTGACTTATTAATTGATAGCTGTTTAGTTAGAGGAACCCATGAAACAATTAATATGGAAATCGTTATTAAATGCTCAAAGTTTTTACATTTATAAGATATTATTATTAAGGATAACGACATTATGATTAAATATGACCATATCTCATATGTTATGGGAATAGCTTTCATTCAACAAATATGGGTTGGAAAACTATTTATATTTACTTATATGTTACTAAGAAATTTGAATTTTATCCTAAAATCACAGGGAAGTTATTGAAGGGTTTTAAGTAAGGGGGTTATTTGAAAGATTAAAACTCAAACAAGGAGTTCCATTTCGAATAAAGCAAAGTGAGCTCCTACTGATAATAAGTAAAACTTTGGGGAAAAAATTACGTGAAGAATATGAAAGTTGAAACAAATACAGGCATATTTTAGAAAAAAGTCAAAACTTAGAAAAATGAAACAGCACAGAGTATGTTCTCTCTGATTGCAATGTGGCATGGAGAGGTTAACTCAAAACAAACAAACAAAAATATCTATCCTCTTTCTAAACTTAGAACACAAAGCCAGGGCCAAGGGAGACTGTATCTGCTGAAAATAAAGACCCAGAGAAGGGAGCTTAGGTTCTACGTGTGAACTCTGCCCATGACTTCTGCTAACCCTTGAGCGATGCTTGCACCTAGTTAAGGTAAAACAAAATGACAAACACACAAACACCCCTGAGATTTGAGCTGCTGCCCATTACAGCCAATGTAATATTTGCAAATTGAGTTTAATAAAGTCACTTTCCTGTTAAAACAAAAATATCAGGGTGCCTGTTTGGCTCAGTCAGTTAAACATCTGCCTTCAGCTCAGGTCATGATCCCAGGGTCCTGGGATCAAGTCCCACATCCGGCTGCCTGCTCGGCGGGGGGGTCTGCTTCTCCCTCTGCCTCGGCCCCTCCCCCCTGCCTGTTCTCTCTCTCTCACTCTCTCACTCCCTTTCTTTTTTTTTTTTTTTTTAAAGATTTTATTTATTTGACAGAGAGAGACACAGCGAGAGCAGGAACACAAGCAGGGGGAGTGGGAGAGGGAGAAGCAGGCTTCCCGCTGAGCAGGGAGCCCGATGTGGGACTCGATCCCGGGACCCCGGGATCATGACCTGAGCCAAAGGCAGACACTTAACGACTGAGCCACCCAGGCGCCCCTCCCTTTCAAATAAATAAATAAAATCTTAAAAAAAAAACTTTAAAAAATTAGCATTCTTCTGAGGCTGTAGCAGTATTCACAACCTCTTCAACACAACGTTCACAATGTCCAGGACATTGATGATGTTGAAATATTTCAGACAAGGAATTTAATATATCTATTTTAAGATGCTCCAATAGTAAAGAAAATATGCTTGCAATCAATTTTAAATATGGAAAATCTCATTAGAGAACAGAAAATATAAAGATACTTTGTTACTAAAAAATACAATATCTGAAAAAAATTAACTGAATAGATTTGATAGCATAGAAAATATGACAGGATCAAGAGTCACTGAATCAAAAAAATTATGAGATCTGTAGATCAGAGAGAAAAAAGATTGAGAAACACAGTCCTTTGAGGGCCTGAGGGATAATATCAAAGACAGGTAATTAAAGTCTCAGAATGAGGAGAGAAACATAATGGGATAAAAAGTAGTTCAAGGAAATAATGGCTGAAAACTCCCAAATTTGGTGAAAGACAAAAGGACCAAACCAGGAAGCTTTGCAAATCGGAAAGGACATGGATACCATGCTTAGGCACATCACGGTCAAACTCCTGAAACCCAGAAAAGGGAGGAAATCGTGAAAGCATCCAGAGAAGAGTAACACTTTGAGTTCAGGGAAACAGCAATTGAGTTACCACTGGCTTCTGTTCAGAAACAAAAGAGGTCAGGTGACTGTGCATGCACCTCAAAGCCCCGAAGGAAAACAGGCACAGCGCTGCCAGCTCCAAACTCCATCTGCAGGAAAAAGTCCTTTAAAAAAGGGTAACCGGGTGATGGGCATTAAGGAGGGAACGTGTGGCGATGAGCACTGGGTGGCATACGCAAATAATGAATCGTGGAACACTACAACAAAAACGAATGATGTACTATTATATGTAGGCTAATGGAACATAATAAAAGAAAAAAAAAGGGGGGAGATAGACTAAACATATTTTCAGGGCAAAGAAAACGAGAAGAATTTTTCTCTAGCAGAGATTCCCTACAGGAATACTGTAAAAGGAAATTCTGTAAAAGGGGAAGGGAACTACCGGAAGGAAACTTGATTTTCAAGGAGAATGAAAAACATCAGACATGATAAATATCAGAGTAAATATTAAAAAAAATACTTTGTCTTTTAATTTATTTGAAATGTACGTGACTTCTTAACACAGAAACTGTAACATTGCCTTGTGGGTTTATAATGGATGTGATACATGCAAAAAAATACAGCAAAAAGGTCTGTTATGAGAATGGGGAGAAATATATCTACCTATACAATTACAAGGCTTCCAAATTTTGAATAAGGTAGATTAATATCAACTCTAAGTAGATATAAAAACTTAAGGATGTGTATTGATACCCCAGTGAAACCACTAATCATAATTAACACCTTATAATGGAAGTTTTGACTCAAATATCCCAATAATCTGAAGAAGACGACAGAGAACAGAGGAATAAGCTCAAGGAGGACAAACACACCAAAAATAGTAAATTGATAGACCAACATCTAACCAATCTATCATTACTTATGTAAAACTATCAAGGGACTGAACATTCTCCTTAAAAGGTAGAGATAATTAGATGAATTAAACAGGAAGACAAAACTATGTGTGATCTATAAAGGAAGCATCTCTCCAAACATTTTTTTTCTTTTGAAGTAATTATAGACTCACAATAAGTTGCAAAAATGGTACAGAGAGGTCTTGTGCACCCATTACCCAGCCTACTCCAATGGGGACATCGCCCATAATTGTGAATTGTCAAAGCTAAGACATGAATTGGCAGAGTAAAATCAGACCACAAATTATAAGGAAAGCATTGTAAATATAAAGAGACACAGAAAGGTTGAAAGCTAATGAATGGAAAAACATAAACTATGAAAGTATCAAGAGTAAGGAGGCTGGAGTGGCAATATTCGTTTCAGATAAAAAAAAAAGAATATATTATCAAATAGAAAGTGGGATGCTGCGTAACATGTTTACACATTAACTGACTGAAGTAAAGGGGGAAACAGACAGTTCTACACTCAGAGCAGAAGATTTTGATATCACTCTTCTCAGCAAAAGGTAGACCCAAAAGTTAGTAAACACAAAAGTTGACCTAAACAACCCTATTACTGTGTTGACTGAATTGATATTTACACAATACAACATAAAACAACTGCAAAATACACACACACACTTTTTTCAAGTACATATGATACATCCATCCAAATAGATCACACGCTAGGCCATAAAACATTAAAAATTTTTGTTGAATTATCGAGTTGTCCCTTCAATGTGTCAGTTCTCACTTCATGTATTTTGTGGTTCTTGTTAGTTTTATACATGCTTATCATTGTCATGTCTTCTTGAGAGGTTGATGCACCTCTCACTATACAAAGTTCTCTTGTCCCTAGCTCCATGTTCTTTCATTCTTCTACTTTTGACCTCTTCATTTCCTTGAATCTAAAGTGTGTCTCCTGCACACAGCATATAGTTGGATCTTTTTTTAAAAAAACTCCATTCTGCTAGGCTCTAACTGGAGTGTTTAATCCATTTGTGTGTAATGCCATAATTTATGAGGTAGGATTTACATCTGCCACTTGCTGTTTTCTTATTTATTTATTTTTTTTTAGAGACAGAGAGAGAGATAGAGCCTGGGGGTGGAGGACAGAGGGAGAGGGAGAGAGAGAATCCCAAGCAGGCTCCACATCTAGCGTGGAGCCCGACATGGGGCTCAATCTCATGACCCTGAGATCATGATCTGAGCCTAAATCAAGAGTCAGATGCTGAACCGACTGAGCCACCCAGGTGCCGCCTGCTATTTGTTTTCTACATGTTATTTCTCCCCCACCCCATTCCTGCATTACTGTCTTCTTTTGTGTTAAATAGATATTTCCTGAGGTACCATTTGAATTCCCTTGTCATTTGTGGTGCTATGTATGTTTGAGTGACATTATAAATGACTTGGGGGTTTGCAATCAATTTTAAACAATCTAGTTTGAATTAATAATAACTCCATTCCAATGGTGAACAAAAACGTTACTCTGTATAGCTTGGTTTTCTCCCATTTCTTTTGTGCTGTTAGAAAGAAGTTGGAGTTTTGAAGTATGAGAGACACTCTGCCTGGCCTTGAAGGAGAAAGCTGCCTGTTTATGGAAAGAGCCACAGGGCAGGGAATGCCAGGCAGCCTCTGCGTGCTCAGGACAGCCTCCTGGCTGACAGCCTACGAGGACAGCCACCCACCACAGGCCGACAACCGCAAGTGACAGAATTTTCCCCAAAGCCCCAGAGCGGGTGCAAGGGGATCTCCTGCCTCAGATTAGATGAAAGTCCCAGCCAACCCCATGCTGTCAGTCCCGTGAAACCCTGAGCGGGGCTCCAGCTACACCATGCCTGGACTTGGGACCCACAGAAGTGTGAGAGAATGTGTGGTGTTTTAAGCCGCTAACTTTTGTGGTACTTTGTGACACAGTGAAAGAAACGAGTGCAAGAGTATTCCAAGGTAGATCGCCTTTTGGGGAACACACTGATGTGTTCTTTTGAGGTTCCTGTGTGGCCCACGGCTTTGCACAGTTTCCTGAATGGTTGATGTTCTTTCTGGTCCATCTTAGGAATCTCCCTCCACCCCTCACCTCCCAGGGCTGTATCCTAAAACCACTTACTACTGAGTCCCTTTGCTTTAGCCGAGCACAGTATTTGGGAGTTTCCTGTAGGATGGTTTCAGCCCAGAGATCTTGTGTAGCGTTTGCTTGGTCCATGGGAGCCACGCCCCTTTTGCCCTGCCTAATATGGTAAATGCAGCCACCCCATGGCTGACCTCTCTGTCCTGCCACTGTGGACAACTCCAGCTGGAGCTCTTCGCCTGCAGACGCTGTCAGGTGTGAGCACGACAGGGCAGCGTGTTGAGTTTTTCAAGTAGCTGCTTGAAATGAAGCCCATCTCATACGGATTGATGTGAAAGTGTTATTTTCCTCACCCGTCCCCCTTGAGAGCCAGAGTGAGGTCCCAATCACGGCACAGCAGCCCATTTTCCAAAGAAATCTGTCCCCGAGCTTTCTTTTATACCCTCCGGGCACAGGAAGAAGGCTAAGTGTTTCAGAGCACATTTTGTGGTCAACTTCTTTACTATTCCTGCATCTGGGGTCTGGTACTTCAGTGGGGAATGTGGGAGAAAATGATACTTAATGTTTTGTCCTCAGGCCAAACTGATCCATCTTACTCTACAGGCACTTTCAGCTATGGGGAGGGAGTTCTGAAATGGAACCCCAAACCAAGAAGGGACAATGCACGGTTAGCATAGTTAGACCAGAGCCACGGTTTCAAAATCAATGGAGGTAAAGTCATGCTAAGCAGGAGCATTATGTAGACTAGAGTGGAGATACTTCAGGGAAAAACCAGCTGCACCAGTGTCTCTTCTTCCTGACCATTTCCCTCTGACCCGTCCACCATGTAGAAGACTTTCCCTTTCAGAAAATCCAGCAGACTGATTTTGGAGATCTCCATGAGGTACTATGGAAATCAACAGAAATTTATCTGAAGAAGCCAAGGGCAGCCACTTGACCCCTGAAAGTGCTGAATTTAATAAGGAATTAGTATGGGTTGAGACTTTATTATTTTGTAGGGAGGATTGAGTGTCTCAGGAAGAAGGGGAGTGGATGAAAATGTCCCAGAAAGAAGCCAAGTGAAGAAGAGAGGAGAGAGCAAGAGGAAGAGAGAAGGGGTAATTCCTGAGTAGGCGAGCATCTATGGGATGCCATACAAGGTAAAGAGTAAAGGAACATCAGAGCAGAGCCACCGGTCCACCTCTCTGTATGACTCTGAGACATGCACATGAATCCTTCCATAAAAGAGACATCAATTAGAGTCCAGGGTGTTTTCAGTTTGGGGAATCAAGGAATGTGGTGTTTGGAATGAGCAAGGAGTATCTGGTCTCATGGTCCTCTGTAAACCATCAACAGTACTCTCACTGTGGAGAACTGAGGAGGAGCACCCACTCGCAGATGATCACTCACTTGTAGATTCCTATGTTGCCCCACTGCCCACTTCCATGAGTTAATTCCTGTGAAAACGAGGGAAACACTCTCAGGTTGGCAAAGGTGATGACTCAGGTCTCTTTTGGAGGACAATTGATCAAATGTCAATTGATCTGACAGTAGAGCCCACGGAAAAGCCCAATCGGTCAGGCTCCAGGCATGAAAACAGCTCCCACACCAGGTAGTTTGATAGAGATGATTTTACACGGAGAGGAAGTGATGAAGTGTCGGAAAAGCTGAACATGCAAAACGGGAGCCGTGAGGCAGCCCCAGGGTTAGCCCTAGCTGGCTGGGGGAAAAGCGGGAGGCTGTGGTGTGAGCCCAGGAGCCAGGACTAGCCGGCGGGAGCTGTGCCTGCAGGGGCAGAAAGGAGGGAGAAGCCAGGACACAGAAGCAGGGGCTTTGCTATGGGAGATGAGCCACTGACGGAGCACCTTCTCCCACCACGCACCTGCATCGACAGGCGCCGGCTGGAAACCAGGAGGTGTGGAGACGGGAGTTTGCAGAGTAGTGCCAGCGCTCAGAGCAGAGCAGGGGAAGGGCAAGGAATGTATCGGAGTGCGAAGCGACAAACGATACTATGGTAGCTCAAATGTGAAGCAAAACACTGTCAGCCACCCATGTGAAACCCGAGTGATCAAATTTGAGGAGCTGCTCATAGGACGAGTAATTCTGACCTTTACTGTGTGAAGCTACAAATTTTATTTCATAAGGCAAAAGTTATACAGTCAACCATTCATGCATAGTCCAGGCTGAGCATTTTAAATTAATCTCTGACATTTTCATTTACTGGCAAGAAGAGAAGTGCAAAGTTGGTGGCATGGACATTAACTGAGTAGGTATGATTTGCTTTAAAAATGCACCATAAGTACTAGAATCAATGACTGACAGTGTGTTGATATACCAGTAAGTGATATGGATAATTTCTAGTATGCTGTAGAATTATAATTCCATTAACAGATCCCATCTCTGTTTATCTGTTTGGTTAAAATTATTACACAGAAATAGATACACAGCACATGACAGGGGTGAACACAACTTTTCTGGCTCCCGGGCTGTGACCTTGAAGAAATGAAAGCTTCTCCGAGTCTCAATTTCTTCAAATACAAATGGAGATAATAAAATCATTAGATGATCTTAAGTCATACGAGGAAAGTTTGGGGGAAAGATTTGAAAATTATAAGGTACTTTACAAATACGTAGTAGTAGTATCTGAGTGGGTTATCAGCTACCCACTCGGATCTTGATTTTTTAAGGATTATCTTAAAACATAAGCAAAGAAACAAAACAAAGGGAGAGAGAGATGAGAATGATTCCGAGACTCACACCCAGTGTAACTGGGTAAGGCACACAACTTCTCTTGTCCTCCCTTGAATACCAAGTCCTCCTTGGAAGGCCAGGAGAGTGCTGGCCTGCTTCACCTGATCTTCCGTCGGCAACAGAAAAAGTTCATCTTGCAATTTCCAACAACCTTCTCATCCTCGGTGCATATCCTTCTGCATTTGCCCCGGCCGAGCCTGCAAGGCTCACAAGCAGCAAACTCACCTAGGCCAACAAAGAGCAGCTGATACCTCTCTCCAGGGACTCCCTGGAAATGGGGAGAAGGTCAAAAGCCACCAAAAAAAGGGGGAGGGTTTCTATGGTCATAAAGAGTGTTTTTAAAGAACCAGCCCTGATTTTTCAAAGGGCTCTACTTTCTTCAGGATGGAGTTGGGGAAGAGTTAATGTTGAAGCAACAGGTGGACGCCATCCCTGCTCCCCGTGCCTTGCGTGGGTCAAAAGTAGGCAAGCACAGTGGGATGAAGTGTCATGTATACGGTAGAATCATAAAAATACATACCTGATACTTCTGTAAAGGTTACAGGATGAAGGTGGGAGGGCTACCTTGTGGTTTGAAAAGGTCCTTGAAGGTAGAGGTAAAGTTAGGTTCAGTTCTGGTTTGGGCCTGGTAACGGTGGTGTGTCCTCAGTAAACTGCCTGATCTCAGCTTTCTCATTTGTCATGTGGACATTCTAGAAATACTTGTCTACACTGTAAATTTCTCTAGTGGTCAAATGGAGTAATTTATGTGAGAATATTTTGCCAAACACTATGTCCTCCATTAGTTATTTTTGTTGTTTACTTTAATCAGAAGCTTTTTTATATGACTGCAAAAAATTTTTCAGGGTAACTTTCATGGACCAGGAAGGTAGGGCCTTTGCCAGCCAAGAATCCGTTATCTGCTGGTCTGGTTCTCCAAGAGCAACATTTATGTTGTAACCCCTTATTCTCTTTCCTATTAACCACCCTCTTCTCAGGAACCTCAGAACTACATGGAAGCTTACAGGTTTCACTCTCTGCTGCAACCTTTCATTGGGCTCCTTGACAGCCCATTTGCCGGTCCCCGGGGCTGTTTCAGGCTTTATGCTTCCTGTCTCACCGCCTGCTCCTCCCTCTCACATCGTTGCTCAGTAAGGGGCCCAGAACTGGTCCGTTCCTGGGCTGCATTCCATCCCTTTAATGCTGGGTCTCCTGAAGCTGCCCACCTAACTTCTGAACACTCACCCAGAAACTCTTTCTGTTCATGCTAATTGCTGCTTGCCTTGGGCCGAAGCTTGCTGTGGGCATGGGGATGGCCGTGGCTGTCCAGTTGCTTCTATGGAGTCCACCATTAGAGTCAGTCTTTGCTCTGGTAAGCCCAGGTCAGAATCACCTGCCTCTTGGGCTTGATATTTGTGCCCTCATCACACGTTGTGTTAAGAGTTCTGACTGGCTCTGAAACAAAGTCCCTGATGATGACTTTTATTCCAGCCTGCCTTGATGAGAGGTGAGGACAGGCACAAGCTAACGTTCTACTGAAGATGCCTTTCTGCTAGCAGCAGATTACACCAAAGCTCCCTGATAACGTTTATAAATAAAGAACCAGTGTCTTGCTTCCACGCCATGATGGTCTAACCCTACAGTACAATTCTGTGCCTCCGAGGCATCTCCACTCAATTGCTATACCTCAAGCTTCTCAACTCCTCATTCCCTTCTAGCTCCTGATTTTATTATTTTCTCCTTCTGAGTTCCAACCTTCCTCCTTGCCTGGAAACTTCTGCATCAGCATCCACCTTGTTTTCCCAGCTTATGTGAGTTCTTCCTGTTTTCACCCGGACTTGATGCCCCAGCCTGTCTTACCTCCTGAACCTTGCATTACTGAGGCAGGGAAGAATCAGCATTTGCAGCCTTGGAACCAGATAGGATATAGAATTATGTTGTATTTCTAATCTGACCTACTCTTTGGCATGCCAGGGATTATCTCTAGATGCCCCTTTGCTGCTGAATTAGAACACACATTCTTCTACTCATCACCCTTGGTGACCTTCTCTGGATGCATTTATATGGAGGTCTTCTCTGCAATGGGCAGAGTGATTTTTTGTGACGGGATCTGCTCTTTTCAGGGCGTGGGTGGTCTGACTGTTCAGTGCTGCAGTTTTATTGAGGATTTTGTATGCTACCTCTGCTTAAGGGTATTTCTGGGCACTGTTCTACCTGATTGAGAATTACAGAATTAAAACTTTGTGACTCTGGAGTCCTGAGTTGGAAGCTTAGCTTACCACTTATCATTGTGTCACCTGGACAAAATGATTGAACATCGCATCTATGTCTCAGCTTCCTCATCTTCTATAAGGTGGCAGTTACAATAGTACCCACGTCATTGGAATGTTTGAAGATTAAATGACATAATCCACATAAAGTTAATAGACTGCCTGGCATATAGTCAGCACTCAGTGACTAGTAGCCACCTGAATTTTTTTTCTCACTCCAAAATTCTGTCTAAACACTTTTAAATTCTGTTTGCAATAACCCAGGTGTGTTTCTTTTGGTTCTGTTTATAATATGCTTTCTTCCTGTAGAAGATGAGTGCACAAATAGAGATTGGGGTCTCTTCACTGTGCACAGCTGTTATATAATGGTGATTAGATTGCACAGTGTTTGATCCTTCTTAGACTAGTAGCAGAGATTGGGACACATTTTACAGGTTTTGGGACCAGATCCTGTAAGAGACAGATGAGCATGTTCTCAGAGCAGTCAGTGCTCATTAGCTGGTACAAGCGTGATCCTCTAATCTTGCTTTAGTTCCCACCATGAGCTAATGAGACTAGCCACCAGGTCCAAATCTCTACGGCTGAAATTCCCTTGCAGTAACACAGAGATTTCCCTGTGAGATGGCAAACCCAGGCATGATTCTGGCTACAAGAGGAGTGAAGATAGAGGCAGAAATCCGGGATTTCAGGCAACTCTATTCTCACTATCATTTACATCACTTCTTGTCTCTGAAGTCAGAGGGAGCTGTCAGGCCAGAGGTCCTAAAAGTAGAAATTATACACAAGGGATTCAACTTACCTCCTGGAAGTGGCTCAGAATACTCGAGTCCTGCCTGGCACCCTAGATTCAAAACAACACATTTTGAATATTAAAATCAGTGCAGGAAATAATGATGTATAAAACAGTACTCCCAGCTCCACACATCTGCTGTCGAAAGATAACAGATCACAGAGGCTGCATCTTTATTCTATTTCTGAAGGCTAGCACTCCCAGTAACCGGTAAGAGGTTTTAAAAGGGTGGGCAGGGTTGTAGTGTGCTTAGAAAATACCACTGCAGATTCAAGAAAATCCCGTGAGAAGCTCAGTGGGGAGCCGACTGTTACTCTCAGTTTCACAGAAAAGCCATCAGGCTTTATGATCTGCCCCCTTCACAATCCCATCCTTTTGCAATTACCTGATAGAAATTGAGCCAAAATGAAGAAAAAGGCAAAGACAAAATAAGACATCTTTCTGCTTAGGGTCATCTCTGAGGGAAGCCTCTTCAGAGCAGAGGTTTGGGACCTCTCTGAGAGGACAAGAGGCTCACTTATACTTGAAAGTAATGGGGAACGCTCTTGGTCAGTGAAGTGAATCAATAAAGAAAGCACATTTATATGCTCCATTTCCCAGGATCAAGGACTGACATGATGGACAATAACCCTTGGCCTCCATAAAGCCTTGTATTCTGGAAGCTCTGGCCAGGGTAGTGCAAGGAACACGAGGCCAGGAGCTGGAAAACCAGGAGCCACCCCGATCCTCCCAATCCAGCAAGCAGGAGCCTCCTACTCCATTTCTCTCTCAGAATTTACTCTTCTCTTCCATTGAATAAGGAGCAACCACAGTTGCTGAGAGACAACACAGTTCTTCTGCCAGCCTCTCAGGCTTGGTGTCAAGCTCTAGTGATGATGATGGGGACATGCTTGGAACACAGGGAAGGCTTGGAAGGAGGACTGGTGCCCTCTAAGAGGAGCCCGAGAAGCAGGCACTGTTCCTTCCCCGGGTCTCATTTGTACTACCTGTCAATGCCCCCAGGAACAAAGCGGGGAGGGGCATCATTTCGCCAAGTGAGCTCTGAATCCCCAAGCCTGTAACAATGTCCTAGCAGCCCGAAGCCAGAATTACCACATCCTTCTCATGTTTCAAGAACATGGGTATCAAAATTAACAGGTATCACTGCAAACCCAAATAAGTCCCATCGTATTGCCTATGCTTATGCAAGGTTCTGTTCTTCACTTTGGGAAGGCAAAATGGGAGCACTGAACCAGGCAGACTAAAGTCAGGTCGGTTTAGCAAGTATGTGACCTCGGGCAAGTTGCTTACTTGGTTGAACCTGTTTCTGAATCTTAAAATGGAGATATAATAAAGGTACTGCTTCATAGGATATTTAAAAGGACTCACTGAAATGAGTATCAAGTGGCTATCAGACCCCATGCTTGGACTGAGTGCAGATGTACGTAGCGATGGGATGGGGGTGTCTCAGTGATAACGGTGCCATGGTGTAGGCGGGCAACTCGGCAGGAGCAGACCTCTCCCGAGCCCCCAGTTCAATACTGATTCCCTCCCAGCACAGATGTTGACCTAAGAGCTGCCCGGTCCCCATGGGTGGGAGTGGCAAGCTCACGGAAGAAACACACCTGGCTTGATTCTCTCTGCAGCGAGGCATGGTGGTCCCGTGACAACTGGCAGGACCTGTGAGGGTCTGCAAGTGCCCTGCAAGTATCCTTGTGCCTGAGGAATTGTGACATTAAATAGCAAAGAAAAATTTCTATGACAGAGGAACTCAGTTCCTTTAATGGCACCTTTTTCCTGGTTCTTGAATATGGGCCTCGCATTTTTATTATGCACTCAGGTCAGCACATTATGTAGCTGGTCCTGACCTGGAGTGAACTTCTAGCCTTAGAAAAATAAGATGACTCTTGCAACTCTCAAATTAAAGGGTTGGGCCTTGTCATGGGTATCACAAGACCTCCTTGCTACATGAACGGGCCAAAGAGGCCCCTGTGTAGTGGTCCCTATGGCGCTCACTTCTATAGCTCTAAGCCCCCTGCTGCAAACTCAAATTCTTCCACACCTGAGGGCTTCGAGTAGGGTGCAAATAAGCATTTGTTTAGCCACTTAGAGCTTGCCTGCTTTGCATGCCACACAAAATGCCCCCAACATCTGTTAATGTAGATAAGACAAAGTCCAAGCTGTAAGACTCCAAATTGCCGCAGCCCTCCTGAGGGCTGTGATCCCAAGACTCCCCACCTTGCTGCTGAGAGGTATCATCTAGACACGTGAGCCCCTCTCTGGTGCCCCTCTCCCCTTGGAGTTCCCTTCCCCTTTAAGGTGGATGCCTCATGCTACCATCTCTGGGAGGGCCTTCCCCCGAGGCAACTCTGCCCAGGTGCCCCCTGATGACATCTCTCTTCCTTGAGCAGCCCCCAAACCCTGGAACTCACCACACTCCAGCCCTTAGAATTCACCCACTCGGAGGCGTCTGTCCTCTCCACAGTGAGGTGGGAACAAGACGGCTCTTAGCCGTTGCAGTGCCCCACATGTCCCT
The DNA here is from genome assembly GCF_964656455.1 of Halichoerus grypus. Taxonomy (NCBI): domain Eukaryota; kingdom Metazoa; phylum Chordata; class Mammalia; order Carnivora; family Phocidae; genus Halichoerus; species Halichoerus grypus. The sequence goes on from NC_135714.1 coordinate 201,464,487, forward strand.
TAGGAGAGTTAGTTGGCTCTTTGGAGTGCTCAGACAAGATTACATGTGCCATGTCTGAATATCTGTGTCCCGGCAACATTCATGTGGAAACCTAATCCCCACAGGGGTGGTATTTGGAGGTGAGCCTTTGGAATGTGATTAGGTTAAGGGCCCTCATGAATAGGATTATTGCCTTATGAAAGGAACCCCAGAGAGCTCCCTGTCCCTATCCTCCAAGGGAGATCAGCGAGAAGTCAGCCATCTGCAACCCAGAAGAGGGTCCTCACCTGCACCTGGCCACGCGGGCGCTCAGTCTTGTGTCTCCAGCCTCCAGAACTATGAGAAATGAATATTTGTTGTTTATGAGCCACTGCATCCGTGATGTTTTGTGACAGCAACTCAAAGGGACTGAGATACCACCTGAGTTTAGAGGAGAAGCCATGTGAAATCCTACCACCAAACGGGGTTCCCATAACCTCAGTAACGTTTATTTGTGTCAAAGTCCAACTATGATTCCCTTAAGTTTCCAACCTTCGCTTCCTGATGAATCAGACAGGCCTTAAGAAGCAGAGATAAATGACATAATGGGATAATAAATAAGACCAGTAAGACTGTGTGTCACTGAAAATGTTTGGAAGTTGGTCTTTTCTTATGGATTTAAATCTTTTTGATTGAGGATTGGAAGGGAATAGAGAAAAGTTAAAAATGTGTCCCTTTTCTTAGAGTATTTATGTATTCAATCATTTATTGATATCAGTATGGCACAAGGAAGTAAATGGATGGTCTTGTCCAGATCACATACAAAAACCATGTTTTCAATAACACAGCAAGCATCTATTGCTTTTCGGGGGTTTATGATTATTTTAACAAACACTTTTAAGGTATTTCAACTTTTAGTAGCAGTAATAATAGGGGGCTGATGATGAGGGAGGCTCATCTCCCTAAGGTTGCTTTAAAGAGAGATATTCCACAAGATGGAAGTGTTAAAGTGGATGATTCAGGTCTTTCTCTCCACCCACTTAGTTGATTTACTCCAGATTAGGAAAAAGAGGTAATCAAATTAGTGGGAGACTATGACATTCAGAGTATATGGATATTTTATATATATATACATAAGTACATATGTATAATATGTATGTGTGTGTGTGTGTGTGTGTGTGTGTGTGTGTGTGTATAGTCTTAATCAAATATCCCATAAGCTCACAACTATCCGGGGAGCTGTTTAAGGATTAAATAAGATACTGTATGTAGCACTTTTTTTTTTTTTTAAGATTTATATACTTATCTGAGAGACAGAGAATGATGGGGGGCAGAGGGAGAGGAGAGAAAGAGAATCACAAGCAGACTCTCTGCTGAGCACGGAGCCCGATGCAGGGCTCAATCCCAGGAGCCTGAGATCATGACTTGAGCTGAAATCATGAGCCAGACACTTGACTGACTCAGCCACCCAGGCGCCCCTGTGTAGCACTTTAAAAAAAATAAATAATAAAACATAAGCTTCAGTTGAGCAACTTGCCAAGTGTACACAGTTCACAAATATTGGAGCTGGAATTCAGATCCCACTGACTCCATTATGATATTATATAATTACTCTCATTTTACATATGAGTGAACCAAAGCTATTAAGGAGTATAGTCAAGATTAGAAATCCAGACTGCCAGATTCCAGATCTTTCATTCCTGCTGGTGTATCTATCTACCCCTGGTCATCAAGGCACCCTCTACTCTGTCTTCCCTTCTTCCCCATTGTCCTTGTTGTGAACTTCCCAGAATCAGAAAAACAATGAGCTGCAGCCCACCACCCACTGAGATGTGTGGGCTCTACTCAGCGGAGCATGGACGGGCTCTCATTTCTGACATGCCTCGTTGATCAAGATGTTCTTTGGTTTAGAGAAATGTATAAATGTTTGCTGCTCTTCTATCATGGACACTGTGCTGATCTTTCAAGACCCTGCGAGTCATGAGGACGTTCCTCTTTCTCTTTGTTGTTCTCTTCCTTCTGGCCCCAGGTAAAACCAACATCTTTGCAGGGAAGGTTATAGAGGTGGTGGCCCAGAGACAGGTCTGCTCCAGTGAGCACCTGGGTGTGCTCAGCCCGGCGACCCTGCAGGGGAACATTTGCTGCAGGAGGTGACTTTCGTTGAATGCCTCTTCTGTAAATCCCTTTCATTTTTCATTATTGTCTAGGATGGGGTATCACAGGGTTGAAGAAAGAAAGCTATGCCAGAAAAGATGCCCTTTGGTCCCCAGCTCCATGCTCACTAACAAAAACAAAAATTTGGGGAAAAATTATAAAAACAAGCGTAGGCATCAGTGGATCTTTTAAAAGATAATTGTGATAGAGATGGAACAGGTAAGGAAAAGAGCCAGAGAAAGGAGTGCTGGACAAGGAAAGGGGTGGAGGTCAGACTCTGTGTTCATGCCAGGTCAAACGATACCCAGAAATCCAATGTACACATTGGAAACCGAGCAAGGCTCCCTTTTCAGACCAGTCAGACTTATTATATAATTAGTTGACACAATATGCAAACATGTAATAAACAGTTATCTAATAAAAGCAAATGGAGCTGACCTATTTATGTGCCATACGCACACACACACAGAGTTCCATTAACCTCTAGATGGGTGCGTGTGATGATCCATTCAAAGCCTTGTACACACAGATAGATGTACTCTCCCTTTGCAGGGGCTTTCTGTTTCTGGACCATCACTGTCAATTGGATGTAATACAAGAACTCTTGTCAAGAGTGAGGTCCAACACCAATTGTTCAATTGACAATTGACCTTACAACACTAAGAGGGTAGCTGGAGTCCCCTGCAGTGGGAGCTACAGTTCACTGAGCTTTGAAACATTGGGGTATGTGTACTTATGAACTTAAATGCTGATGCTAGAAACGATCAGGCACATGCTGGTACCAATCCACCTGGTTTTAGTTTTACGTATGAGTGAATTAGCCACCTTTATATGTTGACCTCAGTTTCAATTTGTGTACATCGGATGCTGTCCTTACGTATCCCGGGATTAGGTAAAACTCTAAAATGTTGATTCTGATAAGATGTGTGTCTGTCCTTAACTTGAAGGGGGCTGCTCCTACGATTGCTACTGGTAAAATACTAAGGCCAGAGCAGGTATTCTGTGCAGAACAGACAAGAGGAGTCTTGGAGAGCCACTCCCAGCATCCGCTCTTACCTGCTCTTGAACACATTTGGTGAAATGTGTTAAAGAAATTTGATTGAGCCTTTGTAAACAATGTTTTTGCTTCCACACACAACAGTAAATGTTTCCCTTTCTATATATTTATCCTTGTTTACTCCAGTCTTGGACCATCTCCCCAGCCTCAGACTTGCCCTGCTCTCACCAAGGATCACTTTGACAGTGTTGGGGAGTTACCCACCCTGGAGGGGTTTACAGGAATAAGGTGATCATTACCCCAATAGATTCTGATAAAAGAACAATAGCTTCTGCTTCTCAAAACCGCCCCACAGCCTTACCCCAAATGCCAGAAGATAAATCTCTTCGTCCTGGTCCTTAATCCACGTATGACAAAAAGATAGAAAAAATCAAAGAGAAAATAGTTCCCTACTATCTCATCTACTGTCAGGGCGAGACACTATGGCAGCTCGTAAAGCAATCTTTACTAGCCAGTTACATGACCGTACCTGGTAACTGGACATATCTGAGAAGAGAATTAATCCAGGTGGCTCCTTCCCTTGTATAGCCAGGAATGCATTTTTTGATGAGAAATGCTTCAAGCTTAACGGGAGATGCGTGAATTCTTGTCGGAAAAATGAAGAACTTGTTGCTCTCTGCCAGAAGTCTCTGAAATGCTGCCTGACGCTCCAGCCATGTTGGAAGAGTAAAGATGATTAAATCTGAAGACTCTGGCTTTCCAGAGCGACATAAATGACCTAGTTTTGTCTTCTCTTTACTCTGGCCTCTTCAGTGAGAAGACACCTCAAGAAAAATAAATGAATGTCTTTTATCAATTTGTCAAGTGCTTCACTTAGAATAAGGAAATGTGAGTAGCTAACCTTGATGGTCCCTGCCTACTGGCTTCTTTTTCTGTAATTTTTTGGTAAGGGGATTTTCCCGAAACCATCTGATATTTCTTTTTAAAGGGGACTGGTAAAGACTATAAGTCAACAAACCTCTAGCTTGTCCTCAGGTGTCAGCCCCAACCACCTGTTGAGATAGAGGATAGATAAATGGATGGGTAGAGAATTGAACATATATCTCTACAGATAGTTATATTAATGACAAATAGATAGCAGATAAATTTACTTATTAAGGACTCTCATGTGTCAGACACACGTCTAAATTAATCATCTTGATTCCATGGCTTTAATTGGAGACAGTTAAATACTCCCTATGGATTTGTCCCCATCCATAAGTCTGGAATCAAATTTGCTGATGGGCAGAGGGATTGTAAGTATCTAGAGTTGACAATATCTCCAGGGACCTGGGTCCTGGTCCCAGATTGACTTTCTATGATTTGCCAAATTACTCCCTGGCACTAAGCTTTCATATTACTCGCTTCAGGTAAGGATTCCTGGTCATGTTCCGCAGGCCTAAGATCCAGCCTTGGTTCCCTGCTGGATCAGAAATCTTGCCTTATTTGCCTCTTGATTCCTTAAGATCAATGTATTTAATCCTGTTGGAATCAACAATCTTTTTTAATGACATTTTCTGTTTTGAGATAATTATAGAGTCATATACAGTTGTAAAAGATGATACAGATACATTTCTACCTTTTAATCCAGTTTTCCCAATAGCACAACCAGAGTGCAATATGACCACCAAATATTGACAGGATACAAAACAAGTCCATCACCACAGAGACCCCCGCCATGTTGTACATTCAGAGCCACTCTGCTTCCTGCCTCCACTTCCGCCTTAACTCCTGGTGCGATTAATCTGTTCTCCACTTCGACAACTTGTCCCTTCAGGAGTGTCAAATAAATGGAGTCATACCGAGGTAACTTCTGGGAATTGGCTTTTTACTCACGATAGTTCTCTGGAGATTCTTCAAGTTTGTTTCATGTCCCAGGACATCTTTCCTCTTTGTTGTTGCGTGGTAGTCCACGGTATGGATGTACCACAGTTTAACCATTCACCTGCTGGAGGACAGCTGGGTCCTTCCCAGTTTGGTGCTATTACAAGTAAAGTTGCTGTCAACATTTATGTTTTTTGGAGGTTTTTTTTACAGATTTTATTTATTTATTTGAGAGAGAGGTAGCGTGAGAGAACACGAGGAGGGAGGGAGGGAGAGGCAGGTTCCCGCTGAGCAGGGAGCCCGACACGGGGCTCGATCCCAGGACCCTGGGATTGTGACCTGAGCCGAAGGCAGACGCTTAACCCACTGAGCCACCCAGGTGCCCCGACATTAATGTTTATAGGTTTTTGAGCAAACACAAGTTTTCATTACTCTGAGATAAGTGTCCTGATATGCAATTGCCAGGTCCTATGTTTGCAAGTTCAGTTTTTATGAGAGAATGCCTTATTCTCCAGAGTGGCTGCATTGTTTTAAGCTCCCACCAGGAATGTAAGCATGGCCTTTCTTACCCACACTGTCGTTGACGTCTGCTGCAAAGAATTGTCACTATTTTTTTTTTTTTTTGCCAGTCAGATAAGTGTGTATCAACAGCTTGTGTGTGATTTTAATTTGAATTTCTCTAAAATCTAATGGTGTCTCACACCTTGTCCTATGCTTTTTTTTTTTTTTTTGCCATTTTCCTATCTCCTTCAGTGAAATGTGTGTCTCATACTTATTTTATAATTGGACTTTTTCTTGTTGGATTTTTTCTGTTGAGTTTTGAGAGTCCTTGATATATTCTTGATATAGGTCATTGGTTGGAAACGTGGTTTACAAATATTTTCCCCCCAATCTACAGCTTGTATTGTTAACCTCTTGCTAGGTCTTTTGCAGAGCAATTTTTTTTTTTTAGACTTTGTGAAATCCAACTTATTTCTATGAATTGTGGGGTTTATATGGGGTCAAGTCTAAGAACTTTTTGGGTAGCCCTAGATGCTTTTCTCCTACATTCTTTTCTAAAAGCTTAATCATTTCACATTTACACTTACATCCAAGAACCACCTTGAGTTAATTTTTTTAAAAGCTGTAAGATGGTCAGTTTTGTTGTTTCCATTTCTGTCTTTGCCTGTGAGTGTTTCATTGCTCTAGCAGTGTTTGTCCAAAAGGTTGTCTTTTCTCCATTGGATTCCTGTTGCTCTTTTGCCAAACACTGGCTTGTAGGATTTGACTCAACTGATTTGAAAACTTATGTCCAAACAAACTCCTGCCTGAAATGTTTATGGCAACTTTGTTCACAATCACCCCAAACCGGAAGCAACCAAGATATCCATTCATAGGTGAGTTGGTAACAAATTGTGGTTCATCCAGCTAATGGAATATTATTGAGGAATAAAAAGAGATAAGCTATCAAGTCACAAAAAAGACACAGAGGAATCTTAAATGCATATTCCTGTGTGAAAGAAACCTGTCTGAAAAGGTTAGATACTGTATGATTCCAGTTATAAGGCATTCTGGAAAGGGAAAAACTAGGGATCATAAAAAGAAGTGATTTTTTGCCATGGTTGCCAAGAGTTGGCCAGGGGTAAAAACAAGGAATGTGCTAAGATGGAATACCAAACTATTCTGCATAATGCTAGGCCTTTGTTAAACCCTGAAACTTTGCAGTACAAAGAGTGAACCTGTACACTGTGCAAATTAACAGAGTTATTTTAGGAAGTCAGGGCTACCCCAGGATGGAATGCAGAATGTGACAAAACTATCTAACTGTGTCATAAATGTGTAAAACAACGTCACTGAAGGTGGGGAGGTTGGTGATGCTGGCCTAGGTGACTTTGGCAGTGAGTGCTCTCTCTCAGTCTACAGACAAAAGAAACGGTACCAAAGCACCACACTCTAGTGGATGACGTATTTCTTCAGTAACATAAACTCAGCAATTCAGATCTTACTATATACATATAGCCGGAATTGAAGAATTAAGTACATGACTGGCAGACATGGGAGCCAGGGTTAGAGAGGGAGGTTATAGATAAGCAAGGGAAAGGTAGAATGACCCATGTGGGGCTGGATGAGAGGTGGAGACGTGGCTTTGATACAGATGGTAATGTATACAAATATTTATTGATATGCGTGTGGATGTGCGTTATTAAATAAATATGCATTTCCTTGTTCTGTTGGCTGAGGTCCTAGAAGCAAGGACATTCCAGCAACTCTGAGCGCACCTGGGACTCACATATTGGTTTGTAATTCCATTAACCAGTAAAAGGAGCCAGGGATCCTTGGAGAAGTGACTGATTCTAGGACTGGAGCAGAAAATGTACAAGATAAACCCAGAGGAACTGCTAGTGGCAGAACATATGGAAGAACTTCAAACAAACAAACAAACAATAGCACGGGTATGCCAAAGGAACACAAAAACTGAATTAATTTGAGCAAAAAAAAAAAAAAAAAAAGTAGTGTTGGATCATAACCCAGGGTATAAACTAAATGTCCATGATCATGCCTCCACCATATGGACAGAAACCCCAGTCTTGTCCTGGCTGGTGTCCCTGCAATGTGACCTTCACCAGTATTCGCTAGGTTCTCCCATTCAGCTGAGTGAGGAAGCTGGATGGGCTGGTGTAGGGAATGTGCCTTTCCCCCAGGTAAAGCTCTAGTAAAATCATTTTCCTGGGAGAGTAAGTTCTTGTTGTGGAAAACTCTGGACACATTTCACATAATTACTTCCCCTTTTCCTTGCCAGAGCCACTGGGAGTTCCTTCTTGGCTCTTCGCCATGAGAACCTCATGGGTTTCCTTGGGTTAAAACCCAGGAAGGAGTGGGTCCCTTAGCCCGTGGTCCTCGGTAGTTTGGCTCAGGCTTGTCCTCACTCAGCCTCTGGCAATGTGTCAAAATTACCAAAGTGTTCCTAACCAGTTTACGGTTCCAGAGTCTTCTTCTCCATTTAGCACATCTCGGCTGTGACTCTCCAAATTTGGGAGCAGTGGTTTGCCTTGTGACCTCAATTCCCTGAGAGGGCTAAGAAAAATCATTGATCTTCAGTTTGTTCAGAGTTTTCCTTATTTAAAGGTAGGAGTGGTGACTTCCAGGTTTTGTACCTATAGCAGCTGAAACCGAAGTCCCTGACCTCTGCATAGGGGGCCCCCGTGCAGCCTGGACGCCCTGTCCCCAAAGTTCTCTTGAGACCCTTCCCCGAATCTGGTGCTTGCCAAGTGCAAGAGGCACCTGTCTGTAGAAGCATCTCAAACACAGTTCTTGCAGGGGGGCTCTTTGCATCTGCCGTCAGCCTCTCCCTTCACCTGGACCGTGCTTCCAGCATTGCTGTGAGATGTTACCAGCTGCGCGCCTAAGGGGCTGTAGCTTTATACGGCTACTGTGAGCTGCAGAGATCCCTCCCTGGACTGTGAGTAGCTAAACTCACATCCGCCACTTACCGCTCTAGGCCAGGGGCCAAGTGAGCAGGGGTGTATCTCCTCTCCTCCGTTCTGTTCTGCTCTCCCCTGCTCACATCGCTTCTGCTTCATTCTCATCCACCCTATCCCACCATGCACTCCACGGGTGGTTGGTTATTAAGCACATGTGGGGCATCGGGTCCTGGGCAAGTGATAATGGTGAGTGGAACATAACACTGTCTCCCACTTGAGGAACTTAGAATTCAATCGGGAAGTTACTAAAAACATGTAACTATGACTTGGGAAAGATGTGATGAATGAACAACAACAACAACAAAATTTGCATAGGGTGGACAGCAGTTCCAGGCACTTCCAGGGAGACATTCCCTAGCGTCGTGACACTGAGGTCAGGGAGGTCATTCATGGGCAGAGGAGAGAAGTGTTCTAGGCGAGGAAGCAGGGCAAGTGAAAGCTTTGAGAGCCAAGAGCATCAGGCCCTGAAGGGAGCCCAGTGCTGCCCCCCTGGGAAGGCTGAGGCCCAGGGTCCCACACCAGGTAGAAGGGGGCCCAGGCTCAGCACTGCAGCTTTGAAGCGCATGGTAAGGGGTTGACTTGGATTCAACCAGAAAGTATTAGCAAACTGTTGTAGGGATTTTGAGAGGAGGTGTGATGAGCGCCAACTAATGTTTTTTTTTGTTTTTGTTTTTTGTTTTGTTTTGTTTTAGTCATGCTGGAAGAGAATTGGATGGTGGAGTCTATCAGCTAGGAACGCAGAGGGAGGGGGTGGTTGGGAAAACCACCGCAGTGGGCCTGTTTCGCCAGTGCGTTGGTTCAGTCACTCTCCCCAAAAACCACTGCTAAAGTCTCACCTCCCCGTCCTTGGGACACAATTAATCACACTGACTTATTCTGTTATTTAGCGAGAAGTGAATTTGACACAGACAAGATATGTGGTTATGGGACTGCCCGCTGCCGGAGGAATTGTAAAGCAGAGGAATTCCAAATCGGAGTATGCCCCAATGTCTATCCGTGCTGTTTGAAAAAGCGAACCCACTGAATCCCATGACACACTGACGCCCAGGACTGCCTGGTCCCCAGAGCCGCTGACGGCTGGACCTCGGAGCCTTCCTTCCTGAGGCCTCACAGCTAGAATATCCCCAGCGGCAGCCACTAGTCCGATTATTGAGACTTTGCTGAGCACCTTCACTCAGCGCAGAGCCAATGTAGGAGCCCCAAGATGGCCTTCTGTGGTGGGGAGAAGGGAGGAAAGCAATATGGGTTACGTGAGAGCTTCAACACCTTAACAGCCGAGCCAAAAACTATGTCTCATCGGCCACAAGTCTAAGAGAACGTCTTTTTATTTTTTTTGGTCTGAATTGTATCGGTTGATCTTGATAGCGTTGGTTTTCTGATCAGAAGTTTTGCTCTGCAGTTATATATGTCTTTTGTTCATTAAAACGGGGAAATAAATCAATATGAAGTGCAATTCGTTTGGCATACACTATAATTCAAAGCACAGGCTTCTGGGGGGCAAAGCAGAAGAGATGCTATGCGATGCCCCAGGGCCGACCCACATGGATGTCGTAGAGGGTCACATCCCGCAGATGGAGCACAGAGCAGCTCCGTGAAGACTCACGGAGATCTCCTGAGATTTGGTGACGAGAGCCGAGTCATAAAGCCTTTGACCTGCCGTTCCTTTCCAAACTTTCTTTTGGGGTGACCAAATGATTTGTGGGGAAAAGCTTCTCTCTATCAAAGTAACCCAGCTAATAAGTGACAAAGAATGACAACCTCAGGAGAATCTCACTATTTTCCAACACCTCAGGACATAATGATCTAGCCCATGAACGTCAATAGCCCCACTCAAATAAACAAGAACAACCACCTGAGCTCACGTGCCTCCAGGTAGATGGATACAAAGCCACCCAGGAGCTTTAAAGCTGCTGCCTTTTTACCAAAACGGTAAACTGAACCTTCTTGTAACTATCACCCAGCCTTAGCATGTGGTTAATCTCATTTCATTCCTTGATGAACTCCCTCTCCTGGATTATTTCCAAAAGTACTCCACATGCCATTATCACCTCATCTGAAAATATGTGGAATATATAATTCAGAGAAAATGACTCTTTAAATATATGTAGAAAACCACAGTGCTATGACCATACCTAGAAAAAAATCAGAACAAATCCCTTACGATAATCAAATAGTCGATCAGTGTTCAAATGATCCTGGTTGTTTCATAAGTGCTTTTGTCAGAACTGGTTTTGTAGACTCAGGGTCCTAAGACGTCCATCTATACACCGTGTTTGATCGTCTGCCTCTGAGGCCTCTTTTGTGGGTATCACATACTTGCTGTTCCACCTGCAAAATATTGTGTCAAAATCCAATGCCAACGTGAGCCTTTGATTTCACTACAGCGGTTACAGGGGAGAGGGGAGCCTGTGAAGCAGCCCCCCGAGGAGGCAACAGCCCAGATGCCAGGATACAGAACATGCTTTAGAACAACCTAAAGTCGATTTTAAGTTGTGTCTTGTCCTACGTTGGTGTTCCCCTTCATGATTCTCACATCGTGTATTTTACAAGGTACTCTCACATGCATAACCTCTTTTGATCCTCACAATAAGCTTGTGAAACAAGAGGTGTCACCCTCACCTTTTTTAGGTGTGGAAATGAGGGTGCAGAGGCAAGTGCCTTTCCCAGTAGGTCAGGCTATTAGGCAGGACCAAGCATCACCCCCACACCTCGGGTTCAAATCTGAGGCAGCAGGGCATGGTGTGCTAGAATCCCAGACCCTCAGGATGGTTTCTACCTTGATCCAGATTCTTAGAAATAAATATAAACACAACCATAAGCACAGCTTTTGGGCTAGAATATAAAAGTAACATGGCTTACAGGGGAGGGGATAAGAACATCTTTATTTGGAGTTAGGGTCTCAGCAACTCCCCCCCCCCCCCCCCCCCCGCTTGACCATCTATTTTCTTCCAACATCCAATTGTCAGCATCTGGTGGCCTTGGTGATTAGCAACCCTTATCAGGGACCCATTGCCTCCATCTCTACCAGTATCTCCAATTCCCTCTTTGAATTGAAGATTTCTTAATGCCTAGAAATCAAGAATGATCTTATGCTGGCACCTCCACGCTCCACAATATTGAATTTGCTCCCAGACCTGGCAGAGAGGCTACAGCGTGATGACCCTGGGGCCCTGTGCACACCTGTTGGTGGCTCCAAACCTTCTCTACTTCACTGCTGCTTCCTGGATGCCCAAGCCCCTGCTGGGGCCACTGCTGCCTTCTTCATCTGTTTCCACCTCCCTCCAGGTAGAATATAATTATTTTCATTTACACAAATGATCTTAGACATTTTCTTTGGACCAAACTGTGCCTGCAAATGAGACACATGTGACAAGCACTACCCTTTCCAACACCTCTGAGGCCATATTGAATTTTAGATGGTTATAACACTCTTGAACCAAAGCCCACATTTCTCTGGTCGCATCCAGGACAGACTGCCTGGGGTATGCGTGTCTGAGATAATGCAGTGACATAAAACTCATCCCTGCAAGAAGAAGAAGATGGAGGGTATCTGGGTGGCTCAGTCAGTGGAGCGTCTGCCTTCGGCTCAGGTCATGATCCCGGGGTCCTGGGATCGAGCCCCACATCGGGCTCCCTGCTCAGTGGGGAGCCTGCTTCTCCCTCTCCCTCTGCCTGCCACTCTGCCTACTTATGCTCTCTCTCTCTCTGCTCTCGCTCTCTCTGTGTCAAATAAATAAATATAATTTTTAAAAAAAAGAAGAAGAAAAAGACAAGGAGGAGGAGGAAGGAGAAGGAGGAGGAGGAGGAGAAGAACTTTTGCTTAGTTATTACCAGAAGAGAAAACTCTGCATCAATTACAGATATTTTTTTAAGCATAATTGAATTGGACCCAATGGCAGCAATAGCCAGGCATCTGAGAGAAACATGAAGACGAGTCAGATTAATTAAAATCAAAGGGGGAGGATTAAAAAGAGATGAAAGAGAAGCAGAGGAGGTCACAAAACAGGGGGAGAGATTAGGGTGGAGAAATCTGGAGTGACTCTGGAACTTCAGGAAATGACAGTTGTGTGAGTCAGGTCATCCCCGACATGTTCAATGTCTTCCTGCATGATATTTTACACCAAAATAAATATATCCAGAAGACAGGACAGAAGCGCTATGGCGGCCCTGCTTAGGTCACCACGTCAGCGCCTAGCAGCGGTCCAACAAGCACTTGAAGGAATGGCGCTTTTTTGGTTAATGATGCCTGTTTTGCCCCCCTCTCTTCCCTCTTTCTGCTCCTCTTCTCTTGCCCTGTCATTTCTTATTCACCAAACCCACCCAGGGCATTCAGGCATGATATTTACTTCCTGAGGAAAATGGCTCAAATGTTTGTTCCGCTAGCTAGTGGTGGGAGAATAATGTGTCTGTGTGTGTCGTCTGTGACCCAGAGATTATTCTGGAATGCCTCTCTTCCCCTGCTGCAGGCCCCCTCCCCGCAGCTCAGGGCTATAAAGGGAGCCCTGCTGTCTGCCCACCAGCACCGTCTCAGTTGGCAGTCCCCTCTGCGACATGAAGCCATCCCTCTCTCCGTTTGTCAGCCTTCTCCTTGTGACCCTGATGTTGCCAGGTAAATCAGAAATGTGACCCGGTACTGGGGCCAGGGTCTCTCCACAATGGCCGTGTCCAGGCTGGGCGTCCAGGCTGGACAGTGAGGTACTAAGCCCCGCAAGTGCATTTCCTGGTGGGGTTTTGGGGCAGGAGTCTCTGGACTGGGTTTGTAAGGGACATTTTGAATATGCTGATGGCACTGGTTCCCCAGGAGACAGGTCCCAACCCAGACTACACTTTCTTATCCTGTTAATATTCACCTCCTCCTTATAAAGGAGGACAGGCTGCATCACAAAGGACCTTGAATGTTAGGGAGTCTCAACAACTATATTGACACCCTAGGGGATGCTCAGCTTGGCTTCCACTGAAGTACTCGGGCTCCACTGCCCACCCGTCTTGGTCATCACTCACCTCCCTCCATCTCCCTCTCCCTCCCTCCCCCTCCTCTCTCTCACACACACACAAACACATATAACATCTGCCCCCTTCTAACCCATTCCATCCCATTCTTCACTTGCTCTTTTTCCTTACAGCTTTATGGGTGTATAATTATTACACAAAAAATGACAATTTGGTGAGTTTGGATGTTTGCAAACAACCCTGGTACCATTACTACAGCCATGGACATAAGTTTCCTTGTGTCCCTTTGTGGTGGTATTTTGTGTGTGTGTGATAAGAACACTTAGCAAAAGATCTACCCTCTTAACAAACCTTGAAGTTCACATTACTACACTGTTACGTGTAGGCACCGTGTTTTACAGCACAGCTCTGGAAGGCAACCATGTTGCAGGACTGAAACTTTACACCCACTGAGCAGCAAACCCGTCTCCTCTCCACCCTCTACTTTCACTCGCCCCCTAGAGTGATGCACGGAATCCTCATAGGTCTGCTCAAGAGAGAACTCTGAAAATACTTTGCTGTGTATTTATTGTGAATCAGGACTATCCAGAGCCGGAAATGTTAACCACCAAGGCACTGAGGGTCTGAGAGGACCGAGACAATCTAGGGAAGAGTCTTCTGCACAAGGCAAAAACGGGTCTCCCTTGCTACACCACCAAGAAAAACGCTACCTCTTACCACGCACTCCCCCTTACCCGGGTAAGTAAAAAAAGAAAAAAAAAAAGTTGTGACAAGTCCCTCCACTCTGGAAATGTTTAGTGAATGAATAGATGGGAAGGTGTCCGTGCAGGTGGGGGAAGGCCAAGCAGTGGTTGAGTTAAGGATGGGCTGTGTTTATGAAGACATAGGTAGAAGGCTCGGGCTGCCCCACCTGTCAAAAAGGTCATGGGGTCTGACAGATGACTGAGGGTCCTGTGAGCCTTGGGAGTGTGAGGGACAAAGAGGCAAAAGTATTCAAGGCACTTCTATAACCCCTGACTTCAGCCACCCCGGAGACCCAGGGGAGATTTTTTTTTTTTTAAGATTTTATTTATTTATTTATTTGAGAGAGAGAGAATGAGAGAGAGCACATGAGAGGGGGGAGGGTCAGAGAGAGAAGCAGACCCCCTGCTGAGCAGGGAGCCCGATGCGGGACTCAATCCAGGGACTCCAGGATCATGACCTGAGCCGAAGGCAGTTGCTTAACCAACTGAGCCAACCAGGCACCCACCAGGGGAGATGATATTGAGCAAGACAGCCTCCTCCTGCCAGGTTGGAGCCCCACTCCCTGGGCCTTCAAGAATTTGATGAATACTTGCTATGCCAGGTGAGCAATTAGCATGCAGGGAATGCCCCAGGGACAGGTGCAGAGGATGGGCCACTGGGATGACAAAGCCAAGGAGCCCTCAGCTGCTTTTCTGGTCAGTCCTGAACACCCATGTGGAGCCAGCTTCCAATCCGTAAGGACCTAGAGGAGACAGTCATTCCAAGATGTTTCCTTAATTCCAAACTCATTCCTGACCCTGAAACAAGAAACAAGAGCCTGGGCGCTCAGTGGGAAAGAGCAGGGAATGCACACAAGGGCGTTGGCAAAGGGAAGCCAGTAATTCAAATCCTGCCATATTATTCCTCCTGTTGTCCTCTCTTCACTTTGGTCCCTTTGGAGGTGGCCCTCGGTTCCCAGGGACTCACTAGTCTGGGTTCTCCTCCCAAGGGAAGAAAAAAAGAAAATACCATGATTGTACAACAAATATAAACAATATGAGGCATGTGTCATTTATTCTAATAGCAAATCTATGAGACGGGGTTATTATTCCCATTTGTGATTCATGAGGGAGTTGAGGTGATTTAAAATAACTCCTCTGATTCAGGACAACAAACTGAGGGGATGGGGGGATGGGGTAGCTGGGTGATGGGCATTAATGAGGGCACGTTTGGTGATGAGCACTGGGTGTCATATGCAACTGATGAATTGTTGAACACCACCTCAAAAACTCATGATGTACTATGTGCTGGCTAATTGAACGTAATTTAATCTGTCTGAAGGTCACATCTCAGGTCGGTGGCAGAGCTTATGATGACCAGAGCAGCCTTGGTTTGGGGTCTATCAGAAGGCTTCCCCAGACAGGCACTTACCACTCATTGTCTGATATTGTGTCTCTGCTTTCATTGTGTTCATCTATTTTTTTCTTTGTTTTAACACTTGCTCCTTGCCTTTTCTATCAACTGTCTTCATAATATATAATTTAAGACAAGAATTCATGTTTAATAATCTCAGTACTTGAATTGCAGAGTGAGGTACCAATTTCACATTGCTCACGCAAACTGGCATATCTTTGAGGTGCCAAATAGCCTTCCAGGGGCTCCCTCACAATGAGGGGAGAAAAGAAATCTTTTTCACTCTTTAAAATCTGCCATCAGCTACCTATCATCTCCCTTACAGGGATGGCTCAGCCTCAACCCTCCTTCCTCGGAGGACCATCACACTTATGTATGTGTTTGGTAGGGCTCTGTCAACCCCAGTGGGCCTCACAGAGCCCTGATGGGTCCCCTTATACAGCATCCTAAATTGGCTTAAGTGGAACATTTATATTGTAACACATCTATTACTGTTTCTCTTCCCAACTGCCTCTGAATTGACAGCTGTTTTTTTTCAGGGAGAGTAAAGGTGAATTTTAAGCCAGAATCAAGGATCTGATTTTTATGCTATCAGGATGGCCCCAGGGAAATATGAATGCTCATTTACAACCTCCCTATTGCCATCCTCCACCCTATCCCTTTGGGCTAAAATAAGCCCCGTCCAGTTCTTGAGATGGTCTTAAGACACTAATGTTGGATATTTCTTTATGCAGAACCCGAACCGGATTTCAAAGTTGTCGACTGCAAGAAAAGTGAAGGCTATTGTCAAGAATATTGTAATTATATGGAAACACAAGTAGGCTACTGCTTTAAAAAAAAATATGTCTGCTGTTTGCATCAGAACTGAGGTTGTTGACATAGAAGCCAAAGCTTGGTCCACCTGCCTGCTCTCCAGGGGTCATAGCACCGACCCAGACACAGGTGTTTTTGGAGAAGAGGCTGAGCATGGAGTTGCTGGGGTGCTATCATTTGATCTGGACAGTCTGGACATTCTGTAGTAACAAAAGAAAAGAAAACCAGCTCTACCTGACCATAGAGAAAGTGACTTAGCCTGAGATGGACAAAATCTTCAAAAATCACACAGCTTTTAATGTAATAAACTTTCACAGGAAAGCATTCAAGTAATTCCTTCTGTTGTTTCAAAAATATTTTTTGAGTTCCTATTTTTCTCCCCAGGCACTGAGAAATGTAACAAATTGGAAACATGAATATGTGGGGGCGACAAACACCCAAAGAAATAAAAATAATAAAATGCCACATATTTTATAACGTGCATATATCCAAGGCAATCATTGGAACAGATAAATACAAGAGATGTAAGAAAGGATTCCTGGGGAAATGTGAGCAGGGTTTTGGAGGATGAGTAGGAGTGTGCTCATTGAAAGAGAGGCAGAGATTTGTAGGCAAAGGGTACGGTTTGCAGAAAGGCATGGAGGAGACGTGAAAGAATGGGTGTGCTGAAAAAATGGTGAGTTCAGTGTCACTGCAAAAAAAAAAGGGATGAACTCCAAGTGTCAAATGAGGAGGTTGTAGGAAAATGGTGTGAAGTTGTCAAAGAAAATAAATATTATGCTCAAGACCTCAGGCTGCTAAGCAAGAGGAGGTTATCAGGCACTCCAGGGGAGTGACATCGTCATATTTTCAAATTTAGAATGTTCCTTCTAACGAAAGAACTGGGGATGTATTGGAAATGGGTGAGATCAGAGGCAGGAACACAGGTAAGAGCTGATGGCAACGGGGCAAGTCCAGGGACAGCCATTCAGCGACCAAGGTGATCATGGTGAGGAAGGGGAAAGGATTGGAGGGGGTGCTGCAAGGACGTGGAGGTCACAGGTTTGGTGACAAAGAGGAAGGAAGGACATGGGGCAGAAAAGAACTGTGTTAACTGATGCAGCACACACGGGATGAGGGCGAGCAGGAGGGACCAGACTGGCTCTGGACACGTTGCGCTGGAAGGCCTGAGGCATCCACGATGTCCAGCGGGGACTTAATGGGACTGACACGGATTCTAGGAGAGACGCGGAGACAAGAAATCAAAGTGGAAAACTTGCAACCTATGGTGCAGGGGCAGCTCGTGGGGCAGCAGAGGGACCACGCTGAGCGATGCTAATGGTTCAGGGAGGCACAGAACAAGGGCAGCCTCTGCGGGACACCGTGGGGCTCTGAGAGGGGATGTGAATGGCATGAAGCAGCCTCCGTCCAGAAGATGAGACGGGGAGCATTTGGTGGAACGGACGGTGGGTAGTCCAGGAAAGGAAGGGTTCTGTGTTGAGGGTAGAGGAAGGGATAAGGCAGAAGCAGGAAACTCGTTTGGAGGGTCTCGCAGCAATCCAGGTGAGACACAAGAGTGGCCGGGCCATGGAGGTGATAAGGCATCACATTCTGCACAGGTGAGGTAGGAGCTAACGTTGGATTTGGGGTATGAAAGCAAGAGGGGAGGCAGGGGCGACAGCTTGTCCTAGCAGAAAGCCCCAGATCCGTATGTAGCTTGGCCTCCTGAGTCCATTGTTCTCCGACGTTCCCTCTCCTCTGGTGTTCTGAGTCCCGGGGACAGCGGCCTTTCATTTCTCAAGTGCCACGTGACCTCCCCCAGTCACCCTTGGCACAAGCTGAGCTTCTGCTTTGGGTTCCTCCTGCGCTGCCACCACCCCTTCATCTGATCTACTCATCTTCAGAGGGAGGTTAGAGTGCTTGTATCTGGAACGGCACCCCAAGACCAGGGCAGACCCCACTGTTGCCCTCGCTGTCCTTATCAGGACCACAGGGAGGTAACAGCAGGACTGTCACATGTCTAACGCCCAGATGACGAGCTGCCCGCCATGAACCGAGGGAGCGCACTGGACCCTTCGTTGCCACACTGAAGAGCTTGGCACGTTTTATACATAATACCTGCTCAGTAAGTGTGAGTGAGTGTAAGAATGAAGACAGAGAGTCACTGGGGCAGAGGGCACTCAGGGAGGGGTCTCAGGCCCTTTCCTGTCCTGCGGTGTTCACCGGGAGTCCACTCTGTCTCATGAGTAGTCCTGGCTTGGCTAATCTGCCAAGGGAACTGTTTTCCATCCAGAGAAGTTAGATGCCATATTTACATATCCTACCACTTCCAAGTCTCAGTGCCAAGCTTTGCCTTCGTATTTCTTTTTTTTTTTTTCACTGTTCAAAATTTATTTGGTATTTTAGTTAGTATGACACTTAGGATAGTTGGTTGCATTGTCTTTTTACATTATATGGCCATATAATAAGATCCTTTAGAACAGTTATGCACAATACATGCAATACTGAATCTATACATTGGATCCCAGGATGAGACTGACTGGAAAAGATGGATGAGGCATGTCAGGTGTTGGGGGAAGGAACCAGAAGTGACAGAACACACAGTAAACACACATCTGGTATGAAGAGCAACTACAGCTATGCAGTATTGGTAGTGATGTCTCTGAGATGGTGGGGCTAACTTACACGGACCAGCTCAGGGCTACAAAGCCAGGTATCATCCAGCATCGGGATACAGCTGCAGGGTTTGGTGAACCATTCCTATTTGGAGCTTTAGGAAACGAATGTTTTTTCTTAGGCCATTTTAATATTACTCGAGTAGCAGATCAGATAATAAGGACAATATACACAACCTCCAACTAAAATCCTGTTGTAGTCTAGACAGTGAAGTGGAACATTATAAAACTTTAAAACTGCAGCTCCTTTTGGATCCCCCAAAGTGTATCTGCCCTCTTCTTCAAACGGGCCTCCTCCTCAGGAGTCAGGGTCACCTTCACAACATCAGAAATTCCATTCTGTCCCAAGATGCAAGGAACGCTAAGGAAGACATCATCTTTAATTCCATACGGACCCTTAATCATGGTGGGAATTGGATGCACCGGCCTAAGATTCTTCATTATACTTTTGGCCAGATCTGCCACAGACAGTCCAATGGCCCAGGAAGTGTAGCCCTTCAGTTTGATCACCTCATAGGCATTGCCAACCACCTGTTTGTGAACCTCTTCCCACGGTTCCTCATCTGCATCAGTGCCTAAGTCAGGGTGCAGATTCTGCAGAGAGACACCAGCAACGTTCACTCCACTCCATACAGGCACGCTGGACAATTTTTGGTGTTCTAAGGAAAAGGCTGCCGTGCTGGAGGTCCATCATCTCTCCCTTCAGTTTGTCTTCCATGACATCAACAAGAGCAAGTTCATCTGCCAAGTCCTTCAGTAAGATACTGATGGCACAAGCCATGCCAACAGCACCAACCCCAACAACTGTCATCTTATTCTGGGGGGTGTGTTCTTCCTTAAGAAGATTCTGAATCAGCTGATCTTTGAGAGTTGCCATTTTGGACTTAGAACCAAAAGGAATTGGGAGTGCACATCGGGCGGGCAGGCGGGCGTCAGCGCCGCACGAGGTTGGATCCAGACTTGGTGGCGGCGGCTCCGACACTCTGCCTTCGTATTTCTAATGAGGTCCTGGGAGGATTGCAGTGGACACATTTTCTGTGACTAGAATGGAAAACCTGGAGGACTACAGGAACCGTCCCAAGGATGGTAGGAGCAAGAACCCCAGACAGAGTCACCCTTTGTGATAAGGGGCAACTACATAGGCCTTCCTTCCACCATCTATCCTAGAGCTAATAAACCTATGAAATTCCCGATTTTACTCAGATCTTGAAGGACAGGGAGGACCTCCAACAACACTTGCTTTTCAAAAGTAACCCACCAACAAAAATCAATCTGGATAAACAGACCCTGTGTCCTCGTGTGGTTTTATAGAATATTGTAAGCTGGGACACAACAGGAGACAGGCCTCCACGTACAAGAACCGTTGCAGGAAACATAAAGTGAGGGTAGAGAATACTCCACGCCTCATCGGTAAGACAGCAGCCCCGAAGGAGGTAGGGTTGGAGGACAGGACCACGGCGGCTCTGCCAGGAGAGAGGACCTAACCTCCGTGGAGCAGGGCACTCGGTCTCCTGCAGCTGTAGGATCAGGGGCCCACTGCGCTCTTGTTGGAGTGGAGTTTCTTCAATGGACGGAACAGGGAACGGGGCCCCAGACAGTGAGTGCCCCCTTTGGTCTGCCTGTTTTCTCAAACAAGGAATCATTCACATGGTCCCTCCTCACCAGCACCCCCAAACCTCCTGAGCCATGGGACATAAGGCAGAGGAGGTGGCATCCAACAGGACGGGGTGGGCAGACATCACCCATTTGTGTCCCTGCTTCATTGTGTCTCTGTTTCAGAATTTGCCCTCCATTAACCAAACTCAATCACATTTCACTTCCATTACATGTATCCCAAGGACCAAAGAGCAAATTTAGGGAAACTCTGCTTAGCGGTCACCAGGAAAATGGCATGTTAACTGTAACTTTCACTTTTGAGTTAAAACGACATATATGAGGGGCACCTGAGTGGCTCAGTCGATTAAGCCTCCGACTCTTGATTTTGGCTCAGGTCATGACCTGGGGTCCTGGGATTGAGCCCCTCATTGGGCTCCCGGCTCAGCAGGCAGTCTGCTTCTCTCCCTCTCCCTCTGCCCACTCACGCTTGCATGTGTTCTCTCTCACTAAAATAAATAAAATAAATCTTTTTTTTTAAATGACATCTATGAGATCCCTATATGCAAGTGTATGTCATATCACCCTTTTCGTTTTACTGACTGTATAATATTCCACTGTATGGATGCACCATACTTACCTTATCACTCCCCTGTTGACAGGTTGCTAGAGTCTTTGTTCTGACATTACACACAACAATGCTATAAGCATTTCATCTTAGTTGTCTTTAAGAGAATGTGTTTGGTACTGAGAAATGGCAGGGTTAAGCTGGAGAGTGTGTGTGTTTAAAATCTTAGTACGTACAAATCGCCCTTTAGAAAATGAATGTCCATTCATATTCCCATTAGAAATGTATTAAAATATCTGTTTCTCCACACTCTTAGATAATGGAGACTCAATTCTGGAATCAGGTAAACCCTGATTACTGTGTGGTTAAGCATTTTTTCATTTGTTTATTGGTCATGTTTTCTCTTCTGTATGCTTTAATAATTTTGTTGGGTTACCACTTCATTTTTATCTATAGATACATGTTCTTCTCATAGGTGTGATATTTAACCTTAGGTATTTTTTGCTTCCTTACCTCCCTTCTCTCTTTCTGGAATACCTACTGCTTAAACCCTCGTTGTCCTGGGACCATCTTCCTCATCTATCATCTTTTGCTCATAATTTCCATGCCTTTCCATTTTTGCTCTCAACTTTCAATTTGTAATTTTTTTTTTTTTTAGATCACCAATCTCTCCTTTGATATTGCCTTTCTATTTTTCATTCTTTGGGGAGTTTTCAGGTTCAGATATTAGATTTTCATTTATTTTTAAATATTCCTATTTTTGCAAATAGTCCTTCTTTCTCTCGAAGTATGCCTTTCTCATGGGATCCTGTTCTCATCTTATTGATCAAAGTGTATCTTCTCAAATTTCATCAAGAATAAATACACATTAACTCTAAAAAAAAATTTATCTACATTTTCTCCGTTGAAATGGCACCTACTCGAGTCCAGTTCAGTCTCTCCTACTTTGTTAAAATTCTCATTCTCCTTAAACTTATGGTCATTTCGTACCGACTGCTAAGCCCTACTCTTCCAGCAGACCGGCGATAGAGGTTTCCTTGACTAAGTAAGAAGTGCGGGATGTGTTTCACGAACAGAACCCCTCTGCTGTTTATCTTAGAATTTTGAGCATGTTGAGCTCAATGTTGAGCATCCCTACTCAAAAGCAGTTTCAGGGATCTCTTCATAGATCCATAGTGAAGAACTAGTGGAATTTGCTATGAAATATGTATAAGTGGTGAGTATTTTTAGGCTCAAGTTCTTTTCGTAAAATAACACGTTACAAACTTTTGAGCCCATCACTCTCTCTACATCCTTCTTTAGCTTTCATGGGTTACAAATCCTCCCTGCTCATCACAAGGAAAAATACATTTTTTTCTTTTCTTTCTCATTTTTTGTATCTATATGAGATGATGGTTGTTAACTAAACCTGTGGTAATTAATTTATGATATATGCAAGTCAAATCATTATGCTGTACACCTTAAACTTATATTACTGTGCTGTACATCAATTATATCTCAATAAAACTGGGGAAAAAAGAGAAAAAAGATCATCACTTCTGATATTGATGATATATCAATAAAGTAAGGATCTTTGTTATTTCTCTTCTCCTGCTTGGTTTAGGCTTTATTTGCTGTTCTTTCTCTAGCTCCTTTAGGTGTAGGGTTAGGTTGTGTACTTGAGACCTTTCTTGTTTCTTGAGAAAGGCTTGTATTGCTATATACTTTCCTCTTAGGACCGCCTTTGCTGCATCCCAAAGATTTTGAACTGTTGTGTTTTTATTTTCATTTATTTCCATGAATTTTTTTAATTCTTCTTTAATTTCCTGGTTGACCCATTCATTCTTTAGTAGGATGCTCTTTAGCCTCCATGTATTTGAGTTCTTTCCGACTTTCCTCTTGTGATTGAGTTCTAGTTTCAAAGTATTGTGGGCCAAATATATGCAGGGAATGATCCCAATCTTTTGGTACCAGTTGAGATCTGATTTGTGACATAGGATGTGATCTATTCTGGAGAATGTTCCATGGGCACTAGAGAAGAATGTGTATTCTGTTGCTTTGGGATGGAATGTTCTGAATATATCTGTGAAGTCCATTTGGTCCAGTGTGTCATTTAAAGTATTGATTTCCTTGTTGATCTTTTGCTTAGATGATCTGTCCATTTCAGTGAGGGAGGGTATTAAAGTCCCCCACTATTATTGTATTGTTGTCGATGTGTTTCTTTGATTTTGTTATTAATTGGCTTTTATAATTGGCTGCTCCCCTCTGAGAAACAAACTAAGGGTTCTAGAGGGGAGGGGGGTGGGGGGATGGGTTAGCCTGGTGATGGGTATTAAAGAGGGCACGTTCTGCATGGAGCACTAGGTGTTATACGCAAACAATGAATCATGGAACACTACATCAAAAACTAGTGATGTAATGTATGGTGATTAACATAACATAATAAAATAAAATTTAAAAAATAAATAAATTACATTAAAATTAGAAAAAATAGAGAAGAAAATAAAGGAGATGCTATGTTCTAAAAAAAATAAATCTTTTGTGCTATTGTTATGTATGGGTATCTATCTGGGTTATAATCAAGCTTCTGCAGCTCATACAGACAAAACTAGGTGCATAAATAGACCTCCTTCAGGAATTCTGCCTTTTCAGGCTTCTTTCTGGATAATTGGGCTACACACAGACATACTCATGCAAGGCTGATATTTAAGGGGTAATGAAGGCATGGTGAAAACCAGTACTAACATATAAAACCAGAAGTATTGCCAATTTACATAACTTCTTTGGGAAGTAATTTTTTTATTATTATGTATGCAAGAGAGGAGATACTTGTGCTCCTTGGCTCAGTTATTCTGTTTCTCAGAAATGACTGATCTTCAGTGGGTGCAAAGTTACGGTTATGCAAGATGAGTCAGTTCTAGCCGTCTGCTGCACAACATTGTGTCTATGGTTGAAATACTGTGTCGTGCACTTAAACATTTCTTAACAGGCTAAATCTCATGTTAAGAGTTCTTACCTCAATTTAAAAAAAAAGGTAATTGTCCTCAGGAAATAACAAAAGTATTTTGAGAAACTTTTTGAAAAAAAATCTCAATGTTCTAACTAGAACAATTATCTTAGCAAGCTATGGTATATCTACTTAATAGGATATATAATATATATCCCTTAGGTATAATAAACAGAAAAGCAAGTAAAAACCATTAAAATGCATAAGATAAAGATTTCAAGGCAATTTTCTCTTAGAAAATTCAAGAGACAAATGTTCATATATCTGATGTAAAATTAATTGTGATAAGTATGTCCAAAAGCAAAAAAAAAAAAAAAAAAAATGGATTTTAGGCCACAACATTAAGATTATTGGCGATTTTTAATTATTTTATCTTTGAAAATACCCTGTCAAGTTATTGCATAACTCTTAAATTTTATATATACATTTAAAAAGATAAAATAAATGTACCTAAGGATAAATATGTATGTATATATGTACAAAGACGTACTTTGATTGTAGACAAAGACATTGCACCAAGAAGGTCCTAAATCTAACATAAGGAAGAACTTCTGGGTATTAAGACTATAAAACATTAAAGCAAGTTCCCCAGAGAGATTCTGGAACCAACTTTGGGATTCATAAGAATCAGGTAACAACTGATATTTTTCTACCACCTACAGTAATTTTCGCAGTCCTGCTTGGATGCCGGAGTCCAGCTCCAGCCGGGGTGGGTCTCTCGTAGGAAAGGACGGCGTCGGCGAATGAGGAGACAAAGACACAGGATCAGGTTGCAAGCATCTCCTCCTGACAGCCTCGGAGGAACTTTATTTATATGTTAGGATTTTTTTGTTTTTCCACACTTTCGTAACATATGATTATTTTTTTTTACAATTTATCGAGATAATCTTAGATCATTTTCTGGATTACAGACATAGCCTTCTTTCATTTTTCCTTTGTAATGATTAACATGACCTTTATTGATTTCCGCTTATTGACTTTTGCTAAAACTAAAAAACAATACGCAAAGAGAAAGGTGCTAGACAGAGCGTGACCGTCTTGCTATTTTGTTCTATAGCGCAGGAAATATGGTGAACTGTGGAACAGCCTGAGCTGTTCCTTTCTTAGAATCTTGCCGTGTCTGAGGCGCCTGGGGGGCCTCGTGGAATTAGTTTCATTATGATTGCTTGGATAGGCGTAACTAAGATGAGTAGTCACTTTATCATGAAACCCCAGAAATATTCCCACAATTACAAAGGTTGCCATAAACAAAATGAGAGAGAAGAGCGGGAGCCAGCTGTGGAGTTTTCAGGATCGTCCCCCATACTTGGACCTTGTCAAACAGCATGAGTAGCTTGGCTCGCGCCACTTGGAGACCAGGGAATGAGCACTGTGGGCTCTCCAGGCAAGGTCCGAGTCAGCAGCTCTGTTGGTTACACTTGTGTTGTACTTTTCACAGAAGCCTGCTTCGTGCAGGACCCTGAGGATGGCAAGGCTTTATGGACACCAGTTGTACCCCTGGTGGGAAGAGACCTTTGAGCTAGCAATTGTTTTTGGTCATTACAGGACAGTCATACCACGCCTGGCTGCCTCCATTTCTGCTCTCCACACCCACCTTGCACACACAGTGTCCTGCCTCCCACTGCACCCTGGGCCTTCCATGAGCTTTGATCCCTGTGACCCATCCATCCCCCAGAGCGTCCCTTCATCAAAGAATCTATTTTCTCCTCAACACCCCAGGTCTGCTGGGGTAGGCGCCGGGTGGGCAGGCTCGTCAACCAAATCCTATGACTTGGCTTCCTATGCCTTTAATAACAGCCACGCCAGGTTTTTTCTACCTGTCCTCACATGTGGTGGTCACCATAGCCTGCAGGCTTGGACTGACTCAGCTTAACTCTTGGGTCAGAGGAAATTACCTTCCTGGACCCAGGGAGTCCCCTAGTCATAAGTACAAAAATTAAAATTAGTATGTCCAAATGAAGTGAAACTGAGATCATTAACCCAGTGTCTGTCTCTTTCTTGATAGACCAAAATAACTCCTGGGAGTTGGACGACCAACATTAGCGTTGCCTATGAGGAAAGCAGGGATCGGGATCCACCCGGGCTGCGGGGAAAGGACATAGAGCCCAGTTAGGAGACAGGAGTCTGATTAAACGTCTCTTTAGGTCTAAGTGCATCAGTGGAGGCTGTGGTTAAGCATGGGGCTTTGGGGAGAGCAGGAAACCCTCGAGTCTGGTTCTCTCTCTTCTGCTTGCTTCCTATGGGTCCTTTCTGTGATTTGCCTCCACTCTGCTCTTCTTCTCTGGGGGTTCCGAGAACACCCTTAGAGAATTCATTGCTACCCCCCACCTGTTTATCCGAGGCACTTGAAATGGGCCAGTTATTGTTCCCTATTTCATTGTAGGACATATTAAGGGCAGAGTTAAGTGATCCAACCCAAATCAGGTGGTGATCAGATGACATATCCAGCACACTAACCCAGCTCACTTCAAGCCAGAAAAGTCCAAGTGTGGGCTTTTTTTGTCTTACACGACACCGACGTTTCTAAGAGAAACACACAGATGTTTCTCAGAATGTTTCCTGGCCACAACCTCAGAGAGATGGACCCTGGCCAGGATGGGGGCTCAAGCTCTGGGGAAAGGCACTGTCCCTGCAGGAGGGCATGTGACTCTGTGAGCCCCAGATGCCACTAGATGTGGGTGTGTGAGCAGAGGAAATAGCCCTCACCAAGAATGCTGATGCTTGGGCCCTAGCCTTGACTCTAGTAATAATTGTGTCGCTGCTTTGTGTAACCCCTGATGGGCAGAGTGGGCAAACATGTCCTTCTCAACCCAAGCTCTTCGTGACAATCAGTGAGTTGTATTTGTAAGAACAAAAATTAAAATTAGAATGTCCAAATGAAAGGAAACTGAGAGCTATTTCTGTAAGTGACCCAAGTACAATACCTCAGCAGACAAAGGAGGTGTGATTGCAGGAGCTTGGTGCTCTCTCCTGTGATGAATTATGTTGAGCCTAGAAGAGAAAGAAAGTCCTATGAAGTAAACAAGACAAGAATCTGGTGTAGGACTCTTGGAAAATGACAAATGACCCTTAGCCAAGGGTCTGGTGAGATTGTTAGCCGCACAGGGGGTTGTAATATAGAGGATCAACTACAGAATTGAGTTAGGACAGTGGGAAAAAAGCCCCAAAGGAGTTTCTGGAGCTAGGAGGAAAGGAGGTTGGTTATGTTGATCAGTCACCTTTTGTCTTTATTTGAAGCTACAGGAAAAAAGACAAAAGGAAGACACGGGAGAAAGGGCCTACGTAGATTTTTGGGTAAGAGGAAGTCAGTGGAAAGATCATTTCAAGGGGATATTGTGCTAAGAATTGTTAGCCAAAGAGTAAAAACAGTTACCCCCAGCCAAAATCGGGTGGTGGAGACCCAGGTTATTATTTCCTTTGGTCCAAACCCAAGGGCTGTGTTGACCCAATTCAAGTGGCTGGGAACCACACACTTGGTGAAACTTCTGATGAATGGAGGGAATGGTCCTACCTTAGACAATCAAGGCACTCTTCTATGATTTTCAGGGGAGCATGAGATTGTCCCACTGGAATAGTGGAAGCTGAAAATTCTGTTTATTTCTCCAGGAATAAAAAGGAGGATGTGAAGCACAGTATGTAGTAAAACAGACACATGGGGAGGAAGAAATGCTTCTGAAAAGGTAAGAAGCCAGTCTGGCTTGAGGAAACCTGAGTATGAACATAAGTACAACTTTGAGAGCAGAAAGGCGAATCTAGCCAACCCACGTTTTTCACTAAGAGATGTAACTTCCAGAATCAACAGAATTGTAAAGCCAGAGAGTCTTAACTTTAAAGGGCACAGCCAAGCTTTTGGTCCTCAGGACACAGGAAAATGGGTTTGAACCTGACAAATTTAAAGGAAGAAACTGGCATCTAGCATTCCTTTTCTTAAAAAAAACAAAAACCAGTGTAGCATAGAAACAAATATAAATGTTATCATCTTTTCAAGAATGGCATTTGGATGGAATATTTTCTGATTCCTTGAATATTTCAGGGTGATTTTCTCCTTTAACCCATGAGAGATAAATCAGCCATAAAACCAAATCCTTGCAACACAATTTTCCTCTTAAAATCTCAAAGGCGCCATTCCTCATCTGGTATTTCGTGTAGTGTAAAACACACAAGGCAGGTCTGCTTTTGTTCTTTTGCAGGATGCCCAATTTCGGCAGGTTTCTTTTCTTTTCGCTTATTCTTCAAACATTTCATTTAGTCATATTTAACTGTAATTCTCATTTTATTAGTTTCATCTGAAAAATTAGTAAACCCTACTAACTGGCTTATTCTGATAACTTTCTAATTCACATACGATTTCAAAATTGTATTTTAACATTATTTCTTTAAAATAGAAGGCAAGTGGGTGGGGGGGATGGGTGAAGCAGGCAAAGGGAATTAAGAGTACACTTGTTGTGATGAGCACAGAGTGATGTAGGGAATTGTTGAATCACTATATTGTATCCCTGAAACTAATATAATACTGTATGCTAATTATAATGGAATTAATTTTTAAAGAAAAATATCAGTAATTTCTTTTAATTTTAAAAATAAAGATATGAGAAGTGGTGAACCATATGGTCAAAATCAATTGCAAATGTATTGAGGCAGGAAAGAACTTGACAATTGAGACACTAACAATTGTTGGGATATAAACATTGAGCCCAGTGCTCAGCAAGGATGCAGTAATAATTCAGCAAGAGTCACATCATTTCTTCTGATTTCCCCTATACATTTCTCATTAAAAATTAATTCACCTTTTAAAATTTGTAATTGTATTGTCATAAGAACACTTCACATGCCATCTATCCTCTTAACAAATTTTAAGGGTACATTATTGTTGACTCTAGGTACAGTGTTGTACAGTAGATCTCTAGAGCTTATTCGTCTTGAGTAAGTGAAACTTAATACCTGTTGATCATTAACCCCCATTTCGCCCTCCTTCCAGCCCCCCATAACCACAATTCCACCTCCTTTCTTCTTTGAAAACTTTCTGTTTTCATCCCAGGGATCATATAGCCACGAGGTTGGCTCACCTGGCTTTCTTTGGTGTCTCGCCTTCTCTAATAACTTTCCTACCACGTCTTTATTCCCCTTCTGTCTGGAATGCCAACTCAAATTTGACCTTCATGCCATTAATTCAACTTCCAGAGGATCAATGTTCCTTGCCACCATAAACTTTTCTTTGCTCTTCCAATTCATTGTTTTTATCTTAGCCCGCCATTCGATTTCACCTTGTTTGGTCCTTAGAGACACTTGCTTCTAATTAGTAGATGCTATGGCTTTTTTTTTTTTTTTTAATACATGAGACAGGATTGTCATCTGATTCCTGCAACTGAATCTTTTCCCCAAAATAAATGGCTTGCTTAGTCTTCCCAATAATATTCCAGTATCTTTATTTTGCACCTTTTTTTCTTATGCTTTGTGTTGATTTGAATTCTATCTCTACTGGAAAATATGTGAATTCATTCAACAGTTATCCATTGAGCGCCTACTGTATGACAAACACTGTTCTAGGTCCTAAAGATAAAGTAAAGAACCAACCACACAAAACCTCTGCATGAATGGAGTGTACATTCTCATGGGGCAAATAAGTAAGTGGAAAGAGCAATGGCTTCACTCACCAGAGAGCAGTGGAGCCCTATCTCAGAGCCACCTGGATGGCAGCTGGGTGGGATTCTCAGCCAAATTCTAACCATCTAGTACTCATTTAGTGAAATGGTGAGACTGAAATTAGAAATAAAAACTCTACGAGTCATCGGGCAGCAACACCACTTTGCTATTATTGTCATTATTGTTATTCTTATTTCTAACGGACATCCTAGTTCCTGGGAAGTGGTGTCTCTGTGGTTTGAATTGCATTTCCCGAATAATTACTGATGTTGAATACCTTCCCTGTGTTTGTTGGCCATTTGCATTTCTTCTCTGGAGAAATGTTTATTCAAGTCCTCTGCCCATTTTTAAATTAGGTTGTTTATCTAATTATTGTTGAATTATATCAAGGTTTTTTTAATATATAAAAATGTTTTGCCACTCTCAAATGTTTTCAAACCCAAGGACATCTTTCATCTCTCCTTCCACCATCTTCTTCTGTATGAGTAAAATGCACACCAGAATAATTATCTTCCATGTTGGGACAAATTGAGGTTTAGTTCCTTTCAGCCCTGTAATTATAAGAACCAATGAGCCTACGACCAGATTAATGAGATTATTCAATGAGCTTGATTTCCTAGTTTGTCTTCTGTTGGGATGGCATGCCTAATTCTCCAACACTACTCATGAAATTCTTCCTTAATGGTTGTATCTGAATCTGTGACTTGGAAATAATAGATCTGCATATAAAGAAAAAAGTGGGTGATAAATTCTAATATAATACTGTTCATGTATTTCTCTCCCAGGTGAGCTACCTTTCTAACATAGCTCATAAAATTTCCAAACTATACAGAAAACAATTTCCAAACTCTAATCTCACAACTACTTGAGTGCTGCCTGGACTGCTAGAAAAAATATACCATCCACGTTTACCTTAAATCTTTTCTAAATCAGATAAGTCTAATTAGCAAGAAAGAACACAAAGTACGAAACATGCTTCTTATGGTTTCTCCTACCAAGGTGACTTTTAAAAAACAACCCATATATTTGGATATATACATGCTAGAATTTGTACAGAACAGTAATTCTTGTATCTCATAGCTATACTTTCTCCATCCATGGAAGTGGATTCAGAATTACAATCATTCATTGGAAGTTGTGAACTTAAGATATGTTCTTGGTGTGGAAGCCAATTTTCTCAAGGATCGAATTGAGATGCTTATGCCTTTTTCACAATGGGAAAATCTGGAGATGTGTTCAGAATAAATGCTCCAGAGAAAAAGAATTTCAAATTTTAACAGATTTCTCATAGACTATTTGACCCACACACATATACATCTTGGTATCTATTTTATGATTACTTAGTTCATAGTTACTGATAGGGTGAACTTTTGTTGGCAAAGAGAGAAAAGGAACATTTAGTTCCCAAATAATTCCTCCTTAACTCCTATTTTCACATTTTTTAAAGATTTCATTTATTTATTTATTTATCTATTTATTTTGAGAGAGAGAGAGAGAGAGGGCTCCGGGGGAGGGGCAGAAGGGGAGGGAGAGGAAGAGGGAGAGAATCCCAAGCAGACCCCATGCTGAGTGCGGAGCCCAATCTGGGGCTTGATCTCATGACCCTGAGATCATGACCTGAGCCAAAACCAAGATCGATGCTTAACTGACTGAGCCACCCTGAGGCCCCTCCTTAACTCCTATTTTCACAGGTGTTTTTATAAGGTACAGAAAAGCCAGTGAATCAGGGTAACCTTTATCAGAACCCACACTGTCTTTGTTTCCTCTTTCTGGTCCTGGAATGTCCAAAGTGAACTTCTGGCCCTCACCTCTTCTGGCCACCCACATTGCTCACCTGTGCCCTTGCTCACCTCCAGAAAACTGGGGCCACCACCTGACTTCTCATCGAAATCCATTGTCTGAGTAAGACGCATGGTCAGATAGTGTTGTGGATGGCATAAATCAGATGGGAGACCACCTAAAAGAACTCATATGCAGCTCTTATAAAAAATGAGGAAGCTCTCCATGCACCTCATTAAAAAATCTCTAAGGTACATCATATAAAAAAGGCAAGTCCAGAGTAAGAAGTATAGTCTGTCACTGCTTCTACAGGAAGGGGCATAGAGATTCATCTCTGTGTATGAACACATGGAGAATGTCTGGAAGGATGGATAGGAAACTAGCAACAGCTATCATGAAGGCCTGGAGAATGGGATTGGAAGAAGGCTTGTTTTTCATTTCTTAGTAAGTGAATTTTAAGGGAAATAAACCTAAGTTTATTTGATGCTGGGTCCTAAGCCAAATAGGGGCAGAATGAGTAGCTACAGCAACTGGGCATTTTAGCGTCATCTGTTACATAAAGCTGCGTGGAAAGCTGTCTTTCCAGACCCAGCTCTAATGACATCCTCCTTATAAAGCCTCGCCTGGCGTCCCCCGAGGCGGGCTCCATCCTGCGGCCCCAGTACCCTGCAGAGCCTGCCCCTTGTGTCCCGCTAGGCTGCCCCCTCTTTCAGTCAAGACAACTTTGTCGAATGAGAGAAGACTCTACCTTCTTCCTTCCTCCGCCGAAGTAGACAACTTCCTGACTTTTAATACATAAATTAGATTTGCCACGTTTAAACAAAAAATGTTGTATGTTGTGTCTGGGTTTTTTTTTCATGCAGGGTGTTTGCGAGGCGCATCCGTGCTGTAAGCATCTGTGGCCGTGGCTGTTCTATGTTCACTGCTGTGGGGGAAGTGCCTTACTGGTTTCATTACTGGGTGGAATCCACTACGTGGGTTGTGTTCTGTTGATAGCTATAGTGAAGGGGGCTATAACAACACTCTTGGGCACGTCTCTCGGTGCACAGGGGCCTACATCTGTTGGGTATACACCTGGGAGTGTATTCCCGTGACCAATTCATGTGCTCATACCGCCCAAACAAAAGCTTCCTGAGGGCAGGAAACGTGTTGGCACATGGCCGTCTCTGTCCCCCACCACAGCACCTGCTCTACGGAGCCCCTCACAGCTGTTGGTTCTCTTTCCAGGGCAACCTTGGTATACCTAGCCGCCGGTCAAGCCCTGCTTCTCCCAATACCAAGAAGCTTGTCTATTTTTAGGCAGAAAGGAAGAGTATCCAGTACTTTCTGCCCACAGCCTTACTCAGTAGACCAGATAAATGTGCTCATTCCTGATCAGTGTTCCCAAAAACCTATAAATGTCCCATTTTTGTGTCCTTTGTACTCCACTCCACTGTTTTGTTGGCTTGGTTTTTCTGCACAGGAGGGCTGGCAAAGCTGGAGGGAACCTTGAACCATGAAGGTCCTCTTTCTTTTCGCTGTCCTCTTCTGTCTGGTCCAAGTGAACTCAGGTAAATGTCTCCCGGCTGATGCAGAAAGCTGCTGGAGGTGAGAGGGCAGATAGGGCAGGAACCCCAGGGATGAATGTCCATGTGGAGGGCTAGAGTGTCTGTGTGTTGTTAATGGTGCAGGTGGACCCCTCTGGGGCTCAGCTCTGGACTGTTTAGGTCTTCCCTGTGAAGAGTTTTTTAAAAAGTGAAATACGGGTGATCAGGGTCATCTAACACAAGACAAAGGGGCACCTTAGCTCTGATATATTTAGGAAACATTCACCGCAGTCTGAGAAAAGTTCCCAGGAGAAAATGACAGTTACATGAATGTCAGAGCTGGAAGGGACTATGGGTCTTCCATGGTGGCCCTGTGCTCTACAGGGAGGGGACGCCCAGCTCCTGGGAAAGTGATGGTGTATGGCGGGGTGCTCCTCAGTTATAGCCTGAGCAGTGAGTGACTGGTGACTAGGACAGCGTTCCTCCAGCATCCCCTCCTCGGGTGATCAGGTCTGCAGGAGAACACTGAGGCATCGCTGGTTAAACAAACTGTCCAAGGAGAGAGAATTAGCTACTGGAGGAGGTAAGACTAAAATGCAGATCTCCAGGTCCCTACGCTTGTGGTTCTTCTACCTTCATTACTGTGGGGCCCATGTCTTCATGTGGCTGTCCTCCCCAAGCCATGGCAGAGCCCAGGTGATATGGGATCCCAGGGTAGGCCCCAGTTTTTGCTGAGATCTTGCACAAGGTTGTTTTTTACATTGTGCCATACTGGGATTCCTGGGTGGTTCAGTCAGTGAAGCATCTGCCTTCAGCTCAGGTCATGATATCAGGGTCTGGGATTAAGCCCTGTGTTGGGCTCCCTGCTCGCAGGCAACCTGCTTCTCCCTCTCCCTCTGCCTCTCCCCCTGCTTGTGCTCTCTCTCTAACAAATAAATAAATAAAGTCTTTAAAAATAAAATAAAATAAAATAAATGGTGCAAGACCAATACTGTGGGCATTTTGTGGTTTTTGTTGGTTTTTATGGTCATCATAGGTGACATTTGCAGACCTGACATCAGAACTGTCATTCAACCATCTCATTCCCAAATAGGAAGAGCTCTTTTTTTTGAGATAGAATTGACATATGACCTTATACTAGTTTCAGGTATACAGTATAATGATTCCGTGTTTGTATGTATTGTGAAATGACCACCCCAAGAAGCCTAGTCAATGTCCGTCACCACACATAGTTATACCTTTTTTTTCTTGTGACAAATAGAAAATACTTTCCATATAGGGTAGTTGTGCTTGACCTACAAGTTCACAAGTCATGGTGAAGAAAAAGGTTTTCTTTTCTTCTTTTCATCGTAAGACACGAAAACTAAAAATGGGGCCACAAGCTGAGAATCAGAACTATTTACAATTTTCCTAGAGACCGAGACCCACCCCTCCTTTATTCCACTCTGTTCTCTGAAAATTCTTTGTTTTCCCCTAATGCACTAAGTCCTGTCTGTCACCAGGAAGCTTGAGAATCCTGATATAATAATATTGGACAAAATATACACCCTTCTGGAAACATTTTGAGGTATAGGTTATTGTCCGTTTTAAAGCTAAGAAACCAAAGCTCAGTTAAACTGGAACTAGTCCAAAGACTCTGAACTTTGGAGGAATATAGTAAATATTCAGAGTTGGGCTGTGGGCCAGGGTCATCTTTTATTCTCTGTGCCACATGAACTCAATATCAACTCTCTTCTATTGCATCAACAGGGGATATTCCACCTGGAATCAGAGATGTTATCTGCCTTACGCAGCACGGAATCTGCAGACTTTTCTTCTGCCATTTTGGTGAGAAAAAGGCTGAAATCTGTTCTGATCCCTGGAATAGGTGCTGCCTACCAAATATAGACGCAGAAGGAAGAAATAAACCAGAGGTGGATAGCAAAAACAATGGCAAAAGCAATAAAGCTGAGACCTAACATGTAAGCTTCTGGAATGCAGGAGGGCTCTTGAAGCATCCAAGGACTTAGAAGGACATGTGGCTTATCGAAAGTGCTCAATAAATATTTGTTGAATGAATCCGGCAGCAAGGGTGAAGGTCTGATGAAAGAATTTTCCTAAAAGCTTGCTTACTTTACCTTTTCTGTTTTTTTTTCCTTAAAAAAATCTCAGAATTTTGCAATAGCCTACCTCCTTTCCATGTTCCTGAGAGTATCTCTCACTGACCCACAGACAGGGGTGGACTAGAGACCAAGCTCCAGATTGATCTCATCCACAGAGGGACAGAAATGCAGTCAGTCAATCCTCTGGCCCCTTTCTCACCAAATGCCATCTGCCTTATCATCAGACCCAACACCAGCCTCCACCTACCTATGCCCCGGTCCTGACGAGCCTCATCCCCTCCCCTCCCAGCCTCACAACAGGTGACATATAAATAGGAGTTCAGTTTGCAAAAACAACTCAACATTTACTCTTAGGTTATCCCACCTGATGAACACAACACAGTCTTATGGAGGATGTAGAAGCAGCTCCATTTGGGGGATGGAAGGAAAATGAAAACCGAATGGTTGAGTGGACTGCCCAGGTCGGCAGGTCGTTGGAGGGATTCTGATGTGCTCACGATGCAGTGTTACTTCTAAACAACAGACTTCCGAACACCTGTAGCGAGGTAGAGCTTCTATTCACGAAGATTCCTTGCACTTACAACTCACTGCCCTTTGCTTGTCTCTGGATCCTGCTCACACGTGCTGTCTATACCACACCTTTGAGCCAGGCACCCCAAGAGTAGTGAATATTAATTCCAGGTAAGAAATGTCAGAAAATACTTAAAACAATTGTGCTGATGGATGTGGGAGACCCCGTGCCAAGCTTTTTCTAGACTAATAGCTTGAGAAGTTGCCTCATGTCAGTATTCCTGCTCACTGCCTGAATCCGGTCTGCTCATGAATAAGCTGAACTCGAAGAGTCACCTGAAAAATAGACTCTTGGGTTCCTGTCTCGATTCCCAGGTCAAGTGTCAAGGAACATTTGGAGAAATGCCTTGGGCCTCTCCCCAAGCTCTTCTACTTTTTGTTTTTTATGTTCTTTTTTTTTTTTGAAGAGTTTTTAATAACTTTATTAGAGACTATATTGGAAATGTGACCTGGATTCACAATAAAAATTCAAAGTTAGAAAGCTACTAAAAAATGAATATATAGTGATATTTAAAGAAAAATCCAGAGAATAGTGCAAAATACCAAAAGGAGTATAATAAGTAATATTATATCTTAAGATTATTATAATCCTCTTTCTGTCAGTGTTTTATAAGTTTTCAAGAGTAGGAATTAAACAAATATAGAAATATTTAGCCCAAAACATAATTCAAAATATCACAGAAAATGGATTGCTTTTGATCTTGAGACTTCCTTATATTCCCTCATTTCAGGATAAGAAAAATAACTGTTTATAAATACATTCCCCCATGAGCTTACTAGGTGCTAAAATGCTTTATATTTTTCTGGACTATTTCTAGTACTTGAATGAACTGTAATAGTGTTGGTAGGATGGGGAAATTCTTTTTTTTTATTATTATGTTCAGTTAGCCAACATATAGTATATCAATAGTTTTTGATGTCGTGTTCAAAGATTCATTAGTTGCTTATAACGCCCAGTGCTCCATGCAGTATGTACCCTCTTTAATACCCATCACCAGGCTAACCCAACCCCCCACCCCCCTCCCCTCTGAAACCCTCAGTTTGGCTCCCAGAGTCCAGAGTCTCTCACGGTTTGTGTCTTATGTTCTAAATATAACCAGACAGACTTGTGGGGTTGCTAGAGTGGAGCCTCTCTTGCCAGCAGGATTCTCTGTGGAGCGCCTTCTCAGAGGGCTGAGGTCCTTTCCCAGGCCTGGTGTGAATGCCTGCCTGGGAAGGCGGTGGGCTCCTCAGTTAGCATTTGCTCCCGCAACACAACACGGCTCCGTACTTCAGAACAGGCAGATGCTCTGCCCGGAGAATTGTCACTCCGTGCCCAAAACATCTGTCCAGAGCCAGCCAATCTCTTCTCTTGGTCTCCCTTACCTCAAAAATAAAATGAGGGAGCTGCTCTAGACCTCTGAGACCCCATCACATCTCACCAGTCTGTGGGTACGTCCCCCAGCATCCGAGGTGGGGGTCTCGCCTCCATCAAGTGAAGCGAGGAGAGACAACCGGTCTCGCCTCCTTCCTCCGTGGTGTAGTCAGGTTGGAGTCTGCTGGAAACCCACAGCAGAGTCCGGGACTGGTCAGCAGGGGCTTTGCCCGAAGCCCTAAACTCTGCTGTTCACATTTTTCTTGATGGAAATATTTTTCTTTCTTTCTTCCTTTTTTTTTTTTTTTTTTTGTATTATGTTCAGTTAGCCAACATATAGTATATCATTAGTTCTTGATGTAGTGTTCCACGATCCATGAGTTGTGTATAACACCCAGTGCTGATTACATCACATGCCCTCCTTAATGCCCATCACCTGGCCACCCCCTCCACCCACCCCCCTCCCCTCTGAAACCCTCATTTTGTTTCCCGAGTCCAGAGTCTCTCATGGTTTGTCTCCTTCTTTGATTTCTAGTGGAAACTGGGCCTGGTCTGGGGCGCTTGGGTGGCTCAGTTTGTTAAGCAGTAGACTCTTGATTTCGGCGCAGGTCATGATTTTGGGGTCATGAGATCATGATAACTATGTGGGATCATAGTTAGCAGATCCCACATTGGCTCCACGCTCGGCATGGAGTCTACTTTTCCTCTCCCTCCCCCGCTTGCACACTCTCTCTCTAAAATAAATAAATAGGGGCGCCTGGGTGGCTCAGTCATTAAGCGTCTGCCTTCAGCTCAGGTCATGATCTCAGGGTCCTGGGATCGAGCCCCGCTTCAGGCTCCCTGCTCTGCGGGAAGCCTGCTTCTCCCTCTCCCACTCCCCCTGCTTGTGTTCCCTCTCTCGCTGTCTCTCTCTGTCAAATAAATAAATAAATAAATAAATAAAATATTTTTTTAAAAAGGAGGGGCGCCTGGGTGGCTCAGTCAGTTAAGCATCTGCCTTGGGCTTAGGTCCTGATCCCGGGGTCCTGGGATCCAGCCCCAAATAGGGCTCCCTGTTCAGCGAAGAATCTGCTTCTCCCTCTCCCTCTGTGCTCGCACTGTCTCAGATAAATAAATAAAATCTTAAAAAAACAAGAAAGAAAGAAAGAAAGAAAAAGAAATCGGGCCCGGTGTGGCCTTCAATGTGGCAAACGTTATCTTTCTTGAATGGGAAATGTGGATGTGAGGAGGGTGTGTCTCCCCAGTCAGATATGGCAGGAAAAACCACAGCATTGCCCTGCACAAAGCAGACCCCTTGAGGGTTCGCTGAGGCTCAGAGGGACAGACATGAGGTGAAGGTAAGGAAGACTGGGAAGACGGTGGGGTTTCCAGGATGTCCTCAGTAGCCTCCTTTCACTTTCCCTTCTCCTTGGAAGGAACAAGACTGGGCCCTGCACAGACACCTGGATGTGCCCAAGGAACTGGATTCAGGTTCTTGCTTTGCCTCTCTGAAATATTGAATAAATTACCTCATCTCCATGGCAATTTTAAAATTATCCACTC
This sequence comes from Halichoerus grypus, assembly GCF_964656455.1. Lineage (NCBI taxonomy): Eukaryota > Metazoa > Chordata > Mammalia > Carnivora > Phocidae > Halichoerus > Halichoerus grypus. Next base: position 201,503,136 of record NC_135714.1, read on the forward strand.
GCACATGGTCCTATAAATCCCTGGTACGGTTCTAAGTTGAGGTGAAAACTCCCCCAAATGTTATTTCCCAAAGCCAGAACCTACGTTGGCCAGGCGGGGAGCCTGTCGATACCAGAACCGACCACTAGAGGGCGCGCTGCTGCCTTCAGGGCGCGCAAACCGGATTTTATAACGGGGTGTGGGGCTGCTCCCACTGGCTAAACAAAGCAGCTGGTGGGAATCAAATCGGGGCTGAGAACAAAGGGAGCCTGAATTGCCAACCCTTCTAGCCTGCATTTCTTGGCATTAGTTAAATTATAGTGTCTCATTCGTTTCTGCCCCCCCAATAGGTCTGTGGGAATTAATTGAATGGGTCAGGATATGTGCTAAGGCGTCACCGCGCAGCTCTTCTTTGCGGGAGGGGGCAGGCCGGCAGCAGACCTGTGAATAATGAAAGCAGAGCCTGCCTGCTTCCTGCTGCCGCCTGTCTCCCAGAGTTTGACCCCAGCAGTGACCGGAGCTGAGCACCCTGTGCTGTCGGGAGGCAGTAGGAAGGCAGGGGACTCAGGAGAGCATCCCCAGGTTCTAACCGAGTCTGCCACTGAGCTGTGCCCCGGGACTGCCGCCCCCTGGGGTTTATAGGAGAGGCTCGGGTAGGATTGTAAGTACACGTACAAATGGTTGAGTGCACTGATCCTGCCTTTGGGTCCCAGATCTGTTTCAACCTGGGGATTCACGAGCCCTGTCCTTGCTCTGAGACACCTGCCTCACATAGTTAGGCGCAGCTGGGAGGAGGTGCGGGCAAACCCTCCACAGGGGCAAGCCTCTCCTCTTGGTCGAACCAGCGATGGGAGCAAGAACCCTCCACTGACCCAAGGAGGGGCTGAGTTTCCTGATGGTTGGGGGCCCCAGGCAGCCAGCGGGAGGCAGAGGGGCCAGGCCGCGGCCAGCAGGGTCCAATACCTGGCAAGTCTGTACGCTTTCCCCATAGCTCCTTTTTCTGAGGCAAGTATCATCTTGCCCACTGTACCTCTCCAAGACTCAGCCCCCTCTTCTGAGATGACTCAGTATGTAACTAGGAATGACAAAGGTGTTCCTTTCCTACAGTCAAATGGGCTCAAATGCCCCCTCCAGTGGAACCTTCCCTGGCCCCCTGCCCTGCATCCCTGCAAGCAGAATCAATGGCTGCCACTGTGTGCCCCCTCTGCGCAACCCCCATGCCTTCCTCTTACGGGATCTGCCCCTGTGCTGCCATTATCCAGCCATTATCCACGGCCATGTCTGTTTGTCCCGCTCGACTTCGAAGTCCCCTGGACAGGTCTGGGTCTTACTCCTATTTAAACCATTAGTGACCAGCCAAGCACAATGTGAAATGGGTGAACAGATCCTTCTGCCTCGGGCACAGGGAAAAAGGCATGGTTTAAAAGAGCAACCAGCATATAAAAGAGCACTAGAACTCTGCCAGGCAGCGCAGATTAGCTGCAGAGGAAGGTGAGAAGCTTGTCCCCTCGCTACCTCTGAAGGTGAGATGTTGCCACCAGATCCCGCGCCTTGCCAACACCGTGCAGGAGGAGACAAGCACGCTGATGTCATCGAAAGTCTCTCGGGCCAAGCCCTGCGTCCTCACACTGGGCAGAGTCGGGCAGCCCAGCTCCCAGAGTGACTGTCTACCATCTAAATACCACCTGTCTGGGGAGGCAATGCCACAATAGGGGGATGGACTGGGCTTTTAACAAAACAAACAAGAAAAAGAATCTAGTTCAGCACAATTATGAACTTCAGCAGCGAAGGAAACCGAAAGCCCCGGGAGGTGAGAAATCCGCCCATGGTTCTGAGCTACATCCCTCACTTGAGGGAGAAGAAGCATCACGGTTCAGAAACCGTGAATAGCAGGCACGTCTGTAATCCAGAGTGTCCTCAGCGTGGCCGGAGGCCAGATGAACCTGGGCTCTGCAGGCTTCCTTCTCGCTGGATGCCAACCAGGTGGTGCCCCACCTGTGAGTTATTCCCCAGATGACTCCACGGGAGAGTCACGTGTCTCCTCTGCAGGGAAACACGTGCCTGCCCTGGCGAAGTCTGAGAATTCACGCAGGGGAGGGGCCTGGCTGAGAGGTGCTGATGCCCGAGGTCACCCAGAGGGAGGCCTCTGGGGGCGTCCAGAGAGCATCCGTCCGTGACTCAGGCTGGGTCTGCCTGGCATCCGGATCCAGAAGAATTCTCGTGCTAAATGCTGAGGGACCTGGGCTTGTTGTCAAGGTCTCCCTGCCAGTTCCACCTCTGGCAGCTCCTCGGGGCCAGCTCCCGCGCTCCGGGCTCCTCGGGCACCTGTCTCGGTTCATGTAGGGAGCAGGTGTGAGTGTGCTCATAAAACAGATGAGACGCCTAAGGCTCAGAGCTGTGAAGCTACTTACCCAGAGCCACACAGCTCTACGGGAGGAAGTTCTGTTCGGATCTGCCAGGGAGCTAGCAGAATGGGGCATATTATTTTGAGGTTTCAGAGGCTTGCCTGAGGTCATGTAGCGAGCTGATGACAGGTGGACGCTGGGTCCTTTCCCCTCCATCTCATCCCCTCATCCTATAAAATCTAGAGAAAGCAGTGTCCACACGCAGTGTCCCTTCTAGCTCTCCCTAACTTAATACATACTGACGTGAGGGTCCGCGTGGGCTTAGCAGTGATGGTACAAGACTGCATGTTACGAATGGCCTTGTATGTTACACCCGCGATCTGCACTGCGGTGCGAATCATTGCCTGGATTCTAGAGAGGTGGAAACTAAAACTCACTGAGTGAAGAGACCCGCCCGAGAGCACACAGCTAGTGAAGGAGCAGGAAGGGGTTGCTGCCCATGCTTTCCTCTCTTGCCATTTGGGTGACTATGTGGAAGGAGTTTGGGGTTCTGCCAAGGCCCCTGCAACCCCAGATGTGGGCAAGGTAGGAAATGCGTTACGGGCTTTCCACCAAAACATCCCCATCTCCCTGTCCCGTGTTCGCATGAGCCCGCTCCATCCTTCCACCTGAGCATCCAAGGAGACGTTGGGATCTGTTGTTAGCATCTGAGAAGAACCAGAGATGCAGAAACTCTGGCTTGAGCCAGCCACAGAAGCCCACTGTGGCCTTCTCTTACCTGGGGAGCCGTCAGGTGTAGGCGTCCCCTCTGCACCTTGGGCAGCGGAGGGGGATGGGTGGGCGCAAGCGTGAGAACCACCTGCCAGGGCAGCTGAGGCCGGGCTGTAGCCCTCCAGCCGTGGCCATGGCCGCAGGGTGGGTCTGCACAGCAGGTGCACAAAGGGGGAAGAAGGAGACTTGAACGTGGTGGAGCCGGGTGAGCTGGCTCTGGGCCCCGGGGGAATGGGGCCTCCTACAGGGTGGGGGTTGGCTCCCAAAGCAGCTAGAACACAACAGGCAATGACGAGTGAAAGAGTGAATGTCCGGGAGCCTGGGGGAGGAAGGGAAGAGGAAGAAAGGAAGGAAGGAAGTTAAGGATGAATCCACTCGATGGCATCTGTAAGGGTGATCAGACCAGCTCTTACCAGAATGTAGGGAGGCTCAGGGACTCTGTCCCCACTCCCGCATCCTGCTGGCCCCACCCCTGCAGCAGAAGTGGGTCAGCTGCTCCCAATGAGACCATCAGACTCTCCCCAGCGTGGCCCAGGGTGGGCGCTAGCACCTAGAGGCAGGAATGCTGCTGGAGCTGAAGAAATCCTGCAAGGAAGGCTTCCCAGCCTGGCTGTGCCTCTCCATCCTGCTTGCTGTAACGGGGAGCTGTCTCTCTCCACGATTGCCTCCAAGTGAGCAAAGCCCGCCGATGCCGATGCCGGAACGACTGGGAGGAAAGGCAGGCGGGCAATCGAGGCACCAGGGACGCACTGACACACGGCGTGACGTGAGGGAGCGGAGGCCCAGCCCTTTCCCGGCAGACCGGGCCGTGCGGGAGGCAGCCCAGCGCTCCCTGGGACTCACGCCCGCCTGACCGACTGAGAGCCCAGTCACAGTGACTCACAGAACTGGGTGTTGGGGGTGATGCTCGGTGCTAGGTGTGGTGCCTGTCACAGGGGAGCATGACCGAAGGAACTGGAAAAGCTGCACGTTTCACTTGCTCCTTGTCACTGTCTTGCCACGGGGAGGACCCTGGAGGAGCACAGACGGTGAGGTCTGTCCCTAAGCCAGGGGAGTGTCCTCGCCCTTTAGAAATCATCTTCCTCTAGAGCTGTGACTCCCAATGCTGTGTTGGCAGCTTTTCACACTTACTCATCACGTCCCAGGCAGCCCCTGCAGGGGTCTGACGGGATCCTTAGCTGTTTCTGTGACGCGCTGAGGGAAGCTATTGTGCATTCAGAGCTGAGAACCACGGCCTCCCGCAGAGGGTCATGGCCGAGCCCTCCCAGCCGTGGTCCCTGCGGCTGTCACCTCCACGCAGCCGGTGACGCCCCCTCTCCACAAGCACACAGAGAGGGCTCGCGGTGGACCTCGAGGATCCTCCGCTTCCCCAACGGTCCTGCAAACTCCCCAACACTCTTAAAACGGACCTCTCCGGGACAAAGAGTATTTTACTGATGTTTCTGGAAATCTTATCAAAGAAAGGCAAAAATTAAAGTCTGGCAAATTAATGTTTTCCCCACATTCTAGAAGGAAAGTCCCTCTGCTTAGGTCTTTTAGAAAGCTGGTCTTACCCCAGGGTGTTCTTCCCATCCCAGCCTCAGTCTCCTGCACCCAGATTGTCCTCCTTCAGCCCACCCTCATGCTCTCCCCCAATCCCACCTCACTCATCCACCACCTCTTTCCAGTCATCAGAACATGCTGGAGTGGTCCCTTGGGGGGCAGGCAGCAGGACAACCAGGGGTGTCTGGTGACACTTGCGCTCCAGAGAATGTTAAGCTGGGAGGGGCTAGGCTTTCCAAGGATGGTGTGGGTGGTCCCACACCTCAGGCTGGCTTCATGAGTGACTGTAAGGTGAGTGCACGCAGCTATCTCTTCAGCTCCTGACCGTGTAGGATGTGCAGCTCCTCAGGACAGACATTGAGTTTTGAGGACCATACAGGCTTAATTCAGAGTGAGGAAGGAAATAGTTCCCTAATTGCTAAAATGTTTCTCACTTCCAGAAGAGTCAGGAGCCCATTGTTCAACAAAGTAGCATTTGGTTTCTGTCCTGTTCCACCTTGAGGCTCCCTGGGATCATTAAGGACTGGAGAAGATTACCCTAAGTGTTATAAGTCAAACAGAGAAAGAAAATTATCATATGGTTTCAATAATTTGTGGAACATAAAGAATAGCATGGAGGACATTAGGAGAAGGAAGGGAAAAATGAAGGGAGGGAAATTGGAGGGGGAGACGAACCATGAGAGACTATGGACTCCAGGAAACAAACTGAGGGTTCTAGAGGGGAGGGAGGTGGGAGGATGGGTTAGCCTGGTGATGGGTATTAAGGAGGGCACGTACTGCATGGAGCACTGGGTGTTATACAAAAACAATGAATCATGGATCACCACATCAGAAACTACTGATGTACTATATGGCGACTAACGTAACATAATAAAATTAAATTAAAAAAAAAAAAAATAAAAGACGAGGAAGATTTCAATGAGAGAATAAATGAATGAATCCCTTGTGGGGGAAAAAAAGGAGCACCTCCCCTCCCTTCATATCCCAGGAAGTGAGGCTGGATTCTTCCAGTTAGGATCCAATCAAAGATTATGTCCTCCTGGAGAAGGCAACGACGGTGGGCTGGGGAAGTTGCGACCTTCAAAGAAGAGCAAATACAATAGGGGGTAGGAAAATGAATAGCTATCTTGTTTATTTGCCTGTGTAGAAATAAAAATAGAAATAGATGTCTCACACTAGAGAAAAAGGCTTTTCTCTTTGTAGGAGACTGTCTCCAAAGGATGAAGAAATGCCAGTAACCATCTCCGAGCTCATGCTTGTGAGGAAGATGGATAGAGCTTGAGGGATAAAAAAAATGAGGGTCGATTCATATCTCTGTTACGTTATTCCCCATGAATCTTCAATGGATGTGTCACTACAGAGCTTTGTGGTGAGGCTTGCTGACAGAAGCAGAGCTGTGTGTTCTGGTCATGCTCTCCCAGGAGAGCCTGGGAGGCACATGATGGCCAGAAAAGGAAGGGTTCCTTGCCTGAAAATCCCCCTGGCTGGCTGCAGAGGGTGGTCCTAAGAGCTGGAAACACTGCAGCCTGTCAGGAAGAGACCTCTGGTATGGAGAGACCCCGAGACTGGAGACCACTGCATCGTCCTCAGAAGCAGAGGTAGAGAGACCACCAGGCAGTGTGTGAATGCATGAGCACGTGCACGCACACTCACACACTCTCACACACTCTCACACACTCAGTGATTAAAAACAGAGAACACAGTAAGAGACGGATAATGACAGACACGAGAACACAGAGACAGTGATAAAAAGAGGCAGAGAGAAAGCACGAGCAAGACAGAGAAGGACTGAGCTCAGTCCTCAGCAGCAGAGCAAAGAGACCAGGAAAAGATACAGATGTTAGGGGGACGGTTCTAGGGAAAGACAGGCCATTCCAGTTAGACTGAAATGAAGACAAAATATTTCCTTGTTGAGAAAGTGGGTGTGGCTTTGTAGTGGGTCTGCAGGCTGATACTTGGAGCTTCCACATCTCTCCAAGGAAGAGGCAAATATTCAAAGTCAGTAAAGTGGGACTTTTAATAGGAACTTCAGGGACCTGAACAAGGCAACCTATGACACTAAGCCCCAATTCTCTTGAAGAAAGTCTAGTTCCGAGGCTATAGGGAACAAACTGGACAGAAGCAAATCTCGCCCCTTTGGAAAGCAGCGTCCCCCATCCTGGACGCCGAGTTCTCTTGTTCAGTGGACCATGATGTTCACAGCACTATGAACACAATGGGTGGGTGGTCTCCAAATGTCAATCTCCAGGAGAATTAAAATCGAGGCCATGATCAAAGTCATTTTTCTAAAATATGTACCACGTGTGACAACATCTAGATATTTTTGTTAATCCCACCGCCCCCCAAGTTTTTATAGGTTGTTGTCAGCTGGACACGTTCCATGGCTGGGTGTGCAGGTCTGAGCAGGTGTTACGAGCTATGCCTGTGTGTACATAAGTAGCGTGCTAAAGCCAAGATCTGGCCCGAGGCCAGAGTGTTTCCTAAAACATACATCTTGTGAAATGCTTATAACGAAACACAAGTATGCCCTGAACACAAGATAAATTTTGAGTCATGGTAGTTTAAATCAGCATGTTCATATATCCCTATCCTAGACTGCGTTTTTCATGAGCTGACAATGCCTGGCACTCAAAAGAATGAGAATCCAAATGCAAGCAACATAGAAAAATAGAAACCATGTGTACAGCGATTGTAAGAGGGTGAAGAGGAAGGAGGTGGATGGAGCAATGGAAGGAGAATCAAGGAGTCACAGAGGTTATGTCAGAGAGAAATGACATCAGGTGAAAGGGGCAGCGAGGACCTGCATGAGGTGGGCAAAGGGAAAGTGTTCCCAGCCCTGACAGGTCAGGAAAGGAGGGAATATATGGAAATGTAGCTTCATTTGGAGCTACAGTGAGTTCTGTAACTGGGTGGGCATGTGGGCATGCACATCTGTGCACATGTGAGTGTTGGAGTGTGTTTTTCTATAAAGGTTGTGGGAGGGAGGAGAGGTCCTCCAGAGGTGTGGCGGAGAGAGGGAAGAAAGCAGGTGTTGTCACAAACCACGCGTGCCTCCGGTCCAGGCTCTGAGCTGGAGCTTCCCTGAGGTCCATGTGACAGAATGTGTAGGTACAGTTCATATGACACAGCCAGCATTTCACAAAGGGCATGTTGAGCCAAAAAGGGCCAATGTCCTAGACTCAAGACCTAACGGGAAGGTGAGAGAACACCTTTGCTCTGTGAAAGGAAAGATCTCAAAGCAAGAGCAGTTAAAACTTAAGTGACTCCCTAAAGCCAGTCAGAGCCAGGCATTTGGAAGAAGTGAGCCCAGCCAGTGAAAGATCGTGAAGGGGGGATTCTGATTTAGGGGGCTAGTATTCTACATAAAGGGGCAAGAGATCTTTGGATACACCTTGATGTTCCCATGTATGAGTGTGGGCCCTAGTGGTTAAATCATCGCATTTTTCTGAAGAAGCCAGAGATAGGGATTTTTATACAGAATCTTTACTCCTTTAAATGTTGGCAATTAGTAGCAAAATACGTTGGGAGCCTCTATGTCACCCATGGGTTTCCAATTCATTGGATATCGCTCTGACTCGGTTCAATGAACTATGAGGATTTAGACTTGTAATAACCTCAGGAATTCAGGACTCCCCTCCCGTTGGCAGGCAGAGAGGAACTGGAGGGTCCAGATGGGTAAGCAGCTAACCTACATGCACACGAAGTCTGGCACCAGAGCGCCGGCCTCCAGATGTCTTGTCTTGCTTATGCTACAGCTCACTGTGGTAGTTACCCACTGCACAACAACGAATGCTGAGTATCTGTGGGTTTCTGTGGGCTGTGGGAACTGTGCACAGCTCGGTGGGGTGCTTCTGGGTCACGGCACTCATGACGTTCCGGTCAAGCTGTTAGCCAGGGCTGCAGTTCAACCGAAAGCTCAGCGGAGAATGATCCTCTTTGTGAAGCTCACTCCTGCGGTCCTTGGCAGAAGTAGATTCCTTGAAAGCTGTTAGATTAAAGATCACTTAAGTTCCTCACTGGGTTGGCCAAAATTTCCCTTAGTTCCCTGCCAGATGGGCCTCTCCACAGGGCAGCTGTAAGTATGGCATCTGGCTTCCCTCAAAGTCAGCAAGTCAGAGAGCAGAGGGCACCCCAAATGGAATCCATGGTCTTTTATAACCTAATCCCAAAAGTGGCATCCATCACTACCACCTTATTCTATGTGTTAGAAATGACTCAATGAGGTGAGCCCGCAAGGAAAAGGAGGGGATGACACAAGGGCATGAATACTAGAAGGTGGGGCTCATCAGAGGCCATTTTAGAGGCTGCATCCACTCTCATTGTCTCACAAATGCAAGCCAGGGGTCCGCAAGCCATGGGGCACTCACTCCAGCCAGCTCCTACCTATTTTTAGGAATAAAGCTTTATTGAAAAAAAGCCACACCCATTTGTTTGCATATTGCTTACAACCACTTTGGCACCACGCCCCCCAGAGCTGAGTAGTTGCAACAGAAACTGTATGATCAGCAAAACCTCATTTTTTTTTTTATTGTACGGTCCTTTACAGAAAAAGTTTTCTGCTTCCTGATGCATGCAACCAAAAAACCTTTTTTTAAATATGGAAGAGGAGATTGACATAGAGATGCCAAATTCATCGTTTGCTTGCATTTCTCTCGATGCTCTCTCATCATACATACCACGGTGACCACTTCCGTGAGGCACTTACAGGGGAATTCTCAAAACAGAAGCAGCTCTGAGGGCTAGGTCAAGTGGGTGAGGTACGGCTTCACTTCCCTCAGTCCTGTTGCGTTCTTTCCCACCACATAACATCATACACCTTTCCCCTGGAAACCCCACTCATGAAACCTTTGGCCAGAAAACGGATATGAAGCATAATTATGTGTAAGTGTTGGATCATTTAATTGTACCCCTGAAACTAATATTACCCTGTATGTTAACTAACTGGAATTTAATTATTTATTTATTTATTTTTTGAAAAGATTGTATTTATTCATTTGAGACACAGAGATAGAGAGAGAGAGCACGAGCAGTGGGAGAGGCAGAGGGAGAGGGAGAAGCAGGCTCCCCGCTGAGCCAGGAGCCCAATGGGGGGCTCAATCCCAGGACCCTGGGATCATGACCTGAGCCGAAGGCAGATGCTTAACCATCTGAGCCACCCAGGTGCTCCTAACTGGAATTTAAATAAAAACTGAAACAAACAAACAAAACATAGTTATAATGACCTAAGGTCATAAAGTGGCATAATCCTAATTCAGCATAATCTGTGAACCTATCTGGGCTCCAAACTTGAATTTTACCAAGTCACTTTATTCCTCTTAACCTCAATTTCCTTATTCTTAAAATCTACATTATAATGGTGACCTCACACCTTTTTGTCACACACACAAAAAATGCACTAAAGTGCCAGTTACATACATATAGACATGCTAGGTACATCCTAACAGTTCCGTAGATGCCAGTCATTATGTGTGAAACATCTGATGTTTTCCCATTGCCTATTGCAACAGTAGCTGATAGATTTATTTCAAGTATCAGTTCTGATTACATAAAAGTGGCACAAGTCCTATGTTTTTAAAATGTTTCCATGTCTTGCCTTTGGGTACATCTCTTCTTCCACCCCAGCCCCCAGCCCACTGATGAGTTGTAAGAGCCACCTACACTCTGAAAATCCTTCCCAAGGAAGCAGCCAGCAGACCATGTAGGCTGGTGGCAGGTGTTGCTATGTGATGAGCATTCACGGGGGCTGAGCATGAAATGCAGCTGAAGAATCTGATTAGAGTGCAAAAGTATAAATAGTAATGCATCATACACACATCATTCCATTTGGAAAGAAAATAACTGCCGTCAGATGGGTAGGAGGATGGTAGGGTAGCCTTATATATGAATTTTTATGTGCTTAATCCCTTCTTGATTTTGCCTTCAGGAGTCGGGAGATTCATCCCCTACAGTGTTCGGTGTGATTTTAGTTTCTGGGAAAGGCACACAGCATCGCACTAAGGTTTCAAATTCCTGAACCAGTTTCAGCCTGACTTTCTCTCCACAGCGGGTCTCCCTTCTGTGCCTGGTGACGTCAGCACTTTCACTCTCTCCGCTCAGTGACTGGGTAAATGTTGGCACCAATCACACTTCATTCTATTTGGAAGGCATTTCGAGAGGCAGATGCCAGGAAGCAATCAACTAGGGAGCAACGGGTTGAGGGCATAGGAGCCCACGTGAGCCCAGACCACTCTTTTGAGAAATTTGGTAACGAATGAAAGAAGAGGGTGACATCATGGTCTCAGGAGAAAAGAAAGGTCAAGTGCAGGTTATTTTCAAGTGAAGAATTGAGTGTGACTGTGGACTACAGTGAAGAAGCCAGTGGAGAAAGAGAGTAAGAGAAGGGTTTATGTAATGGCATGTGGTTAAAATGGCGGAGTTTGAAGAGTGTAGAGAAGAGAGCCACGGAAGGAAAAAACTTTCCTCCGGAACAAGAGAGAGAAGCCAAAATAGGTGCAAATAACAAAAATTCCAGGGAGAGTCTGGAACATGTGACCTGCTGGGGAGAGGATTGGTCCCCGTTCCTTTCCATCCCCCTAAGTCGAAACACTTGGTGAGAGAAGGAATTAATTTTTAGAGCCCTTGTCTAGGTCTTCTACATCTGTGACTCAAATTGTGCCCTCTGAACCATCTGGGAGTTTTCTCACTCAGAAAGGCTATCATCACGTTATCTAAGGTACAAAGAGAAACATGAGGAAGAGCCTCACCCCCGAGGAAGAGCCTCTCCCTCGCCCTGCCCCCCCAAAAAGCTGCCTTCATTCAGAAGGCATTTTTTTCTCTTTCCTGCAGGAGTTAGTTGACCTGGGTGTGTCCATAAGTGGAAGGATCCACCCTTGAAGCCCCAGCCTGAATATAATGTGAAGGTGCAGTCGGCGGGCCCAGGAACTTGGCCGCAGCGAACGTCCAGCACTGCATACAGCATATGCACTGCCTAAGGGCTCACCTTCGGACACAGCATCGTGTTCTGACTCTGCTCTCCTGAGAAGTCCCATTCTACCGCACAAGGCCTCTCATTTCTTGTTCTTGTAATATTCTCAGACGGCATCAGGAAAACCTGGCCCTCACTTGAAGGAAAGTTAAGGAGGGTAATTTGGGGGGATTCGCACTTGTGACCCAAGGAGGCACTGACAGGAGCTCTCTGCGGAGAGTTGGTGCAGAATATGGATATGGAATCACTTTCTTTTATTCTCCCTTCCCCAGAGCTAAGCGTATGCCTGTATCTGCTAGACCCACGAGTCAAATCCTGAGAGACGATCCCTCACCACAGGCAGAGGTGGGGAGTCTGGGAGTCCGGCTGGATTAGAGAGGTCCAGGTGGGAAGAGTGGGGAAGGGCTGTGTGAAGGTAAAACATGGTGGGTGTGCAGAACCTAGAAAAGCAGCACCATCTCTTCAAACTGATTTATTCTGCATATAAAGAAATGAGGCGTAAACATGGCGGTGTAGGATGATTTCAGTACATGGATGATGTACAGGGCCTCGGTGAGGGATAGGCTCAGTTGCCCTCCCCAACAGTCTCTGAGTCAGAATTTTGGCTGATGTGGAAATGTTGGGGTTTGGAGCCGACAGCCAAGAAAGAATTCTTGGTGCAAAAGCGTGGGGTTTTATCAAAGCACAGGGACAGGACCCGTGGGCAGAAAGTTGCTGCACCAGGGTTGTGAGGAGTGACTGATTATATACTTGGGAGTTGGGGGAGGCAAAGACGAAGGAAGTTTCCAACAGAATTTTCGTATGTTAAAGAAGATTCACAGGATCCTGGAGACCTAGCTATTATCAAGCTAAGGTTGTTTTTCCTCTAGCAAGACATTAATGTTAAGACAGTTGGGAGTTCTTGAAGGGACACCTGGGTGATTTAGTCAGTTAAGTGTCTGCCTTCGGCTCAGGTCATGATCCCAGGTCCTGGGATCAAGCCCCGAATCTGGCTCCCTGCTCAGTGGGGAGTCTACCTCTCCTTCTCCCCCTCCTCCTGCTCATGCTCTCTCTCTCTCTCTCTGTCGAATAAATAAAATCTTAAAAAAAAGACAGTTGGGAGTTCCTGGAGGAATATCATTCTCTGCCTGCTTCAAGGATTTGTCAACGGGCTGCAGGGTATATGGAAATTTAATTTTATCTACATTCCCTTCTGCCTTTGTTCCCCACATCACAGCCCCTGGGCAGAGAAAACAGGTTGTGCCTCTCCTGAGACCTTCTTCCTCTGGACTGTGTCTGGTTGCTCGAGGACCACACTGTCACTGTGGGGTAGAGGGGTAAGGGACCCAGTGCCGGTCCCTGGGCATCAGTACTCACCTCACAGTGGCTCAGCTCCCAGAGCCGTCATTGACACCATTTGCAGGAGGATGACGTAAATGTCTTTTAAACACAAGGATTTGGGAAAGAGTTACCCAATTGTATGCACAGCATTCTCAACCCTTCCCCTCAGCGTTTCTTGAAGGACCTGTCAGTGGGTGGTCAGCCTATTAGAGAACTTAAATCTTAGATCTAGTTTCTCATGAATCCATGACCTGTCTACCACATTAAATGCAAACCTGCCCAACATGCTCATCCGCTTGACTTTGGCCCAACTAGACAATTCACTGCTCCCTAACCTGGCTCCATGCCTCACCACGTCTGTGGCGGCTCCCAGGGAGAACTGTCGTGTCTGACTCTCTGCTGCACCCCATCAACCCAAGGGCGTCCTGTGACTCCTGGCGAGTTCCTCAGGCCCAACTCTTGTCCCTTCTTTGCACACCTCCCTTGCCTTTCTATTGATATAACCCTCCTTTCTTTGTCCAGTGGATGAAGCACAACAGCAAATAAAGTGTTCACAATATAGGGGCATTCGCAGGAAGGCTGCAAGATACAAAAATGCCAAGAAAGCTCGCTGGCTGAGGAAGACACAAGGTATTTGTTCACACTGGATGGCTGGGTGACGACAAGTCAGCCTGTGGGAAATAAAGCCTCTGCTTCTACTTGCTCACCTCCTGACCTTGAGAAGTAGCTCTCTGCCTTGGGTTTGGAGGGGAGACAGTATCTTCTAAAGCAGGGGAAGGCATAGGTAGATGCCTTCAGGAGCTCTGCAAACATATCAAGGCACAAAGCAGGGCAGATGGGACCACCTGCTCAGCTGGGCTTTAAAACCTCCCTGGAGGCCTAATTCCCTGGCAAAACAAAGTACCTCCATGTTTGGTCTCCAACTAGAGGCCTACAGTTCACTTCCTTTCTGGAAGAAAAGGTAATCTATGGTTATATAATTGGAGGAAGGTTTTCTTTTTCCTGTTTCCTTGCTTACATTATTTTGTAGAAAAATAATTAAGCTAAAATAGCAGTGATAAATCAGAATGCTAGAAACCACCTGGCATATACCTATACATGATAGTGAGAACAGGTAAACAGGAGGCCACAATAAGCTGGCATTGACTTGCAACCCCTACCACCGTCTCAAAGATTCCACGTCATGCGAAATCTTGAGATGCTGATGAGGTATTCAAGAGGGCCGTGTAGAGCAAAGCACTATTCTAGCTGGTGACAATGCAGTAATATCACAAGGAGGGGAATGCAGAGAACTTTAGTATTGTGATGGTTTAGAGCATGGACTTTAAAGACAGTCAAAGTCCAACCAGAGAAACTGAAATAAATGTAAGAACCTCAAATGGGGAGAATTTAATATAGATGGTTATCTAAGAGAGCTGAGAAGCCAAATGTATGGTGAGTCACCTCAGAATTTGCAGCAGCAGGAAGGTACTACTGTCCCCAAGGCCAGAGGGGCCAAAGGAGGAAGGAGGTAATATTTCCAAAGCCTAGGATATGGCACTCCCAACAGGTCATGGCGGACCTGCCTAGTGGAAGCTAGGACCACGGATGACGTGGCTTTCTGGTAGGAATTGGAGGCACAGAAGAGATGCTTCCTGAGGTACAGCAGAGGAATACCTTGGCTTCTCACCACCTCCTGCCTTCCCACCATCTGCTAAGGCATCCCTTTGGCCCATCTATATGGTACCTGGAGAGCAGGGGTTCCTGCAAAATGTATACAGTTCCCTGCAGTTCATAGTACGGCCATTGACTAGCTGGGTGGCCTAGGGCAAGTCACTCAACCTACACCGCGGTGTCCACCACCGTAAGACTGGGATAATGCCTCTCTGCCTGTGTAACTCATCCAACAGTGGGCATAACAAATGGCCATACAGGAGAGGCGCGGGGCCACGGTGGGACTGTGATAAGGTAAAGAAAGGAGCGGATATCCCAGATTCCCGTGCTGGAAGTGGAGGCCATCATCTTTAAGCTGCCTGAGTATCACCATCCCCTCACTGGTTATGCTTCCTGAGGGCCCCCTGGTGATACTTGGGTCACATAGTCATTTGCAGTTGTCAGTCAGTTTCACAGCACTCACTCCGAGGGCTTCCACGGCCTGCTTACGGCTGAGGGGCAGATGCTCAGAGAGCTAAGGAACTTACTCAAGGAAACTCATGGAGTCAGTGTTAGGGCTGACAGTTAAACCGCTAACTTCTCTCTCCAAACCCAGTGTCCTAGTGGTCTGCCCTCCATGTAGCACTGCCCCTGGGCCCAAACCTTGCATCAACCAAATCTCTGCTCCATATTTTCAAAATCGAATTTAAAAAAAAAAAAAGATTAGTGGAAAGTCTAACACAAAAAAGTTAAATAACTGACGTCTCTCCTCCTCAACCTTGTCAACATCGGGAAAGCGCGTCAGAGCAGAGGGAGAATCCAGCAGGCGAGCCAGCGCTTCGGCGTGTGGGGTCTGCAGTTCCGAGCTCGGGACCCGAGGCTCCAGCTCTTCCTGGCGCATCAGACGCCACAGGCGGGTATTCGGTATCAGCTGGGGGATGTGCAACTACTAGGACTGGAGAGGCAACAAGTATTTTTGACATTTAAAAAAAAAAAAAAGGTATAATAAGCCAGGAAGAAGACAAACCCCAGTTACCAGTGGTTCCCCCAGGTAGAGGAAAAGTGAACATTGTCCAACTCTTCTATTATTTGAATTTTTACCACAAACATTCAAAACTTTTATAAACCTTCTCAAATTACTCCTCAAAATTCATTTTGTAGTGAGGAGGGCCACTGCCACGGCCCAGTCCCCGAGCCCCAGCTTCCAAAGTAGCGGATGAAGAACAATAGCTTTCATCCCCAAAGAGCCTCTCATAACAGAGTGGCATTGCCTTAGAAATGCCTTCCAGTCTTTGAAGGAACCAGGTAGACCACGAGGTCACTGGGGAGGTCTGTTTTCCATGTGGAAAAGTAAATCATCCCCCCATGAGCGGAGGACTCCAGCCCCGCACCCGGGCTGAGGGCGGGTTGTGGGTTCCTACAACGCCCACCCCGCCCTCTCTTTTATCCGATGGAAGACTGAGCAAGGCTGTCTGCACAGCTAATACCCGTCCCGCCCCACACTCACTTCCTTCCCTGCTTAAAGATACCTGCTTGGGGGCATCTGGGTGGCTCATTGGTTAAGCATCCGACTCTTGATTTCTGCTCAGGTCTTGATATCAGGGTCCTGAGATCAAGCCCCGTGAGGGATTCCATGCTGGGCATGAAGCCTGCTTAGGATTCTTTCTCTACGTCTCTCTCTGCCCCTCCCCACTCCTCTCTCAAACAAAACAAAACAAAACAACAAAACAAAACAAAACAAAAACACAAAAAAAACCTTGCTTTGTCTTAAATCCTGAACTTCTCAGAAAATTTTGATTTTAAAAAAATGAAGTGTCTACAACTCGAAACCCTTCTTAAATCATCTAAACCTGCCTTTCACTGTGAATGATCTTTCTTCTACATTTCCATAGCCCTGTGCTAGAACCCTTATGATGACACCTGTCAAAATGCCCCCCTCTGTGGCTTCTTTGATTGCACGCATGTCTGCCTTTACCTGTACAAGTGCTCTCTGAGAGAAAGAACCTGAACTGGTCCCTCTTTCCATATCACCCCCTTCCATCCCACTGACCCCAAGCACATGTCACTTGTCTATCTCTAGGGGTTGTTCAGTGATAGCTTACAGAACCCGATGGGTGCACCAGGATCCCGAACACACACTCCGAGAACTGATATGCCTGGAACCTCGGTGGATCCATTGTAATTGCATTCATGCAACACAAGAGCCAGGCAACGTCATGGTGACTTCAGCTCCCAATTAAATCGTCTATCGACAAATACAAACCACTAATGGATTCCTTAACATTTAAGTCCAATAATTTTTTTAAAAGTTGGTCCTTTCAACATTGAATCTATACCCAGTGGAAATCACCTGATCTCTGGACTTCCTTGAATGCTCCCAAGCCATGAGTAACCAGAAGTCTTAAATGCACCTTCCTAAGCCCCTTATTTGTATAGGGAGTGTCATCGACAAGGAAGAGGTGCCAGTCCACCAAATGCATCATCCTAGCATTCTTCTTCTCTGGTGAAGGAGAATGAGACACCTTGACTCATGAATCTGACAGTTTTCAGACAATGATGAAGTGTAAACCATGTTTCACCCAAGATATAGCCCACATCGCATGCCAAAGAGCATAGGGTCAGGGACTCGGGAAAGTAGTGCATTTTTCCTCCTTTTCCTATTATCTAGAAGCTGATCCCATTTTATCTCAATTTCAGGCATACCTGTGCAGGCTCAAGGTGTGACCCAGCCTTAGTTTACACCTAGATTCTGAATATGTAGAAAGCTGGACTGCTACGGTCCCAGGTGAGCTTCAGAATCTTCTAGGACTTTAGGAAGATAGCTTAGAAGTGCCAAAGTGGAGGCAAGGCAGCTCCCGACTACATGCCCTGGGAATGCTCCCAAGAGGAGAGGGTCTTTGCCACCTATACCTATAACCAGCTCCGAGCCAGACCTGGACACGCTCCTGGAGCCTAGAGGGCATCAGGATAGCTGTGTGCTCACATCAGGCTTGCTTCACCCTTCAGGTTTGCAATTATCTCGGGGTGAGTGGGCGTGGTCTGTGGGGTAAGAAACACTGGCATGAAGCATCAGGAAACACGTCATATTGTCATCACTGTACTATTAGAGGAATTGCAGCCGCTGCTTACTTGTACCCATGGCTGTGTGTCCTGCAGTCCTTATAAAGTAGACGAGCACACCTTGCCATCCGGTGTCAGCGCGCTGCGAAGCCTGTCGGCCATGAGGATCTGTTACCTTCTCCTCCTGTTGCCCTTCCTGTTCCTGATGCCCGTTCCAGGTAAGATGGGTTGGGAGGCGAGAGGGTTGAAGGAATTGCAAATATGTCATTCAGAGTCAGTCCCTTTCCATTCCTCGGGAACTTCAGACCAGGTAGATTTGTTGTACGGGAACAGACATCACCATTTTCTTTCTTCTGGTGAGAATCATCAAGGATCTTGAAGCCATTTTCCCAATCTTTTCAGAGACTAAATAGCTCACAAAGACCACCCCTTTGTGGAAAGGGACGAACCTTACCTGCTCGTGAGACATAAAGAAAGTGATACAAAAACTTTAACCCCAGCAGGAAAGATGGATTTAATCTGAGATCAGAAGGACAGACTTCCAGTTACTAGCTTTAGGGGTTGCAAGTAGAGTCTTTGGGAGGCTGCGAACCCCGGGACCCCTGCAGCCCATGTGTGCCTGGTGGCCACACACCCCCCCAATGCCACCGCGGTCCCCAGCTGAGCTGTGGCCCCTAGAAGCACAGGTCAGTTGGTCTCTTAATCCTTCCTCTACTTTACTTCTCATTTTATAGAAAAAAGAAAAAGTAATTTTAAAAAAGAAAGAAAACACCCTAAAATAAAAGAAAAACAACCCCTGGGGATAGTGATCAGAATAACATTGTATTTATAAAGGAAATTACAAATTGGTATCCACCAAATCCAAACCAGTATCTTTATACTATCTGTTTTCTCATTTCTTAATTTAAAGAAAGGTATGTATGTGTTCATCCCTATGAGGTATACAACTAGGAGTATAACTGAATTCACTTTCCAACTACCCGACCCTAAGTAGAAGTGTGTAGGGGGTGCAGGGCAGGGGAAGAATAGAAGAAAGGTAACAGATCAGTTATTTGGGGAATTTCAAAAGCCTTATACTTGGACTAAAGCCTTCCCGCGTGTTCTATTTATTCCTTGCAGGAAATGGAGGAATTATAAATACCCTGCAGAGGTATTATTGCAGAATAAGGAGAGGTCGGTGCGCTGTGCTTACCTGCCTGCCAAAGGAGGAGCAGATAGGCCGCTGTTCTTCCGCGGGCCGAAAATGCTGCCGAAGAAAGAAATAAAAAAAATCCAGAAATGTGATGGGAATGTTGTAAAGTGTGAAAATGCCTCCTGGAAGTTTATAGAAGAAAAATCAAATTAAATATTTTTTTCAAAAGAATTAGAAGCTTGATTGTTCTCTTATTTATTTATTTATTTATTTATTTTTTAAAGATTATTTATTTATTTATTTGAGAGAGAGAGAGAATGAGAGACAGAGAGCATGAGAGGGAGGAGGGTCAGAGGGAGAAGCAGACTCCCTGCCGAGCAGGGAGCCCGATGCGGGACTCGATTCCGGGACTCCAGGATCATGACCTGAGCCGAAGGCAGTCGCTTAACCAACTGAGCCACCCAGGCGCCCTTGATTGTTCTCTTTAAATTCTGGTTATTGTGGTAGTTGTTACCAAACTGATAACTGGGAAAGCGTTCATGGACTCCCCTTTAATTCAAATGCAGGATAATCTCTGGAGGAATCCTCAAAGGGGTCTAAACCTATTTTCCAAGCGTTATCAGATCTAACTCCTCTTTTGCAAGTTATGTACCCCAATGAGATTGGACTCCCTGTTCCTCCTGAAATATTCCCTTGGCTTTCTTATAACCCGTGCCTCTGCTCTCTCTGACCTCCCCTATCTGGCATTTAATCACCCTTCCAGCTTCATCTCTAAACTTTAACCCATCCCCCCCAACCCCAGGGCCATCACAAATCCTACTGCCTCCCTACAAAGAGAGCTGCTTTCCCAAAAGAATATGAGCTTTCCTCTGATACACTGCAGGGTTCTGACTGAATGCTCCTTCTATGAATTTTGTTTGATCTCTGTGTTGTACCATTTGCATATTTCCAATCTCCATATCTGGTTGCATCATTTCTAAGGGCAAGGACTTTGTCTTAATCATTTCTGGCCAGCCTAGGAAAGTGCCTTGAGCATAAAAGCTGCTCAGAAAGTGTTTCTTGTACATTCCAGCGGTCTGGGGCCCTGCAGTTTACTAACCAGTGTCCTCTCCATGTTGATATGGAAGGATTTCCGGAGATGCCGTGGGAGGTCCATCTTCCCCGACACACCAGTCCTATGGAAAAGCAAGAGAACCGGGCTGTCAGGAAGAGGGGAGCAGATGCCTGGATCCCACTTGCCATCCAAAAAGCATGAACTGCTGTGGGAACTGCCCTCCGACAGGATGCAGCTAGGGAAGCAGACAGAGGTGTGAGACAGTCCTTCTAGACACGGGACAGCCGGAGTGCGGGGCTACGGCTGTGAAGACGGGGGCCACATGAGCGAGACCCCTTGTCTCCGGTCTCCTGTGGGAAGCAGGCTCCAGGCCAAAGCATGGGGCAGGAGAACCCAAGCAGACCAGCGATCCTTCTGAGTCCGAGAGATGGATTCAAGGTTCGGGCAGCACGAGACCGCCATTCTCTGTGCGGAAAACCGGAAGGGGGCATCTGGATGGGGGTGGAGCACCCACGTGCAGCAGAGGGTTCTCCTGAATCATGTCCCAGTGCTGGTCTGAGCACGCCTCGGGTGAAACTTGGCAAGCCCAGAGGAAAACAAAAACACCCCAAAGGGATTGGATGGATAATTCCAGGAACACATACCAGGCTGACACATGTGCCTTCCCCCAGCAACGCGGAGAGAGCCCTCAAAAAGGGATTGCATCTGTAGCTGGGCTGTTGAGCTCTAGGGTGGACTGTTCTGGAACCTCTCTGGGTGATAACGATGTGTCAATGCAGGTGCATCAGTTGTAACTAATGTGACCTCTGGGAGGGTATGGATCCTGAGGGAGGCCTTGCAGGTGTGAAGACAGAGGGTATGTGGGAAATCTCCTTACTTTCTGCTCAATGTTGTTGTGAACTTAAACTGCTCTGAAAAATGAAGTCTATTTTTAAAAAATAAGGTAAAACTTTTTAAACAACAACAACAAAAAGCTAAGAAAATTCCTTACCAGAAAACCTGCACTATTAAAAAAAAAAAAAAAATTCTCCAGTCAGAAGAAAATTAATGCCAGATGGAAATTTGGCTCTGTGGGATGGAATAAAGTGAGCAGCTAAGATTCTGTCTCAAAGGGAGGATTGTCAGTTTCTTAAAAAATAAGATACATGCTCTCTATAAGAAACCCAACTGAGGTGTCAAATGGAAAGGCAAAGATAGATTAAAAATAAGACTGGAAACAGATATGCTAAGGAAACACTGATCTAAAGAAAACAGAATTGGCCTTCTTGGCTAATTGCCTATAAATCAGAGTATATTTTAGAAGGAGTATGACCAGAGATTAAAAAAAAGATATTTTTCCCAGTTATAAAGTGGTTAATTCACCAAGAACACATATTAATGCTGAATTAGAATGCTCTTAGTAACAAAGTCCCAAAAGTCTTAAAGGAAAACTGATAGAAATGAGAGGAGAAACCGTTACATAAGCAATTACAATTAGGTATTGCCACACTTCACTTGTAATGAAAAGAAAAAGCAGATCAGGAATAATACAGAAGACATGAGCAACAATATCATCCAGTGTGACCTAATTGAAATTTATAGGACACTCTACCCAATAATCACAGGATCCACTAAAGTGTTACACAGTACAGCTCCTCCTGGGCTATAAAACAAGTCTCAAAACTGAAAACAATTTAACATTATTCAGTGTATATCATACACAGATATACACTGTGTCCATCTACAGTGGAATTTATGAAGATATGGATTACAGAAAGGTATCTGGAAAAATCCCCAAATATGTGGAAATTAATCAACATGCTTCTAATGGGTACAAGAAGAAATCACATGAGAAGTTAGAAAATATTTTAAACTGATCAAAAATGAAAACAGCATACCAAAATTTGTGGGAATGCAGCTTAAGCAGTGCTTAGAGAGAAATTTATAACATCAAATGCTTTTAAGATAGGTAGGGATAAAGCTCACAAATCAACAATGCAGATTTCTACCCTAAGGAACTAAAACAAAGGGAGGTAAACCCAAAGTAGAAAGGATAAAAGTGAAAAAAAAGAAAATGGACACATAGTCGTCTTTGAGAGGATCATAACATTGTTAGAGCTTTAATTAGGTTCATTAAAGGGGAAAAAGAAAAAAAAGAAATTACAAGATGCTCAGATATACACACTCCCTTTTGGCAGGCAGGAAAATGAGAACATTTATACATCTTAGGGTGATTTAGACAGAGTCTGCACAAGGTGACTATAATTCACACCCTCATCATTAACTCTTGCAAGGTCAGGCCATGCCCCTCCCCCTTTTTTTTCTCTTAAGTTTAAGATACGCTACCAAAAGCAACTACACATTCTAAGCAAATCAGCATCAAAATTCCAACTGCCATTTGTACACTTCTTCTTTGGAAAATGTCTATTCAGGTCCTTTGTCCATTTTTCAAATCAGATTGTATGTTGTTTTACTGTTGAGTTGTACGTTTTCCCTATATATTTTGGATAACAACCCCTTATCAGATATATGGTTTGTAAACATTTTCTCGCAATCTGTAGGTTGCCTTTTCATTTTGTTGTTTCTTTGCCTCTGTGTGGTCAACAGACACATGAAAAGATGCTCAGCAGCACTCATCGTTAGGAAATGCAAATCAAAACCACAATGAGATATCACTTCACACCTGATAGGATGGCTAGCATAAAAAAACAAAACAGATGTTGGTAAGAGTGTAGAGAAAAGGGAACTCTGGTACACTATTAATAGGAATGTAAATTGATATGGCCACTATGAAAAACAGTAAGCGGGTTCCTCAAGAAAAAGAAATACCAGGTGATTTAGCAATCCCACTTCTGAGTATATACTAAAGGAAACGAAACCAAAATCTTGAAGAGCTATATGCATTCCCATGCTCACTGCAGCATTACTCACAATAGCCAAGATATGGAAACGACCTACGCGTCCATCAGTGGACGGATAGATAAAGAATTGTGCTATACGCACAATGGAATATTATTCAGCCATTAGAAGGAAGGAAATCCTGTCATTTACCACAACACAGACAGCACTGAGGGCATTATGCTAAGTGGAATAAGACAGACACAGAGGAAAGGAAAAAGAACTACATGTTGTCACTGATACGTGGAATCTACAAGAGTCAAATACTAAAAGCAGAGTCGGATGGTGGTTACCAGGGGCGGGTTGCTGATGGAAATGGGGAGACGTTGGTCAAAGGGTACAGAGTGGTAGTCAGGTAAGACGAGTAAGTAGCGATCTCGTGTCCAGTGTTATGACTGTGGTTAGTAATGCGGTATTGAACCCAGGAAATTTGCTAGGAGAGTAGATTTCAGGGGCTCTCACCACACACACAAGGGATGGTAATTATGTGGGGAGATATGCTAATTAGCTTGACTGCAGTAATCATGTCACTATGTATACATATCAAATCATTTTGTATACCTTAAATATATACAATTTTTATTTTATTTTTTAAAGATTTTATTTATTTGTTTGAGAGAGAGCATGCTAGAGAGAGAAAGAGTGAGAGTGTGCAAGCACGAGCAGGGGGGAGGGGAAGAGGGAGTGGGAGGAGCAGAGTCATTAGTCGTGTATAACACCCAGTGCTCATCACACAACAGGTTTCTTAACGAGGGTCGTTTTCCATGATAAGCTACTTACATATTAGGTTCTTGCTAGACAATTCCTACACTTCCAGCTGCATCTTTTTCTCCCATCTCAGTCCCAGAACTTCATCAACTGAATTTGCTGGAAAACAAAATGATAAAAATAGCCAACTGCTGGCTGTTTCTGATTCTGATTCTGTTTTCAGTGGTGGAGACTGACTCAGCAGAGCTTCAGGGAGATCTTCTCTCTCTGAGCGGAGCTGACCTGTCATGGAGCCCTCGCCAAACCCCATCCCAGCTGTGGATCAGAGCCTTGACCGGCTGCTTCTGCAACAGTAAGGACCCCCTGCGACCTCAGCAGCACCAGTCTCTGTCCAAAAACTGTACCCAAATAATTATAGACTCAGGTCTTACTGACACGAACGCAGCCTTGGGGAGGGAAGCCCCTGCAGGTTTACTCAAGGGGACACCGACACAGGTCATCTTTCTGACACAGTGCTTGGAATTCTGACGCTCTTTTGCCTTTTTTATCTTATTTTTAGGTTTCACTAAAAATACGGGAGATGCTATTATTTGCTTTAAGAATAGTTTACATGTGGCTGTGCTTATGTGCCATTAAAAACTGAAACAGTAGTTTAAAATCAGGACTCAAGCATAAAATTAGCCACACAAAAGATCCAAAGCTTCACTGCTTAGTGGAGAAAAAAAAAAACGACAAAAACTCAACATTTTACTTCATGTTTCTTTTTTCATAGAAATGCCTACAGTTCAGATGTCAAATTTCCTTCCCTTGTAGGGGTCCTGGGCTCACCATTACAAAAAGGGCCTGTTTATTTTAGACTTGTGGTTTGGATTTATTTGGAAAAGGTGCAGACTTGGGCAGAGGTGGAGGGCATGCTGTCTGTGTCCTGTGATTTCACATCTCCAAGAAGATCCCTCCCCCCGCAACAAAGCATTTCCTCAGTAGAAGTGACAAGGAATAAATTTATACTACTGAAGCTTTATTCTTACGATTGGAGGTTTAATTATTAATTCATCACATCCCCCAAAAGGCTACTCTAAGAAAAACAAATTGCTGTCACACAAAACATTATGTTGCCTTCAACACCTTCAAATGTCACCTGGGATCTGGACATGACTAATCAGACTCCAGGAATAACTTGAAGTCACAAAGGCACATTCCTAGAATCCTCATTTGCATAGAAAGTGTCATAGACTCTAAGAAGGTGACAACCCAGTTACTTTGGCCCAACAGTCTCTTTCTCTGAAGAGAAGAAACAAGATGTCACCCTAACTCATCATCTCTATAGTAGTTAGTGGTGAATTTAAGAGGCTATTTACATGAAATTAATAGTATATGAAAATTCGGGTGTCATGGGGTCCTTTACCTATTGAAGGTAACCTACTTTTCCTCCCTTCTCTCAGCTCCAAAAGCTAACCTGTTCTGTCTTGTCCAAACTCCCAAGAGAACCCATAGAGATTCTTGGTCTGACCAAGTCCTGATTCACGGCCAGGCTTGAATATGTCCCAGACATACTGAATTGAAAACCATTTCAGCCTCATTCTGCCTTCTGTCACTTGGAGAGGAGAACAGAAAATTGGGAGCCTCAAAGAACCACAATGGGAACAGATTAAACCCAGGCTACATGTCCTAGGATTGCTACCAAATGGAGACAGACCCAGCCTAGCTCCATGCCACCCAGATCCACTGCCAGAAAGAATCCGTTTGTGGATATGCTTTCTACAACCCACATGGAAGCAGGATAGCAGTTTCTGAGACGTATGACCCTGTGCGTCTTTGCATCTGGTTCAGGGGACGTGTTATATGTTCTAAGAGCAAGACACGAGAGCTAGAAGCAAAGATGCTGCCTTTTCATCATCATGTGATTTTGCTAGAATTGCAAACATCACTTCTGCCAGTAACCATGTTCCCTTCATCTTTACAAAAATTGAAAGAAAATCACCTTGCTCTTCATCCTTGGCTGGTCCCTGAGTTTGTCAACCATGAGGATCCATTGTCTTTTCTTCATATTGCCAGTTTTATTCTTGTTGCCCATGCCGGGTAACACGGACCCAAGAATTAAGAGGCTTGAAATAACTTGAGGGCAGACTGAAATTTCTCACTAATTTTCTCCAGGCTAAATAGATTGTTTGAACCATTCATTCAAACTAAACACTCTCCCTTTACCATGAAAGGTGCAGAAGACCTCAAGGGAGTTCTCAGAGTTTTGTTTGTTCTCAACCCAGCCTAACAGACTAAATCACTGGGTAACGTTCCACTGCTATTTCATTGCAAGATCGAAGGGCCTATGCTTAAAGCCTAAGTACCGTGCCTTCCTAAATAGAGATAGAACTCATTTTATCCCAAGGATAGACATCCAGGCTATCCTTTATATCTTTTTAGAACAAGACAGTGGGATTTTCGGCCACCTGGAGAAACTCATAGTAGGACTAGGGCTCCCATCATACATTTTGGAAACTTTACCCTGTGTGTCCCCATGTAGTCTCTCCCACGGGAAATCCTCTGGAATATATTGTTATCCGTCACATCCTTTTGAGCACGGGGGAACTTTAGCATCACTTGGTTTCTTCCTCTTCCTTTATTCTGGGCTGACATTTACAGTCATCAAAGTAAAAAAAAAAAAAAGGGAACTGAAAAAGGTAAAGAAAAGGAGGGAAGGAGGAAAGAAGGGAGGAAGAAGAAAGAACAAATATGAGAAAACAGCAGAAATATGAAATATTATAAATCTCGTTTGTACAACTTTGCTATGTTCATGTGATAGCACTCAGATGACCAAATGTTTATAAATCGATAATTACAATTTCATTGCATCTCTGCGTGTCACCTAAGCTCAAAGGCTCAAAAAACCAGATGATTTGGGGGAAAAAAAGGCAAACAAATGGCCTCCGACTTGCTTTTTCTGTGTTTGGTAACTACTGACTTTCAGTGGTCTCTAGTTTATTTTCTTTAGAGTGGAGACACATTTGCATAAAACCCTCAACAAGCTTCCACCTGAACACATGCAGTGGTCCAAGTCATTCTGCCACAAATCAGAATGTCCAGCAATCTGGTTCTTCAAGTAAGAACATAGCAGAGCCTGCCACTTCGTCAGAAAGTTATCTACAAGAAGTCACACCCATGTCAAAATCATCATGGCCATAGAGCCCTGTTCTTGGGAAAGAAGCTCTTCCCCCAAGGATTTTTTTAAAGATTTATTTATTTATTTTAGAGAGAGAGAGTGCACTAGCTGGGGGAGGGGCAGAGAAGGAGAGAGAGAGGAAGCAGACTCCCTGCTGAGCAGGGGGGCCCTTCAAGGGGCTCAATCTCAGCACCCCGAGATCATGACCTGAGCCAAAACCAAGAGTCAGATGCTTAACTGACAGAGCCACCCAGGCGCCCCTTCAAGGATTTATGAAGGGATGATGGCTTGTGCTTAGAGTCTTCCTGAAATGATGTGCAAATTTTTATCCTCCACTTTCTTTTCAGGTCTCTCTGGAAGGGTTCTGCTTCCTTTTTCTTGTCTCAGGAGCAGGGGCTTCTGTTTTCCGTTCAGATGCCTTCATAACTGGGAAGAGACTGACAGGTGTTTCTTCCCCACACAAAAGTGCTGCAGAAGACAGAAGCAGAAATAAAGAAAGCTCACTGCTGAGACCATGGTGGTGAGGGAGAAGCTGTTCCCCTAAGATATGTTTATAAAATGTAAACCCAACTAAATCACTGTTCAGAATCAGGGAACCGATTTCCTGTCATTCTGGTTGTGTGGTGTTCCAGAGAGTTTTATGAACTTAGATTAAGATTAGACTCTAATATTTATTTCCTCACTTGTAATATGGAAAAATAATTGCTCTATAATGGGTCAAGAGGGAAAAAATGCTGATTTTTAGCAACTTCACTCATTTCTGGGTAACAGGTGAATGATTGACTTTTACTGAGAAAATTACTCTATTGTTTAAGCAAACACAATAGACATTTTGGTTCTGAAAGCAAAGCTTTTGGAGATATACATAATATGGAGGTAAAGGAAAATAAGTGCTAAATGGATCTGTGTTTTTGAAAGTAAAAGTTAAGTTTTTCATGAGGAGACTGTTTAGACACCACCAGGGACTCAGATCCACGAGGGGTTTAGAAGAAGAAAGACCCTTTTCTCTACCTTCCTAGGTTCTTAACTGGGACCCTGGAAATTAAACTGATAAAAGAGAGATTGATGTGAGAAAAATATAATTTATTAATATGTGCAGTGCACATACATGTGGGAGAAACCCAGTGATGAGTAACTTTGAGGGGAGATTAGAATTTGGGGTTTACAGAGCATCACAATGAAGAGCAATAAATGCAGAGAAGTCACAAGACAAAGGAAAAGGAGTTTGGGCTTTTAGGGCAACAAACTGTGGGAAGGTAACTCGATGGGGAGACTAATGGGGGACAAGAGTTATATTAGCAAGGTTTGTTATATAGATTCCTCTCCCTCTCCTGCTGTCTCTGGGTTGGTAAAAGTCTAGAGTCCTCAGTGATGAAGAGTCTAGGCTTGCTTTTGGGCAAATGGTAGGGGACAGCAGAGAGAGGTTTTTTTGTTTTTTGGTGGGTTTTTTGTTTTGTTTTTTTGTTTTTTTGCACCTGCTATTTCTCAATTGCCTTCAGCTCAAAATAATCTGTATGTCTAAGTGGCATATTTGGGGTGGCGTATGTGATGCCCTACGGGGGATAACAGAAGAAGGGATGCCAGAGGGAGAGTCTGGAGAAGGAGGTGGCAGTAAATGGCTGTCCTGTCTATTGCTAACTTGTTTTCTGTTTTGTGCAGTGACTCACCAGCCCCCCTGCCCTTCCATTGTTTGCAATATCCACAAAACCCTGTCCCATACAATGGCCTTCGGGGAGTGGGATCTCAGCAGAAGAACAAGGGACTGTATCACCCTGAGCGTGAGAAGCAGGAGGAAGCTACCGCAGGAACACAGAGGCAGGACCCAGAGGCGGCGGGAGACGAAGGCAGCGGGGGTTTGGGTATGATGTCAGGCGAGCACAAGCGCACCTGCAAATCCTGAGAAATATTAGAAAGGGATTTACCTACCTGCACGTATGAAGGATGGAAGGTGGAGCTTCAGGTGTGTGGTTCAGATATAAACAGGCTGATCCCAGGAGGTTGGCGGATTTGGTTTCATGCCAGTTATACGGACTTACTGGGGTATTGTTTGGGAAGAGCTAAGCGCAGTTCTGTGCGCTGAGAAAGGGATCAATAAAGTGTAGCTGTTGTATTACTATCATTATCATCACAATGATGACTTGGGTCAGATAAAGCAGTAAAAAGATGATTGATTTAAAATCTTTAAAGCTCTCTTTCCTCATCTTTTAAGTGGATAAAACTATAAATAGCCTATAGTGTTGTCGCAAGTATAGGGACAAAAGGGAAAACATACACTCGTTTTAAAGACTACAGCCAATTCTTTCTTATTGAGTCTGCTCAGCTACCTCTTACAGAATGGGCCGTTGATGAAGAAAAGCCTCCTTGGGATCTATGGGGGAGGATGACTTAGGCATTGCCCATCTCATGTCTGTGGAGCAGTGTTGTTTAGGGGAGGGAACAGAAGTAAGACGGAGCGCTGTCCTGTTCCCTCCGGAGGCCACAGCCCACATCCTCCAAGGCCACAGCCCGCAGCCCCAGGAGGCGGGGAGGGGTGGGGAGGAAGGGCAAGGGTGAGACGGCAGGTGTTCCAGCAGCCAAGCGGGGCGCGTTCTTGAGCCGCCCTGTCATCTTTATTCCAGGAGGTCAAACCCAACTCCAGATTCTTGCCAGGGCAGCAGAGCTGGTTTTGAATGATTTGGGAAAGTCAGTTAACCCCTTTGGGTTTCATTTTAAAAACTGAGTCGTTCTCTGGCACACGTGTCTCTGCGTGGCTTCTGCGCGTGGGAGATTGTCTTTTCCAGACACGCTCTTCCGGAGCCATGCGGGTCTCCCACCAAGGGGTGCAGTCCACGTCCCCCTCCCCTGAAACCCCAGCAGGCCTCTGTGACCGCGGCAGCTAAGGGGGCGGTCAGAGTGATGCTACGGGGCCGCCGAGGTCACAAAGCCACCCCGGCTGTCCCTTTCCCAGGACACGCGCCACGGCAGCCCGGAGGTCCTGTGTGAGAAGGCTGGCAGCCCTGAAATTGCGGCCCGAGAGACCCCGTGGAGAAACAGATGCTGTTCCAGCCCCTGCGAGGAGCCTTCAGCCCAGGTGCCAGGCACGCGCGTGAGCCCGGAGATGGCTCCAGCCCCAGCCACCGGCCAACCCATGAGCATCTCTGAGCCCCACACACCCAGCTGATCCCAGTTTATCTTTAGAAGCCCATGAGTGATAATGATAAAATAATTTTTAAAAGAGCTAGGTTTGGGGCTGATTTGTTCTGCAGAAATAGATAAGGGGAGCACCTCTTCCTTTCCACCTTCACACCCACCTTCCAACCATGTAACGCATCGAATGTGACATTCTTCCACTCCTTGCTGAGATGTCTCAATGTGGCCTCAGAATCTTTCTCAACACAGCGCTCCTGAAAGATTCAGTCATTATGGCCAAACGACCAAGCTCTTTGATTTTCCTGAACTGGCAGTCCTTTCATGTACCTTCCAGCTGTGACATTCTATGAGTCTGTCACCTCCCAAGCAAAGGGAGGAATTCACAAACTACGGGGAACTAGAACCCAACAGTGTTAACAAACACAAATAGAAAACGGCCATCACAAACTCATTCCTTCGCAGATACTAAGAGGCAACATTGGGCCAGGCACTCTAATAGGCAACAAGAATGGAGAAGAAATGGCTGCTTCCCAGGAGACGTCTAATCTTGAGATCAGCACTATCTTGCTTTCCATCTAAGCCTGCACTGCCTGTCACCGTAGACACTAGCTGGAGGCAGCTATTTGGGTATAAATCTTAGTTAATTCAAAGTTAATAGAATTTAAAATTCATATCTGCTCAAGTCACACCTGCTCAAGTGCTCAATGGCCCCATGTGGCCAATGGCTGTCATGCTGGGCAACAGAGATGGAGATGTCATCACAAAGTCCTGTGGGACAGCTCTGGTCCTACGGGTCCCATTGTGACTCTCTCCCAGTGAGACAAAACGGTGAGGCAGAGCTACAGGATGTCAAGGACATGGAAACTCAGCTCTGTTTTGGAGAAAGGCCGGCATTGTTGCCTTCAGTGCTGATGCTTACTCAGCATTTATAAATGATCATCTCACTTTCCTTATTTGGAGAGAAGCTTCCTTGAATAAATGGTTCGGATTCTCAGTGCTAAGTCACTCCTCTGTTTCCTATGGCGTTTTGTTGTTTTTAAGGCATTTAGGTCTCAAACTACAAAGTCTTATTTTTCTACTTAAAAATTATATGTTGTGAGCATACAAGGTGTTAACACCAGAGATCCAAAACCTGGATTTATTTAATGACACAGATAAAATAATGGAAGATTGCCACCATTGTTGAAATGATTGTACACAGTTTTGTATTTATTCACACAAAAACCCGCGATGCCTCTACCAACGTCCCCTCCCTCCGAGTGTCCCTGTGTCACCTGCCGTCAAGACTCATGTGAAAGGGAGTGAAACCACACCCTCAGGATCCTACTCCTGTCCCCCAGGGCCTCTTCGTCTGAGGGGCCACGTTAAGCTCTTCCTCCCCCCCACAAGAATTCCTTTGCAATAACGTGAAAGG
The DNA here is from genome assembly GCF_964656455.1 of Halichoerus grypus. Classification (NCBI taxonomy): domain Eukaryota; kingdom Metazoa; phylum Chordata; class Mammalia; order Carnivora; family Phocidae; genus Halichoerus; species Halichoerus grypus. Next base: position 201,534,220 of record NC_135714.1, read on the forward strand.
GATCTTACAGATCATACTTTCAAACATTAATCTTCTTAAAACCCTTCAGCAGCTTTCCTTAGCCCAGGCTCTTAAAGCAAAACTTGAGTGTTTTCTATGTTTCCTGACATTCAAGCTTTTCCTTGGCTTCCAAAATCCTTATTCTACTTCTTCTAGTTCAAATTTTCCATTCTTGCTCCTGGTTCTGAATTCCTGTTCATTAACTAACAGCCCCAAGCTTGTCCTCCTTTTCATCTCCTTGGCCCTGTTTGTTATCTTGATGTAACACCTCAGATGACTCATGTCCCTTTATTCCTTATTTTTAGCCTGTTTTATGATCGATTAGCCTTCATCTGATTTTAAATGTGATTTGGTTCTCCTGTTTACTGGACTTTTATCATCTTCTCTACTGGGATTTTAATTTTTAATTTTTTCTAAACTTTTAAGTTTTACCCTATGAAATCTATTAATGTTTTATTGTCATAACATTTCTACATGTCTTATTATGACTCTCACATGGGAGGAATACCTTTCTGATTTCAGTAGCAAGAAGAGGGTGGCTTTTCTATGGGAATCATGAACTAATGGGCTTGTGCTCTGGTCTAAGACCAACCTTTCCACTTGGGTCCTGCTTCTTCTTTCCCTTGCTTACTCGTGAACAATGCTCTCCCCATTGCCCCCTCCACTGAATCTATAAAGACTAAACACACACACACACTCTCTCTGACACTATGTCACTGACCAGCTCTTAATTATTGCCTTTGCTTAGTTTCTCAGCAAAACCCTTTGGAAGGAATGTCTAGACAGTCCCCACTTCCTCGTCTCCTTCTCTCGGGGTTTGATACCACTCAGATCTGGCTCATTCCCCTCCTCCCACCAAAATGACTCCTGTCAGGAAGGGATCACAATGCATCCTGTGTGACCTCCCCCAACCCTCCCTCTGCCCATTGTTGATCTGACCCCTAATCATGTGTCAATGGGTAGCTGCTCCCAGCTGCTGGAAGGACCAGGCAGCCGACAGCCTGTGAATGGTGGAGGAACCAACTGCAAGGTAGATTTTCAGGAGAGAGTCATCAGTGGTTGAAGAAGGAATGGGAATATATGCATGATATTTAGGGAATTGATACAAAGGATGGCTTTCAGTGTACAAGTATTGGAGATAGGGCAAAAATTTTCAGCCTATCTTTTCTTCTTCTATTATTATTGCAATTATTAGTATTATTATAAAAGTAATGTTCCGGGGATCAATGAAGTAAAACCCTCACAGTGTCTGGTGTAGAATTAAGTGTGACTTATTCAAACAGATTACTACAAACACTTACTCAATTTTTAGGTCAATATCGCTAAACTGAAATAGATCTCTACTTAGTGAAAGGTTCAAATGCAGATCACAAGATTCAAAAGCAGAACCATTTTATCACTAAGTTGTTTCTGGACAAACACAAAATGTCAGAAACAGATTTAGTTCTTTCAGATGGGAGAGAGGTGGGGCAGTGAAGGCTACTTTGATGGGGACAGGAGTGGAGGGACGTGCTCAGCAGACACGTTCTAAGATAAGGCAAGCTAATGGGTCCTCACCAGACCCTCAGGTTATACCTGGGCCAAAATATTAAAGAAGTCATTTACTGATACTCCAACCTTTCTCCAAAAAGAATTTGACGTGATCTTAGTGTGATGAGGGTTAGAGATGGTGGATCAACTTGTACCACCAAGAATGCGAAGCAAGGGACCCCCCTTGGGTCTCCTCCCAGATTAATAATTGTCTGTGATAATGCTATCTATACTAGCACAGGATTGTGAATGGGATTTGGTTAGAAGGAAAAGTGTGTTTCACCTTAGTATAAAGTCAGAAGAGCTTACTAATTAAGTTGATGTCGTTACTTCCAAATGTACGGAGGGGGTGCTATCTTTTCCAAGGTTCATCCTCCCATAGCCTTTGGGCTGAGAGAGGAAAATGGGCAAAGGATGAGTAGCACAGATAAGCCAAGGCCCTGAACACTCGCCATGACCTAGGAGCCCCTTGTGGCCAGCTGATGTGCTCTTGGTCATTCCAGAACAGTGATGAGAGAGCATTGTAGGAGGACCATCAGCTTCGAGGCTTTTCCTGACCTTCCACAAAGAAATGTGTGCTTATTAACAAAGACATTTTCTTAGAGAGAGGGTAACAATACCTCAGATGGCCTGAGACAGCCCCCAGTTTATATGCCTGTTTTTCCAGCATAATTTAGTAATAAGTCCCTTGCATTTTAAAAAGTGTCCCAGTTTGGATGATGAATTATTTGGTCAACTTGCTCAGGGAGCACCAGCCTGATCTGTGCCACATTTTCCTTGTTGATAGAAGAAGGTAATTTAGAAAACCTTTAATCGGAACCCCTCCCTCATGCTCTCCCCCTCCCTCCCTCCCTCCCTCCCTCTCCCCCTCTGCCCTCCCTCTCTCTCTCACACACACAAGTACACAGGCTCTGCACACACACACTTATGTATCTTACTGTAGCTACATTCCTTCATCTGGCAAATGCCATCACGCTTTCTTCAGCAGGAAAGACTGTGAAATAAGTTCAAAGGGTACAAATCTAGGTTCTATCACTAGCTGCACAACCTGCATTTGCTTTGTTTGCTTGAAGAAAATATCTATCTCACACGGCAGTTGTATGAACTGATATCATTTCTAAGATTCCTAGCATGTAATAGGTATTCCAGAAAACTTTGTCCCATTCTCTGTTACTGGACTGGAGGTCAAAAGAGGTTAAATATTATTCTATTAAATTATGCAAACTTATTAAGCAATAGTTGCATTTAATAAATGAAATCCAAGGGGTAATTGTGTGTATAGACCTACAATTCCAGGTTCTTTTTCAAGATTGTCTATCTTCCATGCCAAAAGTGGCCAAAGTTTCATTACAAGCTTCTAGTTCCATGGGCTCAACAAAAGCACAATAGCCAAAATCGAGTTTTTATTTTTTTATTTTTATTTTTTTTTAAAGATTTTTATTTATTTATTTGAGAGAGAGAGAGAGAATGAGAGAGAGAGACAGCATGGGGGGGGGGCGTCAGAGGGAGAAGCAGACTCCCCGCCAAGCAGGGAGCCTGATGTGGGACTCGATCCCGGGACTCCAGGATCATGACCTGAGCCGGAGGCAGTCACTTAACCAACTGAGCCACCCAGGCGCCCCCAAATTCGAGTTTTTAAATTGCAGTGTTTTTCTGAGACATTGCAGATGTTGTTGGAAGAAACTAACATCTTGAATGATTTCTGGAACCCTAAAAAAATCTCTCCTCACCCTGTAGGTTGAAACCCGTGGCAGTGATCCTAGTTAAAACACCACTCGGCACAAAGAGGTATTGGTTAGCCACTCATTTCTCCTAAGATCCTTTTTCCATGATGGGGCTAGGAGAATGGTACTCTATCCATCATCAAGTGTACAGAAAGAGAAACTGGAGCTTGAAATGTTATTTCAAGGTCACTCAGCTAACGAGTGGTGGAGGAAAGACTTTGAACCAGCGTCTATCCGACCCCAAAGCTCTTTAAATATTAAGTGAAATTCCTTTTGTCTCTATTCCCCGAAAGATCACTGCTTACTTCTGAGTTTGGATGATTTCTTTGATGTCTGCTCTCAGTAGCCATCTATCTTTTGACTCCCCGACCTTTGTGACCACTGTTAGATAAGCAGAGAAGTCTAGTTCCCTGTGTCCTCTTCTCATCCATCTGTCCATCTGTCCATCCTGCCTCCCTCCCTCATTTATTTCCTTCCCCCATCCTGTTATTCATGCATCCACGTATTCATTCATCCATACAAGCACACATTCATTTAAACAAATATTTGGCTCCCCGCTCCATGCCAGGGCACTGATCCAGGTGCTGAGAATGGGAGGTAATACAACAGGACTTGTTCCTTTAGAAATTCACAGTATGGTGAAAAAGAGACATGGAAACAATACGAAGCAAAGCTGGGAAGGAGAGAGGGAAGAGATGGAGAGGAATGGTGCAATGGTTTACCTTGTATACTTCGCTACTACCTAACTCCTTTCCCACAAGGATGCTCTGATGCGATCCTGTATTACTACTTTGGCCCCTAAAGTCTCACCTGGTTTGATCTATGCAAGAGCTTGGCATTGTAAAAGCTTGCCTAGAATGAATCAACTCTGTCTTAAATGGGTAGCAGAGAAAAGAAATTATTGGGAGTAGAAAAGCAGAGATCATTTCCTTTTACAAAATTCCTTCTCCCTTTTTAACTTCTAAAAGGGGACTTCTCTTGGTATTCCTAAAGGGGAAGCTGTCAGGTGAAGAGACACGCCATAAAAGTGAAGGGCTAGATAGATGATTTGCTAAAAGAATTCCGTGGTTTAGTGATTTTTTTTCTCAAAAAAACAAAAAAAGGCACCAAGCCTCAGAGTCATAAGCAGAAGTGAAAATCAACTAGAAAGTGCTGACTTACTGTAAAGGTCTTCCTTTGTGACGGGAGGAAAGTTGCATCTGTAACCACGTGTCCATAGATGAAACATTCTCCAGTCACACCCAGGCCCTCGAGAAACGAACATCCTGACTGGGAATAGAAGCTTTTCCTCTCTAGCTGAGTTTTTTACTCTTTCTCCAGATCACCCACCCCCATTGATGCGCAGAGGAAAGAGCCACCATTGGGCTTTGGGAGTTCCTCCTGTAATCCCAAGAATTGATTTCCCATCATGAGGCTACTATTCCTTCTGTTTCTCCTCCTTGTGTGTCTTGTCCAGATGATGTCAGGTAAGCCGAGGCTCCTCCTGGTAGGATGCTATGACGGATGGCCGTGGAGAGGAATAGAGGCACATTGACTCATGATCCAACGATGCCCTGGAGTATACAACAACTGAGTGATATCACAGCTGAAAGGAGAGCATGCACTACACGCTCCATTTTACAAATAAGGAGAAGGGAAGCTTAAGAAAATTTAAAGGATTTTCCTAAGATTGCTTGTAACTAGTTGGTAGTAAACCCATAACTAGTAATGGTGATAGATAACATTTACAGGGGCTTGACAGCTCACAAATTATTTTCATGTGAATAACAACAACACTAATAATAATAGCAGAGATATCGGCCACTCACTCTTTACCAAACATCACAATAAAAACTTTTAATGTCCTGTCCCACACGTACTTCATAACACTATTTATGGGTAAGTATTCCCTGTCTCACAAATGGGACTGAGAAATGAAGTAACTTGTTCAAAGTCACTCAGGTTGTATGTAGTGGGGCATTTGACTCAAGCTTAAGTGGGTTTGGTGGCAGATGATGTTTTTATTAAATACTCAACAATCCCAGAGAATAAATTTACTTACCGAATTATGCATAAACATCAAATACTTTTTGGTAGGAGTACGTCCCATGCAATATTTGGAATACACTTCTACTAAAAGAGTATGTTATTTTTCTGAAATTCACATTCAAGTGGATCTCCTACATTTTACCCGGCAACCCTATGCATGTGTCAGCATGTGCCAGGTTATGCTGTGGTCTCAACCTCGGCATCTTCAAAGAGTCATGGTTTAATTCTTGCTTCAATGGTACAAACCCATCATGGCTGTTACTGCAGCTGCCTGGACCTGGCTGATGGAACAGCCTCTGCCATGAGCATGGCTGGTTGCCGCGTCAAAGAGAAGAGCGCTGAGGAATCCCACATTGTCAGTTATGGGCTCCAACCCAGAAAGGACACATCACTTCTGATTAAAATTTATGAACTGAGCAAGTCTTATGGTTCTACCCAGTCATACAAAAGATAAATCCTACTTTGTGTCAAGAACATAGAGGGCTAGACCTATTTGGTGAACAGCCTAATAGACATAGACAGTTGGATATAGATATAAAGAGACACAGATATGAATATACATGAATATATATTTATATTTATATCAATGAGATCAATTATAAACATACATGAACACAACGTATTTGCATATATTCATTCATATTTATAAGTGTACATATTACATATAAAATTTATGATTACATATATATATATATATATATATATATATATATATATATATATAACTATTTTTACCTTGTCTTTTTATGAAAAATTAGGAGATTCTGTGGCTCTCAGAGGAAAACTGGTCCTGGCAGGAACCAGAAACCAGGTCTCCTAATTCCTGGCAGAGTATGCTTTCCATCACAATGTGGTACTTTTAAAAGCCATAACCTCTGCTGGAAACTCTTTTTTTTTATTTTTTTTATTATGTTATGGTAGTCACCATACAATACATCATTATGTAGTTTTTGATATAGTGTTCAGTGATTCATTGTTTGCGTATAACACCCAGTGCTCCATGCAGTACGTGCCCTCTTTAATACCCATCACCGGGCTAACCCATCCCCCTACCCCCTCCCCTCTAGAACCCTCAGTTTGTTTCCCGGAGCCCAGAGTCTCTCATGGTTCGTCTCCCACTCTGATTTCCCCCCCCTTTCCTCCCTTAATGTCCTCTGTGCTATTCCTTATGTTCCACATATGAATGTTGGTGAGGTTGTGGAGAAAAGGGAACCCTCCTACACTGTTGGTGGGAATGCAAATTGGTGCAGAAATTCTGGAAAACAGTATGGAGGTTCCTCAAAAAGTTAAAAATAGAGCTACCCTATGACCCAGCAATTGCACTACTGGGTATTTACCCCAAAGATACAGACGTAGGGAAAAAAGGGGCACCTGCACCCCAATGTTCATAGCAGCAGTGTCCACAATAGCCAAACTGTGGAAGGAGCAGAAAACTCTTCTTATTCATAGTTTCCTTGTGGCTGCTTGTCATTCTCCTTATTGCTCTCTTAATTTGAGGCATCGTTCAGGTTCTCACTACTCTCAAGTTGCATCCTGAATTTCTCTAGTCAGGTGACTTGATCACATACCATGTTCTTTCCAGCTTACCTCACAGGAGCCCGAGAAGACCAGTGCTTGCTACGTGCCATGTTTGTGGCATTGAAAATGTCACAGTGTATGAAACAGCTCTGGTTGCATGGGAGATGGGAGGGACATACTCTCAGGAGTGAGAATGCCCACTTAGTGTCCGATGCTCATTGTCTAACTTGGGCAACGTGCTTCTAAGATTTTGCCCTTTTGAAAAAGAGGAAGGCACATTGGGAAGCTTTTATGAAGAACATGCAGAGTATGCCCCTAATCTTGTAGCTCAGCCAAGTCACTTGCTTTCTCCGATCTAAAGTTCCTTCATTTGAAAAAGAAAGACACTATAGGGCAGAGGTCAATAAACTTTTTTGGTAAAGGACCAGCTAATATTTTAGGCTTTCTGGGCCACAGGGTATGTCATGACCTTCGTGAGAAGCAACTACAGACAATATGTCAATGAACGAGAGTGAATGTCTCCTATAAAACTATATAAGGACACTAGAATTGGAATTCATATAATTTTCACATATCACCAAATATTTTTCTTCTTCTGAAGTTATTTCTACAATTAAAAAAAAAAAAAATAAAAACGATTCTAAGCTAATGGGTCACACCAGAATGGGTAGATGGCGGTTTTGTCCATACAAACGGTTAAACACGCTTTATGGTTTTATATTTTTTGTCACCTCTCCTTCCTTTATAGGGCGTGAGAAAAGGGGGCGATTCCTTGAATGTGAAAAAATGGGTGGTGTCTGCAAGCACCAAAAAACCCACGGATGCTCCATCCTGCCTGCGGAATGTAGAAGTCGGAACAAGCACTGCTGTCGTCTCTAGCTTCCACCCCCAGGGACTCACCCCTGCTGACCTCTGCTGAATAAAAACATCACCACTCACGTGTGTCCTGCATCGGGTCTTTCGGGGTGCACGGTGGAGGGGAGGGGCATGTGGGACTGAAGTTCTGAGCTTGGTACTCACCACTAATTCCCCGGTTGACTTTGGACAAGGCTTGTCCTTTTCTATGTTGCCTCTTCTGTACCTGTAACTCTTTAAATGGTTCTCCGAGCCCCCTGTAATCTGCTCATATACATCTATCAACTGATGGATTGAGGATTAGAGCTTGAGGGGGGTGTGTGTGCATGCCTGCACGTGCATGCTCATGCATACGGGTGTGTACTGACAATACGTGGGAAAAGTCATTGAGATTTTGTTCTCATTTTCATACCCCTTAATGACTGTTGGCTATCAAGCAATGGCTCCCTGTTGATTATTGAAGAGCCAGGGAAATAAATCGATCAGAAGGGCCTAAAGGTGCAGAAAGCTCAAAGCTGGTACCCAGGCATCAAGCCATGGAATCAGAACTCAGAGATTACAGAAATCAACCCACTGTTTCACAGAGAATCAAGACTTAGCAAGGTAGTGATTATTTTCCTCTCTCCAGAGATGCCTTTCCAAATAGCAGATTCCATTAGAAGCATTTTCTTAGAACCCAAGGAATGGTTTTCCGCAGAGATAAGATTTGGACTGCGTAGCAGAAGCCTGCTGATTGGAAGGGGAAATGCCATCTTCAGCAGGAAGTTATTCTCATTTTGAAACAGAACACGATTTGTCATCTCTTCTCTTAGTGACTTTCTTTTGGTAACAAATCAAACTCTTGGACACAAACTCTTCACTGGGGATGTGAAGTTGTAAGTCTACTTTGCTCATTTGGCAGTTTCTTTTTTTTTAAGATTTTATTTATTTATTTGTCAGAGAGAGAGAGCACAAGCAGGGGGAGCGGCAGAGGCAGAGGGAGAAGCAGACTCCCCACTGAGCAGGGAGCCTGATACGGGGTTCGATCCCAGGACCCTGAGATCATGACCTGAGCCGAAGGCAGCTGCTCGACTGAGTCACCCAGGCGCCCCATTTTGCAGTTTCTTATAAAGTTGAATGTATGCTTGTCATATCACTCATTAATCCCACTCCTGAGTATTTACTCAGGGGAAATGGAAACTTACATTCCTATTAAAAATCTGTATGCAAATGTTCATAGCAGCTTAATTTATGTTTGCCAAAAATAGTTAACAACACAGATGTCCTTCAACTAGTGAATTAACTGTGGCACATCAGATAATGGAATCCTAGGCCACCATAAGAAGGAACAACTGATTGATTCCAGTAACATGAATGGATCTCAAAGGCCTTCTGCTGAGTTAAAGAAGCCAGCTATAAAGACTACAGATTATTTGATTCCATCTATATAGCACTCATGAAAAGAAAACTATAGGGTTAGAAGCCAGGTCAGTGGTGGCCACGGGTTAGGGGTCACAGGAGGGGATGACAGTAAGGAGCAGTACAGGGAATTGGAGGTGAGGGACCATCCCGTATAGATGAATGGTGGTGAATACTGAACTCTGCATTTGCAAATCCTTTAGAATGCTCCACCACAAAGTTTGATTTTTACTATATATATAAATTAAAAAAAAAAAAATCAGCTCGATGTGGGCAGAAAAATGAAATGCTGACTACAACAAATGACTCTAACAGTATTGCAGATTAATCCTATGACCACACTAAATGCAGCGGGGAACAAAGAACTGACCTAACTAACTTTGAGGAACTGTTTTGACCTGATAATCCAAGACTAAAAATGAAAAGTCCTTACACAAGAACTGGACTCTGGTTGTTAGATCTGTTTCTCACAGCTGTTTGGATTAGCAATTCTAAAACTACTTGTATATATAAGAGTTGAACAAAGGAGAAAATGCACTGTAAGTAAGAGCCGGTTTTGTCACTGGTGGAGGAAAAAAAGGTTATAAATTAAAAAAGAGGGAGACGAGAAGGACCACCGTGGTGCTGGATTGAAGTTGAAGACACTGAGGAGGAACATGGGTTTTTAAAATACATACACAGAGAGATACAAAAATATATATATAGGTGTGTAGGGCGCCTGGGTGGCTCAGTCTTTGAGCGTCTGCCTTCGGCTCGGGTCGTGGTCCCGGGGTCCTGGGATCGAGCCCCGCATCGGGCTCCCTGCTCGGCGGGGAGCCTGCTTCTCCCTCTCCCACTCCCCCTGCTTGTGTTCCTGCTCTCGCTACCTCTGTCTCTGTCAAATAAATAAATAAAATCTTAAAAAAAAAAAAAATATATATATATATATATACAGGTGTGTATATAAATGAATTAATATCCATACATGTCTCCTAAATGTAGTCAGAGAGAAATGAGAATCTGTGCCATCTCAGCAGCAATGAGCACGTGGAGTACTCCGATCTCTGTTTCTTTTTCTTTAATGTCTTCTTTTTTTTTTTTAGGTAGCTCCACACCCAACGTGGGGCTTGAACTCACGACCCTGAGATCTAAGGTCGCATGCTCTACCAACTAAGCCAGCCAGGTACCCCTCAGATCTCTGTTTCCAAATACCATTTTCTGTAGATGGACCCAAGGATCCTCGAGGAACTAACTCACTCAAGGACTGGGGTTGAGAAAATGCAAAATGAAGCTGGAGTATCTTATAGTGCCAGAAAATAACAAAACGCTCAGAAAATGGGGCACGTTGAGAGGACCCAAGAGAGACCTGGAAGAGCTCTCAATGGCCAACTGGAAACAACTTCATCAAAAAAATAAAGAGCTGAGATGCCTTTCAACAGATGAATGGATAAAGAAGATGTGATTCATATATACAATGGAATATTACTCAGCCATCAGAAAGGATGAATACCCAACTTTTATATCAACATGGATGGGACTGGAGGAGATTATGTTAAGTGAAATAAGTCAAGCAGAGAAAGTCAATTTTCATATGGTTTCACTTATTTGTGGAACATAAGGAATAGCATGGAGGACATTAGGAGAAGGAAGGGAAAAATGAAGGGGGAGGAAATCAGAGGGAGAGATGAACCATGAGAGATTATGGACTCTGAGAAACAAACACGGGTTTAGAGGGGAGGGGGGAGGGGGATTGGCTAGCCAGGTGATGGGTATTAAGGAGGGCACATACTGCATGGAGCACTGGGTGTTATACGAAAACAATGGATCGTGGATCACCACATCAAAAACTAATGATGTATTTATTGTATGGTGACTAACATAACATAATAAAATTTAAAAAATTAAAAAAAAAAATGAAGCGTTGAATTACAACCCAAACATAAATAGCCATGGAACCATAAGGGTGTAAGTCAATCCCTCTTCCCCACCTCCATTTAAAATTTTTTGATGTTTCCCTAAAGCTTCAAAGATAAAGTAAAATTTCTTAAGCGCCTGAAGTCCTGCTTCTATTGACCATACCTTCTCTACTTTCATTTCTTCACATTCTGGTTCTCGAACTACCCCCTACCGTGAGATGGGCATGTGTGTGATAGTGACCTTCACAATGTGTCAACGTCTAGTGCGTTGGGGTCCCTGGGTAAGGGTGAAAGAACCAGGACACAGGGGATGCAGAGCAAAGGCAGCACTTGCAACTGCATGCTGTCGTTTATTTCCCACACAGCTATATACTTACAGCGAACAGATAAGCATGACAATGTGTACTTTTAGCTGATAATAAGATCATGCCAACATCCTTGAAGAAAGACACGCAAGATATAAGAACAAACTATATCCTGTTTTTTGTTTGCCGAAGCGCGGAACTATCTCGGCCACCCTTCCTCTGGGAACAGCACGTTCTTATAAAAGAATACTTCTAATATAGGCAAGAGCCACTTCCTGCAGATCCAGGCATTCAGAACTTGCAACGTGAGATAAGGGGAAGAGAACATTTTCTCCTCCTGATCCAGGCCTGCCTGGTTGTCCTTAATCTCACTGCAGTCCTCAAATGACCTTGGTTACAAGGGGCTTACAAGCCTATACCATCTCAATTTCTTCCTTTTTTCTTTGTTTTAATAAAAATGCCTTCCAGAGGGTGGCCATAGACTTCTGGGATGGCTTTACATAGCAAAAATGTAACAGCATGAAGCATAAAATAACAATCAGTAATACAAACCCCATTCCTCCTGCAGTGTGCCCCAAACTTTGAATAATACCTTTTGGATCAAGTCCCTCAAGTTGTTTAAGAAATAAATCGGCCAATGTGGCAGCATCTTCAGTCTCAAATGGCTTACCAAATATCTCCTGAATATTTGTATGTAGATTGTTGATCATGTCCGTTACTGACGAGTTACCCTCTAAGTATTTTTGGATGATGCTCCAATCATGTTGGGACTCATTATATCTTAAATTGGTAACACAAAAGGTCGTGGAATTCCAATCGCAACGCAGCCAAACCTGCCTTTCTAGCGTCAAGATTTTCTTCCCTAACCAGCTTACAGTCTGTCTAAGGACATCTATTTGTGTTTGTAAGCGAGTATCAATCATAGTTTGGGAAAGCCAAAGATCCCGAGAGTCGCGGTGCCAATTTTCCACAAAATGCTTAGTTTGTAACGATGTATGTAATGCTACACCTGACACGGCTGCTAGCGTGGTGACTGTAATTAAACTTAGAATGACCGCCACAACAATGCCAACAAGACGCTTTGTGCGTCTTAGAATCTTTTTTAAAAAACTCTAGAACTAAGGTATCTACGGGATTTTGAGCCCATAGTCGTTCTAAATTTACCGGAAGCCAAATGTGAGAACGCTGTTGCAAAATCATAAGAGAATACCCTGGTTCAAATTGTATGGAACTGTTGATGCAAGAATACAATCGGCATTCAATACAATTAATTCCAGCATCAAAGCTAAAATTTCCTATCAAAAGTAAATACGGTAAAGGTACACATGCAGTCACATTCATTTCTTTAAAAATGGTGAAATTATAAGTCGACGCAGAATTTGCTGTGCCAGAAAAGGTTCCATTGTAAAGTCTGACAGTCTTAAGCGCAGCTGCAACTTTCCATAAGTGTGTTTGAACATGGTCAGGAAATTTTTGATGTGATATACGAGGGTCTGCGATGCCGCCATCTCCCCAGGCCATCAATCGATGATTCACCACTGACTCATTCCATCGGCTCCGCGGTGGCATCATTTGTCGCCTCGGCAGAAGATGATACAGTAAGTAAGGCACACATGGCCAGAAATAAATTCTCAGGTGTGCAGGCCTTCCCTGTCCGCTGTAAGAGTTTTTGCCCCTCCCCACTGAGCTTTTTAATTTGTCCCCAAGTCGGCAAAGCAGTAGCAAATGTCTGTCGGCGGCAACGCCGTCCTCCCAAACTCAAGTGTGCCATGGCTTGAAGCGGAAGCTCATCCTGTCCCGGATTCCCCATTTGTCGTCTGACGGGATATGGTGCCGTTCGAATTGGTCCTCGACCGGATCCATCTCGCCGGGAGCCAGGAACAGGTTCGTCTATCCTCTGTGGAGACATAAGCATAACCCTTCCCTCTACAAAGTAATAGCCCCGGATGCCATTCTGCATCTGCGACCGGCTTAAACCATATATATTCATTTAGCGGAAGAGGAGCCGCCTCTCCCTCTATGAACTGCTTTTCTGCTCTAGAAAGAATATCTCCCTGCGGAAGATTCAAGAAATTCAGTGTAAACAATGCTTGTAACAAAATAGAACGTGCATTAGATTGAGTGAATGATAATATATGGTCCTTTTTCCTCCTTTTTAATTTTTTAATTTGCAATTTTAAAGTACTGTGTGCACGTTCCACAATGGCCTGTCCTTGGGGGTTGGGATTCAAAGCGTTCTGACGAGCTCGATCCATACAAAGCTCGGAGAACCACATCTGCCACTGCAGATATTCAGGTTCTCTTAGGAGGGCTCTACAAAGGACCCTCCAATCCTCAGGAGAGAAATTATTATAATGTCGAGCTAAGCCATTAACTAGCTCTTTGACATAATGTGATTGTGGTCCATATAAAGACACTGCCTTCTTCAAGCGACCAATATCCTCTATTCCAATACCTTCATAATATGGTGCTTGTGCTACTCCCTGGACCGGGGGAGGCCTAATAACAGGAAAGGCAAAGACAGATTTATCAGTCTCACTCTCATCATCACTATCCCGTAATGCATCAAGCCCAGCTAAGGCAGCAGAAAGAAAAGGATTTTTAGGAGAGTAAGCTAGCGCGGGCGACAGAGACGGAGCGGAGGGCTTCTTAGAAGATTTCTTAGACTCCCCTGCCATAGTCATGACCCGCTGAAAAACCTTCCACAAGTGCTCGGTCTCGGGATCCGACTTTACCTTCGTTTTTGATTCGTCGTTATCACACTCACTAGGTTCACGAGACAGTGCAAGCTTAAAGGTATCCTTCTCTACTGCCCTTTTCTCGTCTGTATCAAGGGGAAGGTCTTGTATAGAAGGAGCCATTTCCTTCTGGAAATTTTCAACCGTGCGGTCATCCTCCATTGCTTTAAGCACTGTGAATATAATCGACCAAATGGACCAAAACCGCACGGGAATCTTTTCTCCCTGTCTCATTGCTTTTTTGACATTATGTCGAACTCGCCGCCAATTATCCATGTCCAAGGTACCCTCCTCGGGAAACCAAGGATTCCATTCTCTAACTACTTTCAGACACATCTCAATATCAGTAGAGGCGACAGTAATACCATAGACAGCAAGTGAATGCTTCAGCATTCGAACATAAGGAGTAGAAGTTCCTTGTCCCATAACCCTGTATTATTATTCAAAATACTCACCCTTCCTGAACGTCCTTCAGGGTCCCTGTTCGGGCGCCAATTGTCAACGTCTAGTGCGTTGGGGTCCCTGGGTAAGGATGAAAGAACCAGGACACAGGGGATGCAGAGCAAAGGCAGCACTTGCAACTGCATGCTGTCGTTTATTTCCCACACAGCTATATACTTACAGCGAACAGATAAGCATGACAATGTGTACTTTTAGCTGATAATAAGATCATGCCAACATCCTTGAAGAAAGACACGCAAGATATAAGAACAAACTATATCCTGTTTTTTGTTTGCCGAAGCGCGGAACTATCTCGGCCACCCTTCCTCTGGGAACAGCACGTTCTTATAAAAGAATACTTCTAATATAGGCAAGAGCCACTTCCTGCAGATCCAGGCATTCAGAACTTGCAACGTGAGATAAGGGGAAGAGAACATTTTCTCCTCCTGATCCAGGCCTGCCTGGTTGTCCTTAATCTCACTGCAGTCCTCAAATGACCTTGGTTACAAGGGGCTTACAAGCCTATACCATCTCACTTAAGCGCCTGAAGTCCTGCTTCTATTGACCATACCTTCTCTACTTTCATTTCTTCACATTCTGGTTCTCGAACTACCCCCTACCGTGAGATGGGCATGTGTGTGATAGTGACCTTCACAATGAAACACACCCCACCTCTCCTGCAACTTCCCCTCACTAATTCTTACCCACTTTTTTTTTAAAGACTTGGCTCATATATGGCATTCACTGGGAAGACACCTTTGAACCACCCAACATGGATATGATTTCCACGTGTGTGAGTTTTCTTAGCAGAACATACCTTGAACCCATACCTGCCGCCCCCAGTACACTACAGTTCCTAGCACAGAGTAGGTGCTTGAGAGGTACCAACAAAATAAATGAATCACTGAATGAAGAAAAAGGTATCATGAGGCCTTAGCCTTCCAATTTAATTCAGGGTAGGTTCATTAAGCGTGACTTCTTCAGTTTACTTAATTCAGGGTAGATTCATTAAACACAAATTCTTCTGTTCACTTATGCATCCTTTTTTTTTTTTTTTAAAGATTTTATTTATTTATTTGATAGAGAGAGTGAGAGAGCACAAGTAGGGGGAACAGTAGAGGGAGAGGGAGAAGCAGGCTCCCCGCCAAGCAGGGAGCTCGATGCGGGGCTCGATTCCAGGACCCTGGGATCATGACCTGAGCCGAAGGCAGACGCTTAACCATCTGAGCCACCCAGGCGCCCCTCACTTATGCATCCTTATGCAACAGAAGCTCCTTCCGGGGCATAT
Source organism: Halichoerus grypus (assembly GCF_964656455.1). Classification (NCBI taxonomy): domain Eukaryota; kingdom Metazoa; phylum Chordata; class Mammalia; order Carnivora; family Phocidae; genus Halichoerus; species Halichoerus grypus. The sequence continues at coordinate 201,549,940 of NC_135714.1, forward strand.
CCCTGGTATGCGAATCATACAGTTTCTTTTCCTCCTCAGACACACGCTTCTATGTGAGTCACAGAAATGATACACTTCACCATGCCTATAACCTGTAGAAAGAGCCAAAATGGTTTATTTTTGGAAGAAAGCCTCAAGGCCCCCATATAGGGGAAGAAACAACCAGGAAACCCCAACCATCATTACTCAAGAATGTACACTGTCCCATGCTCCTCCTCTTCCTTGCCTTGTCGCTCTTGCTGCCTTGTTCAACAGGAAGACCCTGCCAGTCTTTAAGAGCTTGTTAAGAACAGAAATTTATGCTGTTAATTGGAGGCTGAAATCAAAGACTTCAAATACTCCTCTGGGGTTCATAAGCCACAGAGTGGCAAGTGTGCACCCCAGAGACTGATTATGGGATTGTCAATGTCCTTTGGAAGCAATACATTAAAACTTTGGTTTTTATCTTCCTGGGAGAGGATTCCACTGAGAATAAGATGATACTACAGCCCCAGTCTGGGGAAGGAAGATCTACATACATACTGGGTCAAATACAAAAGTGTACTCACACAGTGTGCCCCCAAGCATTTAAGGAATGTCACCAGCTCTCTGAAGTTCACCCCTAATTCCCAGGCTTAGAATCCCTGCCTTCAGGGTTTATCAGCTATGTCTTAAAAATAAGATTAAAGATCTAAAATTCAAGTCCCTAAAAGAAAAGACCCAGAATAATCAGGGGCACTGGCTGAGGTAAGAAAGGTTTCCAAAAGAGGGGGAAAAAAGTCCTACCTGACTCAAAGCCAGGCCTGAAGAAGGAAGACTTCTTTTCCTGCCTCTTAGAAGGTGGAGGAAAGAAAGCCTGCACTCAGCCTGGAGAAAGAAGGGCCTCCGGGCTCCCTATCGCCCAGCCTGCCCACCATGGATCATTAGCAGAAGTCACCAACTTTGGACCCAGGCTGCACACGTCATGGGGCCTCAGACTAGCGATAGGGCCATACACACCCTTTGTGGAACAACTCGAGGGTGGGAGGCAGGTTCACTCCCTTACTTCACCCCATTCGTGGGTCCCAGCTCTGTTTACATTGTCTTCAACCTGCCCTCTTCTACTGGGGCAAGTAGTTAGAATGGGGCTTTTAGCAGGGAGCTTTCATAAACCTGCTTATGGTGGGCTCTTGCACCCTATCTTCATGCCACATGGTCGAGGCTATCATGAAAGGCCCCCTGCCCATCCTGTCTTCATCACAGCAGCTGTGATCACAGAAGCCAGCTCTGACATCGGGGCTCCCCCACCCTGGGGACGCTAGCATCCCTGCCCTAGCTTTGTCACCAAGAGTCACGCTGGGAGCAGCCTGTGATTCTCTCCTTCTTCTTCCCCAAACACATTCTCTCACAGCCCACCATAATCTACTCTCCTCGGCTCTTGGGTGAAAAATCAGCCCAGTGAGGAAACTGAGGTTGTGCCATTATTCCAAGTGACGCAACAAAACCAGCCATCATGCCCAGTGGGTCCACAGAGAACAGACTCTTGTTGACCCAAAGCAAAAAGGGGGTACGCCTTCCTACCCAGCTCCTGTCCCCTTGGCTTCTCATTGGTCAGTTCTGTGAAGTGGTGTTCTAGAAGACACAGGAGCCCCAAGCAGTGAGACCCAGGAATGGAGCATCTGATTGGGTGAATTTATTTGTATAAAGATAGAATATTAGAGGAGGAGAAAAGTAGAGGTGGGGGATTCAGGTGGGTGAGCGCCAAGCACAACATGGCAATATGGGAGAATGGCTGGTTTTCTGGGGTAAGCAAGGTTCAAACTCTCAGTGACCTGCCAGACCCTCACAGTGCTCACCCACGCAAGCCAATTTTCTCCCCCCAAATCCAAGCAACTGTAGTTCTCTGTAAAGCCTCCAAGCTGTTCCGTGATACTCAGCACTTCTGTGATATCAGGAATGGACATCAGGCAGGACCCTGCCTCCCTCTCTCCCTTTCTTCTTGCCACCCCTTGCTCAAGACATGGAGCAGAATGCACCTTCAAGTTTCTTCCAAAATGTCATCGTTCTTAATACATTGCCTCTTTCTGGAAAACCTCTCTAGTTCCTCCTTTCCTGCTCTTACAGCCAGTCACTATACATGGTATCCGGAGAATGAGGGTGGTGAATGTTAGTTCAAACACACCTCCGCAGGGGGAAGCTTCAAGAAAGGAGAGCATATTTGTAGGAATGTCATCAGATTGGACAAGAAAGCAGGTCACGTTTTAAGGATACACCAAGGAGGGTTTACCTGGCATTACTTGAGAGATGAAGAGGACGACGAAGATGAGAAGGAGAAATAGCTTCATAGTGCCGAGTCCGTGGAGACCTTTTCGAAGTTCCTTGAAAAGAGAAGACAAATGGCAGTGTAACGGGGTTGGATAAAAAGTCGTTTAGAGCCTCCTCTTTTATAAGTTTGATTGAGGTGACTAAACACGGAAGAGAATGTCCACTGTGATCAGAGCACTAACTGAAATACATAGTGGACAATGAATGCCCGTAAAATAAACAAGGACAGCGATTAGCAACGTTTGGTGCAGGGCTGGGGTAATTTCTTTTGTTAGCATTTAACAAATCAAGGCCCCAGGAAGAACAGTAATGGTAGTAAAATGAAAATGACTAGGATTCATGGAACATTTACTCTACGAAAAACCTGGGATGGTTCGTATGACCTTTTTTCCCAGTTATTCTTAGGGAACGAGTATAATCTGCTACTGCAACTCCGAGTACAAATACAGTCACAATAGGACCTTGTATTTTTCCAATCATCTCTCTAGTGCTTCATAGAATGAAAACCATCACCTACCTCTTACAACTCACCTCCCAAGGCCCTATTCCCCCTGAAGAGGTGGGCCTTCTGGTCTCCAGAGATCTGAAATCTATTCTGTGCCCAGCCATGTCATGTCTCCTTAATAAGGACTGGTCCTGCCTCGTCTGACCAGGGAAATTCTCCTGCTCCAGCAATGACCCTGCTGATTCAGGTCCCTGTCCCGGCCATGGTGATGTCTCATGACTGAGACAAACTCGTGTTCTTGGCTCTTGTCCTGCCAAGCAAACATAGTTTCCAGCATAGGTGAAAGTGGAGGGGCTTTCCTCCTTAACCAAAGCCTGAAGAAGAACAAGTTCTCTTCCCAAATTAGGCCCTTGTCTTGAGGCCGGGGATTTAGTGCAACCTACCCCTCACATTTTACTTCACCTGCTGTCTCTCTTCTCTGTTACTGGGGTTTGGCTAGCTGACCCTGACCCAGAATCTCACAGAGCTCAGGAAATCCTCACCCAGAAAATCTTGGATTCCTCAAAAAACAATGATCCCCCTGATTCTGAATGAACACTTGTCTATAACAAGTATCCTCAGGAGTGGCTGACTCAAGGATTTTCATACCTTTCCCTCTTCTCCCTAGATAATGGTTGATAACTTGCCTTACACTTACATACGTAAGTAGAATCAATCAGGAAGAGGATACTGAAGGGGATTATTATCACCTTCCTGCAGTCAGAAGCAAAGTAGCCTTACTTTATGCAGGTCCTAATATGATCCCTAAATGTACACACGAGGAAAATAAGACTAGAGATATTCAGTACAGTGATAAAACTTGTATGCGGTGAAATCAAAATCAGAGTCAGGAGTCCGGGTCCAGATTCTGAGTTCTTTCCTGCTGTGAGATATTCCACTCGTCTCTTCACATAAGGATTGGCTCTTAGAATCCAGTAAAAATTATGCATTTTAAAAGAATAATAAGTTGGCTAATAGTCACTTCCCATAGACTAGTGATAATGTAGACATTAGGGCTTAAAAATAAAGGTTTTCATGATATTACCCCAGCCAATGTAAAAATTCACTGTATATAGCAGCAATGTCCATAATAGCTGAACTGTGGAAGGAGCCGAGATGCCCTTCAACAGACGAATGGATAGAGAAGGTGTGGTTCATATATACAATGGAATATTACTCAGCCATCAGAAAGGATGAATACCCACCATTTGCATCGACATGGATGGAACTGAAGGGAATTAGGCTGAGTGAAATAAGTCAAGCAGAGAAAGACAATTATCATATGGTTTCACTCATATGTGGAACATAAGGAATAGCATGGAGGACCACAGGGGAAGGGAGGGAAATCTGAAGGGAGAAAAATCAGAGAGGGAGATTAACCATGAGAGACTCTGGACTCCGGGAACCAAACTGAGGGTTACAGAAGGGAAGGGGTTGGGGGAATGGAGTAACCGGGTGATGGGTATTAAGGAGAGCACGAGTTGTGATGAGCACTGGGTGGTATATACAACTGATGAACCGTTGAACACTACATCAAAAACTAATGATGTACTGTACAATGGCTAACTGAACATAATAAAAAAAATTCACTGTACAGGGAAAATGTGTAAGAATAAACAAGAATATTTTTATAAAGAGTAACAATGGTGTCTTCCACCAATAATAACTTCCACCAGTTATTATTGTTTATAATGACAGTGAGGCTTGAAATATGTGGCAGAGCCCCCTCCCACCCCGCAACAGAAAAAAAACAAAACACACCAGAACAGAGAAGACACAAACAGACCACACGGACACCGACATTCAGTTTATGATAAAGGTAGCCTTTATGTGAGTGGGGAAGGAGGGCAGTGGACTATTTCTCTGATCAATCATGTACAGTTGATTGACTATTCATTTGGAGAAAAACTATTTGATAATCTAAGTGGAGGCGTGAAAATAGATTATAACCTTTTTCTCTATAATTTTTAGATTTTTGAGTGTTTCATACCGAACAAGTGTACATTGCTTGTATAACTGAAAAAAATCAAAAGACTTAATATTTATTATCGAAATTCCTAAAATATCAGAAGGATTAACTATGTTAGGATTTTTAGAGTCATACTGAATATGTCCCCCTAAAATTCATACAGCCTAATCCCCATAATCATGAAGCCTAATCCTCAACATGATGATATTTGGGTAGTCTTTGGGAGGTGATTAGGTCCCTGTAGAAGAGACCCCAGAGAGCTCCTTGTTCCTACCATCAAAAAGACAATCGTCTGTGACCCGGGAAATGGTCTCTCGCCCCTGGAATTTGCCAGCCCCTTGGTCTTGGGCTTCCAGTCTCCAGAACAGTGAGAAATAAATACATAAACTGTTGTTTATCAGCCACCGGGTCTATGGTATTCTGTTATAGCTGCCCAAACTAAGACACATACCATATACAAAATATGTGCTATCTATAAGATTGATGGTACCATTTAAAATCTTACCTGTGTTAGTGAATTTGTAACACTTTTCCTCTAACTCTATTAATTTTTGCTTACATATTTTGAAAGCACTTTTAAGGGCTTACAAATTTTTTTAAATTTGTTTTTGAGAGAGAGAGAGAGCGCAAGCAGGGGGAGGAGCAGAGGGAGAGGGAGAAGCAGACTCCCCACTGAGCAGGGAGCCTGATGCAGGACTCAATCCCAGAACCCCGGGCTCATGACCCAAGCCGAAGGCAGATGCTCAACTGACTGAGCCACCCAGGCACCCAAGTGCTTACGAATTTAAAATGATTACATCTTTCTGGGTAATTGAAATATTTATCATTATGCAGTAACACTCTCTTTACCCAACAGGTTTTTTTTTTGTTTTGTTTTGTTTTTTTGGTGTGGTGTCTATTTTCCTGGATAAACAGCTATGCCACCTTTTCGTTATGATGCCCCTAGTTCTCTTCCTTTTTTCTTAACCTTTCCAAGTCCTTAAACTTTGTGTCTCTTGTAAATAGCATACAGCTGGAGTGAGTTCTTTCCCAGTCCGATCATTTCCATCTTTTCATGGCTCACATTTATTGTAATTGCTAATACATAGGGATTATTGTTAACGTTTTATTCTTACTGCTTATTTCCTTTTTCTGTGTTGTTTTGCCTCCTTTTGTGCCTTTGTTAATTGAGTCCTTGCTTCTTTGTTTTCTTTTCCCATTTTTTTCCCTCTACTGGCTTGGAAGTTACATACTAGGTTTCTTTTGTGTTAGAGGTTGTGCTTGGAATTCTACCATGCACACTAGGAAAAGTCTAAAGTTAACACATTATCCTCTCTCCTGATCAATAGAAGAACCTTAAGACGTCAGTTGTGATCACCTCCTTGTAACTCACAGAAACACAGAAAAGCATGGTGGTCACCAGGTGCTGGGGGATGGAGGAAACAGGGAGATGTCGGTTATAAAACACAAAGTCTCAGTTATGCAAGATGGATAAATCCTGTGGAGCTGATGCAGGGCCTCATGACTATGGTTAACAACATTGTACTGTTTGTTGTAAATTTGCTGAGACAGGGGCACTTGGGTGGCTCAGTCAGTTGGGCGTCTACCTTCCACTCAGGTCATGATTCCAGGGTCCTGGGATCGAGCCCCGCATCGGGTTCCCTGCTCAGCGGGGAGCCTGCTTCTCCTTCTCCCTTTGCCCCTCCCCCTGCTCCTGCTCGTGCTCTCTGTCTCTCTCTAATAAATAAATAAATAAATAAAATTTAAAACTAATGTCACAGACCAGGAATAGTCAAGTCCCGTAACCCCTGCAGGCAGACTGAATGGGAGGTCAGTGCCAGTGAAGAACAGCAGGGAAACTAACATCTGCATCCGTATCTGGATATCTTTACAAACGCTGATTTACAGCTGGTAATAAATAGTCCGCTGTTCATGTACAAACTTGCACTGAATTTTCTTTAGTTGTTCATTGATGGGGACCGGGTCTTAGAAATGGTCCTCTTTATTACTCGTCGTCACAATTCCTGTCACACTTCCATCTTTTTCCTGTGACTGTTTAGGTTTTGGAGGGATGTTAATAAAACTTATCTGTCCTCTTTGTCCTCCAGCTTCCCGGTCACCTTGTGCGACCTCCTGCCTCCTCTCCCCACTACGTCCAAGTTTGCTTTGTAAATTGCAGAAAGTATGCTCCCTCTGCAGAGGCAGGACAGGGACATTCGTAGTGGATAGGCGACTTACTCAGGACACGACAGCAGATGTCATGCCCTGAACAAGAAAAGTGAACAAGGAAGATACAATAATCACACCTATCCCAGGTGTGAGCCACACAGCATAAGCCTTCTGAGCTGCCCTTGGGGTTCCTCTCTGGATGGTCTCTTGCTACACCTGCGTGTGCCCAGTACCACGCCCCTAGCGCGGGGCTCCTCGATAGCTCCTTCCCACTGGGCACTTTACCTGCTGCACGAGCACGTCCCAGGACCAAGCCCTGTCCTCACATCCCTTCACCCCACTCTAGGGGACCCTTTCCTCTGCCTCCCTGCGATTGTTAAAGAAAACCATAACTTACCTTCTATGTGGATAGAGTATTATAGACCAGCCAAAAGAAAAGTCTTCGATTATGCTCCTTTAACTGATGGTGTCATCTTGCTATTTAACTAAACTGCGTCTGGTTTCTGCATCTGCGAAGTGGGGCTGATAAACCAAAACACTCGAAGGATTCCATGGTATGTGAATGAAAATGCTTTTGCAACATTTAAAGCATAATATAAATTTTATTCTTACATTGTCTCCCTCTCACTGACTACCCCTTCATGGAAAACAACTGTTCCTTTAATTGATCCTAACGATACAATAATTGATTAGTGAGACTCGCACGTTGTTTGCTTTTACTTGGACAAGGGAGCCATGCTTCGGATCCCGGCGTCAGGGCTCCTCAGTTGCTCTACTTCTCTAATCAGCTCCTCTTTACTTTGCAGCAAATGGTGAACGCCCGGCAGCGGCCTTGGAAGGGCTCACAGTTTGGCGTCCCTTGCTTCAGGCAGATCCCACCACGAAGGTAGCAGGGTCTTTCAAAATTGAATGCCCTGGTGCCATCTGCAAAATGAAAAGGTGCTTGTATGAAGCTGAAGGCATGGGGAGGAACGCTGGAGACTCCGGGGAGGGAAGCCTTGTCTCTCCCAGCCCAACACCGACAGCCGGCAGCTTGGCTCCAAGAGCGTCCCCACTCATTCTGCCGCAAGACATCACTGTCAGTGACAAATTGTCCTTCCGGAGGTGGGGACAACTGGGCATTAACTGGAGGGTAACCTGAGCCACCCGCTGCTCCTCATCAATCCCCCCAGCTCCAGCCCCAGCCCCCTGACAGCCATCCCCGCTCTCACAGAACCGTCTGAAGGAAGCTTGCCCAGCGAGACTCAAGGTCACCACCGGGACGTGAGCGGCAAGCGGCCCCCAGCCAGGCCCATGTCAAGGATCTTTGTCTCCAACAGGTGATTCAACGGCTTGTCTCCAATCATCCCGTTCATCCACAGGGGAGGGGAGGGAGCAGAAGACAGCTACCTAGCAAGCCCTTTCCGCAGGACGTTGTAAATTCCCTTCAAGGAATTTTTAACCTTGTTAGGAAGTAATTTTGGGGTGTAGAGATGGTCTCTGAGCAGCCCCCTGATGCTACGCTCTTGGACTATGGTGGACTTGGGGACAGGACAGAAGATAGTAATGACAAAAACGGGCGTCGTGGCTGGTATTTACCGGGCAATACCTGGAAGATGATAAAGGCAGCGGTGAGGACCACGTGGAGGAGACTCATTGTTACAGAGCTGAGCTTCGCCAAGGCCTGATGGTGAGAAGCAAGAGGACAGAGTCAGAAGCCCAGGGTTCGGTGTCAGAGGAGGTCACAGCAGCCCAGGGGCTGGTGTAGAGATGAACTCGCACTGTCTGAGGCCCCGCTCCTCTGTCTTCGGCAGGAGTGGCCACAACAGCTGCCTGAGCCCCAGCTGCTTGCCTTGTTTTTCTCTCAGCTTGTGGGTTGAGGCACCACTATGGTTTTTTTTTTAACTAAGTTTTTTATTGTAATTCCGGTATTGTTAACATACAATGGGATGTAAGTGTCAGGTGTGCAACGTAGCGATTCAACACTTCCATACGTCAGCCCGTGCTCATCACGACAGGTGCATGCCTTCATCCCCAACACCTGTGTCTCCCAGCCTCCCATCTCCCCTCTGGTGACCATCAGTGTGTTCTCTAGAGCTAAGAGTCTGTCTCTTGGTTTGCCTGTCTCTCTCTCTCTTTTTTCCTTTGCTTGATTATTTTGTTTCTTGAATTCCACATGAGTGAAATCATATGGTGTTTCTCTTTCTCTGACTGACTTACTTCATTTAGCATAATACTCTCTAGCTCCATCCATGTCATTGCAAATGGCAAGATTTCTTCTTTTTTAATGGCTGAACAATATTCCATTATATATATTATTATACCATATATATGTATATATAATATATATATATATACTATACCATATATATACCATATCTTCTTTAAAAGCCATTCAATGAGCACTTGGGCTCCTTCCATATCTTGGTTATTGTAAATAATGCTGCTATACACAAAGGGGTGCATGTACCCCTTTGAATTAGTGTTTGGCATTTTTGGGTAAATACCCAACAGTTCGATGACTGGATGGTAGGGTAGTTCTATATTTAGAGTCACTGTCATCTGGCCATGCCAGGCGCAGCTGGGGTCCATCCAGCCAAAGCCGGAGCTGCAGCCCCTGAAGGTGAGTGGGAGAGCCAACAGCCAAGCTGCTACAAAAGGGGAATCAAGTGAGTTCCTCACAGAGAGGGAAGTTCATTAGCAAAGAGTTTGAGGCAAGCTGATGGGATGGTCCAGGGCTCCTTATGGAAGATCCAGAACCGTGGTGGCTTGGCTACACCCCTCCTAGAGAATCCACGTTGAAGGAAGAAAGAATTCATACTGGTTATAAATTCGGGGAAAAATAGGCCTAGTTATTTCTAGGATTTGAATTTTATCATTGACTCTCACTTCAATTAATTACTTTTCTGAGTAGAAAAAATAATACTTACACATGGGAAAACTGCAAATAATAGAGAAATGTAAAAGCTGAAAGGTAAAAACAACCCATAGCCCTACCTTTCAACTACCTTTCAGTTTGAACCACTATTTACAATTCTGAGTACTTCTGTTCTTTTCCCTTGTGAATTAAATCATGTAAATATTTTTAACTTTAAAATATAAAATTATACTTCATAACCAGGTCCACTGCAGTTTTTTTCCCCACTTAAATATTATCTTGGACATTCTTTAATGTCTATTCAAATACATTTGCTTCACATATTTGTGTGACTATACATATATCTTTAGAAATTCATAGGACTCCTAACATTTGTATAAATCCCTAGACACGGAACGTCAACCTACCTGCGTATTTCAACTTTTAGGGGTATTGCCCGCCTACCCACTTGAGAAACTGCTCTACCACTTTATCTGCTTACTGACAATGTGTAAAAATACCTTTTGACTGTTGATATTCTTATCAGTACTGCTTATTATCGATTGCTTCATTCTTTGCAAATCACATTAGTGAATAATAACAGTGCCTGTTTGCTTTAATATATCTTTTTAACATTATTTCGGGGGTTGAGCATTTGTTAAAAATATTCATTGGTTATTTTTTCTCTTGGTACCTGTTCACACAGTTCATTTGTTTCTCTATTTTCCTATTCATCTGCTCTTACTGATTTCTGAGAACTCTATGTTTATTTAAGGTCATTAATCCTTTATCACATGTCTTGCAAAAAGTGTTCCTGGCTTCCTGTTTTCTTTTCTCTGACTCATCTAGTAGCCAGAATTCGTGGCTACTCTCAATGATTACTTTTTAATTTGCTCACCTTTGGTTTTCTTAAAGATACCTGTTTTGTCTGTGTGTTTACCTAATTATGTCTGTATTCCCGGTCAGTTTCATCCTCAGATCTTTGGCACAGAGATGGAAACTGTTCTGAAAAACTGTGACAGATGTGGGGTTCCAGCAGTGATATGAAGACTGGTTCATGCCCTGCTCAGAAATACAAATTTCCCAAGCCCACCGCGATGCCCCCATGCTCTAATCCTGTGCTACCTCGGAGGAAAGGCACATGTCTGAGTTTATGTCTCTGTTCTCTTAAAACACCGAGTCTTGCACAGGAGAGAAACAAAATCACACATGACGGGCAGGGATGGACGATGACCAGGCCTACCCTGAAGTGACAATACTGCAGGACACCCTGGAGAGAGGAGATGGGGCACCTAATCTTAACTTTGCCAGGTATCAAATGCCCAGAAAGGCTCGGATCGTGGGGTGGATTCTGTTCTTGTCCACTCTTCCGTGTGTCTCTTCTTGCGGCGTGCTTGCATGATGTTAACTGGCATTCAGTACCATGGAATATGACTCAGACATAAAAAGAATGAAATCTTGCCATTTGCAAGGATGTGGATGGAGCTAGAGAGTATAATACTAAGCGAAATAAGTCAATAAGAGAAATACCATATGATTTCATTCATTTGTGGAATTTAAGAAACAAAACAAATGAGCAAAGGGAAAAGGAGAGAGAAGCAAACCAAGAAATAGACTCTGAACTCTAGAGAACACACTGATGGTTCCCAGAGGGGAGGAGGGTGGGGAGGTTGGGGGAAACAGGTGCTGGGGATGAAGGCGTGCACCTGTCGTGATGAGTGCCAGGTGATGTATGGAAGGGTTGAATCACTATATCGTACACCTGAAACTAATATTACACTGTATGTTAACTAACTGGAATTTAAATGAAAACTTAAAAAAAGAAAAGGAAAAAAGTTATATGCTGATTTTCTGCTGTGCAGGGATCAAGGGTCAACTCTATAATCTTCCTAATAAAATGTTTTAATGTGGCATTAAAAAGAAAAAAAAAAAAGAGTCAAGCCTCCCTTCTAGTCCTTGTCGGGATTCACTGCCACTCTTAGTGAGTCAGTCTTACAAACTTACTTTTTAACTACTTAATCAAGTTAAAAACAAGTTTATTGCTTTGTTAACTGACACCACATTGAAATGACAGGTTTTGTTTAAGAAAAGCTGATGGTTGATGATTGAGTCTTTCCAAGAACAAGGTTTCTGCTTCCATGTTTTTGCCTTTTTTGAACGTACCCGTTTTGTGTCCTTCAAAACACTTCTTCATCTAGATCCAGAGCACTTCTTGTGACTTCATTTCTAGATATTTTACATTTTCTCTTTGTATTTGAGTCACTTTCTTCTCACTTGGTATTTTATAACTGGCTCCCGTTTGCACAGAAAATGCTATTGATGACCCACAATGGTTTTGTCACTTGCCCCATTGGTTGGACTTTGATTGATCTTCTTGTGGTGACTCCTCAATGGTTTTTCAAGCACAAAATCATAAATCTGCAATAATTATGATTTAACCCCTTAATTCTGAGGTATGGACTTGCTATTTTTCTCCTCTCATTGACTTGCATAGACTCACAGTCGTTGGAAGATCACCTCACCCAGCCCGCTTGCTTAGCAGAGGGACCAAGAAATGCTCCCTATCACTTCTGAGATCAGTGGCCCTAGGCAGTTCTGAGAGGTGTGCGTGGACCCAAGGGAAGACCTGAGGATGAAACTGACCGGGAATACAGACATAATTAGGTAAACACACAGACAAAACAGGTATCTTTAAGAAAACCAAAGGTGAGCAAATTAAAAAGTAATCATTGAGAGTAGCCACGAATTCTGGCTACTAGATGAGTCGGAGAAAAGAAAACAGGAAGCCAGGTCAAGCAATTGACTACTTGACTATGGTCAAGACAACGTCATGGCCAAGCCTGCAGGAGACCCCGCCCATTCTGCAGGACTCCTTCCCAGTCACTACAATGCAAATTTTGCCTTATTTCCCCCATTTTATTCTTTCTTGTTCTCTTATTCCTCCCTTCCTGGGTCAAAGAGCAACTTCCTTAATCCCCAAAACCAAACAAGATTTTTCAAAAATAGATTTAAAAAGAAAGTTTTTTTTTTTTTTTTTAAATAGATGCCTCAGTAGTTTTTTGTTACATGTGAATTCTTCCATGAAAACTTTTGATTTTTCTTCCAGGACTTGATTATGAATTTCAACTCACGCATTAAGCACAGGCTGTGGTTTCAGCCCAGATGTCCCTGGGGATCAGAAACCAGCCTGTGTCCAGTGAAGGGAATGAGAGGGTTTTAAGGACAACACTATCATTCAGTGCTTCTGTGACCCCCGGCCTGAGTCCACCACTCTCTCGGGGCCCAGAGTTGACATGAGTTTATGTCAAGATTTCCATTTGACAAGTGAGATCCAGAGAAAATCCATTTTGGGTCTAGGAATTTGGGCTGTTACTATTTATAAGCTCTGAGAGGAATCTCTGGAGGATGTAGGGAAGGGGAGAAAAAATTGTCAAAACTAAGGGGGGGATTGATATTTTTAAGGAAAGAAAGTAGAAATGAAGGGAGGGAGGAGGACAGGAAGAGAGAGAGAGAGATCATGTGAATCTCATAAAATTTTCCCCGAGCATTGGGGCAGTGAGGCCCCCGAATCTGCCCCCCTGGCAAGGTGCCTTCCAGAAGGGCAGGCCACAGAGCAGATGGCCCCAGGTCAGCACTTCTGTTCCCTTCTCTACAAAGAGAAAACAAAATACCGACGGCTGTGTTCTCTGCCCACTCCCTGTCCTACGGAGGTCTGAGCTGACTAGCACCATCCTGAGCAAACAGATCTCACTGAATGACACCTCTCTGTCTCTCACTAGAAAAATAGAACCATCTCCTTGATCATGAACCAGCTGGAAGTCCTATTAGCTGTTGACCCATATGTCACCTAGGAGCCCACGAGGTCTTGAAAATTCACGACTAGGTCTGTTTACTCTTTGTCTCCTCAGTGTTGAGCTCTTCAGTATGAACCAGACAGAGAATAACTTTAGCTTCAGTAGGAATAGGAAACACCTTTCACAATCCACATAAACCTGGAATTCACCACTCTTCCCTGGGCTAACCTATCACCTGCCTGCAGACATTCACCAGGCTCTCCTGAGCCTCCCCTTCTCTGCTCTGAAGAGCCTCTGACCCTCAGACAGGGGAATGAATCAGTACCCACCTCGGAGTACACTCCACTTTGCTAATGTCCTGCTTCTGGTGAGAATCCAGGCAGGTGGCCTTTCAAGCTCCCAATATTTTACCTTAGGTCAGTTTAAATGAACTACATCATCTTATACCTGCAGATACGTGGCTTGTGGTCTTCTGCCACAGAGCCGTAAGTCTGAAAATGAGCACCCATGTGCCCAGTGACGAGTAACAGGCATCAAGCGCTCCCCATGAGCAAAGCATTATGCTAGATGCTCTCCACGATCCGTGCATCTTGAGACAACCCTTAGAGATAGGTTCTCACAATGACTCTGTTCTAGAGATGAGGCAACAGGGCCACACAGTGGCCAAGCAGGAATTGAACTCGAGTTTGAGTCAAACCTACGCTCATAGCCATTGTGCGAATTCACTTCATGCAGCCTAGACTCTTCCACAGAAATAGCTCAGGTGTCTCGAGAATATTAGAGAAAATAAGTGGGACATTCAGATTTGGGATGGTAGGCTCTGGTTTCGGCTCTGCCTCTGACTTCTGAGTCATGTCACCTCCATCCCTCATCTACGAACTCATAGAATTGAGGTAGGTGACATCCAGAAATGCCTCCTCACTTCTGAGATCAGTGGCCCTAGGCACTTCTGAGAGGTGTCCGTGGACCCAAGGGAAGAGCGTAAACTGTGAGAAGGAAGTGCTTGCCCCGTGGTTGGGACCTTCTGCCTGGGAACAAGGGAACTTAGCCTTGAACACACAGCCCTGTCCCAGATCCTCCCCAGTCTGCTCCCTGCGGAGCACTCACTCACCTCCTCTCCCTCCTGTGGGCAGCGGGGCGGCTTCCTCAAGCTCTTCTTCATTCTCCAGTGCTTGTTCCTGGAGGTGCCCCTAATGGCCTGACCTTGTTCTGATCCCACTGCGCTACTGAACCAGAGAAACCACTGAGTGGGTCGTTTCCAGAGGAGCAGCACGCTCCTGGCGGGGAGCCAAGGGCTAGCGACAGATATTCCTACTAGCATTGGTAAATGTGGTTTTCCAGTGGACGCCTGGCCTAATCAGCAGAAGTTCTGGGGACAGGAGCCCACAAAGGTGCCAGACAACTCAGTGCGTCCCTGCTTCTCAGGAAGGTCCTGGGGGAGCTACTTGCCCTCACCCAGAGCTAAGCAGGCCCCCAGTGTAGGAGGTATGAAGGGATCAGGGGCCAGTGTGTGGCCTCAGAGAGCATGTTGCAAGAAGGGAAACAGACCATGAGAACTAGGAGATGTGGAACAGATGAGAAGGGGGGGGGGGACTAACTTCTATGAAGTCGTGGGACTTCTTTAGGGCTAAGATTATAAACAAATGGAAAATGTAAGATCTCTGCACAGAAGGGAGTAAATTGAAAGGAAACATACCAAGAGCCAAATGAAATAAAATATGCCTAGGGAGACAGATATGGAAACAAAGCATTACACCATGACTAGACCAAAGCTATAGGCACAGAGGGAGCTGTGAAGCGGGAGGGCCACAGGGAGGCTGGTAGTCATCCATGTGAGAGACGTGAAGCATGTTGCTATCTTTGGTGGCTTGGTCGGTGCGGTGAGGGTGCGCCAGGGGAGTGCATTTGAAATAAGTGGACAAAAACCAGTTTGGGTTGAAAACCACAGAAATCATTTGGGAATATTATTATAAAGTGCTCATAAGGGGCACCTGGGTGGCTCAGTCAGTCAAGTGTCTGCCTTCGGCTCAGGTCATGATCTCAAGGTGCTGGGATCGAGTCCCGTGTCGGTCTCCCTGCTCAGCGGGGAGTCTGCTTCTCCCTCTCCCTCTGCCGCTCCCCCCCCTCGTGTTCTTGCTCACTCTCCTCTCTCTCTCAAATAAATAAAATAAAATCTTTTTTAAAAAGCATGCTCATAAAAGAAAATATATCATTATTGAGTTGAGTTTGGATTCACCAAGAGAAACCCCGGAGTCAGAATACCTGGGTTGTGCTCCAGGGACACCACCTGAGCAGGCAGCTTCTCGGTTGCGGGCCTTAGTGTCTATCTGGAAAATGTGAAGACTACGGTAGAATTTCTGGGCATATTCACAGAAGTAGCCCAGCAGTCAAGTGAGAGGAATCACAGAGACAGAAGTCAGTCAGGTGGGCGCTACCAGCCCTCCCCTGATTCTCCATTTCTACCTCTCTCCTCGCCCCATTTCCAAGGACACAGTATGCTCGACTCAGCACCATTCATGAGGAAAACCAGTCGCTCTGCTCCTTCAATTTGCCAGTTACTTATCGAGAACCAGGGCACAAAATGAACAAAATATGATCTCAGAACATGAGGGGCCTTGGGCTTGATTAAATAAATTAACTCTGTAACAGTTCATGGCTGCAAAGTATCATAAGCCCAAGGGATCTTACAGGAAGGAACACTTATTGCTCTTTCTGTGTGGTGGGTGTGGGGGGCAGTGGGGGAGAAACTGGGAAATGTTTGCTAGGGAGTTCACACTTGATCTATGTCCTAAGAGATGAGTTGACATTTATGAGGCAGGCGAAGCTAGTCCAGGAGAGAGGAAGATCATGGGCAAAGATCTAAAGGCATAGATGTCAGTGTGAATTTGGGAAATCACAAGTATGTCCTTCGGCTAAGGTAGAGGAAAAAGGAAATATTATAGGATATATAAAATCAGATCTTGGAGGGTTGAATTTGTCCTGTAAGCAAAGAGAAGATGTTGAAGGATTTTAAACAAGAAGATGACATTGTGAGATGTGCAATTTAGAAATAACTTGGTGGTGGTATATAAGACGGATTCAGGAAGCCCAGGTAAAGGACTATTACCAACCAGAAACTTCTTTTTAAAATGGGAAAGTAAAGATGGGGATTCTCCCCCTTTTCTCTCAGGAACTTCCCAAAAGCAAGAAGAAGAAGAAGAAGAAGAAGGAGAAGGAGAAGAAGGAGAAGGAGAAGGAGAAGGAGAAGGAGGAGGAGGAGGAGGAGGAGGAGGAGGAGGAGGAGGAGGAGAAGAAGAAGAAGAAGAAGAAGAAGAAGAAGAAGAAGAAGAAGAAGAAGAAGAAGGAGAGAGAAGAATAAGAAATAAAGATGTAAACTTCATTATCTGCAAAACTAGTAGATATCTACTACTCCAAAATAGGATCAATAATCAGGAAGTGTCATCACATTCATGATGTGGCTGGATGGGAGGGAGACAAGAAAGGCTACCTGTCCCGGACAACATTGCCAGAGCACAGTTGTACAAAATCATGCCTTCATCCTAAAGGACAAACCAACTTATCCGAAATGCTGGGATCAGGTGAGTGACTGGGTATCGGGAGAGTCTCTGACCCCAGACTGCACCACATTTCAAGGAGTTCAAAGGACATACTGAACAAACAATCACACAAGAGTCCGTAGTTGTAGGAAGCAGTCTGGTTAGGAGGCAGCAGTTTGAGTCTGGTCATGAGAAGGAAGATGGCACATGGTATGTCACCCGGATTGACGAGCCATTAAAAGAATGTATTCATATCTAGAATCCTGGGTCGTAGGGAGGATTCCTATAGCCTGAAACCCACTTCTGTCTCTTCCCACTCCCTTTTACAAAAGCCTCTTAAAAATAGACAGTCCAGGAATATTTCACCTGGACAAAGATGAGTCATCATCAAATAGAAACCAAACAGAATCTCTCCAAAGGCATTACCCAAAAACATGTTTTTAAGTGATGTAGGAAGAGGAGAAACAATTGGTAGAATAGAAACCCCCAGCTAAAAATATTGCCGTGAAATGGACAAAAATTCTGACCCAACAGAGCGCCCTAAGTTGATGAAGCTGACGAAGCAAGTACTTGTTTTGAAACAGAGCTAAAACACCAATCAGAGACACCTTAACTCAGAAAAGATATTTAGAGATAAGAAGAGATAAGAAAGCTGAGCTTATAGAACCAGGGTAGGAAGTGAAAGAAGGAAATAAAATCATGACAGAATGGAGACACACAGGAGAGACTGCACGGGTTTGGAGACAGAGCAGGGGACAAGGACAGGATGGAAAAGAGTGGGTAAAATGTAATGGAATACATCAGAGTTCATGTGGGTGAGCAGATGGAATGACAGACACAGCAGACAAAAGAGAGTCACCATTCACAGAATCAGTGTCTCCAAGAAATCATCGAGAAAACTTCAAAAATAAAATTTTAAAAAGGATTTTCAGATGATAAGAAGACCCCAGTCTACAAAATTAAAGTGGTATCCCAAGAAAATTTGGCACAGAACAATCAAATAACAAATTCTATCTTAATATCTCCATAAAGTTTCTGAATTTTTAATGTAAAGACTTCAGAATGGCAAGGCAAGACAATCAAGTTGCTGATATTATCATATTATCAGGAAGGTCCAGACTTGTATGAAGTAGCCTTCAATGCTAGAAGACAATGAGTAATGCCAGCAAAGCCCTCAAGAACAGGAAATGTGAGCCCATAAATTCGTTTACTCCAACAACTGTCTCTCCATTATAAAGGCAATGACATTTTTCAATACGAGGACTCAAGGAGTACCCCTCCAGTGAGGAGCTCCGCTTGGGGAAGTGTGCTGGGGGGACTGACTGCCAAGGAGGATGTGCTGTAGGATACCGTGTTGGGAGTGAATGCTGAGCTGGTGGAAGGCTAAAGCTAAAGAGGAACATCGAGTGATAACATCACAGAGATGAAATGTGGGATTCTACTAGCCAATGATGGGAAGGAAGGGGAGAAAATGTCACCTGATGCTCTCTCCCTCGGCTTCTATAGCTGGAAATCAGAAGAAATCATTTACACATGAGAAATCAATGAACTCGTACCGAAGTAAAAGAAAAGTGGTATTCTCAACTGAAATTGGGTAGTAAAGGAGAGCGGGGAGGAAGCAAACATTGCTAATTAGGTCACTGAGCACTACGGGGAATCGACAGAGAGAAAGGTCGATTGATTCCTTTAAAATTACAGTGGAAAAAAATACCATATATGATATCAACACAGAAAATACTTAGAAACTTAATAACGGATGTGTAAGAAATAGATGAATAAAACTTTTAAAATTTAGTGAGGACACAAAATAAGATGTTAACAAATACAAAGGGATACCACATCCAGAGACTGAGAAATTCAGAATCATTCGAAGTCAAATTTTCTTAAGCCTATCATCTATCTATCATCTATCTAGCTATCTTCCTGTCTTACAAACCCAATAAAGAAAATCAAAAGGATTTTTACTCATTAGGAAAATGGATTCACTCAGAGTAAATCCAGAATCTTCACACATACAGCTCTGATGAGGCTATGTTCACCCTCTCAACTGCCTCGTGGCTGCTCCCACCCCAGGGCCTTGGCACGACCCTCTGCCTGGAATGCCCTCCCCCCACGGATGTGCCCGGACCCACGCCCCGGACCCTGTCTTACTCTTCTGTATTGCATTTAACATCCTACAAACTATCTGCATTTGTTTTCTAGAGCTGCCATAACCAAATACCACAGACTGGATGACTTACACAATAGGAATTTCTTTCCCAGAGTCTGGGAAGTGTGAAATGCAAAATCAAGGTGTCACAGGACTGGTTTCTCCGGGGGCTGCTCTCTTTGTCTTGTAGACGGCTGCCTTCTCGCTGTGTCCTCCGTGGCCTTTCCTCTGTGTGATGTATCTCCTCCCATGTCCACCTTTCCATCAGTCCTACTGGATCAGACCCACTTTCATGGCCTCATTTTAGCTGAATCACCTCCTTAATGACCCCATCTCCAAATGCAGCCACATTCTAAGGTCCTGGGGGTTAGGACTTCAGCAGATGCATTCTGGGGAACACCATTCATCTCATAACACTATTTTAGAATTCTGTCACCCATGTATTTATTCTTGTCCCTCTCGTTCCCACACACTGGGATGTAAGCTCTGTGGTGACAGGGATTTTTGTCCTATTTGTTCTCTGCTATATCCCCAGTGCTTAGAACTGTGTTTGGAATATAGAAGAAACTAGAAACTCAACAAACATTTGTTGAAGGGATATATGATTCCTTTTTTCTTGACTCATCCACAGAGCTACCTAATGGTTAGATTTAAGTTATCGCTTTTGTATTTAATTCCCTTATAATAAAAAAATATCCTCTAAACGTTATTTTCAAAAGCCTCAGACCCCAAGCTTTGGGGCTTAAAGTCATGTCATGCTTGCCACCAAACCAGCCCTCAAGTTCACTCTTGGATCTTTGCCACTGTGTCTTGAAATCCGAGCCTTTGTTTTCACCCGCCAGTTCATCTCTGGAAATGGTAGGCCTCGCCCCATCAGCAGCTCAGTGGCCAGCTTCCTGCTGTTAGATGTTGGAGAAAGCACATCCTGACTTTCTGGATTTCCTGCCTCCAGGGTTTCTGGAATTCTCCAAGGCTGTGTGGAGCTGGGAAGACCCCCTTACTTTGCATACTTTTAAGTCTAGCTTTTGCTCGGCCTGCTCCTGTCTATGGTTGCCAGATACCAAATTCTGATTCCAGAGATGCTCTTCATCCACACACCTGCAGCAGGATCCAGCACACTTATCAGAACAAACCGAAGCCTTCTTGATGTGGTGTGGAGGCAGGATGCTTCTTCTGACATTCTGCCTGAAAACTCTAGCGCCACACGTGACCATTAGCAGCTTCTTTCTACACCGCTGTGAAGCTGGGAGTCTGGCCCCGGGAGAAAGCGAATCAGAAATGGTTCTGTAAGCATTATCATACAGAGCACTCGATACTCCCCAACACACGGCAGGGCTTGTAATGATTCATTTTCCCCTTCAGGGCGCCGTGGATGTTCACGTCTGTAAGATCTCCCCCGTGTGGGCATGCCCATGTTTGCATTCCTGCGCAGCCCACATGCCTCCGGGCTTCCTCGTCACCTTCTCCAGCCTTCTCCGGTGGGGAGCCTCAGCCTCGCACCTTGAAAGTATGTGCAACAGCCTTTTACTTCTCTTCTTGGTCCTTCCTCCGACGCCAGGCCTGTGTGGGCAGAGGGGAGGGTCTCTTTCCTTTCAGGACGCTGCAGAGGGTAAGGCTGGCTCCCTCCTGAGCCCCCAAGCTAGCCTGAACTTGATGCATACTCCCTGGAGAAGGCCACTCTTCCCCAGAACATAGAATTGCACTAAACACAAAACCAAACAAACAAAACAACGTTGGTTGTTATACTGAAGGCCAGAGTGGGGAGAGGACGAGGAACTGGAGAAAGAGACTCTTGGTCTCATCGGTTACCGACGAGGGGGATTCGACTTTCTGAAGCTGGGGGGCCCCTCCTGGAAAACGAGTCTTCCCGCCAGATAGACTCTGCACTTTCTGGAGCCAGATAATATGCTTAAGTATATATTATATATATTCACACATATATTTACATATATTACATATAGTACATATATTTTAGAGACAGACAGAAACCATGTGAACAAAACCATGCTAGTTTAAATGATAATTTGTCAGAAACAAATATCCCTAGTCCCTGGTTTATCCAGTCTTGGTAATTTTGGTGTACTACCGACTAGTTTTATAGTCTTATCTGGGTTTTAACCATTTTTGTCTGTTTTTCAGAATTCTAAGATGTTCTCCTCTTTTTTCTTTCCCTTTGCTCTTTTATTTCTTTCGTTATCAGTCAGTCTTCCCTGTGCTAGCCGTAATAACAGCAAATTTTTTAAAAGGATACAAACCAAGCATCCAAACAGAAAATGCAATAGATAAATCATCACTGGTCATAAAACAGCATAAATAGCAAGATGTCATTTTACTGAAATATAATAAATATATACAGAACAGGGTCCAGAAGAATATTCATGAAATAGTATAGGTAGTGTAAGTAAATACTTGTCCTCTGGGAAGGGATGGGGTCCAGGTGGGTCTCAGGATTCTCTTGTAATCTGTATTTTTAGATTTTTTTCTTATGTTAAGCATGAATTGCTTTTGTGATAAGAAAAAAAAAAACAGAAGCAATAAAATGGCAAACAGGAAAAATGAAAAGAAGGATCTGGGATATATCCAGGATATGTTTAATATTTCAAACCCAGCTTGGTCAGCTCTGCCTACTTGGGCAGAATTTGCATAGATTTTTCAATTTTGAAAATTGGTAACCAAAAAAACAAAAAAATTGAAATAGTCAATTCCTAGGACTTTTTCCAAAGTGACTGGACATATAATTTCTCCATCTCGGTAACATGCTTTCTAAATCTCGTGCTGCTAAACAGGAAGGCTGCTTGGGGACAGGAGAAGCTGGAGAGCTGGGCTGTAGGGAAAGTGGGTGTGGGAAGGGACACAGAGGAGGGGGCCCCAACCGGGGTGCTTTGAGAGCAGCCGCCCTCAGGCAAGCTTGCTCTGCGTGCTTGCTGTGCTCTTCCCAAGTTTGTGGGCACCCTCAGCTCCTGCATGGGGGAAACAATATACGGCCTGAAAGTGAGTGAGACCAGTCATCTAAAGTCGTCAGCGAGGGCATGTGATCTGATGTGCACTGGGTGTCATACGCAACTAATGAATCATTGAACACTACGTCAAAAACTAATGATATACTCTATGCTGGCTAATTGAACTTAAGAAGAAAATAAATAAATAAAAAAGAAAACAATAAGTAAATAAAAAAAATAATAAAGTCGTCAGCACATTGCCTAGAACCCAGTGTTAAACAATAGCTATTGTGACCCTCTAGGACTAGTCACTGTGACCCACGTGATATTTCAACCCACACTTTCTTTCCAGCACTTTGCTTTAGGACACGTTAGCATTTCTTTAATTTTTTATTGTTTTTTACAATGATTCAGCTTAATTCTGGGGGTGGTGGGGAGGAAGGGAGTTCAAAATGACTCATGCTTTTTTAAAAAATAAAGAAGTTCAGAGAGTAAGAAAAAAGCGTAAGTGACGTGAAATCCGAGCTAACTGTTTAACATCTTTTCAGACACTGAATGTATTTACACATTTCCTCAGTGGTACCACAGAATATATGCTGATCAATACCTGCTTTATTCATTCAATAACCAGGCAAGGACAATTCTCTATGACAACAGGTAAACATATGCATATGCATTTAGATACATTGCCATGTCTATGGCTGCAAGAAATTGCATGCTCAGAATATATCATGATTTATTTAGTAACACACATTTACAATGATTGCAACTTTCAACTGTTATGAGTAATAACATGATGAATATTTGGACATATTTGCTGTGAACTGCCCAGCTAACTCCTTTGCATGAATTTCTAGAATTGGTATTGCTAAGTCAAAAAGCATATATATGTTAAATACATGTATAGTCAAATGCTCCATAGGAAAATCTGCATGAACTCACAGTCCCACCAGGATACCATTAACATTTCTCTTTCTCCATGTTCCCCCCCTCAAAAAAACTAGGTCTTGCCAAACTTTTCCAACTTAGCCAGTCTAAATCTACAGAGGTTGAAAATTTTTTATCAATCAAATATTTAAATTTCTCTGTGTGTGCGCATATCCTCTTCCTGTACACAGCAAAAGGTCTCAGTCACAGCAACAACTAAAACCTCAAAGCAAACTATGGCACCGCATCTAACCACAACAATGAAATCCATACAATACCTAGAAAAATCATAAAATATATTTGCATAACTTAGGTGGAGAAAAGGATGCAACTATCCTCCGGAGAATAAAGAATACTTCCATGTCAGGTGCACAATTTCCTGGATGTTAAAGAGACATTATTATAAGCCACCTATTCTCTGCATGAATATATAAATTTAATTCAATTCAATCAAAATCCAAATGAACTTGATAAAAACAGATTAAGTATCATTTCTTTTAGTTCACTGGGAACTATATAAACATCTGACCCTAGCCATCTGACCCTAGCCAGGAGCACAACTGAAAAGGAGAGTGAAGACATTTGTCCCGATATATTTTCCAAAGAATAGCTACAGTACAGAAGTTAAAGAGTGAGGAACAGTGCAGAAAGAGGCACCTTGGGTCAAATAAAAGGAATAGAAATCGAACCATGTAGGTGAGAAATTAGCATTTTAAAGCAAGGGGGGAATTTCAGACATGTTAACCACTAGTTAAGGAAACAGAGTAAAAATTTGGGAAAAACAAAACGTGATCTCCAAAGCATTCCTTATATCAAAATATACTCTATCACAGAGGTTCAAATGTAAAGACAAAATCAATGAAAATACATTTGTGATTTTGATATAAGGGAGCATGTTCTAAGAATGTCACAAGAGAAGTTGGGCAATGTAAAATTTCAAAAACTCCTTTATAACACATTTAAGTAGATTTTAAGCTGCTCTACTAGCTAAAGCAAGCGATGTCTATAAGCACGGTCATGGAGAAGGAAATAGAAAAATGTGCAGAACAGACTTAAGAACTCAGAAAGGTGAGTATTGTGAGACTATTTTTAGAGGGACGCAGAACCCTGTGCATCAATAGAACAATAATGTATAATCACAATGAATTATTTAACTGTGCAAGAAAAAGTTGAATTAGCATAGTGGGGTGTCTATTTAAGAAGAGATTGAAATGAACTGTAACCCACCCAGGAGTTTTCCATACTAAAATGTTTTGAATAACTTAATTCTTAGGGCTAGACTTCCATCTATCCAAAAATCTTTGACATCCGAATGATTTTATCTCCTAAGCTTTTTGGAAAGTCAAAACAAACACAAATAGTGAATCAACCAAGAGCAGAGACAATATCTCTGTTTTCTGTTATCTCATTCTTAGTGTGACCTAGAAGTCTGGTATTTCAGGAAAGATGCGTCACTGAAGTTATGTGAATTGTGTTGAACTTCCCAAGCCCCAAGTCAGTATCTAGAGCCCACGTTAGACTTCTGTTAGCAAGTGTTGCTTGTGGTCCTGTCATAGGGTAAAGTGACAAGTGTCATTTCTACAATGTAGGACATCTGCACTAGTCCTGCCAAATACATGGCCAATGGCCAGCACGCCACCATGATACATGTCTAATGAGCCCTGCCTCTACGTATTAGATCTAAATAAGACTCACAGAAGCTGGCTCAGCCCTTCCACCCGTGGCTGTGAGCTGGATGGTGCGTGCGAGAGCGTCAGAGCTGGGCTCGGAAGACCTCAAAAGTTGCTCGAAAATGATGCTTCACGCTCCATGGCTGCCATCTGGATGCCCAGGCTGTGCTAAGAACCTCACCACCATTATCTCTTTCAATCCTCAAACAATCCTGCGAAGGAGACATCATTATCACATAAGAACTATTACCTGTATCCCTCTTTTGAGAATTAGGAAACAGGGCAACAGAAAAGTTAAGCGGCTTGTCCAGGGTCTCAAAGTTAGTACACGGCAGAGCCAGACTTGACACGCACAGCGCTGGGATTCTGACCCTGTCACTCACCTGCCCACTCCCCATAATGGGGCCTGGCAGGTCAGCCCCCGTCTCTGAGCCTCAGTAGGGTTATGGGATAACCCCTGGGGTCCTCGCAAACCCCCCACGAGTAGGTTCACACTCTGCTCCAGCGACTTCTCACAGAAGTCTGGGGATGGGGCGCAGATCCAGCGGGAGCCTGGGCTGTCAGGAAGCAGGGAAGGGTCAGGGAGAAGGTCCCCACCCCACTGCGACCGCCCCCGCCCATCTACACCCAGTTTAGACGCAAATAAGACTGTTCTGATCCACGCAGGGTCAAGCCCCTCTACTTGCTGCTGCATCTTTTTTTGAGGACAGACTGAGGCTTTTTCCAGAAGCAGACTGGAAAAAAAATGGAAAACTTGCCCGCCTTCCATCTTGCAGTCAGCCTGCAGGCTGTCCAGGCTCTGACTCAGTCTCACCCGGGGGACTCTCGGAATTAGAGTGCTGGGGACTCTCGGAATTAGAGTGCTGGGGACTCTCGGAATTAGAGTGCTGCCCTCAGTTTACCTAGATGAGACTTGGCTAGGACAGGAACAGTGCAGAAATAGAGTTCTGGCAAGATGTTAATATACAGTTTCCCCTGGGCAGGAACAGGGAGCCAGGCGGCAGATGACAACCCCTGAGGACTTCTAACCGTCTGCCAAAGCTTCTCCAGGCTCCATAGTGCCTTTGAATATGAAATTCTTTTTTTTTTTTAAAGATATTTATTTATTTGACAGAGAGAGACACAGAGAGAGAGGGAACACAAGCAGGGGGAGTGGGAGAGGGAGAAGCAGGCTTCCCACTGAGCAGGGAGCCTGATACGGGGCTCAATCCCAGGACCCTGGGATTATGACTTGAGCCGAAGGCAGACGCTTAACAACTGAGCCACCCAGGCGCCCCTGAATATGAAATTCTTAACCCCAAAGCCCACACAAGGTATTCAGGCACTGATCAAATATCATCAAATGTCCATCTTCCGTAACAAGTCTCATTCCCTGGGTGATCTTTTTCAAATGTAGGGTGCTAAAGACTGTCCATTTTGGAATGACTTCCACATTTATACCTTCAGCTCCAGCCACCCCCAGACTCAAGCATATCTTTTCTGGATACGGTCCCGAGAACCTCACTCCTCGTGTCCAGAATGAAAGTCGTGACCCTGCGTCCCCCCAGCCTGCCCCTCCCCTGGCGGCCGCGTCCCAGAACATGAAGCCACCACTCCTGCAGCTGGGCGTGACCAAAAACATTTTTCTAATACCTCTCATCCCACGATCTCCACCGGCAAATGCCATTGCCTCTCCCTTCAAGATAAACTCTGCACTGGACCTCCTGTCACCACCGTCACTTCTCACCCGGGCTGTCCTAATTACCGTGACCGCTCTCCCAGCTGACACTTGGGGCCACTGCCGTCCCGTCTCCCACTCGGCAGGCACCTCCCTCCTCAAAACGTTGAAATGGTTTCCCATCCCTCTTAAAATCTCAAGGACTTACCACGATCTGCAGGGACTGTGGACTGGCTCATAATTACCTCTGTCCTCACCTCCTGCCTCTCTGCCTCAAGTACTCTGCTCCAGCCACACCCCGGCCGCCTGGCTTTTCTGGAGGAGACTGTTAGGGACTACACTGTGTTCCTCCCAAATTCCTATGTTGAAGTCCTAACCTCCAGTACTTAATAATGTGGCTACTTAGAGTCTTTCAAGATGGAATTAAGTTAAAATGAGGCCATTGGGGTGGACGCTAATCCAGTATGACTAGGGTCCTTCTAGGAGGAGATTAAGACACTGACTCATTCCGAAGGACGAGCATTTGAAGATTCAGGGGGAAGACGGCCGTCTATAAGCCAAGGAGAGAGGCCGGGAACAGATCCTTCCCTCAATGGCCTCAGAAGGAAACAACCCTGCCAATACCATGATCCCAGACTTCCACCAGAACTGCGAGAAAATAGATTTCTGTTTTTTAAGGCCCCTCAGTCTCTGGGACTTTGTTATGCAGCTCTGCTAGCTAATAGAGATGCCATCAGTCAGGGATCCCGGCACTCAGCTCAGATCACTGGCCCTGGCTTTGGACAAGAGCAAATTCTTCAGCAAGAGTCTATAGTCCAACAGTGTGTGTGATGTGAAGGGGTGGTGCTGTTTAATGGTAGCTTCTTCCCAGGGGTTATGAAACATGCCAACACCACTACCATAGTCTCTCCTGAAAATCCTTTCAGGGAATGTTGCCTTGCCTCCATCCCTCCTACCCCCGCCAAATGCTTTTCACAAGTTCTATAGTGAGAGACAAACCTTATTTAAGTCTTTGATCCAGAGACACACCTGAGCTGGTCCACAGAGCACCATGGTTCTCACAAGACAAACTTCCAAACTATGTGATAGAGTCAGTCCCTTACAGATGGGGAGGCTGGGACAGATCCCAGAACTATCGGGAGAGAAGATGAACAGGAAGCAGTCATGGCTTGAACGTGGAGGTGAGGGAGAGAAGGGCATTGACGGTGACCCACATCCAGGTGGTGGTCACGTCCTGCATCAGCCTGGGGCTTCAGGGAGGCAGGAGGTTTGGGAGGTAAGAGGCTGGTTTGGGTTTGGGCATGCTGTGAGAGCGGCCTGTGGACAAGGTATAAATCACTAGTAGTGTTGGAAAGAAGGGCCTGGGACTCTGCAGATGGGACAGGGCTTCGCTGGAGTTCCTGGACCGCATTGGTGCCGAAATTTATGTACCTTGTGCTGCGGGATGAGGGACTCCTGTCCTTGGCCACCTGCACGCAGTGGCTTCCCCCTGAGACTTCCCCTCTCCCGACCTGCCAGCCAGCTATTTGTTTAGCAAGGAGTTCTCTGGGTGCTGACTTAAATTCATGGGACCTTAAGTGACCCTGCATGCACACCCAGCATTCGGTGTCCTATCGCTCTGTTTATTTCCTTCAGGACACTCGGTGAGCATCTGAAATGGTCCTGTTTATGCAGCTCCTTGCTTACGGTCTTTCTTCCATAGGCTCCAAGTTCCCGGAGGGAAGGGGCTGGGGTTCCAGCTGTGCCGGTCTACCCTGTGTCCCGGCTGAAATTCCACATTCATATTACATAGCTATCCCCTGCAGTTCTGTTAAAACACGCCCCCCAGTCATTGTGGGCCAGCCCACATTGGGGCCTGAAAAGCCCCATCTTGCTTTTCAAGATAAAACCAAGTGTAGAAAATTGAGGATTAAAGCCATTCAGCAATTTTCCATTCCTTCCATTGCAGTTTGGATTCAAATGTTTAAAATTCCGAGCACAGGGGCACCTGGGTGGCTCAGTTGGTTACACGTCTGCTCAGGTCATGATCCCGGGGTCCTGGGATCTGAGCCCCCCTGCATTGGGCTCCCTGCTTGGCGGGGAGCCTGCTTCTCCCTCTCCCTCTGCCCCCACCACGCTCGTGCTCTCTCTCTCTCTCTGTCTCTCTCTCAAATAAATCAACAAAATCTTTAAAAAAATAAAATAAAATTGCAAGCACAGACTAGGCATTCTGTGTGAGGAGCCCCAAGCTTACAGTGCAGCAGAGTGGAGAGCACCATTCTGGGCTCATAGCCCAGCTCCTAGCATGTCCTTTCTTGTGTGAGCTTGAACAGGTCGCTTCATCTCTGTGCCTCTGTTGCCCTCCCCGTAACAGGGCATAAAAATAGTACCTCGTTACGACTAACAATAGGAACAAATTACCACCGCACCCGCAGGTGCTGGGATAGGGACGTGCTGCACGTGGGTTTGCTGCTGTCCTCACTAGGATACAATCATTGTTACTTGTACCAGCTGTGTGCTTCGTACCCTGAGCTCCTCCTAGCATGCTAAATGCCACAAAATCCCATTGCCATTTTAACCAGAATTTGACTACTCACTCTTCTGTGGTTTTCTCTGCCCGCTCTGCCATTAGCAGCTGACTGGGACTAGCCCGTTTCTGTGGCTCCTCCTGGAAAAGTCTCTCCGACAAGCCTCAGCCCCCTGGAAGAGACCCCAGGAGACACTTGCTCTCATACTCGTTCTGCAGAGGGCTTTCCTCTGCCATGATTTTGGCCACTTGCACAAACCTTATCCCGCTGTTCCCTGGAGCTGGATGTCCCCAAGCCTCCACCCTCAGCTCCAACACTTCCGAAGCCAGAGAATCGGTGGCAAATGAATAGTCAGTTTATATCCGTGTTTTAAAATGTAGGTTTTATTATTATGTAGACATGGTAAGGCCAACAGATCAGGAGATGACTGCCATTGTAAACATAGTTTATTAGTCACAGTTCTCACAGGGAGGGGGGCACACCGTGCAGTGAGGAGCCACACGGGTCAGTCAGGAGGCACAGGGACCGAGGGAAGGGCATGACAAAAGCCTTTCTGGCGCTTTCTACAGGAAGGAACAGGGGAGGCAGGGGAAGCAGGTTTCGGATTGGGTAGTCTGAATAACCAGCGGGCTCTGGGGCCTGGGGGCCGCTCCTCATTGCCTGGCACCCGCCCCGGGGTGACTAGGGCAGGTGGAGAGTGGCCCGGAGCCTGGGAGCCCCATAGAGGAGGTGGTCGGGATGTGGGCTGGTATCGGTTGGTTGGCACACGAAAGCATTTGGAGCAGTTAACTATCTCCAGGAATCTGCTAACCTGGGAGGAGGGGGGGTCCTCCAGGGTCAGCCAGGCCCCAGGTGCCAAAGCACCAGAGCACAGGAACTAGAAAGCATGGTTTTTACCGCCCCTGGGATGATGTGGAAAGCGCAGTCCCTCCTGTGTGTAAGAGCGGGAGACCACCCGCCTTCTTCAGCAGCTCGCACAGCCCCCCCTCCTTCCCAGACCCCGTGCTTCAGGTGCACAACAACCCCTGAACTTCTATGTGCCGTCCAGGCCATGTCTCTCCTCCAGAGAGGACACGCGTGATCTGAGCCCAGTAAATGATTAAGCCCTTCTTTGTTCTCAGTGTTGCCTCTAAGTCGGTTTCGAGGCAATGTATCCAGTCCCTGCTCTGGGCCAAGCACAGGTAAGATCACCGGCGCCTTCCTCCTCACCCTGGCGAGTAGCCAGGACACCGGAGGGCTGCTACCCACTGTGACACCAAAGGTCGTGGGGAAATATTATTTAAAAATGAACCACGATAGAACACTATGCGAGGGGGCGCCTGGGTGGCTCAGTCGTTGAGCGTCTGCCTTCGGCTCGGGTCATGATCCCAGGGTCCTGGGATCGAGCCCCGCATCCGGCTCCCTGCTCAGCAGGGATCCTGCTTCTCCGTCTCGCTCTGCCTCTCCCATACGCTTGTTCTCTCTCTCAATAAAATCTTTAAAAAAAAAAAAAAAAACACTATGTGAGTTTCTAGTTCAGAACGATTGCTGTTAAAATACAGGAACACATCTATTGGGATACAAAGCTTGGGGTCTTTGCCCTGCTAGGAGCTTGTCCTGACCTCACAGCCAGATCATGAGCAGAGTTCTCCCAGGTGGGGGATGAGCCAGGGAGGATCGGAGAGGAAGCAAGGCAACTTTGGGGCTCGACAGAGACATCCTGAATCTTGACGGGGATATGGGTTACACAGGTAAACGCATTTGTCAAAACTCATCCAACTAAACACTCAGGATCTGTGCTTTTCGTGTTATGCAAATTCTGCTTCAATTAAAAGCTGTCAAATACAAAGTGTAAGTCTTATAAAAATTCCGTTACGTCTAGAAATTAAAAATGAATAAACAAATAGGCCAGGGGGAGGATTCTCTGGAGAATTAAATGACTTTCTGAAGTGCACCACAGAGGCAGAGTTTCTTGTTGCTTTCGTTTTGCCCGGCAGGACGCGCCCGCACAGCAGAACTCTTCAAGGCCCGTGGCACCTTGGCTGAGACGCCCTGGCTGGCTCTGGCCCGGGGCAAGGACGGGACCCGCAGCGGAGCCCGGTGTCTGGGGAGGCCCCGGTGCAGCTCCCAGACCACAAGCGCACGCTGGGAACTGGACAAAGTGGCGTCTTGTCTACACTCGCTGCCTGCCCAGAGACACAGCTGCTGCGGGTGATGACCTGGAGTCTGCCCCCCTCGGGCAGCCCGGGCGGAGTGAGGGGGCAGAGGTCACGTGGACGTCTCGGGCTGCAGCAGCCCCAGCAGGGAGGCTCGTGTTAGGCGCCCGCCTTTCTGCTAAGCCGGGCACAGCTGACCTAGCCCAGGTGTGCACTCTCCATCCCTGCTCCTACCCGAGCGCACCGCGCCTCCTCCTCAGAGACCCCGGCCCCCTCTCTGCTCGGATGGTTTTGTATCGGAGGCCCCGGCAGTAAGCATGGGGAGAACGCCCTCTGCAAGGTGGGATGGGGTCACGGTGATCTGTAATGTTCACACGGCGCTTCGCCATTTAAAACACGCTCTCCCGTGTGTCTTGTCACCTCCTTCCCTACACAACCCCGTGAGGGAAACACAGCCCCGGGGCTGCTTCTGAGAGCACAGATGGGGTAGTCAGGTCTCCTCGAAGCCCGGCTGCCAGCGGCTGTGGGCTTTCGCTCGCTTACTGCACAGTTCTCGGAGCACCTACCCCCCACCTGAGGCGGACGGGAGGAACGCAGGGCGGACACGGGCGGCGCGCTGACTCGCTTGGAACCAGGGTCTCTACGTGCTCGGGGCTCCATGATCACTGTGCACATCAGTCTCCCTCCGCAAGACACGACGGACCAAGGAGAAGCTATGGGGGCGGGGGGGGGGGGCGGCAGAGAGAGGGAGGGAAGGAAGAGAAGCAAGAACAACGAAAACCCGTTTCGCAGCACCTACATCACACATGAAACCACACAATTTAAAATAATAAGAGGGGGCACCTGGATGGCTCAGTCGGTTGAGCATCCAACTCGATCTCAGCTCAGGTCTTGATATCAGGGTCGTGAGTTCAAGCCCCGCGCTGGGCTCCGCACTGGGTGTGGAGCCTACTTAAAAACAATAAATAAAATGCAATAAAATAATAAGAAAACTTCAAGGATTCTTGGAGGGATCTTCAGCCTGGACTAAATCAGCGACGGTCAACTGGGAAGGTGTGTACCCGGTAAGGGAATAAGAATCTTGAGAGTGAGGGTAATTGCTCACATAAGCATACTCAAGGTTATAGTATTATCTATATTTGACAAATGGGAACACAAATTTGGTTTTTGTATTATAACCTTCAACGAAGTTTGGACCAAATCTTAGCTGATACAAATATGCAGCAAATTCAGTGATTCCCAAGAATTATTAGAAGACGGGAGGATATAAGTGTAAGGTTTTCATGTTTATCAAAAGGGACATGAGCTTTTATGGCTGCAAGAGAGAGAGAAAGGCCATTCCCTGGTGGTGGAGTGTCCGCACGTCTCCCACCACCAGGGGGCGACAGCATGCTCCGTGGGCTGGAATAATCTGCCTGTGGAAATGATCCCTTCTGTGCACCATGCCAAGGATGCCAGGTGGTTTACCACTGTGCCCACTAAAATGAAAGCAATTTTGGAGAAAACAAAAGAATCCAAAACCCGAAGGGAACTTCAGTTGGAGAAAAGATGCTACTACACATCCTGGCAACACTGACCCCATCCTACTTGCCAACAGAAGCCAGGTCCTGCCCAATACCTCCCCTCTTGGCAACCACATCCTTCAGAGCAATGCTTCCCAGACATTCCCTGATGAAAACATTTTCTTTTAAGTGTTTGTTCCAATGCATCAATTAAAAAAACAAACAAACATAAAAATTAGTCCTATTTTGATTATTAGATTCAACACACATAAAATAACATTTCAATAAATGCATCTTTACATGTATTGTGATACATGTATTGTAATAAATTATTACATGTATTACTATTATTACAATGTAATTTCAATAATCAGAACGAACATGACAGAAAAAAAGAAAAAGAATCTCTACACACACACATTGTTGGAAGTTTGTTTATAGGCATTGAACATAGGCGATCATTGTTCTGTTTGTAATGTTCTCTACTTCCACAGTTGGGAGTAAACAGAAGTTGAGTGACACAGTGATTACCCACAGTAAAGGCCTATAAACGTTGGAACACAGTCTCCCTCTGGAGTTAAAGTTAGCTTTTTGCTTGTTAATGTTTACACTAATCTGACAATAGTTCTCCTGGCAGGGAATACTTGGGTCTAAACTCTTTCTATGCTTTGTTTCAATACACTGATAAAAAAAGAAAAAAGTCTCACAGGGGCATCTACAGGAATGAAAGAAGTGTCAAAAATGAGCAACCCTTTCAACAAACAGAAATTTCTCTTTAGTGTTTGTGCAAAACAAAGACAGTTACTCTGTATTTTTAGATGCCTTCAACCCTTCCTCAGTTCCAGTAAGTAATGGTTTAATTTGAATTATCTTTCCAAGAAATAAATACATTCTGGACCTGTATTTCCTATGCACAGGTCTTATTTGAAGGAATTTAAACTTGGAACGCTCTACCTACCCCATAGGCTATTTGGTGATTACTTTTTGCCGCTGTGAAGTTAATTCATGAAAAGCATCATAATCCCCCGTAGAAGCCTGTTCTTCCAGGCGTTTGAACTTTAATTTTTGCCCTTTATTCTCATTGCCTGAAAGTGTGTTTTTTAGATTTATTTATTTATTTATTTATTTATTTATTTATTTATTTGAGAGGGAGAGAGAGAGAGCATGAGCAGGGGGAGGGACAGAGGGAGAGGGAGAAGCAGACTCTCCGCTGAGTGAGGAGCTTAATGTGGGGCTCGATCCCAGGACCCCAAGATCATGCCCTAAGCCAAAGCCAGATGCTTAACCAACTGAGCCACCCAGGCACCCCATTGCCTGAAAGTATTAAGATCATTAAAAAACACTGCCTTCCCTGTGCAGAAGCTTGTTATTTTGGGGTAAGCCCACTAGCTTATTTTTGCTTTTGTTTCCCTTGCCTCGGGAGACATAGTCAGAAAAATGTTGCTACAGCTGATGTCAGAGAAATCACTGCCCATGGTCTCTTCTAGGATTTTTATGTTTTCAGGTCTCACATTCAGGTCTTTAATTCATTTTGAGTTTATTTTTGTGCATGGTGTAAGAAAGTGGCCCAGTTTCATTCTTTTGCATGTAGCTGCCCAGTTTTCCCAACACCATTTCTTGAAGAGACTTTTTCCCATTGGATATTCTTTCCTGCTTTGCCGAAGATTAAGGAAACAATCAACAGAACTAAAAGACGACCTAATGAATGGAAGAAGATATTTGCAAATGACAAAGAGTTAGTATCCAAAATATATAAAGAACTTATACAACTCAACACCCCAAAACCAAATAATCCAATTTAAAAATGGGAAAAAAGACATGAACAGACATTTCTCCAAAGAAGACATCCAGATGACCAACATACACATGAAAAGATGCTCAGCATCACTGATCATCAGGGAAATGCAAATCAAAACCACAATGAGATATCACCTCATACGTGTCAGAATGACTAAAACCAAAACACAAAAACAACATGTGGAGAAAGAACCCTCTTGCACTGTTGGTGGGAATGCAAATTGGTGCGACCACTGTGGAAAACAGTATGAATGGTCTTCAAAAAGTTAAAAATAGAACTACCCTATGATCCAGCAATTGTACTACTGAGTATTTTCCCGAAAAATACAAAACACTAACTCAAAGGGATATATGCACTCCTATGTTTATAGCAGCATTATTTACAATAGTCAAATTATGGAAGCCACTCAAGTGTCCATCGATAGATGAATTAAAGAAGATGTGGTATATATACAACAGAATATTACTCAGCCACAAAAAGGAATGAAATCTTACCATTTGCAACAAGATGGATGGAGCTAGAGGGTATAATGCTGAGAGCAATAAGCCAGTCAGAAAAAGACAAATACCTTATGATTTCCCTCATATTTGGAATTTAAGAAACAAATGAGTAAGGGGAAAAAAGAGAGAGAGAGAGACAAACCAAGAAATGGACCCCCAACTAAAATACAGAGAACAAACTGATGCTTACCAGAGGGGAGAGGGCTGGGGGGATGGGGATGGGGATTAAGGAGTGCACCTGCCATGATGGGCACCAGGTGTTGTATAGAATTGTTGAATCAGGGGTAAGGGGAAAGATGGCGGAGGAGTAGGGGACCCTATTTCAACTGGTCCCCGGAATTGAGCTGGATATCTACCAGACCACTCTGAGCACCCACGAAACCAGCCTGAGATGTAAGAAGATCTGGATCTCTACAAACAGAATATCGCAGGCGGTTGGTTTTGAGGTGCGAAGCGGGGAGCCGTGATTCCGCGGGCAGATATCGGAGGATAAACGGCAGTGGGAGGGTGTCTGGCCGTGGGGATCCTGCACCGCAGGTGAGTGACAGCCTCGCGCGCTGCGGACGGGCACAGACTCGCAGACCGGTAGCGGCGGGAAAGAACTTTAGGGCAGCCCCCGGGGCGGAAAACCAGACCGGCGGGGTCGCGCCTGCGAACTGCAGCCCCCTGGACAGAAACCGGAGCGACGGTCGCGTGCACGCGAACTTCAGCCTCCGAGACGGAAACCCGGAGCGCCGGGGTCGTGCCCGTGAGCTGCAACCCCCGGGGGTGGAAACCCCAAGCGGCGGAGTCGCGCGCCCGCGAACTGGGAGGGGCTGGTGGTTTTAGAAGCACAGAGGGCAGAGACGAGCCCCGACCTGGAGGCAGGACTGGGAGCGCTGCGGGGGGGCGCACAACCCAGGCCGCTGCAGTTTATAGCACCATGGACAGAAAGAGAGACGGTGTGGCCTGGAGAGCTCACTGAAGAACAGACTGCGGTCTCTCTGCTCGGAGGCAGAGGGTTGGAAACGGTCTCTTCTGCTCTGACTCGCGGAAGAGATGCGGAAAGCCGCCAGGGAAAGGCGCCAGAGAACAAAAGCCCCAAAGACTGATTCCCACTAAGCCCATCCCCCGCCACAGGGGCGCAGGACAACTCCGCCCAAACAGGGTTGCCTGAGTAACAGCGCAGCAGGCCCCTCCCGCAGAAGACAGGCTGGGAAAACAAGAGGCCAGCAACCTTAAGGTCCCAAGAAAACAGGTGCATCTTGCTTGGGTTCTGGTCAATAATTTCGACTCTATACATTCCCTCAAACACCCATCAACAGAATGACTAGGAGGAGAAGCCCCCAAAACAGAAAAGACTCAGAGATTATGACTTATGCTGCAGATTTACAAATGGATGCAGATATAACCAAGATGTCGGAGATGGAATTCAGGCTAGCAATTGTGAAGACAATGGCTAGAATGGAGAAATCAATTAATGGCAACATAGAGTCTCGAAGGGCAGAAATAAAAGGTGAATTGGCAGAACTTAAAAATGCTATCAGTGAGATCCAATCCAATCTAGATAATCTAACAGCTAGGGTAACTGAGACAGAAGAGAGAATAAGCGATCTGGAAGACAGTATAATAGATAAAAAGGGAAAAGAGGAGGCCAGGGAAAAACAATTCAGAATCCATGAAAATAGAATCAGAGAAATAAGTGACACCATGAGGCGTTCCAATGTCAGAATAATTGGAATCCCGGAGGGAGTGGAGAGAGAGAGAGGGCTAGAAGATGTATTTGAGCAAATCATAGCTGAGAACTTCCCTAATCTGGGGAATGAAACAAACATTCGAGTCCTAGAGGCAGAGAGGACCCCTCCTAAGATCAAGGAAAACAGGCCAACACCCTGGCATGTAATAGTAAAACTTGCAAATCTTAGAACCAAGGAAACCATCTTAAGGGCAGTTAGGGGGAAGAGATTCCTTACGTACAGAGGGAGGAACATCAGAATAACGTCAGACCTATCCACAGAGACCTGGCAAGCCAGAAAGGCCTGGCAAGACATATTCAGGGTACTAAACGAAAAGAACATGCAGCCAAGAATACTTTATCCGGCAAGGCTGTCGTTTAGAATGGATGGAGAGATGCAGAGCTTCCACGACCGGCAGAAGTTGAAAGAATATGTGACCACTAAGCTGGCCCTGCAAGAAATATTAAGGGGGTTCTATAAAAGGAGAAAGACCCCAAGAGTGATCTACAACAGAAATTTACAGGGACAATCTATAAAAACAACGTCTTCACAGGCAACATGATGACAATTAATTCATATCTTTCAATAATCACTCTCAACGTGAATGGCCTAAATGTTCCCATAAAATGGCACAGGGTTGCAGATTGGATAAAAAGACAGGACCCATCCATATGCTGTCTACAAGAGACTCATTTTGAACCTAAAGATACATCCAGACTGAAAGTGAAGGGATGGAGATCCATCTTCCACACCAGCGGACCTCAAAAGATAGCTGGGGTAGCAATTCTTATATCAGACAAATTAGATTTTAAACTAAAGTCTGTAAATAAGAGACACAGAAGGACACTATATCATTCTTAAAGGGTCTATCCAACAAGAAGATCTAACAATTGTAAATATCTATGCCCCCAACATGGGAGCAGCCATATACATAAGCCAACTGTTAACCAAAATAAAGAGTCATATTGATAACAATACGTTAATTGTAGGAGACCTCAATACTCCACTCTCAGCAATGGACAGATCATCTAAGCAGAAAATCAACAAGGAAACAAGAGCTTTGAATGATACATTGGACCAGATGGACCTCATAGATATTTACAGAACATTCCACCCTAAAACAACAGAATACTCATTCTTCTCGAGCGCACATGGAACTTTCTCCAGAATAGACCATATACTGGGTCACAAATCAGGTCTCAACTGATACCAAAAGACTGAGATTATTCCCTGCATATTCTCAGACCACAATGCTCTAAAACTGGAACTCAATCACAAGAAAAAAATTGGCAGAAATTCAAACACTTGTAAGCTAAAGACCACTCTGCTCAAGAATGTTTGGGTCAACCAAGAAATCAAAGAAGAACTTAAACAATTTATGGAAATCAATGAGAACGAAAACACATCGGTCCAAAACCTATGTGATACTGCAAAGGCGGTCCTAAGGGGGAAATACATAGCCATCCAAGCCTCACTCAAAAAAATAGAAAAATCTCGAATTCACCAACTAACTCTACACCTTAAAGAACTAGAGAAAAAGCAACAAACAACGCCTAAGCCACGCATTAGAAGAGAAATAATTAAAATTAGAGCAGAAATCAATGAATTAGAAACCAGAAACACAGTAGATCAGATCAACGAAACTGAAGTTGGTTCTTTGAAAGAATTAATAAGATTGATAAACCACTGGCCAGACTTATCCAAAAGAAAAGAGAAAGGACCCAAATTAATAAAATTATGAATGAAAGGGGAGAGATCACGACTAACACCAAGGAAATAGAAACAATTATTATCAACAACTATATGCCAATAAACTGAGCAATCTGGATGAAATGGAGGCCTTCCTGGAAACCTATAAGCTGCCAAGACTGAAACAGGAAGAAACTGACAACCTGAATAGGCCAATAACCAGTAACGAGATTGAAGCAGTGATCAAAAACCTCCCCAAAAACAAGAGTCCAGGGCCTGATGGATTCCCTGGGGAATTCTACCAAACATTCAAAGAAGAAATAATACCTATTCTACTGAAGCTGTTTCAAAAAATAGAAACAGAAGGAAAACTTCCAAACTCATTCTATGAGGTCAGCATTACCTTAATCCCCAAACCAGGCAAAGACCCCATCAAAAAGGAGAATTTCAGAGCGATATCCCTGATGAATATGGATTCCAAAATCCTCAACAAAATCCTAGCTAATAGGATCCAACAATACATTAAAAGGATCATCCACCACGACCAAGTGGGATCTATCCCTGGGATGCAAGGGTGGTTCAACATTCGCAAATCAATCAGTGTGATAGAACACATTAATAAGAGGAGGGAGAAGAACCATATGGTCCTCTCAATTGATGCAGAAAAAGCATTTGACAAAATACAACATCCTTTCCTGATTAAAACTCTCCAGAGTATAGGGATAGAGGGAACATTCCTCAAGCTCATAAAATCCATCTATGAAAAACCCACAGCACATATCATCCTCAATGGGGAAAAGCTGAGAGCCTTTCCCTTAAGATCAGGAACACATCAAGGGTGCCCACTCTCACCACTGTTGTTCAACATAGTACTAGAAGTCCTAGCAACAGCAATCAGACAGCAAAAAGAAATAAAAGGTATTCAAATTGGCAAAGAAGAAGTCAAACTCTCTCTTTTCGCAGACGACATGATATTTTATGTGGAAAACCCAAAAGACTCCACCCCCAAATTACTAGAACTCATCCAGCAATTCAGTAATGTGCCAGGATACAAAATCAATGCACAGAAATCAGTTGCTTTCTTATACACTAACAACGCAACTGTAGAAAGAGAAATTAAAGAAACGATTCCATTTACAATGGCACCAAAAACCATAAGATACCTCGGAATAAACCTAACCAAAGAGGTAAAGGATCTATACTCTAGGAACTACAAAACACTCATGAAAGAAATTGAAGACGACACAAAAAGATGGAAAAATATTCCATGCTCATGGATCGGAAGAATAAACATTGTTAAAATGTCTATGCTACCCAGAGCAATCTATACCTTCAATGCCATCCCGATCAAAATTCCAATGACATTTTTCAAAGTGCTGGAACAAACAATCCTAAAATTTGTATGGAATCAGAAAGGACCCCGAATTGCCAAGGAGATGTTGAAAAAGAAAAACAAAGCTGGGAGCATCACGTTGCCCGATTTCAAGCTATATTACAAATCAGTGATCACCAAGACAGCATGGTACTGGCACAAAAACAGACATACAGACCGATGGAACAGAATAGAGAACCCAGATATGGACCCTCAACTCTATGGTCAAATAATCTTTGACAAAGCAGGAAAAAACATGCAATGGAAAAAAGACAGTCTCTTCAATAAATGGTGCTGGGAAAATTGGACAGCCACATGCAGAAGAATGAAATCAACCATTCTCTAACACCACTCACAAAGATAAACTCAAAGGGGATGAAAGACCTCAATGTGAGACAGGAATCCATCAAAATCCTAGAGGAGAACATAGGCAGTAACCTCTTTGACATCGGCCACAGCAACTTCTTTCAAGATACATGTCCAAAAGCTAGTGAAACAAAAGCAAAAATGAACTTTTGGGACTTCATCAAGATGAAAAGCTTCTGCACAGCCAAGGAAACAGTCAACAAAACAAAGAGGCAACCCACAGAATGGGAGAAGATATTTGCAAATGACACTACAGATGAAGGGCTGGTATCCAAAATCTATAAAGAACTTCTCAAACTCAACACCCAAAAAACAAATAATCAAGTCAAAACGTGGGCAGAAGAGAGGAACAGACACTTCTCTAAAGAAGACATACAAATGGCTAACAGACACATGAAAAAATGTTCATCATCATTAGCCAGCAGGGAAATCCAAATCAAAACCACACTGAGATACCACCTTACACCAGTTAGAATGGCCAAAATGGACAGGGAAAGAAACAACAAATGTTGGAGAGGTTGTGGAGAAAGGGGAACCCTCTTACACTGTTGGTGGGAATGCAAGTTGGTACAGCCACTTTGGAAAACAGTGTGGAGGTTCCTCAAAAATTTAAAAATAGAGCTACCCTATGACCCAGCAATTGCACTACTGGGTATTTACCCCAAAGACACAGATGTAGTGAAAAGAAGGGCCATATGCACCCCAATGTTCATAGCAGCAATGTCCGCAATAGCCAAACTGTGGAAAGAGCCGAGATGCCCTTCAACAGATGAGTGGATAAAGAAGATGTGGTCCATATATACAATGGAATATTACTCAGCCATCAGAAAAGATGAATACCCAACTTTTACATCAACATGGATGGGACTGGAGGAGATTTTGCTAAGTGAAATAAGTCAAGCAGAGAAAGTCAATTATCATATGGTTTCACTTATCTGTGGAACATAAGGAATAACATGGAGGACATTAGGAGAAGGAAGGGAAAAATGGGGGCGGGGAATTGGAGGGAGAGATGAACCATGAGAGACTATGGACTCTGAGAAACAATCTGAGGGTTTTAGAGGGGAGGGGGAGGGGGGATGGGTTAGTCGGGTGATGGGTATTAAGGAGGGCACGTACTGCATGGAGCACTGGGTGTTATACGAAAACAATGGATCGTGGATCACTACATCAAAAGCTGATGATGTATTGTATGGTGACTAACATAATATAATAAAATTAAAAACTACAAAAAAAAATAAAAATAAACCCTTCCGTGGAGCTCTCAAAAAAATAAATAAATAAAATAAAATATCTAAATTTGGCCCAAGATAGAACTATTCATGCTACACCCCCTGTCAGCAAACCAAATCTTGACTAAGTTTCTATGCTTGGCTCTCACAGGAAAGAAGTGATTTGCTCAACCATTCAGCACATCACCTGACCTGACTCCCAGACTTCCCTTCATTCCACATTAGGAAAGCAAGCCTGCCTTAGCCAATCAGCAAATGTCCAGTATAATTTCTTTGTTCCTGCTCACTTTTGACTATAAAACCCTCTCACCTTATAAAACTCTTTGAAACTCCTTTTTGGTTTTTATTTTTTTTAATTTTATCTTTTTTACCTTTTTTTTTTTTTATTATGTTCAGTTGGCCAACATACAGTACATCATTGGTTTTTGAGGTGGTGTTCAGTGATTCATTAGTTGCATATAACACCCAGTGCTCATCACAACACATGCCCTCCTTTTTGTTTTTTAGACTAGATCCTTCCTGATTCATGAGTCACTAAATAAAAGCCAATGAGATCTGTAAATTGTGGAAAATTTTAACACTACACTAAGTCATCTTATTTCTACAGATTAAAAATAACAGATGTAAAAAAAAAAAAAAAGAATTGTTGAATCACTATATTGTACCCCTGAAACTAATATAACACTGTATGTTAACTGTACTGGAATTAAAAAACAAAAAACAGTGCCTATATCAGGCAAATAACCAATTCTGGCTGATTGATCAGCAGTTTAAAAATAATGTGACTAAATTTGTTTTTTAGCTTACAGAAAATTTAAGTGTTCCATTGGTTCAATGTTTTTGATAGACCTTTTCCTCTTCACAACTATAATTTTCACGCAGTTGTTTATGACCACGTTTGAGATTCCCAAATTCTAAAGACAATAATCTCAAATTTGCCACACAGGCCTTTACATGACTGCATCCCTAGTGAAATAGTGTAAATTGTTCTGAAGGGGGTGGGGTATTATATCCCCTTTCATCTAGGAAGAGCTAGAGATTTCTGCTACTTCAGAGAGGACATGGTACATCTCAGAAATCTGAAGGGGAAACTATGGCACTCTACCAATAAAAGAAAAAAGATAGTTTCATAGAATTCAAGAAAAAGGACATTATTAACTCTGGAAAGTGATGTCAAGTTGACCTTCTTCTCTGATTGGTCTAATATGAGGACCATATACATAAAAAAAACATATACGTGATTCCAGAGCACAAGGCAGATTTTTTCATTAAATAACATTTCTTAGAAGCTTCCAGGCCCCTTGTTTTGCTTTGTTTTTCCCTTCTGTAACAAGAAAATTTTGAACCATAATTATTATTTTGCTTTTCCATCACCCTGTATGAAATCCATCAGACATAGTTTAGTTTGTTTTTG
Organism: Halichoerus grypus; assembly: GCF_964656455.1. Lineage (NCBI taxonomy): Eukaryota > Metazoa > Chordata > Mammalia > Carnivora > Phocidae > Halichoerus > Halichoerus grypus. The sequence goes on from NC_135714.1 coordinate 201,592,562, forward strand.
TTTTGTTATGTTTTTGTTTTTATTGGGGGGAGGGCTAAGCAAGGAGATTTATTTTTTTGAGGATCCAGAAGAGAGTCAGAACAAGGTCTGTGTTCTGAGAATGTACCTGGGATTTGTTTTAATCAGATGTGATGAGACACGCAGACAGGATATGATTGTTGTGAAGGAGTGAGCTCCTTCTCATGGCTCCCAAGAGACAGGAGGCACAGGGTGCCATGTGGAGCCATCTGGGGAGGCACCAGGGTTAATAAGGAGGGGGAGAGGGCAGGGCATGGCCCAGAACCTTTATTGGGGTTCTCATGGGAAAAAAGAAAGGGTGCAGGACAGGTAACCTGAGTGAGCCTAAGATTGGATGGTTGACTGATTTAGGTGGGTTCTGGGCATTAGAACTGATCCCTGGCTGCCTGGTACATGGCCTGTACTCATTGAGAGCAGAGGGAGTACTTGATAAAGAGATGATTAGGTATGTGGGCTCTGGATGGGTTGGTTTGTATGTGAACGGTATACCCTCAGGGCCCCGTTTGCTCACTCTAGGGCTTAGCTAGCCCTGGGAGGGCAGTCTCTCCAGGATCAAGGCCTCACATGCCGGATCATCAAGAATACAGAAAGTAAGAAAATGTAGTTAATAGATTCTCAGTAGTAACACTTGCTCAGCTCAAATGCTTCCAGTGAGGACCGCTGAGAAAGCTTTATTACCTTTCCATCCTGTGTCATTCTGTTAAGTCTGGGGCACTAAAAAGGTGACACCAGGCTTCACTGACAGAGTCATGTGTCTTCTCCATCATTCCCCCAATGTTTGCTGAGCCCCTGTGATGGGCAAGGCCAACGCGGGCTCCTGAGGAAGAGAAGCTAACCCCTGCCTCCCGAGAGCTTTTGAGAGCTTTCTCGGGGGGGCCAACAGGAATGTCTGCAGCTCCCAAATTGCCTGGCAAGTGCTTACAAGGAGGATGGGCATGTTGAACTGAGAGGTCCCTACAAGGGACACTGAGCTGAATTCTGAAGGACGTGGAGTTAGGTTGGGGGTGCGCTTTGCAAGCAGAGTGAGGGACTGTGGGCAGGGATGGAAGGCGGGGTGTGTGAGATCAGCTGTTGTGGTTCCCAAAGTCAGGAATACTCTCCCTGCCCAGATGGAGTGAACAGGGATGTCTTGTCAGGGACCGGGGTGCTGAGCTGAAACCCTTACTTCCCTATTTTGTCTACCACAATCAAAAACACTGTCTTTTATTCTCACAGACAAAAAAAAAAAAAAAGTGTATCAGGGTCTCTCATGTACCAGGGACTGCCTTAGCCAGTGATGCTACACTGGTGAGCAAAAAGGCCAAGGTCCCTGCCCTTTGGGAGCTTACGTTTCAGTGGGAAAGAGAAACAATCAGCAAAGCAAGAAGTGTCTGCCGAGTGGGACACACATTCAGGGGGAGAAATGAACAGTTAGCAGTTCAACAAGGAAAAGTCTAATAGAAACAAACATAAAATTGAATGTGAGGTAGACGCAAGCTGCCAAAAACACAAAGCAGGTCAAGGGAACAGAGTGAGGAGGATGAGTAATCCCTGGAGTTCAAGGTGTGATGCGAGGAGACAGGCCAGGCTGTAAGTCCTGGGGAGATGTACCAGTTCCAGGCAGTCAGGAAAGCTGTGCCCTGGTCTCAGTGCTGAGGGGCCAGGGCAGACCAGCACCATAGGAGTTAAGTGCGTGCAGAGGGGGACAGCCTTGGCATACCCCAGGAAGAAAGGGCAGGCTAGGAGATAAGATCCAAGACAAAGGGCAGGGCCTGAGCATGTATCATCTTGAAGGCCATAAACTGTTTTTCTAGGCATCAGGAAAAGTCATAGGTGAGTCATAAACAGGGAAATTGCATGATCTGATTTGCATCCTGGAAAAATCACTTTGGTTGCTGGCTGGAAACGGGGTTGAAGAGAGAAAGGAGGGAAGTAGGGTGACCAGTTAGGAGGCTGCTGCAGACCAGGAGGACAAGGACACCCGCACTCAGTCCCTTCTCCACAGAAAGGAAGATAGAGTCTACTGTGTGGGGGAATCACAGCCATGATGCCACACACCAGCAAGCAGCAGGGCCCAGTTCAGAGATCCCATTCTAGAATTTTCTGTTTACACCATCCCTTCCAAAACTTCCTGTCTCCGGCCTTTACCCTAGGGTGAGTAGGTAAAAGTCAGTGGTCCATACCTGGTGGCTCATATTCAGTGGCCTGCATTGGGTGGCCCATGTTTGTGGCACATGTCCAGTGGTCCACATTTGGTGGCCTGTGTTCAGCAGTCTATGTGTGATGGTCCATGTTCAGTGACCCATGTTCAGGGCCCCATGCTTGGTGGTCTTTTTTCAGCAGCCTATGGTTGGCAGTCCACGTTTGGTGGTCCACACTCAGTAGCCCATGTTCACTGGTCTCCTTCAGTGGTCCATGTTCAGTGGCTCACGTGTTACCCTTAGAAGTGAGCTGAGAGTCAGAGGCATCGCCGGGATATACTCTGATAAAAGGACAGATGCAAGGATAGAGTTGGACAGGGCTAACTAGAGTTCATCTTCTCAAAAATTTTGAAGTCATTCCAAAGGCAGTGTGTGTAGAGCTCCAGTCAAGTGGTATGATAAGCAGTAACAAAACAGCAGGCTCATGGATTCTGTTTTTAATCAATTAGTTTTATTAAGGGTTTTTTTTTAAGAAATCAGTCTTTAAAACTATGTTCCCAGAAGTCTTTCTGGTGGAGAGAGATAAAGTCGAAGTTGTTTTTTTTTTTTTTAAGATTTTATTTATTTATTTGAGAGAGAGAGAAAGAGCACAAGCAGAGGGAAGAGGCAGAGGGAGAGGGAGAAGCAGGCTCCCCGCTGAGCTGGGAGCCCACTGAGGGACTCGATCCCAGGACCCTGGGATCATGAACTGAGCCGAAGGCAGACTCTTAACCAACTGAGATACCCAGGTGTCCCTAAAGTTCAAGTTTTTAACAGGGGTTATATTTAAGCATAGGTTTCTATACAACTCTTTCTCTATTTTCAAAAAGTTAACCCACTGTCCAAAAATAATAGTAAAATGTGTACATTTCACAGTATTGTAATACTGCCGATAGATTACGGGCATCATAATGATATTTTTAAATTGGTTACTCCTCAGATTCCTGTTCATTTTTTAGTAAAATATTTTTTGGCTGTTCAGCTGTCAAAGTTTGTAAGCACCTTAAGAAATCATCTTGACCATTTACAATGATGTGGGTGGACCTAGAGGGTATTATGCTAAGTGAAATAAGTCAGTCAGAAAAAGACAAATACTATAGGATTTCCCTCATATGTGGAATTTAAGAAACAAAACAGATGAACATGGGGAAGGGAAGGAAAAATAAAATGAGATGAAAATTGAGAGGGAGGCAAACCATAAGCAACACTGAACTCTAGGAAACAAATATGGTTGCTGGAGGGGAGGTGGCTGGGGGGATGGGGTAACTGGGTGATGGACATTAAGGAGGGCACGTGACATAATGAGCACTGGGTGTTATATGCAACTGATGAATCACTGAAACTAACTAAGTAACTAACTAAATAAATAAATGAAATCGTCTTGACCTAACCAGATATTCTCCCAGAGGCAGAAGCAAGAACTCAACAGTATAGCTTGTTTTACCATTAGCTGCATGTATATCCAACCTCCTAACGATTTTACTGATCTAGGACCCGGTACCTAGGAGTTTTTAGTAAACAATCATGAATCAATTGACTTGACCAAAGTGCTAGGGTGTGTTTACAGCAGAATTACAGCACCAGGACTGGAGACTCTCAGGTCCATACCTCGTGACCTTGACATAGCCTTTCAGGCATTGAGCAAGTTTGAAGCCAGCTGGCAAGCCCTTTCTGTGCTAAAGGTGGAAGAGGCAAGAGAGCTGTTTCTGAAACGATACTCCTATTCCCTGGATCACTGGTACTCTGCAGATGTTTCTCAGGTATGCCAGGGGAATTTAGAAAACATTATTTCAAATTCTACCAGAATTATTTAAATAATAGTAGTCCTGACAATTTTATTTCTACCTCTCATGAGTTTCAATTGGTTTTTACTTGGTGCTGTTTGGACCGTGTGTTCTGAAATTAAATGCAAAAATATATTCACAGCATCCAGATCACGAGTGGCCCCTGATACCCCTCTTCTCTTCCCCGTGGCTCTCCCTTCACAGTAACTTCTAGTGGTGGGTGGGGGCTTCACCCTCTCCACCACTCCCTTAGGAGAGCCTATCATAGAGCCCAGTACCTTTGGGATTTGGCCATTTGCAAATTCTGGAAAGATGTGCAGGGTGTATGCCAGGTATGGGAAATGGAGATCTGAGAAGAAGCAGGTGTTTGGAGACCCCCGTGCCCACAGGAAGGTGGATGAATGGGATGAGCACGGGCCATGGAATGAGTGGGGTCCAGCTGTACGGATGTCTCAATCCAGCTGTGGATCAGGAAGCCTGTTTGTTTGAGAGCGAAGCCGCCTACCTACCTTCAGCCATGAACATGCAGTCCTTTACTGGGCACTGATCATGTAAAAAACGCCCAAAGGGTACAATCTCCCAGTTACAAGGTGAATAAGTTCTGGAGATCTAACGTCCGTGTGGTGACTGAGCTGAAATTTGCTAAGAGGGTAGGTCTTAAATGTTCTCACCACACACACAAAAGGTATCTATGTTAGGTGAAGGAGATGAGTTCATTAACTTGATTGTGGTGATCACTTCACAATGTCTATGTATATTAAATCACTACCTTGTATACCTAAAAGATAAAAAAGAAGAAAGGACATAGGGTGTGGTCCCTGCCTTCTAGGCACTCCCATGTGCATCTGCCAGTGTCTGTCTGGAAAACTTTCTATCAAGGTGTCTCACCTGCTTTTTCCACCAGAAGAGAGGCTCCCTTGCTGAGTTCACACTCCCTGCAAGAGGGAGACGTGAAATGCACACACCCCGTTACAGCTGCCCTGGGCTCGGGCCATGGAGCGCATTGCCCCCAGTGTGCATTTAGTAAAGCATTTTCCCATCTCTTTTGCCATCGGCTCTTAGGGAGAGCAGGTACTGTTTTACGGTAAAGGAAAATAAGAGCAGGGCAGGTAAGTCTCATACACTCCGGTCACAGGCCACACATGTAGTAATCAGTGACTCAGGCTCTGGCCCGGGGTTCTTGCTGTGCGGCACCTCGAGCCTGGCTGAAAGGACAGAGATGGCCAGCGATGCCACAACCAACAGCCTTGTCACTCACACGGGGAAGGCGGAAGCCTGGGGGACAAGCTCCCGCACGGCACCTGTTCCAGGCCCCGTCCCCTCCTGCTTTCCAGCTCCGAAGCCAGGCTTTGCACTCGGCACCCCGTGGGTGGAGCACTGGGGCCTGTGGGTGTGGCGAGCGGAGGGCGGAGCCAAGCCGGGGGAGAGAGGAAATGCCAGCCGGCTGACCTGTGTGCACGCGCGTGTGCATGTGTGGGGTGCACGTGTGTGTGCGTGTGTAAGACACTGGGGCCTAGTAATCGAGCAAGCCCTTCTGCCCGGCCCTCACAGAGCTCTCCAGGTTTCAGCTAAAATGCTTCCTCCTCAGGGACGCCTTCCCTGGCCAGTCCTCTAAACTAACTCCTCCTTCATCTTCTCATGCTGCATAATTTTTATCACACATTGATATCCTTGCTTGCACATCACACACACACACACACACACACACACACAGTAGTTGGTGTTTGATGTCTGAGGTTAATCTCATCCACTAAAATAAAACTTCTAAGAGACAAGGGACCCTGGTTGTCCTCGAATCCATCTGATCAGAAAGACAGCAGGGAATTCGCTTGAGCTTATACCCATAGGAAGGAGCTGGTGGACTGTCTTCCATAAGGCTGCAGCCCAGGACCCCAGAAACGCCCCTCACTGCCATAGCCCGAGCTGTAGAGGGCAAGAAGGCCACACTCACGCTCATGGGGAGCCTGAGAAAACTCGGTCTTCCTCTGTGTCACTAACACCTCACAGGAGTTCCCCATAGTGGCAAAGGCAGATTTAGGCCACCCCTGAAGGGGCCACAGACAGCCCAGCCCCTGCAGCATGCCGCCGATGCGCCAGCCAAAGAGGGTCTGAGACACACAGAGGGTGACCCATGGATACTTTGAATGAATGGGACAACTAATGAGGAACCAATGATATTCAGACTGATTAAAATGCACCGGGGAGGGGGTGCACCTGAGTGGCTCAGTCATTAAGCGTCTGCCTTCGGCTCAGGTCATGATCCCGGGATCCTGGGATAGAGCCCCGTATCGGGCTCCCTGCTCTGCGGGGAGCCTGCTTCTCCCTCTCCCTCTGTCTGCCACTCCCCCTGCTTGTGCTCTCTCATTCTGTGTCAAATAAGTAAATAAAATATTTGAAAAATAATAAAATAAAATAAAACGCACCAGAAAATTAGAAGAATATGATTTCCAACAACTAAAAATTGTTCGGCTGCTTACGAGTAACATAGGGCATATTTGTTTAAGTGGAAAAGCTCACTTAACAGAGGCTGCACCAATTTCTAGCAGCACAGAACGTTTCAGGGTTCGTAACTCATCGTCGAGTTTGTTTGTGAAGCCCGGTTGTTGCTCATAACTTGGGAACAAGAGCAAGAACGTGCCCTTCACCTCTCGTAGCCCTTGCCTCACTGCGTGGTGGGCAGACCTTGTTTCCGGGCCAGCCACCTGCAGGCGGGGCTGCTCGGGGACAGGGGCTGACGGGAACGTCCAGGACACAGCCCCACCTGGCAGTGGCTCGGCATTTGCTCAGTGAGTAAAAAGAAAGAAATCTGCGTGTGGTCCCCTCCTCTGCTAGTCACCCTCGATAAGGTCAAGCCCACAACATACGCAGCTGTTTCCATGATGGCGCAATGCCTACAGCCTCCTGGACGCGGGGCACGCCACGGCTCGGACGGCAGGTGAAGCGGTCATAGCACAGAGCTGGGACAGGATAGTAACTTTACTCCTCAGAGCAGGGGTTCTCAGCCGGGGTGATCTGCCTGCTGGGAGACATCTGACAATTCTGGGGACATTTTTGACTGTCACAATGGAAGGTGCTCCTGGCATCTAACAGGGGATGTTGCCCAATGTCCTGCAACGCACAGGGCAGCCCCAAGAGAGAATTATCCCGTCGAAAATGTCCATCATGCTGAGGGTACGAGACGCTGTCTTAAAGCAAAGGGTTCAAGCCCGAGACCTGAGACCAAGATCCACCTTTGGACATGTTCCTCTCTGCTCCCTCAGCTGGTGGCACCCACACAGGTGTGGTCTGGCCACAGAGCACGGGCCCGGCCCTGTTGGAGGGGAGGTCAGGGGTAGGAGCACGGTGCGGGAAGTGGGGTTCAGCCAGTCTGTCCAGCTTTTTCTGGAACCACAAACTCTGAGGGCGACAAGGAAACTTGTCACCCTCAGACTGGAGAAAATTCTCAGCAGACTCTGTCCGCCTTCATCTGGAAGAAAGAAGCCTACGCTTCTCCCGGGCGGGGCAGCAACCCGGCTCCCCATGCAGCCGGCCGTCCCTCCAGACCACCCGTGGGCTTTCTGCAGCTCAGGTACGAAAAGGGCTTTGAAATCCCTCTGAACGTGGCCGTGGGCTCTACAAGGCATGGCGACCCGCCCGACTTTCTAGTTGCTCGCAAAACCGTCCCAGAGCCAGGGACACCGGCCCCTGCTGTGGCCGCCGTGGCTTGTGGCAGGGGCTGAGGTCGGGGCAGCGACTGGGGGAGCTCATGATGCTCCTTCCTCGGGGGTCAGAAGGAGAGCTTGAGGGGTCATGGGAAAGGCTGTGCAAAATGTAGATCTGAATTGTTGAATGAGGACAGCGACTGGACAGCCACCGCGGTCCACCGACCAGAAACTCTCCATGAAGTGTGTCCAGTGACAAACACAACTCACTGAATAAGACGAAGCATGAGCACGTTTGCATGAGGAAAGAGGAAAAAGAAACTCGATGCGTTACGTATGTGGTACACACCACATATGTAAGTATAGAGAATAAAACCCCAGAGCCTAAAAAGCAAATCCCCAAATGTGAACAGTATTTTTACCTCCAGGAAAGAGAGGGGGGCTTGGAGGGGCAGGTCGTGAACAAATCTTATGGGTACACATTCTGTACACTGCAATTCTGTCTGATTATTTTATAAGCAGAGCATCATGTATTACTCTCAAATCTTTAAGGTTAAAAAAAAATAACTTTTTATAGGTGGGGCTCAGCTCTGTTTAACTACATATTCCCACTAGCAAATGCCACAATCACACACAAATGAAAACAATCCGCACATGGTATCTGCATTTGACGTGTAAGCATATTTGTGCACTGAGAATAAATACCCATTATCCGAAACCAAGAATGGGGTCAGACAACTTTCTGAAAGCCACTCCATCTCCAGTGCTCCGACCCTCTGAGCCCCCAGTGCCTTTAGCCCCCAAATGGGGGCTCTCGATGGCCTGGAATAGAATGAATTCAGCCAACCTCAACTCAGGAGGCCCCAGTGGAGACCACACCCTGGACGGGTAACAAGAGTCCAAACGCTATTCAGGTGAGGTCCCCACCTTCATGGAAGGTGTGGAGGCCAGACACCTACACAAAGAATGAAACCGGTAAGACCCACCAGCACTGAGTGCCAGGCACTGTTCTAATTCTATCGTAACATTTATTTCTTACAATAATCTGAGGCAGTGGGTACTGTTACTGCCACCATTTTACAAATGGGGAAACTGAGGCATGGAACATAACTTGCCCGAGGCCACGCAGTTCCTTTGGGAGGGTAGCAGGAGTTGGACCTCCTGAGTCTGCAGGCTCACCACGCTGTGCTGTGCGGGCTGGTCTGGGAAGCGAGGCGGGAGGAGCGAAGCTTACCGTGAGGCATGAAGTCTCTGGGAAGGAGGTCATCCGTTCCAGAGTGCAGACTCAAAATGCAGAGGAGGTAAAGGACCTTAGAAATCAAACGGCCCAGACTCACCTCTCTATAAGCAAGACCCCAAGGCATAGGAAGGGACCCGGTATGATTCTGGTGGGGCCCTGGTTGGGGAATTCAGCTTGGTTTTCTGGAAAATGGCAGTAAGTGCCCAGCAGCACCTGCTTGTGGAGACAATAGGGTTTGCCGTGATTGGACAGCCAGGCTCGGAGCCAGGGTGCTGTCACTGCATGAGGGTGAGGGTTCCTGAGGCGCAGGGACCCAGCATTCAGCATTCAGCACTCAGCACGAGCCTGGCCTTTGCAGCTTCACAAACAGGGAAACAGCTGTATGTGGGGGCGGGCTGGGGTCTGGGGCGGGTAATGCACCCTCTTTCTCCTGCTAAAACGGCAGCTGTTCCCTTACCATTCTCAACACTTCACTTTCAACTTGGTTAAAACCTACAACTTGCTTTGGTTCTGAACACTTGGCAAGGAGGTTGGAGTTTTGAAGTCCACAGAGGGAGGTGGAGAGGATGTGCAGAGACAGAGTGCAAGACGACCTGCCTCCCGTGGGTCCAGGTGCCCAGCTCAGGGGGTTCGCCCGCCCGCAAGCCAGCCTCCGCAGGGCGAGTTCCGCGGGCGGGGACCGAACTCTGCCTCCACGTTGCCCACCTGGCAGGAACTCCAGAAGCCACGTATCCTGCACAAAGATCATTCCTTCTCATCCTTGGATTCTTTCTTCTCTCCCCACTATTCCTGGGTGCCTCTTCCCCGCTTGCCATGTTCTGATCTGCATATGTCTTGACGGTTTCTTCCTATCCTTAGGAATCACTGGACCAGAAACCAGAATACTCAGCAGCCATCCAACCCAGAAACTATGAAGTCCCAGGTAAGTCAGCTTAACGCGGTTGGACCTGTTTCCTCATCTAGAAAATGGGAACATGGGGATAATGGATCTAGCATACTCATCTCATGGGGCTGAGGTGATGACTGAACAGTGTGGGTCTGGCCGTGCACTAGAAGCTTTCCGAACCGTGCAGACGGAGTGGGCCAGGATGACCGCTGGCTGGTACGGGGCCTCCAGAAGAAACAGGTGGCTACTTAATGGGATGTTTTTCCCACGCCACCTTATTCTCTGTGGTAACACTACACCTAGCGTGAGACTCACGCAGACTCTAAAGATCAGTGACCGCGTAGATGCATGCAGGAGCAAACCTGAAACCAGTTAAGGATGGAGGCATTTCCAACCAACAAGCCGCCCCTGAGCTTTTATTATGTGCCAACTATTGTCATGTGCTTAGTTTGCCTGAAACTCAAAGGCTAACTGTTCTAATATGAAGGATAAATAGACAAACAACTTTAATTCAAGGCACAGAAATAGCAGTACCCTGATGAGAGACGTATGAAGTTCAACAAAGATCCACAAGGAGGAAGATGTTACAGCTGTTGGGAGGTCAAGAAAGGTTCACGAGCCTTGAAGGATGCACAGAATTTCAGCCAGCGTCACTAGGAAAGGGTCTCCCCAGCCCAGGAAGTAATGCAAAGGTATGACCTGCAGGAGAAGCCAGGTGGGGAGGGGAGCAGTGATGTCACAGCAGAGACACGGTGGGGAGGACAGGCGAGAAATGAAAAGATAATCCAGGGAAAGTTGCTGAGATCCAAAGAATGGATGTCTCCAAACATCCACTAAGGATTTCAGATTTTCTCTTCGGGTAGGAAAGAGTATTTGGGGTTCTTTCAGGCATTGGCCTGCTCAATGGACTCCTTTTGCAGTGGGAGCAGGCAGTCAATTACGATTTAAATTCATGATTCCTCGCTCAAACCTAACTCACTGCTGCCCGGTACAAACACGCTCTCTCCCACTCGAGCAGGTCATTAGCCTCTGAAACCTATGCATCAGGGTCTACTCCGTGGGATTAACAGTACCTGGACCGTATCATTGTTTGGGGAATTAATGGGACAATAACTATGTGAGTCCTTGGCTTGGAGACACATCTTTTTGTCCAAGGGATCACCGCAACCTTCTCTGTTAGGGACTTCTTTGCAAAAACAAACACACCTGCAATGAGGAAATGCATTCCAGAATTCTCTCCCTGAAGAAGACTCCATCTGACAGAGTAGGGACTCCCGAGGTTGGAAGCAGTGGCTGGCCGAGGTCGCACGGCCAGTCTCCCACAGACCTGAGACCGGATCCCGGTCTCCTCCCTCCCGTCACTGTCTCCCAGAAATCAAACCCCAGACGGTGACCGAAAGTACCTGAGACATTTTTCTGCAGCCGAAGACGCTGGCCCTCCATGTTCATTCCGGTCTCCCATCCCCCAAAGTCCAGAGGACAAGTGTTGAGGATATGTGACAGCTCCTCAAGATCCCCATTGTTGTTGGCCTGCCGGGAGAGCAGGGAGTCAGGTGCAAGGTCAAGGAAGTCACCTGTGCTGACAGGACTTTGCCTCAACTCTGGCGGCAGCCCTAGCCCTTCAACCTACTGTGCCTGAACGCACAACTAATTGACCAAGGACACGGAGCTGGTAACAACCCATTATCTCCATTTCTCCATCACCCCTTGCCTGGTGTGCGTCCCACACTCCGTATCTGTTGCCTTCACATAACTAGTTACTCCCAGGTTGCTGGAATCAACAGACACTCTTTCAGTCTTCACCTTACTAAACACCTTCTTCCTGAAAGCCCTTCTTCTTCCCTTGGCTTTCATGACACCACACTCCTCTGGGTTTGTCCCCTCTGAATGTTCTCTCTTGTCATTTTAGGTCTGCTGATCCAACTCTACTAGACCGTAAACATGGAAGTCGCTCAAGGATCTTTTCTTGGACCTCCCTGCTTTCTCTCTGCACCCTCGCTCTGGGGCATGACATGCACCCCTTTGGCCTCGATGATCACTGAAGGGCTGATGGCTGTCCCATCTGAGCCTCCAGCTTACACCTGAGCTCCAGATTGAGAAATCCCTGCTTGGATGGCCCCCATACTTCTCAAACTCCACAGATCCAAGGCTCAACTTTTCATCTGCATCTTGTCCTTGCAAATGGCAGCCCCATCCACCTGGGATAATACTTACCTGACTCTCTTTCCCTGGCTTCCCACACCCAGACAAACATTTTGATTCCTCCTCACAAGTAGCTCTTAAACCTTCCATTTCTTACCATCCTCACCACCATCTAGTCCTCTTAGGTTGGATTCATGCAACCTTCTCCTAACTGGGAGACCTACTCCCACCTGCTTCCAAATCAGCCTCCGCAGGGCAACCAGGTGGATCTTTGCCAAACATATATGGAACCATGTTACTTTCTGTCTGAAAACCTTTCAATAGGTGTCCATCCACAGATGAATAGATAAATAAAATGTGGTATATACTTAAAATGGAATATTATTCGGCCTTAAAAAGGAAGGACGTTCTGACACACGCTACAACATGTGTGAACCTCGACAACATTATATGAAGTGAAGTAAGCCGGTCACATCAGGACCAGCACTGCATGATTCCTTCTACGTGAGGCTCCTGGAATAGTCAGACTCATAGAAGCAGGAGGTAGAATGGAGCTTGCCACGGGCTTGGGGGGGAAGGAGGATGGGTGTTATTGTTTCACTTCAGTTTGGGTAGATGAAATGTTCTGGAAATGGATAGCGGTGATGGTTGTACAACAATGTGCATGTATTTAATACCACACTGCACACTTAAAAATGGTTAAAAGGGTGAACTTTATGTTGTGTATATTTTACCACAATATATATTTATAAAGAATTTTTTTCGGGGAGCCTGGGTGGCTCAGTCAGTTAAGTGTCTGCCTTAGGCTCAGGTCATGATCTCAGGGCCCGTGTTGGGCTCCCTGCTCAGCAGGGAGTCTGCTTCTCCTTCTCCCTCTGCCTACCATTCCCCCTGCTTGTGTGTTCTCTCTCTCTCTCTCATGAATAAATACATTCTTTTAAAAAATTTAAAAAAATTTTTTCAACAGTTTCCTACTGTTTTCAGAAGAAGATCCACAATTCCTAACAGTGCTCTGAGGCAAGGAGACAGAGCCTCTCCATCCCGCCTGCTCTCCCCCCTTCCCCCCTTCCCCCCTTCCCCCTCCCCCCCCACCCCTTTGTCTTTCAGCTGCATTTCTGCCCGTTCCTTCTATGCAAAGCCCGTAAGGGCTGTCTCCTCTGCCTTGAATGCTCTTAATCCACCTCTCCCTGCACCACTCCTTTTGCCTGGACTTCTGCTCATCTTTTTTTTTTTTTTTTTTAAATTTATCTGAGAGAGAGAGGGCACAGAGACACAGTGAGAGGGAGAAGCAGACTTCCAGCTGAGCAGGGAGCCTGACGTGGGGCTCGATCCCAGGACCCTGAGATCACGACCCGAGCCGTAGGCAGGCGCTTAACCGACTGAGCCACCCAGGCGCCCCCACTTCTGCTCATCTTTTAAGTCTCAACCTCAGATCCCAAGCTCTGAAGGGACTAACCTCACACCCAGATGAGGTCAGGGACTCTTGTCTTTATGAGTGCTATGGCACATGTTCCTCAACCAGAGGATGTAACACTTGCAAAATTATTTAATATTTGTATGCCACACCCTGATCGAGAACTCCTACCTGTCTTGTCCATCTTTGTGTACACCGAGCACAGCATTGACGAAAAAGCTTTCCATGCGCATTTGTGGGGTAAATAAAGTAGTGTTGTGCCGATGGGATTCCAGAGTCAAACCCTTCCCTCTGCCCAGTGCTGCCTCCGGTAAATCCCTCAGACTGGGTGGGGTTGGAATGTAAAGCAACAGGGGGAAGGAGGGGGGGGTCCACTCCCAACCCCCAATTAGAGCTAAGCCCTCTGTTCCTGCAGCTCCAGGAGGGGCTTCTAGGGCCATGATTCAATCCAGCCACGTGGACCATAACCACGTCCCCATGAACCTGTGAGCTCCCCAAGGACAGGAACCAGGTCCTTATTCATCTTTGCATCCCTCAAACATAGCCTGACACCTCTCCTAGGGAAGACGCTTATTATTAATATTGGTTGAATAAATAAATCAATCAAAGAATAACCTGTCTCACCTACTTGAGCCTGCTTTTTCTGTGAAAAGAGAATTATTCACCCCTCAAGGCTTACTTCATAAGGTTGCCATAAAAATGAAAATGAGATTAGGTGTTTCCTTAATTTTAAAATACCACTAAATGTAAGATTCACATTTCTTTTTTTTAAAAGATTTTATTTATTTATTTGAGAGAGAGAGAAAGTGCACAAGCAAGGGGAGGGGCAGAAGGAGAGGGAGAAGCAGACTCCCTGCCAAGCAGGGAGCTGACTCAGGACTCCATCCCAGGACCCCGAGATCATGACCTGAGCCGAAGGCAGACACTTAACAGGACTGAGCCACCCAGGCGCCCCAGATTCACATTTCTTTATACCTACTTTTTTTCAGTGGAGGGGAGAGACCACATTAATTATTATCATTATTATTTAGTATACTTTTTAATTTTATAGAATTTTTATATTAAAATTATTATGATTAACTATAAGATTCACAACTTCAAAATGCTAAAATGAAAGTGTGTGCATTGACGAATTGAAGAAATGCATTAAGATGTGTAAGAACATAGAGCAAATGATTTGTGTTTACTGGGGGAGTGTATTAAAAAGACAGATTCTAGACTATTACTGTTGGCAATTCTAATTCAGGGGCTGTTTTGTAAAGATGCTCCAGGTGATTCCAATGGGCTGTCCAGTTTGGAAACTGGTCTCAAAAAAACCCCATAAAATTCCCCCTGTTCTTTTCTAGGGAGGAAACTAAGAATGGTAGGGAGCCTGTAATCTGTCCAAGGTCACACATGGCCGTGCCTAAGCTCTGACTCAGGACTGGCTTCCCAGCGCTTTCCCCAGGGGCTTCCCACCAGACCATCCTGCCTCCTTCTGGCTCCGGCTCAGGCTTTCCCAGATCCTGATGACCCCAACAGTTCCCGACTCCAGACATCATCATCTATTTTCGAGAAGGAAAGTCAGTGTACAAATTACCCATGGGAAGAGCTGATCACAGCAGGGAACTGGTCTAGGGGATTTCTGTTGGGGAATGATCGTTCCACACACAAAACTGGTTTTACTTCCCTTAGGGTCTAGCAACCCTTTTACTCCACATACCAAAATACACTCCCCTTGGGTTTCTGCTTTCAATGGCCTCTGTTTTCAGCAATGTTAGCACTAAAAATCAACCCGGCAGGCATTCAGCAGTGGGCAGGTGTGGTTGGCCTTAGTGTGAAACAAAATGCAAGTCACCATAAATTAAGGATCTCAGAAAGCCCCGGGTATGCTCGGATTTGGAGCTTCTGGAAAGGAAGGCCACATGCAAGGGTGAACAGAGGCTGGCCGGACCTTCTGGACAGCATTGCTCCCCTAGCCTGGCCAATGGGGCCAGATCCTGGGGCCAGGATCGACACAGATGCGGAAGAGACACCTCCAATGGTCCCCACTGCACCGAAGCATTAGGGCTTTGAAGACACACTTCACTTTGAATTTAGTTTCTGTATCTGCGAAACATCCGATTGTGTTGAGCTGGATTCCTTTGGTCCCTTCGTTTCTAACTCCCAAAAACCCTTTGCAGACAAAAGCTCCTTTGACAGGCCTGACACAGAGAGCAGATGTATCTGGGCTGTCCTGGCGGAAGCAGGGCAAGGTCCAGAGCTCGGGTCTCGTTGGGACTCAGTAGAACCCCCCTGGTTCCACGGAACACAGCAACTCCGCAGAGGAAACGCTCAAGTCCCTTCCCGTCATGAGGTCATGATGCTATGAGTCTAACTGACCGCACATGGAAATTCTGGGCATAACTGGAAAGTTGGCGTCACACCGGACTCTGCCTTCAGTCCCATGCCTGAGCCAGGACGGGCAGGCTTGCGGCTGCCTGCCTGAAATAAACTGGCCATAAGCATAAATGTTACCTTCATTAAGTGTGTTTACATTCTAGGGAGGGACACTGCCTACCCTTCAGTTCTGGTGCAGAAATCAGAGGTATTAGCCCCTCTTGGGAGGATTCCTGGCAGCTGGGGTGCAGGCTGGGCCCTCCTTCGGAGGTTTGCCATCCTAGGTACAGGGAGACAGAGCGTGCGTGGAGAGGAGAGAGATTGTCCTAAACTGTAGAGTTACCACGGATCTTGTATTTCTTCAAAGTACACTGAAACTTTACTCAGCCTTAAAAGAAGGGAAATTGGACACCGGGAGGAGCATGAAAGAAACTCGGAGACTTACAAATACTGTGTGATTGCACTTATATGAAGTTCAGAGCCCGCTCGAACCACTACTCTCTGCCAGCGTAGGTGTATCATCTAGGGAAACCAGGACAGCAATGGGCTCATAACGTGAAGAAGAAGAGAAGCTGTGAGAAATGGCACTGGTTGAACGCTCTCCCCGCCCCATCTGTCAGTTTCTTTCTCATCTTCCACACAGGAAATCCACTCGAGCCTCTGCTGGTGTGACGGCTTCTTCTTCCTCACAGAGGAGTCGCTAAATGCCCTGTCCCAGGTGACCCTGCCTTTGGGGGTAGGCTCAGCATTAGCATCCAGTCAAACTCAGGGGCCGAGTCAAGCCCCTCCGTGGCCTCGCGTGGTCTGCAGACTAGATGCATGCGCAGGTGGGGACGTCCCCACCGGGACCTGGCCTGGGGAGGTGCTCGGTCAGGCCACGCCCTTCGTTCTCCTCATCCCCGTACTGGGGGGCAGCTCCCACAAACCCAGTGGAGACCAGGCCTCGGAGCAGCGCCGTGGCGGGCCTGAATCGGTTCAGCCCCACAGTGAAAGGCTGCATCTCATCGGATCCTGGCAGGAGGGGCCCCCAGCGCTGCCCCCCTCCCCCCACCTGCCTTCCGCCACCTCTGCACGCAGGTCTCGTGCTCCCAGAGTGTGACCAGCAGCTGACAGAAACAGCTCCTGCCTCGGGGAAGCGGCAAACAATGTGGCTTCTGGGACGTGTCCTGGAGACCAGCTGGCCAAGGACGTGACCCCAGCAGACCAGTCAAGGTCTGGTGCACATGAGAGCGCCAGGGAAAGGGCTGGAAACTGTGCCCACTGCTTCTGGGACACACAGCCGCAAAGCAGAAAGCAGCATCCGTTACCTGAATGATCACACAGAATAAAAATGTGCAGAGTGAATACAGGGGGGACTGACTCACGGCCTGCCCCTTCGAGCCCCCTCCCCCTTCCCCGTCGTAAACACTGTTAACACTTGGTGCTTTTCTTTTTAGGCTCTGGGCTTTTTTCTTTGCATTTACATATGTGAGTGTGCATGCGCACATGTGCATGCGCACCCATGCGTGCACACACACGCACACGCACACACGCATCTTCTTTTTTCTCTTCCCCCCCCCCACATGAATGTCCTTAAATCTTAGGTTTCTCCTTGAAGAGAACCTGACTCATGCTTTTCTATCATAAGATGTGTAATGATTATCATTCTCCAGAAAGCAATAGGATGGATGTAGAGGCCGCCCTCCAGTTGTGGCCCGGGACTGTGAACCCGAGGGCTTTAGTTTGTTTTGGTGGGGACACAGTTCCGTCACTCTTCTGTTCATGCATTTCTTCCAAACAGTGCCTGGTACCAGACCCTCCTGCAGGAGAGAGAATGGGGCTCCCACATAGCCCCTCCCTCAGACCTCACTGACTTGGGTGGTTGGTAGTGACGAGCATGGAGAGCGCAGGACAGTCGCTCTGATGGGGAAGGAGGGTGTGGTGGAGCAGCTCAGAGGTGAGGAGTGGAAGTCAGGGAGGGCTTCTCAGAGGAGGTGGCAGGGGGGACATGAACACAACTCACCGATAGGAGCTTCGAGCCCCCAGAGGGCAGGGCATGCACTTCACCCCTCCGGTGCTCAGCACACAGTTGTTATGTCATAAATATTGAAATGCAAACAAGTGTATGCTTAGTGAGGAATGATCCAAGTTAAATATGCACGTAAAGCCTGTGGATCAGCCTGGTGCCTGGGAGCAGTCCATAAATGTAGCTGTTTGTTTTCCACCTGCACCTGGGGGCAACGTGAGTTCGGTACCAGTCCCTCTGCCGGCCTGTGTGAACACCACAAACACCAGCGCCTTTGACCCCTGGGAACACTGTCCCCATCTCCCCATTTCACAAATGGGGCAACGGAAGCCAAGACTGACCCGGCCAGCAGGTGCCGGATCCAACTGGCTCTGAACAGAGAACAGGTGGGAGAGGTACGAGAAGGTCTGGGCCTCACCAGGAGAGGTAGCTTTGAACTTGGCCTGGAGCTTCCAGATGGCTCTGCAGAAAGGGAGACAGGAAGCTCGAGGCTCACGGCAAACACAGACAGACGTTCTACATCCCTTCACCTCTGCCGGCCCAGCCCGCGGCGCCCCCTCATTTAACCTGCACACACTCCCGCATAATCACCAGCAAAACAGAGTCAAGGAGCCAGGCTCTCTCCTCGTTTTGCCATCTGTGACGGCCCATCCCCTTCAAAGAGAGGCACAGCTCGATTTCCTTGATGCTTCTTAGCGCGAGCCAGGGCCGGGTGCTGTGCAGCTTCCTCCAGCTCCCAAAGCCCTCTCCCTGCTCGGAGGCCTCTGGTGTTGGTGCCTCCTCAGCGGGCTACTTGGGACGCTGCCCCTGGGCGCTTTCGGCCACACAGCGAGGCAGCCCACAGCCCAACACCACCATAAACACGTAGGAGGACTGGAAACATCGAGAGCCAGTGTTAATGCAGGGCCAAGGGTGGAAGAATGGAGCTTGAACCCTCAGGTGCCAGAAATAAAGGACAAACTCCACCAGAGGTGAAGGAAAAGCGATTCAGCGGGAGCTGGACAGAAACCAGAGGCAGACTGGACCCCAGGGGCTGGAGGCTGGAATGTCAGTGCCCACCCAGGGGGGCCGCTGTCCCAAATATCTGGCTACAGCCACCTAGCACCAAGCGCACCTAGGAGTCTGGGCCTTGTTCCCCCCCAAGGCCACCTCCTGGGGCTCTCTGAGCCCCCCCACGGCGGGCCTGCCGGCCTGAGCTGCCTTCTTCAGGAAGCCCCTCCGCATTGCCCAGCCTCAAAAACCAAACAGAACTGGTCAGAGGAGCCAACTCCAGGTTTTCCAGGCGGAAAGCTGAATCTAGCCGCAGCTAGACAGAGAAAAGTGTGTGCACATGACTCGCAGACTACTCAGGGCAAATGGCACGAGGGGTTATTTATTAGAATTTCGCTCTGGATTGCGACACCACCCTTCAGATCACCTCTGCGGTTGTGCAACCTCTGCCCTATAAATACAGAGACACTCCCGCCTCTGGAAGCCTCTGTCAGCTCGGCCTCCGAGGAGCCTCTCTGCCTTCACCGGGCGTCCCGGCCCAGCCTGCCAGGCGCCATGAGGGTCCTCTCCTTCCTGCTGCTGATTCTGTGCCTCCTCTTCTCCCACCTGGCCCCAGGTGAGCTTTGAGACCCTACTCTAGCACCCTTGCCCTGGGCCAGGAATTCAGGGTTTGAGTCTGAGGACAGCTGCCCCTTGGGTCCTGGGGGTGGAGTGGCAGAGAAGCATCCCCGAGGCTGAGGGGCAGGTGTGGGCAGACTGCGATGGGCAAGCCTGCTGAGCCGGGGGCCTGGGGCTTTCCCCCGAGCCCCAGGGACGAGCCCGCTGGGAGCACCCCAGGCTGACTCTCCCCAGCCCGCAGGGCAGCCCAGCCGCAGGAGTGACAGACCCAGGTCTCCCTCCCCGACTGTGCTTGGGGCTCCATGCCCTCGGTGCTTGGCAGGGATCGGGGCCCGTCGCAGGCAGCTCCAGCATCCCCCGTCTCCGTCTTTGTCCCGGACATCTAGAAATCATCCTACGTGGAAGGGGACCATGTACTCTCTCTGCAACATGGCTCCTCGCATTGAGAGGCCAGCTTCCTACCCAGGGGTGAGAGGTGTAGGCTGCCAGCCCCAGCGCACCCCGGTCACTGGGTGGGGCCTCCCAGGTGGCCCGCAGTAAGCAGGTGCACCTGCCCCTCCCACGAAGCCAGCTCACCCTGCACCTTTGACTCACTTCATGCTCGGGTGCTCAGGGGTGCACAGGTGGTCTTCAGTCTTCCCTGGGAAGTCCTCTCGTGTTCTGCGGACTGGGAAATCTCCCCAGGGCACAGGGAGCTTTCTGTCGGGCCGGAAGGGGGCAGCTCCCCTGGGTCAGAACAGCAGCGTAAGAGGAGGTGGGACGCTGCAGGTGGATCCAACTCGGGGACATGTTCTATCGTGGCCTCGAGCAAATCATACATCCTGGGCCTCAGCTGTCTCATCTGCAAAATGAGGGGGCCGTGGCAGGGAGCACTTAGAGCATGAAAGCTCCAAAGTTCCCTAAAAGATCCGACGGTGCTTCTCTGCATCATAGAAATCTGCTACATTTTCTCCAAGGACGACTCAGTCCCCCCATCTGGAAACTGGGTAGGAAAGTATTCTAATGCAGAGTTTTAAGTTTCCAGCTGGGACCCATTCGAGGGGTGGAGAAATCAGTTTAGTGAGTCGCCACCATGTTTTTTCAAAGAACCAACGATACGAGTGCATGCCGCCCAGGGAGCGCACACGCGTCTTATCCCACTCTGACTTCAGCTGCGCGCGTGCCTGTGTGCATTCACACCGAGGGGCCCTGTAAAATGTCTGACTGCAGTTCAGTTCAAGCTCAGAAAAGCTCGAGAGCCACTATATTAACTTGAAGAGTTATGTTCAGTCAGTCACCTCGACAGATGACTACAGGCATCTCATTCCAAGCAGAGAATATTAAAGTGTTTCCGAGGCTATGCGGGAACAACCAAACGTACTAATCATTCCGCAAAGCAATATTAGTAACGTGATGGAACGCTTAGTATACACAGGACTCGCTCAGACACCCCCAGGAGAAGCTACCCTACGCAGACAGCATGCAAATCCTGTCTGCACAACACTGATTCTCCCTCTGGGGACGGGACCAAGTTTATGATAAGACGGGAGCCGAGTGCTGCTTCTAGAAGGTGCTGCTTGGGTCCCAGCCTCACACTGTGATTCAGGCTGAGCCCTCACAGGGGATCAGTTCACTCCCTTTTCTGAGTGAGCCATTAGGGCTCGTCTACTCACCCATGGGGAAACTGAGGCCCACATTCCCCGAGGTGAATGGTGGTTGTGTGGTCACTGCCGGAAACCATGACTGGACATTCTCTTTTAGCAGTTTTTATCTCTATCAAAAAAGGGGCCGCCTTTTACTTTATACAAATCTTATTTCTGCCCCTTTTATCTTATAGAAATCTTATTTCTGTGAACACAGAATGATGTCCAAATGACAAGGCAGCTCGGGCCCCCCGCATCAGCTGGATGAGAACCCAGCCGAGGGGTTTAGAAATCAGGATCGTTTGGGGCTGCTCACTCACTGAGTCCACAAATATTTAGTTAACACCTACTGTGTGCAGGCATTGCCCTGGGGGAGGGGAAGAGAACACAGCCCGTGAAAGCATGACCTGACGTTCTAGAAGCAGAGCATGACAAGAAACCCAATTTTATAATTAATTATCTAATTACCATTGTGTTGTGAAATGCCACTAAGTACAGGGTGCTAAGGGAACGTGTGGCAAGGGGGCTGCCCTGGTCTCGAGGGGCCAGGAAGGTTTTCCTAAGGGAGCTGAGAAGGGAAGGAAAGATGGAAGTCATTTTGGTGTTCATGGTATTTAAAAAAATTTTTTTTTTCTTACTTCCTTCCTGACATTAAAAACTCAGGATGTGTCACCTAAAATTCAGATTTGTATCTTCTCTTAAGAACACGAGCAGATGAAGCCTGAACTCTGGGTCCAGCAGCTGTGAGCTGTAACAACTGCCCCCCTGCACTGCAGACCCCACCGCTCCCTATCGCTCGGCCTCAGCCTACTTCGCCGACTTTCCCTATCTGTCTGGCTGCTGTGGACATGCGCATTTGTGGGCCTGAGTTAGAAACTAGTGAAAGGAGAAGGGCAGGTGGGAATAAAGACAAACCAGACAGAAAGGCTATCGGGTGTGAAAGCCCAGAGAGGAAGGGAAATAAAACCCTGAAGCTCTCACTTTTACCTTAGTCCCCCCTCTCCCCAGGCCCGTATGGGGAAGGAAGAACCATTATCCTCATTTTGTGGATAAATAACTTGGCCGAACTCACAGGACTGCTAACAGGCAGAGTGAGGACTCGAACCCAGGCCATCCGCTCCGACGCCGGGGCTGCCGAGTGTCCAGGCAGAGAGGAGTCATGGGGGCAGGAGGCTCTGGGGCCTCACTGGGTGGGGTCTTCTGCAGCAGGAAACCATCCGGGTGTGTGTGGGCCCCAAAGATTTTTAAACTGGGAGAGGGACAGAATCAGAAATGGCTTCTTTTAGAGACTGTATTGGCAGCGTGGAGGCTGATTGGGGGAGAGCAAAGTGGACCCAGGGACGTGGGGAGGATGTTCTGTTTCAGCTACGCCTTTTCCCAGGTGGTTAGCACTTCCCTAGAGCAAAACTAACCAAACCCACTGAGAGAGGCATGGGCCACTCCTCAATACCCTTCCTTCCTTTCCTTCCGGGACACCATGGGCACTCCTGGGCGTCTGGGCCTCAATTTCCCCACCTCTAAAATGAAGGTTTGGGCAAAATGACTCCTCGCTCGCACATTCTGTGACCCTCAGAGTCTGCCCTGCCTTGTCCACACCTGAGTGTCTCACTCTGTGATCCCCACCCCAACCTGCTTGCCCAAATTCCTTTCACCTGCCTGACCTCTGGCAGCCACCACCAAGAATGTGTCTCCTATGGCCTCTGGGTCCCGTCGAGAAAAACATGCCCCCCCCCCCCAGCCTCAGACACAAGGGCCCTGCGGCCGCCAAACCAAGCTCCGCAGAGGCCCCTGGTCAGCATCACACGGGAAACTGAGCTGTGCTCACAAAATACCACACGTGGCGCTTTACAGCTGAACAAAGCGGTTCTATGAATGTCATCTCACTAAATGTCCCAGCATCTCTATCATGCAGGGACCTACTACCATCCCCATTTTACAGATTTTTTTTTTTTTTTTTTGGTAGTAAATCTCAGAAAAGTTGACTTTCAAATACCCAGCCGACAAATAACAAGAACTTGATTCCAGCTCTGGTTCCAAACCCCACATTCTCTCCACATGCTTCCCCAAGACCTCTGGATGTGTCACCAGGCACACGGGTGGATCTTAAGAATAATCTAGGCAGAACTGAATTAAAACTCTCATGAACTTCCAAGAGGCATTGCTGATTTTCAAGGCGGGAGTTGGCGAGCAGGGACCCCATGGGCTACGTGCCTGTGGAAGGGGGCCTCCGGTCTTTAGTTTTATTCCAGTTCAGTTTGGAATTTCGTTACTTGTTTTGCAGGAGTGGCCTGTGTATTTGATTTTGTCCCCAGATAGCTTAAGAAGATTCATAGAGGGGCCCCTGGGTGGCTCGGTCAGTTACGCTTCCAACTCTTGATGTCGGCTCAGGTCATGACTCAGGGTCGTGAGATCGAGCCCCGAGTCGGGCTTGCACTCAGCAGGGAGTCTGCTTCTCTCTCTCTCTGCCCCTCTCTAAAATAAATAAATAAAATCTTAAAAAGAGGAAGAAGAAGATGCACAGAGATGAAGTTGGATCCTCTCTAGCCTCCGCCGATGGCCTGAGCACCAGCATCACTCCTAAGTGTTTCGATGCCCCAGCGGCAGGGAAGCCTCTTGCTGGCGGGCAGCCCTTCCCCCGGCATGACTGCCAACCACCACCTTGTCCTGAGCAGGGAAAGAGCCTCAGCTGACTTGCTGAGGCCCAGAGGGCTCCGATCAGCTGATTCTGCACCTAGGACCAGGCTCCCGCCACTTCCCAGCACCGCGTCCCCATACGCCTCAGTAGGTGTGGGGCTCTGCGGCCAGAGGTGGGAAAACCCAGATTGCATTCTTTGTCTCCGTGTACCTGCGCGTTTGTTTGCTCCTCACGCATCTCAGACTGCTTGGTCCCACAGGTCAGGTGTTCCAGCTCCTGCCCTTTCTGAGAGCCTCCTGCCCTTTTCCTGCAGGTTCCTGGTAAGGAAAGGGGGCGCGGATCCTGGCAGGGGGCGAGTTGGGGCCTCATAGCTTTTCCAAAAACCCTTATCATTTTCACAATTCACTCTCGCCTCAGCCTGGTGGTTTTTTAGCCCAAGACATTTATAATTTAGTCAACAGCTCTCCAGTTTTGCCTTCCAGCACTGTTCCAAAACCTCACTAGTAGCTCTGATCGGATGACACAAAGGGGACCTTGGTGCCCACACTTCTGAGCAGAAGGACAGAGAACGAGCTCTGTTAGCAACCTGCTCACCACACTTCCATTCCCGGGATCCCCCCCACCCCCTGCTCCCTGTCTACCGTGCTCTGCACCCATTTCTTACTGAGTTTCCCGCCACTGAATCCAACCGTCCTTCTTTCAACCAACACCGGTTATCGCCCCT
Source organism: Halichoerus grypus (assembly GCF_964656455.1). Classification (NCBI taxonomy): domain Eukaryota; kingdom Metazoa; phylum Chordata; class Mammalia; order Carnivora; family Phocidae; genus Halichoerus; species Halichoerus grypus. The sequence continues at coordinate 201,616,798 of NC_135714.1, forward strand.
GAGTAGAGCAACAGTTGGTGTTGCCCCTGCATTGAGGTGGGATTTTGGACAATCCGGCTGTAACTGGCTCAATAAATGTACACGTGCAAGAGTCCCTATTTTCGCCGCAAGCATAGAAACTGGCACAAAACTGCTTTCCCAACAGGCCTGCCTCCGCTCTTTCTCACCCCCTCGTTCTTACCTAGAAGCGAGTTTTCTCTTTTCCACATTCCTCTGGTTTGTGGCGCTCTGGCGGCCGCCACGGGATGTGCGGGATCATGTATCTCAGGCCAGCTTCGTGAGCACCGACAGGAATGAGCACCAAGTTCCGGGAAGTGTTGTAAACCAGGAATGTACAACTTAATGAATTACAAAACAAGTAGACTGTGACCAGGGTTTAAGTCAAGAAGCAGGACTTGGCCGGCCCCTAAGAAATATCCCTCCAGGCTTCTCAGTCACCCACCCTTGCTCCTTCCCCCAGAGGTAATCACCGCTTGATTTTATGGTAATGACTTCCTATATTTCTTGGACTTTTACCATGTTAACACTCATGCTGAATAATATAGCTTGGCTCGTGCATGCCTTTCAGTTTGCTAGGTACCATGAGGTAGGGGGCATTGTGGGTCCTAGGATATGCATGTTCAATTTTGATTGATTGATAGATAATAGCACAAAAAATTTATAATTTTGGTAGATAACGCCACACCGCTCTCCAGTGAATGAGAGTTCCCATTGCTCCGTATCCACACCAATTCTTGTTATTGTCAATCATTTTTTAAATTTTAGGTGTCTGGTGAGTATAGTGGTATCTCGTTGGAATTTTAATTTGCATTTTCCTGATAAACACTCAGTTGAGCACTTTTGTATACAGTTACTAGCCATTTGGATATCTTTTGTGATATGTGAAAATATGTGTCTATATTTTCTATCAGATTATCCGTTTTTTCTTAATGATTTGTAGTAGTCCTTTTTATACTCTGCATGCAAGCCCTTTGTAACATTACAAATCTCTTCTCCTACCTTGTGCTGTAACTTTTCTCTCTCCTAATGGAAACTTTCCTTACACTGAAGTTTGTATCATGATTATAATGTGGCTAAATGTGTCATATCTTTTCCTTTATGGGTAATCCCTTTTGTATCTTAAGAAATCTTTCTTTACCGCCAAAATATGAAGAAAGTCTACAACATTGTCCTCTGATGACTCATTATTTCTCTTTTTTCATTTAGACTTACAGTCCACCTGGCAATGGTTTTTAATGTGTGAGTTAAGGGTAAAGTTGTTGTTTTTTTTTTTTTCAACATGAATATCCAATTGTCCCAGAAACAGCTCTAAGGAGCGCATCCCCTCCCCCCCCACCACAACTGTTTTCCTAAGCAGCTGGTCTGCCTCAGTTCTCCATACGTGTATGGGCCCCTTTCTGCACTCTTTATTCTGTTCCATTTGTAGGTTTGTCCTTGCATCTTTACCAAACAGTCTAATTACAGTGGATATATAATTAGTCTCAAAATCCAGTAAAGCAAGTCCTGCTACCTTCTTCTCCAAGAATGTCTTGGCTATTCTTGGTCCTTTGAATTCCTATATAAATTTTAGAATAAGCTTGTCAAGTTTTACTGCAAGAATCTCTTGATATTTTCATGGTATGGAGTTAAATCTGCAGATTAATTTGGGGGAAATTAACATTTGAAAAATAATTAATCTTCCAGTGCTTAAAACAGCATTCCCACTTATTTTGTTCTTATTTAACTTATCAAAGAATACTGTATTTCTTATATACAGGAGTATTGTATTTTCTTAGATTTATAACTAGGCATTTGATATTTCAATATGGTGATTTATTTTAATTTCATTTTATGTGTTGGTTGCTAATACACAGAAGTAAAATTGATTTTTTTATATTGATCTTATATACAGCAACATAGTTAAAATTTTTAATTAATTCCTTCTGGAGTGTCTACAAATAGTGACAATTTTATTTCTTTCTTTTCAACCCTTATATATATATATATATATATATTTTTTTTTTTTTTTTCCCCTTCTGTTCCTCCCCTGGCTGGTAACCTCAAGTAGAACGTTCAATGCAATTGCTGATAGCCATTATGCTGGTCTTGTTGGCAATCTCAAACGAAAAGTTTTCAATGTTTGAGCATTGAGTGTACTGTTGGTTATAGGCTTCTGTAGATTTTCTTTATGAGATCAAGGAAGTTCTCTCCAGTTTATTATTTGTTAAAAGTTTTTATCATTAATCAGTGTTGAATTTTTTTTTTTTAAAGATTTTTTATTTATTTATTTGAGAGAGAGAATGAGAGAGAGCACATGAGAGGGGGAGGGTCAGAGGGAGAAGCAGACTCCCTGCTGAACAGGGATCCCGATGCGGGACTCGATCCTGGGACTCCAGGATCATGACCTGAGCCGAAGGCAGTCGCTTAACCAACTGAGCCACCCAGGCGCCCCAAATCAGTGTTGAATTTTTCCAATATTTTTCTGCACCTGTTGGGACGACCATATGATTTTTCTCCTTTAACTGTTAATAGGCATTGACTGGTCTTCAAATGTTAAATGAAAGCTTGAATTTGTGAAACAAACTAAACTTGGTTTTATTCTGTTTGCTGACATTTTATATAAGATCTTTGCCTCTCTGCAGATCAGGGAGGTTTCCTTTTCTTTCCTTGCATTGCTGATCTTTTTAGATGGTGGTATTAAGACCAAGCTGGCATCACACCATGAACTAGGGAATATTCTATCTTGTTATTCTAAAAAACAGTGCTGCGTAGACACTATTTCTTATTTGTTGCTTGGTAGGATTTACTAATGAAGCCATCTTGGCCTAGAGTCTCATTTATGGACTCGATTTCTTTGATATTTATGGGACTATTTACATTTTCTATTTCTTATTTGTTTATTTTAGTGAATTGTATTTTTCTAAGAATTTTTTTATCTCAACTAAATTTTTACGTTTGTTCAGGTGAGTGTTCTATTTTTCCTATATTAATATATGAATAGAAAAATATTTCCAATTTTTCTATTTCCATGAACTATTCAAGTTTTTAAATTCCTAATAATTTTAATTTTTTATATTAGTAGAAGGTGCTGTCCTTGCTTTCCTTCTTGTCTGCTCCCAGCCTTGACAAGGGAATTCTGTACTGTTAGTTCTGACTAAAATTTGAAAACCAGTGGTCCGGCGATTCTAGATTCTTTCCTGAACATTAGACGCATCTAAGGAGTTTTTTTCAAACGCCAGAACCTAAACTCCACCCCAGAACAATTAAGTGTATATTTGTAAGATTACCCCAACTGACTGAATGTGTATGCAGCATGGAGAACCACTGGTCTACACCACAATTTCTCAGCCTTGGGGCTACTGACATTTGGGGCCAGATAATTCTCTGTCAGAGGGCTGTTCTGTGCATCGCTGGTCCCTGACAGCACCTCAGGCCCCCACCCACTAAATACCTATAACATCCGCCCCACATACCCCAGAGTGGTGACAACCCACGATGTCCCCAAACATTGCCAAATATCCAGTCACCAGACACCCACAGTTCTAGGTCAGATGAGGCAGCTGTAACAGGGATACGGATTAAATAGGAGGACAATTTCAATGGGTATGAGAACCATCTTTCCGATATGCAGAGACGTATGACATTAGAAGGGACCGTCCCCTCCATCACAGCTGGTGACGGCCTGCTGTGTGAATCAGCTGGACGGGGCCATAACAAAAGAGCACGGGGGGGGGGGTCTCCTTCAACAACAGACATTAATCCTCTCCCACTTCTAGAGGGGATTAATGAAGTTCAAGGTCAACGTGTCAGTGGGTTAGGCTTCACCCAAGGCCTCGCTCCTCGGCTCGCGGATAGCCGCCTACTCTCCTGTCCTCATGTGGCCTTTCCCCTGTGTGCCCACATCCCTTTATAGGTCCAAATGTCCTCCTCTTATAAGGATCCCAGTCCTATTGGATTAGAGACTACTTTTATGACCTCATCTAACCTTAATCACCTCTTGAAAAGCCCTACCTCCAAATACAGTGATACTGTGAGGCCCTGGCTAGTGAGGACATCAACATACACATTCTGGTGGAGGGGACACCGTTCAGGCCATAAGACCTATCAACGGAGGCAAGCAAAACAGTGGCTTGACCCCCACTTACTGGGGATATCGTAGGGCGGCTATCAGATAGAGCAGAAGACTAGTCTAGAAACCTTCTGATTATGAGATTCTGGGATATTAGGAAGAAGGCAGAATGAAGTCCAAGTGGACAAAACAGTGGAAGCGTTATAGAGTAGCCATACTTTCAACCTGCCCTGAACGGAACACAGATTTCAGCGAAGATGGTGATAGGAGAGATGGGGGAGCAGGGATTCCGGTTGGAGGGGTTGGTACAACCAGGCGGCACGGGAGTGGGGGGAGTTTAGGACGCTCACGGAGTCAGGAATGCACTTCGGCATTACTAACGCACAGGGTGTGTGTCTGGGCAACTTCCTTGGGGACTAGCTTGAAATCCCCGCACACCTTAAAGCTCTCTGGGCAGCAGGAAACTGCTCAGGAAACTGCTGCTCATCATTGGCTTCCCTCTGGCCATAGCTGGCACAGACCTCGGATGGTGCAAAGTCTTGGAAGAGAAAACTCTTTGCAGGGCTTTGCAAAGAGTCGCTTTACCAAATATTCTAAAATCACTGTGGCGGCAAGCCGTGAGTCTGAAGTGTCTTCTTTCCCTCCTTACAGGCGCTGGCTTTCTGACAGGTCTCGGCCAGAGGTCTGACCACTACATCTGTGCTAGGAAAGGAGGCACCTGTAACTTCTCCCCTTGCCCGCTCTTCACCAGGGTGGAAGGCACCTGTTACGGTGGGAAGGCCAAGTGCTGCATGCGTTGACTCTGAGCTGGGCGTGATGGAGAAAGGAAGTCCAACGAAGTATTTGTAATCGCTGTTTTAATAAAAGAAGACTTTTTTTAAGCATACCTCTTTCCGACCAAAATGACTCTTGTCTCCTTTAGGAAGAGGCTGAGAGAGTCTGGGGGTTAGGAGCAGAGATGGGCCAGGCCACAGGGCCCGTCCCGCACGGCGTTGGGCGATGCTGACCAGGCTTGCGCAGTGTCACCTCCACTGCGTGTCATTACCATGCCAAGTGTGGGCGATGCCGAGGGTGCCCATGAGACCAAGGACACACACATGAGGAGGGGACGAGGCCGAGGAATCCTTGCCTGGTCCAGGCGCAGCTCACCCCAAACTCAGTGGTCTTAGCAGCCTGTTCCGTGAAACAGCCCATCTGCAGAGCCCAGAGCAGCCCTTTCTCCTTCCTGGGCCTGGGGCAGTGGGTGGGTTCACCTTAGCATCCGAGAACCTCCCTTAGGGCCACAAAACACCTCCCGTAACTTCCCTTCTCCAGGCCTCGTGTCCAGCTTCCCGCTCCGCGATCACACAGCCTCGCCCCGCATCAGTGACGGAAGCCTCTGTCCTTCTCAAGTCACTCCTCGGCCCGCAGACACCTGTTGGGGAGGGAGAGCGGGTTGCTTGCCCTTTTTTCCGATAAATTTTTTACAACTCCTGATGACACATGCGGTTCTGCCATCTGCAGTTTGGCAACGACAATTTCATGTTCCACGTCCATACATTATAAGCACAGATGAAAAGCAAACACTAAAAACTTTTGCTCCTATCCCCCAGCGGCAGGTTCCGTCATTAACCGCTGTCTTTTGGGGGCGAGGGGAGAGGCAGAGGGAGGGGAGGCTGATTTGTGTTGTGGACGTTAACCACCCGGCTTTCTCTGTGACACACACATCACAGAGGGCTACTTCCAGTGCATCCAGGCCTCTCCCTTCCCTCTGAAAAGCCGAAGAAATAATCCAGGAGCATTCTATTTTGAAAAGAAACCTCAGGCATGCTGTCAACTTCCCTCTTCAAGATATGGCAGTCCTCCCTGGGAGCATTCCTCTGGATGTCAACTCAGATTCCCAGATAAGCCTTCCCACTTAGGACAGCCAAGCTTTGGGTTTCCCAAGACCCAGGTCTTCCGGCAGAAAAAAAAAAAGACCCACATTCTGTGTTTATCTCACATTCTTTGGTTTATCAGGTTGTGGTGATTTTCCCTGCCCTGCAGGAGCTCTTCAAGTGACCAAAAGCAAATGGTCCTGGATCCCCAGCCACAAAGAGGCAAGTGACTGTCCCAGGAAGAGGGTGGTATGCCATCGACGGCACCAGCACCACAAATAGCAGGCCCTGGACCAGAAAGGCGAGCGTGATTCTTGCAGCCCCTCCACGTCTAGGACATTTGGTCCCAGGGCTCCTATTACAAGGGGGTGGCACTCCTGACTGCCCATTGCAAGGGACTGCAGCTGATCAGGTTCTCATCTTCTCTTGCCGCCCGCCCCCCCCCCCCCCGCAATGTCGTGCCGTCCCTCGTCCATCCAAACTCCTCTGAGCCTTTGCATTCCCTGCCCCTGCCCACCCAGGGCCTCTGCAGGCTTGCAGCTTACGGAGAAGCCGATACACCCAAATCCTGTCCTCCTTCGATGAGGCCCTTGCTGCGGCTCCCTCCTGCACTTGAGCGGGACCAGCCAAGCTAGCCCACTCCTCCATTTCCCCCGTGATGCACATTCATCTCCCTTCTCACCACTACTCCCACCATTTCAGCCCCCGCTTTGCTCACACGGGAATGAGGGCGACATCGCCCGAGCCACCGCGGAGGGAAGATGGCCCTGGAGTTAGGGACGCGCTTGCCTCTGTCTACAATCCACTGGACTTTGGAACAGTTGCAAGGGCCAATGTCTGGGTCCTCTGATAGCATCTGCTTAGATGAAAAGCAAGTACTGACTCGAGTAAGCTCCACACACAGTCCCGGGTCCAGCTTTAATGCTGTGGCCGTCGCTAAGGCATGAATGAGTCACGTACCTTTAGAGCTGATTCAACACGCTCACTGCCCTGAGTGAGGCGTGTCCACTGAAGCAGATTGGTTTTGCACGGTTCCTTTTTTGAGGAGTATCTCCCACCTCCTAATTCCTGGTGCCCGTTAGGGTGTTGTGGCTGATGGAAGACCAGCTTGCCCTCGGTGCATCTGCCCATGAGTGCCGAATCCCCGGGAAAGAGTACCAGGTATCGCTGCTCGGGCTTGCGGTCAGCGGGCGCACGAGCTGCATCATCCACCTGCCAGGGCCCACCTGGTCACAGACGCATCTTGGAGGAAGGCGGGATGTCATACACCACACAAAATACACCCTAGGGGCGCCTGAGTGGCTCAGTCGGTTAAGTGTCCGACTCTTGATTTCCCCTCAGGTCGTGATCTCAGGGTCCTGGGATCGAGCCCCACGTCAGGCTCTGCACTCGGCATGGAGTCTGCTTGTCCTTCTTCCTCTGCTCCTCTCCTGTTCTCTTTCTCTTTCTCTCAAAAAAATAAAATCTTAAAAAAAAAAAATACACCCTAGCATTGCTTCAGCTCTTGATAGTAAAATCACACGGCCTCATATGGAGACAGTGTGCCATCCTGACTTTGTAGCTCATGGGCCCACAGGGCATGTCACCCAATCTAGTCAAGGGATCGGTGATGGAACTGCAGTGAGCCGAAGAAGCATTCTTGTTCTGATGGGCACTAATACGTGGTAGCCATTCATGATTTTGTCATAGGTTTCCCTGACAGGGGTCTCCCTTAATAGTCCACTCCAAGCTTTCCTCCAAAATAAATATGAATGAACAGGAGGGAACTGAAGCTCCTTCTGCATGTGGTGGTCTTCAGAGTTAAGGCATCTGTATCAGTCAGTGGTCTCCAGAGAAACAGAACCAACAGGATGTGTGTGTGTGTATATATATCGGGCAAGATTTACTTTGAGGAATTGGCCCATGCAATTATGGAGACTTCATGGGTCCAAAAGCTAATGGAGGTGGGCCAACAGGCTGGAAATGTAGAAAAGAGTTGCAGTTCACGTCCAGAGGCTGTCTGCTAGGAGAGTTCCTTCTTTTTGGGGGAGGTCAGTGTGTTCTAGGAAGGCCTTCAACTGATTGGATGAGGCCCACCCACATTATAGAAGGCAATCTGCTAAAGTCAAAGTCCACTGATTTAAATGTTGCGTTGTATATGTGTTCTTTTCTGCTTATTATGTTTTGATATCTAAAATAATGGAAAACAAAACAAACCAACAAACAAATAGAAAACCTTCCTGGCTGGGGAGAGACTGCACCGCCCAGGGCTAGCTGATTCTTAGAGCAAAGCCCCAGCCAGGAACATGCCTTTCATGTGTAAACTGACCCATCCAGAGCCACTCTCCTCCGTCTGGCCCGTGCACCCCGGGAGACCATATTCTTCCGCCTTAGTCATCCCAGGGCAAGGTACCAGCCTACTAGAGGCTACCCCTCTAGCCTCAAGCCTTCCAAAACTATTCCAACAAGCCAATCCCAAACTGTGAATCCTGCCCTGCTTTGCCTCCCCTCAGAAACTCCAACAAAAGCAGTGGCCTCAGTCTTCCCCTCCCTCCTGTATTCTGCCTCCTGGCCACCATGGCGTCTCCATGTGCCCCCGCATGGTGCACTGGGCCTCCCATCTCGAGGACCCGCGAGTGTGATACATTCTGTTTCCTTGAGCCTCTCGCCACGTGGCTGCACCTGACTGACCATCTCAGGGAAGAAGACGGAACACCTGGCGTCAAGAACAGCACGTCTAGTCACCGGCCGCAGGGGACTTAGGAGATGCCCCCTACGGGCCTGGCGGGCTGATTGACCGTCCCAGTTGGGCTCTACCTTTGGGGACGATTCGGTGGCTGTTGCCGTTCTGTGCACTGCTCTGCTTTTTGTTGCCAAGGCTTCCGACCAGAAGTCGGGGCTGTCCTCCTCCTAGAACTCAGATTCCCCTTGCGGCCAGCCTGGCCCCACAAGAGGGGGAGAGGTCCCCCAGCCCTCCCCACGGGGCTGGCGTCACAGGCTACAGTGACCACAGAGGCTCCACTGGAGGGAGGGTAGGAATGTGTTCTCCCCGAAGCCGGCTCCCTGGGGGTCAGGTGAGGGCTGGGCAACCGTGAAAGTGCTCAGGGGGATGAGCAGCACGAGGATATGGGGGGCGTCCTCATCCACGTTCACCTTCCTCGGGTTCTGCCTAACCAGTGAGGGGTACTCCTTCAAGGGAAGCCCACCACAGTGCCCCAGGAGGGTCCATGCCACGGGCAACCCCTTCTCTTCTGCATGTCTTGATGCTGTTTCTCTTGGTCCCCGGACCCCATGGGGTGTCATGGGTCCCTGGAGCTGTGGCTCACATTTAACAAAAAAAGGGACAGGAGAAGGAATAATTCATTCCGTGCCCCCTAAAATACCTGAGGAGTTTTCCTAGCTGAATAAATGTACCCCCAGGGTTGACAGGAGCATTCAAGGAGATGACTTACGTATAGCGCCGACTCAGCGTGATCCCTGACACGTGGCAATGACAGGACGCGCCGCTCCCTTTCCTTCTCTCTGCCTTGCTCTTGGGGGTGTAGCCATGGGGAGGGAGACCTGTCGTCTTGTCCAGCGGTCAGTGGTCAGGAGCCTGGCTGGCCATCTGCACATGGCCCTCCACCACCTCGTCTGCCTGGGTCACTAACAAGCTGGTTTTTCTGCCTCTGTGGGTTGAAGAGCCTCCATCCATGATAGCCAGAGTCTGACTCAGCGCTGAATCAGAATATATGCGCAAGAAGAGAGAAGTCACCTGTACTCGGAGACTCAGAAGATCACAGAGCTAGAACCATCACAGTTGAACGTGGACAAGACCTTGCAAACCATTCATGGTGGGAAATGGAAGGAGACCCCGGTCTTAGCCCCTCTCCACTATTTCCTGGACCCTGACTTTTCCTCCCTTAAAATCATGCCAAACATGCTATTTAAGCCATGATATGCTGATGAGAATTCACTCAGTAAACTATCACTGGTTTGAATGAAACATCTCAACTCATCAGGTCACAAACCAAAACCACTAATGGTATCTCAGTCCAATTGCATAACTTTTTGGAAACTTTGAGTTATTAAAGAATCTCCTTTGGTTATGAAGATGCAGGTTTGTCTATTTTTAAACTTCAATCTCACATCCTATGGGAGGTTCCTGCCCCCGTGTATGGGCTACCCCAGAGGTGGAGGGTATGTGAGGGCTGGGAAGGGGGTCCTACCTCAGCCTCTTTTCCCTCTTACTTAGTCCTTTGGATGGGGGGAGGGGTGCATAATGTTTGCTCTTCCAAAAGAACACACTTTATTAGATTAGAAAGATTTCTGCTCCATTGGGCTGCTGATCGACACTTCCCTACCCGTCTCGTGGGCTGCATTTGCTGGTTCTCCAGAGGACCCTACAGAGCTTCCCCCTTCCACCCCTGGCCTGGGACATCGGGTTCAGGCTCGGACTCTCCCCACCAGCCCCCATCCAAGGCAATAGCCCTTGGGATCCATCTTTTGATATCTTATCACCCAGCAGGTGGCTCACTAGTGACAGGCAATGAGGTGACCTAAGTCCAGCCATTCCCAGTGTCCCTGCCAGAAACATCCAGATCCTTGAATGCAAACGGTTGGCATCTCGGGTGCCCGGCCAGCACAGCACCAAGCTCTCCCGTCTTTCCCCTGTGCCTGCTCCATGCCCCAGGGGAACGTGCCCTCTCTCCAGTCATAACTCATGAGGGCCGCACCTGCGAAGGTCACCCACCGCCATATTTGCAGAAGTAGGGAGGAGGACGCACTGGATGTGTGTGCTCCCCAGCAGGAAAGGAGAGGGTGAGACAGTGCAGCTCTGCAGAGGACTGAGCCTGGGGACGTTGCAAAGATAGCAAGATGCCGAATTTCCTAAAAACACATCAGTCAGTGGCAACACAGGAAGAGGAGAATCTGAAGGGAAAGAGTGATTGTGTAAGATTTGGACTGATATGATATTAAAAACTAGATGTGCTTCATTAAGATGTTGTAATACATAGGCTGTGTCCAAAGTTTGGCCATTGTAGATAAAGCTGCTATAAACATTGGGGTGCATGGATTCCTTTGAGTTAGTGTTTCTGTATTCTTTGGGTAAATACTTACTAGTGCAATTGCTAGATCGTGGAGTAGGTCTATTTTTAGTTTTTTAAAGGACCTCCATACTGTTTTCCAGAGTGGCTGCACGAGCTTGCATTCCCACCAACAGTGTGAGAGGGTTCCCTTTTCTCCACATCCTCGCCAACACCTGCTGTTTCTTGTGTTGTTGATTTTAGCCATTCTGACAGGTGTGAGGTGATATCTCATTGTAGTTTTGATTTGCATTTTCCTGACGGTAAGTCATGTTGAGCATCTTTTCATGTGCCTGTTGGTCCTCTGGATGTCTTCTTTGGAGCAATGTCTGTTCATGTCTTCTGCCCATTTTTTAAATGGATTATTTATCTTTTTAATGAATGGATAAAGAAGATGTGGTATATATACACAATGGAATATTATTCAGACATAAAAGAGAATGAAATCTTGCCATTTGCAATGACATGGATGGACCTAGAGAGTATAATACTAAGCAAAATGAGTCAGTCAGAGAAAGACAAATACCATATGATCTCACTCATATGTGGAATTTAGGAAACAAAACAAATGAGCAAAAGAGAAAAAGAGAGAGAGACAAACCAAGAAACAGACTTTTAACTACAGAGAACACACTGATGGTCACCAGAGGGAAGGTGGGTGGGGTATGGGGGAAATAGGTGATGGGGATGAAGTTGTGCACCTGTCGTGATGAGCACCAGGTGTTGTATGGAATTGTTGAATCACTATATTGTACACCTGAAACATATTACACTGTATGTTGACTAACTGGAATTTAAATAAAAACTTTTTAAAAGAAGACAAAAATGTTGTAACACATGAGGAAAAGATAATCAAGTCATTTTGAGGGAAAAAAAAAGAAAGGGACAGAGGAAGGAAGAGAGAACAGGCATAAGTTTTAGACCAAAGTCTTACCATTTCTACAATGATTATTCTTTTCTTTTTTTTATAAACAACAACATGACTGGGCATTTGCTACAACAAAGAAAACAATCGAGAGGACCTTAAAAGTCCCTTAATCTACAGGCTCATAAACATCCTTAAAATCCTGCCACAGCTCTGAGCCTTGAATCCTTCCAGAGCTGCCGAGTGCCAGGGCTTTGCCTCCAGGTCTGGGAGGGGTCACACGTCAGGATGGGGGTGGGGTGAGAGGTCAGACACTAGGATGGGGGTGGGGTGAGAGGTCAGGCACTAGGATGGGGGTGGGGTGAGAGGTGAGACACTAGGATGGGGGTGGGGTGAGAGGTGAGACACTAGGATGGGGGTGGGGTGTCAGGTCAGACACTAGGATGGGGGTGGGGTGACAGGTCAGGCACTAGGATGGGGGTGGGGTGACAGGTCAGACACTAGGATGGGGGTGGGGTGACAGGTCAGACACTAGGATGGGGGTGGGGTGACAGGTCAGGCACTAGGATGGGGGTGGGGTGACAGGTCAGACACTAGGATGGGGGTGGGGTGACAGGTCAGGCACATGAAAAGATGCTCAACATCACTTACGTCAGGTGAGCAGGAACGCATGTCTACACACAGGATCATTAACCCTGTCTGCTTTCATTCCGAATGACAACTTATAAAGTTAAAATATCTGTATTCAAACCTGTTGCACAAAGGTAAATTGTTCCTGTGTTGTTTTGATGCAAATCTCTTAAAATCTTTTCCTTTTCTCTCTACTTGCCAATGAATAGCCCTCCTGCCAGTTGACCAAGGTAAGAAGCCGAAGATAAACACTCAGCCAGGCTGGCCATCACAGCTGTCCCTGCAGCTGCCTCCCATGGCTCTTATCTTTAGTGCCCCCCACCCCAAAGCACCCTCCCATCAGAGCCTTCCCCTGTGACTATCCATAGTAAACTGAATTTGCAATTCGTTTTTACATCACATTGTGAAAGGAGGAAGCCCTAGGTCTTTAATTCCGCCTATTAACTCATTGTGCAATTCTGAGCGAGCAAATTGCGAGCACCTGCATCTCCCTAGTTCAGGCATAAAGCAGCAGGTTCCGGTCCTTTACAAAGGATGGGAGAGCCTGGAGGCGAACTTTACCTTCTTGGGCACCATCTAGTGGCAAACAAGGGTAACACGGGCTCCACCAGCCAACAGCAGGGTCTTGGCTCAAGGATTTTCTCAGGACCTCACAGCCAACGCTCTGAATAACCCCTTCTCCATTATCTAATTTTCCAAAACCAATTCGCTGAATATACTTTTCCTAATTATGTGCTCTTGCACAACTTTAAATTGTCTAAAACAATTCAACAGAGCCCTTTCACCATGAGAGGCAAAGGAGAACAAGAGTGGGACTAGGGGAGTGGGGGTGACAGGTCAGACACTAGGATGGGGGTGGGGTGAGAGGTCAGACACTAGGATCGGGGTGGGGTGAGAGGTCAGACACTAGGATGGGTGTGGGGTGAGAGGTCAGGCACTAGGATGGGGTGGGGTGAGAGGTCAGACACTAGGATGGGGTGGGGTGAGAGGTCAGGCACTAGGATGGGGGTGGGGTGAGAGGTCAGACACTAGGATGGGGTGGGGTGAGAGGTCAGGCACTAGGATGGGGTGGGGTGAGAGGTCAGACACTAGGATGGGGTGGGGTGAGAGGTCAGACACTAGGATGGGGTGGGGTGAGAGGTCAGGCACTAGGATGGGGAATGGGGTGACAGGTCAGACACCAGGATGGGGGGACAGGGTGTTAGGACAGACACCAGCGCAAGAACCAAAGTGGGAGCCCATGCAGAGCAGACACAGGTATGACCTGCAAAACCAGAGGGCAGGACCTTCCCTAAGGGCAGCCTCACATCCCGGCAGATAACACGGGGCAGTGGAGAGCGCGTGAATGAGAGATGAAGCAGAGACTGGGGGGAAACTGTTGTAACAAAACTAATATGGGGAAGACAAGGTACGACTAAAAGTTTCACAGGTGAAACTGAGCAACTGGGAAGAAGAGCCGTGTTCAGGGAGACAGACAAAGATGAATCCAGGTAGGATGTCTCCAAAACAGACCTAAAAACCTCCTGAGGGATGGGGACCAATCAGCTCTCAGAGATTCCTGTCCATCATCAATTCCGAGTATCTGTACTGATCACCTTTTGCTGCAACAACATCTCTAAATCTCAGTGTCTTAAAACAGCAAGCATCGGTTTCTCACCCAGAGGTTGGTCTGCTCGGCTGTGGGCTGGTTCCACGTTATCGCACGCGTCACGGGCCGTGGCCGCCTCTGGAAGCTGAGTGCTGAGGGGCCGAGCTGGGGCGGGACACAGCCACGTCCTCCCTTTCAGCGTCCCGGCGACCGGTCAGGCCCGAGCCGGCTGGCGGGGCTGTAAGCTTCACCTGTGGAGAGGCACCCCGAAGCATGGCTGAGAGAAGGCCCGTTAGAGCAGTGCATTAGCTGTGATTTTCACCTTCCGTATTTAGATGCTTTGATGCTCGGGCCTCGCTCACCCTGGAGGGACTGCCCCCTCCCAGGGCTGTTCTGTTCTTAGGGACAGCAAACAACTGCACAGGAGCTTTTCAAGTGCAAACCCACCAGTCCAGAGCACACACCCCCACCACTTCCTCTATGGGGCTCTCACGCTCGGGCCACTCTCACCTGCCCTAATCACCCCGGGGCAGGTGCCAGGCAACCGCTGAAGTTACTCTGACCAGCCAGTCCTAACCCCGCTTCCCCGCCTCGCCGATGCCTTCCCATGGAAACCACAACTAAGGCCCTTGCCCACAGTCTCCTCCTCCCTCTGCCTCCTGACTGGCCCTGCTACCTCCCCAGATGCCCCCACCCCACCGAGTGGCGCGCCCCTCCTCTTGGGATCGGTGAGAAACAAACTCTTTTCAATGGCGATTGGCTCCTGATCTGCCGGCTTTATTGCATCTCAAATTCTACCAATTCACTGTATTTTGGAGCAAGCAGTCACCTACATCACCACCATGTCCTTTGAATCAGGGTGGCGTCCGGGCGCACGCTGTGGGTGCACACGGCGTTCAACTCCCCTCGGTAATGCAAGGTGAAGCATGTGCCTCCAGAAGGGATTCCTGGCAAACACAAGGCCTGGAGAAGCCAAGCAAAACTCTGGCTTTTTTTCCCCCCATTGTTAATTAACGTGAATTTATTCCTACCATGTTCAATAGAAACTGCACCAACGAATTCCACCGCCTTCTTTATTGGCTCTTACAAAATAGGAGACAGTAGTGATTTGTTCAGGCCCTGAAACAGAAACCAGTATGGAATCGCCCGTTTACAGACTCCTCAGGGGCAGTGAGCGAGCCCTGCACGCTTCCCGCACTCCTCCCAAGGTCTCAGGAACCTTGCTGCTTTGCATCGAAGAACACACCTGCTTCCCCCCAGGGGCCGTGGCCTAGTCCGTGAGGAGGGATGGTGGGAGCACGGCCGTGGCCCCCAACACACCCCTGGCGCTGCAGCTCCATGGGGGGGGGATGTTTCAAATTCATCCGCAGCAAAGCACTCCTGGCCTCCCTGACCTCTCGCTCCTTTGTGGCAGTTAAGACGCCCCTTTGGCAACACACGGCCTTCATGTTGGCAGTGGTCCCCCACTCGTGATCTCCTGCTCCAGCCAACTTCACACGAGGGTCAGGTAGAAAAAGGATGGGGAGTCTGAGCGAGTCTTCAAAAGGGAGACACACAGCTGGAGAGGACCGAGGTCTGAAATTGGTGGACGCTGCAGAGTCGCCCCGGGCTGCGACCCCCCCTTCCTTTTGTTTGAATTTATGGCAATTCCATGGCAACCCGGATGACAGGTGCCCCAAGATCTATCTGGGTCCTTTTTCTCTGCTCATGGTGGCCTCTGAGGTCACGAATTGCCACAAATACAAGAAGCAAATAGGATCACAGAGGAGAAAGCCCACCCCCACCCCCTCCTCCTTCCTTTAGGACAAAGGTGGCTTTTCTCCAGGCTCACCTCCATTCCACGCATCACGAGCTGCCCATTATGGGATGTGGGTTGCCCCAGGCACAGGAGGAGGGACCGTAGGCAGAACTGTGTGATGTGGAGAAAGACGTAAACGATGCAAATTTCTCAGGATTTACTCCCTCCTGTTAGGTCTAGGTGTTTCGTGGTCTCTCCCACTGTGATCTACAATTAGATTTTCTAAGAATCTGCAATCCAGGCTCTCCTGTCCATGGATCGTAGGAAGAGATCCCTCAGGAGCAAGGGAGATGGGGTTACTTTCCTATAAATATTTACAAAGTTCAATGCAACATCCAACCTAGGAGCAGTCTTGGTGCCCGTAGAGTTTGACCATGGAGTCTATAGAATCCACACTAGGTATTTCAACAAAGAGAATTTAATGTGGGGAACTGGTTAAATGAGGTGGGAGAAACGTAAGAGCAAAGAAGGAAAGCAGCTCCCACCCCAACGCCTGGGAGAACAGAGAGAGGACTCTGGGCTTTTCAGAGCCTCCGAGGAGCCCCACATGGCTGAGACTGCCTGCCCCGGGAGCTCCTCCCACGCCACGTGCTGGTGCTGGGGGCGCTGGAAGCCGCAGGCCCCTGGGTGGAGCAGGAGTGAGAAGCGAGCAGAGCTGCGGTCCTTTCCTCCTTGCCCTAGGGCTTCCACGGCTCCTGCCCGCAGAACCTAAGGGACGGGGCTGGCAAAGGAGAAGGCTGCTATGCAGAGTCTCGGTCCTGGCCTCACAGTCGGGGTCTGAAGAATCTGGAGCTCAGAGACAACAGGTCCTTTTCCCCGGGGTTTGGCCAACGGAGTCAAGGCGGGCCCCCATCCAGGCAGCTGGGTCTCCTGGGTCACGACCCAGGAGAAGTGCATCTGTACCCACTGCCACATCACCACCCGCGCCAACAGCGGCTCCCAGCAACGATTTTATTTGCTCCTCATTCTGTGGGCCAGTGGTTTGGGCTGAGCTCCGCTAGGACAGGTCATAGGCATCGGATGGCACTGGGCCTGCACTGGGCCGTCTCAGATGGCTTTGCTCATGTCTGAGCGTGGGCTGGGTCTCCAAGAGATCAAAGTTGGCTCCTACCCTCCCCCAGAGACAGGGCCAGGGGGGTGCTATCTCCCTCGGTGGTCATCCTTGGGAAAGTCCTGGATTGTAAAACTGACAAAGGCTTTTTAAGAAAGATTTACATACATCTGAGGCACCTGGGTGGCTCAGTCCGTTAAGCATAGGACTCTTGGTTTTGGCTCAAGGTCCTGGGATGGAGCCCTGCATGGGGCTCCCCACTCAGCAGGGAGTCTGCCTGTCTCCTTCTCTCCCTGCCCCCCCCCCCGCTCATGCTCTCTCTTCCTCTAAAATAAATAAATCTTAAAAATAAAAAGATTTACATACCTCTCAAAAGGGCAGAGAAAAAATTGACATGACAAATGTTCTCGAGTAATAGACGTCAAGTCTGTCTCGGTCAGGCTGGCCCAAGCTTCTTCACAGGACGGGCTCAGGGTGCACAGAGAGAGAACAAGACAGAGACACAGACACGGGGACAGACAGAAAAAAAAGAGAAGGAGCTGCAGAACCTCTGGGGCCTAGGCTTGGAACCCCTACAACCTAACTTCTCCCACATTCTTTGGGTCAAAGCAAATCACAGCCCAGCCAAATTCAAGTGAGTGAAGATGCTCCGCTTCCTCATGGGAGAAGTAGCAAAGTCACATGGCAGAGACATGGGCACAGGGAGAGGTAAAGAATCTGTGGTGTTTTTCTCCAGTCTAACACAAAAGGCTTGGACGCGGTCGGGTGTTTACACAATAGCAATACACGATTCTCTAGCTTCTAAGATTTCTGCACAACCCACTCACCATCCATCATCCCATAGCTGTGGTTTGGGGTGGGAACCACTATTTTCAGACTTAAAGCTAGTCTCCAGGGACAATAAGCCCCTTTCTCCAAGATGTTTTCTACTTTTCCTTTCAAAACCCTCCCAAAGCCTCAAGGCAGCTGACATTAACTATATAGCTCTTATTCAAACTGCTACTGTCCCAAGAGAAATACCCTCCTTCAAACTTCTAAATCATTGAATTCTTTTTGTAACATACAAAATATGGGATCTATGTATATGCTTCAAGTAATACCTGGGAATTAGGGGAAACATTTTTCCCCCCTAAAACTTGAAATGTTGAGCAAAGTATGGAATACCACAATGATCCCTCCCCAACCATAAACCTCCTCTACCCCCAACCCTAATTTCTATACCCAATTTCAACCTTATATTCCTTTTCTAGGGATGATAGTCCTGCATCCAATGTGTACAAATTGGGACACACTCTTTTTTCAGGAAAATCAGAGAAAGGAGCATCTGGGGATTGAAAGTTAATAAAAAGAGAGGCTGTAGTAGAGAAAAGGGAACAGGACTTTGGTCAATGAGGTTTTGGGAAAAATGAAGCTGAAGGAATGAAAACCCAGAACTTACAAGTGCACCCTTGTATCGGCTTAGAGGGCAGAGAGTCGAGAGGTGTTCAGGAGGCTCTGATCCGCAGTATTGCAGCTGATCTCTGAAGGGGGAAGAGACCGAGAAGAGCAGAACTTGTTTCTGATGAGAAAACCAGAAATTCCCTGAAAAGTGAATGGAAAATGGGCACGGTAGGGTGGGGAGCCTCTTAGGACAAACAAGCATTATCTTCAATGAAACAAAGCATTTTATAAACATCACAGGGGAAGTACCGAAGATACCTGAATTTGTGGCTCTATTTTGGTAAAAGGAAAATAATCACAAGAGTTTTGTGGGTTCCTTTGCTTTACAGGTTCACTGAGTGGTCTAACTATTTTTCCCCTTCAAGATGGTAAGTTCTTCAACTCTGGCTTTTTCTACTACAGGGCTTTTGTAGGGAAGGGGGCAGTAGTCCATCTAATTAAACCAGTGTGGCAAATGCCCTTGACTCAAGGATGGTGGCTGGAAACTCCCCCCAAATAAAAAGAAGGAATGGTTTGGCTAATTGCCTGCTTTAGGAGTTAAAGACCCCAAATTCACCATCACCATCACCAAGTTATACTGTATATAGTCTATAGAGTGAGGTAGGTAGATGCATCCTGAAAGCTTTCCAGTGCGCAGCTTGACCTCTCGCACCCTGCAATCTTGGTTAATCCTCAAGCCCATACGGAAAAGGCTTTTGCAAGGACGGAGATCCGGATGGATTTGAGAGTGAGACCAGTTACATCCCAGTGCACTGACTAGTGGTTCACTGGGCTTTCAGCGGCTCCAGAGGCAGTGACCAGTTTAACCACCTCGTGACCAGCCCACCTGTAGTCACAACCATCACGCAGTACTTCTCCAGGGCCCCTTATAAGGTTGGGGAACGGCAGAGGAAACTTCTGCCCACATCAAGGGGCCTGATCTGATTTGTACTTAGCCACCTAGGGACCGGAAGACTCAGGGCTGCCCTGCCTCTGTCCCCGGCTAGCCGCGTGGGATAAACCAGCGGGGAGTCGGCGCCCCCAGGGCTCCCGAAGCGGGTTCTGGGGCCGGAAGCCTCCCCACCACCAGGCGGCGGCAGGGGAAGGGGCGGCGGCGCGGAGGATGCACCCGGGGGCCCTGGGGCTGTGCGCCCCGCTGCTGGCGGCCGAGCAGAGCGCGCGTGAGTGCCGGGCCGCCCCAGGCTGGGCGCCTGCCCCGCTCACCCCTCCAGCCCCCCGACCCATCCGGACGCCCGGGGACGCACGGGCCACTCCTGCCGCGGAGGCCAGCCTGCCCCGCACGGCGCTAGGCTCTGCGCGCCCGTGCGTGCACGGTGGCACCCCGCCCGCCCTCCCCGTCCTCGGTGGGTCCCCGCGGGGGCACGGTCCTCTCCTGGAGCCTGGGCACGTGTATTCCCGCCCTTCGCTCCGGAAAGGCCTCCTGGACGCAGCCGATGGCCGCGGTGCGAGCTGCGCACCCCCACCCCCACCCCCACCCCCACGCCCCGGCCTGCCCGGGGGTCTCGGCGGCGGGGGAGGCGGCCGCGTGGCCCTGGAGGACTGTGAATCCGCTGCGGGCTTCAGGACTGGGCCAGACGGCTTGCTGGGGGAGCTCGTCCGGGCCCAGCAAGATGGCAACACTGTTCAGCGCCTTTCTGCTTTGAACTTGTAACTCTTTCTGTGGGGAGGAGGAGGCCTCCGCCCACTTGCGCCGGGCTCCCTGCTGATGGGTCTGTCTCAGCGGGGTCCCTGGGGAGGGGTGGGGGTTTAATGAGGCCCCAGCCTCAAGACCTCCAGGGCCCCACGCCCCTCCCAGCACGCACGTACTTGGGGACCCCCGGCAGGCGGGGGCTCTCAACTTTACCCCTATGGGCAACTTGCTGCCTCGGGGTTGGTGGAATGTCCAGTTTGCAAGACTGTCCCTGTGGGTCCCACTGGGGCGTCCCCGCAGCGCGATTTCAGTGGCGCCCTGGGCCAGATCTTCACCCAGGAGGAGGCCGAGGGAGCGAGGGAGGTCTGCTCCAAATCTCCCTGGTCCAGCGCCCAGACAGGCTGGCCTCGGGCAACACAGGAGCCCCGTGTCAGTATTCACCCCAGGTGCTCCCGCAGACGTTGTGCCCACTCTCCCTCTCACCGGAGAACCAACTGGGGCCTCAGCATTGCTGGGCCTAGGCGGGGTGGTGACTCCTCCAAAGACTTTTTTGTGCTGGAAACCCTGGTTTACCTTGGCGGGTAGAGGGGGTGGGGAGAAGAAAGCCCAGGTGGTTAGGATTCCCAACAGAGCCTGTCCATTCCCTGGCCCCTCGGTCCAGCCCTGCAGGGTTCCTGTCTGGCCCCGGGGCAATGCTGTGTTTCCACTACAATTCGCAGCTTTATGTGCCCATAAATCCATTTTAAACTTAAATATTGCAAAACCCAAGGAATGATCACATAAAACGACTAGAGTGAATTTGTGCACCTACTGGTGCTGGACAGACACAAGCCCCCCTCCCCCCACTGTCACTGATTGGGAGTACAGACCCTCACCTAGATTTGTCCCTTTCCTCTATGTTACTTTACCCTAGTATCCTCAAAAATTAAAAAATAAATCCCCAGAGAGGAGGATTAGCATTTTTTAAATGCACATACCAGGTGCCAAGTAGTTTTTGTGCGTGCTGTCCTATGCAAGCCAAAAGCCCCTCTCTGTGACCATGAGCCTGGCACCTTCATCCCTCCACAGGCCTGTCTAGAATGCGAGCTGGCCGTGCCTGCTCCAGGACTGGGTCCAGCAGGGAGCCCTGCCTGTGCTGAGGATGCGGGGTTGGAGGGGCCCTCACTCTCCCCTCCAGCCTTGCGCTCACCCTCTCGCCTTTCCTCTTTCATCCCGCAGGCCTCTACTCCACGGTCTACGACTTCACCCCAGGACAGCTCCTCTGGGGGTGGCTGGCCCTTTCTGTGCTACTACCTGGCTTCCTGGTCCAGGGCCTGAGCGATCTGTGGTTCTGGGCAGATGGACACCAAGGTCATTGTTTGCTGGCCGTACTAGTTCCCGCTCCTTCAGCTTGGCCTGTGGAAGCGGTAGGAACAAGCAGCCTCCTTTCACCCGTGGAGAGGGATTTCATAAGTGCAGTAGGAGCCTATGCATTCTATCCTAGGGTCATAAAAGTTCAAGGTTGGAAGGATGCTCAAAGCCACCACTTTGAACCCCTGCTCTGATAGGCATCCCCTCTTCCAGCCTGCACTTCCTTGAGCGTCTCTAACATCAGGAAGCTCCTTCCAGAGGCAGCTGTGACCCTTCAAAAGCTCTGTGTGTGTGTGTGTGTGTGTGTGTGTGTGTGTGTGTGTGTCTTTGGCCAAATTCCGTCTTGCTCTTGTTTAATTTGTTGGTCAAGGCTTTGGAGCCGTAGAAAGGGCCTCACTTAAGGCAGTTGCATTTAAACCCCTGCTATCTTAGTTGAAGAAGGTGACATAGATTTAGCCACAGACTAGGCCGTGGAGCTGGCCTGGTGACATTGGGCTCAAGGCTTTATTTCAGGACAAAGCCATTTGAGAGCCAGGCCCAGGTTTTTTTTTTTTTTTTCCATACACAAAGCAGCCTCGATGGGCCTGGTGCCCAGGAGCCTTACCTGTGGTTGCCCTCTGCAGGTGAGATACTGGTTTCACTGGGAGTACTTGGATACCTGGAGTGTCAGGAGAGGCCTGCCTGTGAGCTTATGTAAATGGCAAATTTCAGCTCTTAGCCACCTCATAATCCCCTAGGTGCCAGGAATAAAAAAAAGGGGAGAAAAGTCTGGTGATTATATCAGTGAAGCTATGCAGCTCACGTGTGTGTTAAGTCCTAAAGGTCGAGGACTGGAGGGGTGTTCAGGAAGTCAGTGCAAGTTTGAGCTTGCTGCTCGCTGTTCTTGGTGGTTTATGCCTTCAGGATTCAAGGCCCTCCTGGGCACCATCTACCATAGTAGAGATGTTCAGCCCCTTCCCTCAGCCCTGCCTAGGAGGAAACCCATTAAGGGCTGGGGTGCCCTGTACGTGACCTTGAGGACAGATAACCAAACATGTGATAACTCAGAAGGAGAGTTCAGTGAATGCCAGTCACTTGAGAGTAGCTTCCAGAATAACTGCCCGATAAGTCTGCCTTCTGGGGCTGTGTGAGGACCCTCAGGCCCATCCAGTCCAGTGCCTTCTGCAGGGATGGGGCTGTGTCAGGCCCAGAGTGCATCTGTATTCATGCTGCTGGTGCCCACCTGTGGCCCCACATTCTTTGCTTCTCCATGCTCCCTCAAAGTTTCGTAAGTGGTGCTATGGGTTTCTGGTATGTATTAACACTAAGATGGATAGGGAAGAGAGTCATGAAAAGTAGGCCTCAAGAAGAACAACTAGTCAGCTATGTCTCTTTCTATTTTAAAAAATAAGGGGAACTAAAAAAAACATAATTTAAAAGGAAAAAAAAGATATGAGAAAAGTCAGGAAGAGGAACAATAGGTCAGAAAACAGGATAAAGTGAAAACATACAGTTGTTCACGGTGAGCCACAAATTTGGCTCTAAGTTTTCTTTTTAATTCATATTATTAGTTTCAGAGGTAGAGTTTAGTGATTCTTCAGTTGCATATAACACCCTTTGCTCATCACATCAAGTGCTCTCCTTAATGCCCATCACCTGGTTACCCCATCCCCAAAGCACAGCAAAGGAAACAGTCGACAAAACCAAAAGACAACCTACAGAATGGGAGGTGTTTGCAAATGTCTTATCAGATAAAGGGCTAGTATCCAAAATCTATAAAGAACTTATCAAACTCAACACCCAAAAAACAAAGAATCCAATCAAGAAATGGACAGAAGACATGAACAGACATTTTTCCAAAGAAGACATACAAATGGCCAATGGACACATGAAAAAATGCTCAGCATCACTCCGCATCAGGGAAATACAAATCAAAACCACAATGAGATACCACTTCACACCAGTCAGAATGGCTAAAATCAACAGCACAAGAAACAACAGATGTTGGCGATGATGTGGAGAAAGGGGAACCCTCCTACACTGTTGGTGGGAATGCAAGCGGGTGCAGCCACTCTGGAAAACAGTGTGGAGGTTCCTCAAAAAGTTAAACAGAATTACCATGTGATCCAGCAATTCCACTTCTGGGTATGTACCTAAAGGAATTGAAAACAAGGTTGGGAAAAGATACTTATACATCCATGTCCACAGCAGCAGCATTCACAATAGCTAAAAATGTGAAGCAAAGCAAGCAAAGCAAATCAACAGATGAATGGATGAGAAAAATGTGGCCTATACACACAATGGAGTATTAATTAGTCTTTAAAAAGAAGGAAATTCTACAACATGGATGAATCTTGAGGACTTTGGGCTAAGTAAAATCAGCCAGTCCCACAAGGGCAAATATTGTATAATCCAGTTACCACGAGGTTCTTAGTCAACAGAAAGTAGAACAGTGATGCGGGGGGTTCAGGAGTTAATGTTTAATGGGTGCAGAATGTCAGTTTTACAAGATAAAAAGAATTCTGGAGATGG
Source organism: Halichoerus grypus (assembly GCF_964656455.1). NCBI lineage: Eukaryota > Metazoa > Chordata > Mammalia > Carnivora > Phocidae > Halichoerus > Halichoerus grypus. The sequence goes on from NC_135714.1 coordinate 201,640,610, forward strand.
ATGGTGGGGATGGTTGCACACCATTATGAATTACTACAAATTATTAATAATCTGTTGTAGCATTGGTTTAAATTATGTTAATTTAATAAATTATCAATACCACTGAACTGTACACTTAAAATGGTTAAGATGGCAAATTTTAGGTTATCTGTATTTTATCACAATAAAAAAAAAAAAAAGATTAAAAAAAGAATCGGCCATAGCCCAAAACCTTAAGCAGTTCACTATCTCAGGGTCAACATCACCAAAAAGCGTGAAGATGGAGGGCAGTACGCATCTTCTTCAAGCTGTGGGCCTGTGATAGACTGTTCTAGATGAAGTGGGTACGTATGGCTTCTTACTTAAGCTGTTAGGACAAATCAGAGCTTGCTGAGAAACTTCATTCCGAAGTTACGTTAATTACTGTGTTTCCGAGGGTCCGCTTGGAGCATTTGTTCCTAATGCAACTAGAAATGTTATACCGTCATCTGCACTGTGCAATGTGCTGGGTGCGCGTTTGTCCACGCTTGGAGATGTGTGTGGCAGAAGGGCCTGGACGCACGTGATGGAGATGTGGGCTCTGAGGCTAACCGGGGACGCAGCTGTAAGCAGGGAACTCAGAAGAACAGAGAGAAGGTGTTTGCCGTGCTGGGGGACCAGCCACAGATCACCACCGGGGACTCCTTAAAAATGCAAGACCTCAAGATGCACCTGGACCCACATCACATCACATCACAGCAGACTTTCCCTGATTCTCCAAATGCATCTATTTAACCAGAAATTCTGGGCCTGGGGTCCCGCAAATATACTTAAACAGGCCTCCAGGTGATTAAAGTTCACGTTTGGGAACCCCACCCTGGTGCTGGAGCCCAAGCATCAGGGCTGAGGCGGTGGGGGGGGGGGGGGCCACCAGCCTGGGCACGGGGGCGTGGCCTAGCCGGAAAACAGCCGCCCCCGCTGCAGAGGCAGAAAACCTCCCAGAGGCGGTGTGCTTGGTGAGCAGTGTGAGCGCAGGGTGAGAATTTTCTAGATGGGAGGAGTGTGGCTGGAGACAGATTAGACTGGGTCACACAGGGACTTGCAACTGGGGGAGGAGTTTGAGTTTTACCCTCCAGGCATTGGAGACCCAATGGAAAGGTTTAAACCAAGGAATAACACAGTCCAATGAGGCCCTGGGTGAGGGTGGTGGGGACGGTAGAGACCATGGGGCACAGTGGGGAGACACCGGGGCCCAGGCAAGCAGCCAGAAATCTGGGCGGGAGCCGATGGGGACCCAGAATGAGGCATCAACCCCTGGGACAGAATTTGACAGGAGCTAGTGACCAGTCCTCTCCCTTCCTGCTGCCACCCCCACCTTGCCTCAGCTGTGACCCCGGTGTCCCCAACAGTTTCCAGTGATGTCATCACCTGAGTTCCTCCCTCTGTCACGGGACGCAGACACCCCATTCACAAAACCAGGTGGACTATATTCCCCCCGGCTCTTTATTTCTTAGAAACGAGACCTAAACCCCAGCTAGACCAGAAGAGGCTCCTGCTGTCCGGCCCCTACCTCACTGTCCCCAGCATGGACCCACCATTTCAGTGGCCGCTCCCTGCCCCATCGGCCCCACATGTGCTCTCTTCAGCCCTGCTCCCGTCTGCCTGTCCAAGGTGTGTGCGCCCCTTCTTTGCTGGGAGCCCTCCCTGACCACACTGTCCTCGGGCCCCAGACTCGTTCCACCACGATCCACAGCTCGATTTGACACGATTTTCTTCCTGCTTAAACTTTTCATGAGCATATGGTTTCTCTCCCCAGCTGAGCCCTGGGCTTCTGGAGAAAGTCTTTCCTTTGCTTCCTTTCCTTCATGCCTTCTGTCTCCAGCAGGTGGCAAAACCCAACAAAAATGCACATTGACCTAGGGAAGGCTTCAGGGAGGGTAGGAAGAGGGAGAACAGATGATTTGGGACTGAAAGGAAAGCTACCCTCCCTGATGTTTGCAGTCCTGACCTTTTCTGTTGTTGTTGTTGGGTTTTTTTCTTAACATCATGCTTGTGTCAGAGATCACAGCTTCAAAGACTCAGTAAGAAATCAGTTCACTCCAGGATTCCAAATCATGAAAAAGGAACACGTTTCCTTAAGCATCTTTCCTGGGCCCTCGGAACCATGAATAAACCCGTTTCAAAGAGGACCCCCGTCCGCTCTGGCCACAGACGTGTTGGCCAGAGATCAGACAAAGGCTCGTAATCCGCATAGCCAGAGTCCTAGGGAGGCCCTTACGGAGGGAGCTTTTCAGGTGACTTTAAAGATGCATCTTGCTCGGATTCAGGGTGAGATAAATTAAGATACCCTCCCCCATTTTTCTTAACTTGGACAAGACAGACGTTCACAGTCCCAGACGGCCTTGGTGGACACAGCTGTCCCTGCTGTGAGCAGGTGTAGTAATCACCCCTGTTCCTGCTCGTGAAGACGCCGATGGGGGACCTGGGTGCACGAAGGAGAACTGCCGTGTGAAAACCCCAAGTCCAAAGTGCCCCAGTGTGTGTGCCTGGGGAGTGGTTTCGTTTTCCCGTTTGCTACATGACTCTTCAGGTGGTAAAGGATGGGGACCCATGTCACCTTCCAGACAGCTTTCGTAAGCCGGGAGCATGGGCAGAAGTTCCTAGGATGGGTTGATGGGAAACACAATGACACGGGAATGTTTCCGAACTTCTTTTCTTTCGTGTTGATTCCTTTGTCTCGACTGTAGGAAGGTCGCCCAGCCAGACTGTGACACCTTCCCGTCATGCTCCAGCCCCCTGTCTTGTCCCCAGGGAAGCCCCCGTTTCTTTCCTTGTTCTGCCCTGTGCCTGCCCCAGTTGCAGAGACACACAAAGTTCCACGTTCTGTGACAATGAGGACGAGAGTTTTCTCATTTCCTTATGCTCTAAAGCAAGGACAGCATGATGCCTTGCAGCACACATTTGTTGAGCCAATTAATTCCCATCCCAAGAAGTCCTGGGGTGGAAGACACAGGTCAGGGTTAGCGCCAGACCTTGCAGGGCCCAGAGCAGCCCCCAGCAAACCTGTCTGGTCCAGGCTCCCATCCCGCCACCCCGATCCCGCCCACATGTGGGCAGAGCGGGCCTCTGGCCTGCCTTGCAGAGCAGGATCACCCACTGTCGCATCTGGGTTGGACCTGATGACGGCAGTGTGGGGCCTGAGCTCAGGGGCTCTGAGGCCTGGACAGGGCAGCCTGTTCTAGAATGCTGGGTGTCTGTCACTGATCGGCCAGGAAAAAGGGTGTGGGGCATCCCGTTGAAACTGTCACAGTCTGGCTCTGCACCCCGGGCCCTTGCTCTTCCTCAGGCATTGGGATGCTGCGTCCACTGCTCTATCGAAAGAGCGGGAAGCCTCCTGCCGAGACCAGGTGCTCTGCAGGACGCTGACCTGTCTGCCCTCCGCCTTCCTGGAAGCTCTGGTGCAGCCGGGGCCCCACCTGCTGCTCCAGACGCATGTTTTCCTCGCCTTGGATTTCACAGATACTGTGCCAGGTGAGAAAAGCCCACCCCCGAGCACGGACTGCCTGACTTCACAAGGGGAACACAAAGGAATGCCTGATGTAAGTAAATCCTGGCGATCGATGACTTCCCCTGTTGGGGAGAAAGAGGGCAGCCCGCACTCACCAGCACAAGACGATGGTTTGAATCGGCTTTTGTTTGGGGCTGGCTGCTTTGGTGGGGGTCAGTCCACGCAGTAGAAATTGTAGATGGTCACATTACCCTGGGAACACCTTGGGAAGGGACCCCACCGGCTCCTTCGTAGGATCTGTGCGCCTGTTTCTCCTGCGTCCTCAGTCACTGGCCTGACTGGACGCAGACAGAGGCCTGAGCCCGAGAGCCTTGTGGAGACTGAGAACAACTCTGGTCCAGTGAATGTGTGTCCCACCTGCATTTTCTCCAGTGAAGGCTCTCTGTGTCTTGTTTTCTCTTGGTCACATCTTGATTCTTTCCCAGCATCCTCCTCCTCCTCCTCTCTTTTTCTGAGCATCCACATTTATGTGTGCTTACATGAAATGCGTGAAAGTCATGACAGCACTGTCCTTCTGGTCGTCCCTATGGTGGGGCCCGGCACAATTTGTGTTCTTGTTTTATTGCTGTGCCTAAACCTCCTTCCTAGGGCTTGAACAGCAAAGTGCATTTGGGAGGGAATACCATGGTCAGGGCCATCTAACTGCTTCATCATTGACAGAGCTTCGACGGGAGGGCTTAGAGGATCAGGGACTCGGCCACTTTTCCTAAAGGGCGGACAAGGGAAGAGCCCCGCTCCCTTGCTGGGGAGGAGCGCCCACTGCATCATGCAGAGAAAATATCTCCCACGCGTCCTTGTTGCTTCCTATGCGTAGGCGTGCGTGTCTGTACACAGAGTTGTGTTATCCACCCATTCAGGTGCTTGGTTAGGGATGCCCGTGGGGAAGCCAGGTTTTATGGAGAGGTTAGGTGCCCCACAAACACCACTGTTGTCCACTTCCCCTCCAGGTGTGAGCACGCTGTGCTCCTGGTCCGCGCTGGCCTGGGCCCTGGTGTGCCATGCCTACTGCGTGGGCTTCATGAAGCTGGTCAGCTCCTCACGCCATGGGCCACCCTCTTCTACCAGCAGCCCTGGAGGATGCATGTAGGGGGTCCGTGTCCTGAGCCTGGTTCTCTTCTTCAGAGCTTACCATGTCTGGGTTTTGGTTTCTGGAGGTAAGCAGACTGTCAGTGGCTGTGTAACAAAGCACCCCAGACCTTGATGCCTTAGAATCACCATCTACGACCATCAACCTCAGTTCTGGGGGGCTCGCTGGGCACCTGGGGGGTTCTTGCCAGGGGTGGGGGATCTCAGGTGGGTGCAGTAGGACGGCGGGTGTCTGGATCCATAAGGAGGCTTCACTGGGCTGGCCGTATAGACGGCGTCTTTGCTCACATGCCTGGCACCCCGGGGCGCCCACTTTCTCCTCAAAAGAGCAGCTGGGGCTGTGGACACGGCAGCTGGGAATTCTGAGAGAAAGCAAACAGAAGCTGTCAGTCCTCTTAAAACTGGCCTGGCCCTGGGCCAGCGTGGATTCTGCTGTATTCTCCATGTCCAAATAGTCACGGCCAGTCCGGAGTCAGAGCGTGGAGGAACGGACCCCATCCCCCGTGAGCGTCCAGGAAGGGGAGGAGCGTAGGGTGCTTCTCTTTGCAGACACACTCCCTTAGCTTAGGGAGCCCAGCCCCGACGCCCGGCCAAGTCCAGAGCACAGCTGCAATTGTGCTCACGATACATGACACAGACCGTGTTCTGTATCACGGGCTGAAATCTCTTCTGTAGACAAACAGGCCTAGGGTCCTGCCTGTCCCGACCTGATACAAAATAGACAGTACATACTTTGATGTCGCGCACAGCTTCTGAAAGCCCTCCATTTCTTCTGAATGCTGGCTTTTGGACCTCTTCTCTGTTTCCAATAGGGCACCTGCACTGAGCCAAGCCCCGCCCCCAGCCCTTGGTCTAGACGCACGCAGATGAGAGTGGTGGCCACAGGGTCTGCGTGACCCTGCAGGAGTCCTGCAGGGGTCCTGGGTGTCCCTGCCAAGGAGAGGTATCTCTTCTGGACATCAGCAAATACACTCGGCAACAAGGAACAGTGTACTCACGTTTTAGGGAATAGGAGGCATTGAGAAATATTTAGACTTGAGCCTTAATACACGTGTTAGCAGAAAGGAGAAATTTTTTTAAAGAAATTGTGCTCCTAAAGAAAGATTAACTGTTTTATTCATTTAAAAAAATTCTGCTCCAACTTCAGTTAGGTATTATCCATCTTAAAATGTGGGACTAGAAATTACAGCTGGATCACATATAGCTCTTCTCTTTGGACGTGGAGGCTTGCGGCTCTTGAAGCAGTGACTAAAAACATAGGGAGACGGGGGGTTCCTAACTGCCTCCTTCAACACCTCCTGAACTCGAAGGGCATCAGGAAGTGATATTTGCAAGATGTTACTGAAGCTAGTCTTTGTTTTTTCATCCCCAGATCAGTTCACTACCCATTGTGAGGATCCAGTGAGACAATGCGGGCAAAGATAAAAGGTGTGGGTTTCCTGTCGAATCACTGGATGCCGAGTCAGGTGTGGTCAGTGCAGAGAGGACAGCTCTGAGGCCCCTGTTTCCGTGTCCCTGCCCTGCCCCCGCCCCTCCTGGACGCTGACGTCCTCGGCCTGCCTCCCTCCAGGTGCCCACAGGCTGGTGATGACCTTCTGGCTGGTGGCACAGAGGAGTGACATCATGGACAGCATCTGCCACTGGAAGCTGTTCGACCTGCTTGTGGGGGCCGGGTACATCCTCTGCTACCTCAACTTCTGGGACAGCCCTTCCTGACATTGGATGGCCATGTTTTACATGGCAAGTGGGGATGATGGCTTTCTTTAATCCTAAATGTGCTCATTTTCTATGTACAGAGTGCATGGGTGCGTGTGTGTACTCGTGCACACACAGCTATGTAAGAAGGAACAGCTTAGTCTTAGGAAAGCTTCTAAAAGGAGGTATTATCTTGAACAGAGATGACAAGCTCTGAAAATGGTACTGGGACGTCCAGTTGTTTGCACGGTGGTCACCGTAGCAAGAACTGTGTTTTGTAGACACTCTTTACGTCTGATAGCTAGCATCACAGCTCAGCTATGTTAAGTCACATACACAGCGTCCTTGTTCATCAACTCCATCATTACAGGGTTCCAGGCATGGCCCTAGACTGTGCAGAAGGCACGAAGGTGACAGGAGGCCTGTCTTCAGGCTTCTTCTAGTCCAGTAGGGGGAAAAACTCCATACCCAGATAACCAAACAACAAGGCAGAATGTGGGTAAATCCTAGGAGATGAGATTGCCTGAACTCACAAGGACGGTGAGGATCACTTCCTGCCAGGATGACCAGAGATGCTTTGGACCAGAAGGTGGAAGCCAAGCTGCGTTGCCAAGAGCGGGGGAGAGAAAAGGTAGCCGGCACTGCAGAGCACAGATTTTGGGATCAGGCAGCTTGCTTTGGGACTGTGGCTCGCCCTTCACTGTTACCAGCCCACTCGGCCAGGGACTGGAACGCTCCACACCTGTTTTTTCATCACACATTGAGAACAAGGCCTCTTGGTGTTGCTGTGACAATTATATAAGATCCACCTACTTCCCGGGGTCCCCTGTGAAGAGTAAATAAGTAACTTGGCGCACAAGAACCAGCGCCTCATGGCCATTATTGATGATGAGTGGGGGAAGAGACTTTCAGGGGAGCAGACCCTGCAGGACAGAGCCATGAGCAAATGGAAGGGGCAGGAGGGGCAGCTCCCGTCCAGGAGAGGCGGGTGGCATGGTCACCTCCTGCTTTTAGGAGAGCCCCAAATGGCTGATCAACCACAGGCCATGGGGCCCACAGACCGTGAGGATGCGTGGTGTTGGACACGTTATGGAGCCTCCGCAAGCCTCGATTTCCACGTCTGAGAACCAGGAGTAAGCGTGCCCATCTCGCTGTGCGGGAGGACGAGGAACACGCAGGGTCCGGCCCCGCTTGGGGGAGCAGCAGCTTCCAGCCCACTCCGCGCATGCAAATAAAAGGGAGTTAGCGTTTGCAGAGCAGGGTGTCCCCCTGCCAGCGTGCCTGAGGAGCTGGAGGGACACGCGGAGAGGGTTTCCATTTGCCGTCTGTCACTGTCCCATCCCCAGGAGTCTGAGAGGCTGTTACGGGAGGAAGGGAAACAAAACTCTGTCCTTCCCAGCCGCTCACTCGCTCACGAGAACCCAGAGGTCAGAGCAGGTAAGTGGGAAGGAGAGAAAGTGGACCACACCGGAGTGCAGGCGTGCCGTACGGCCCTCGCCCGGGGGACTTACAGACTCCTTCAGGCTCCGCTCGGCCTAATGGGGTGCTGAGCGTGCTCATCGGAGCCGGGGACTCCACTCACGGAGGTGACCTGCCACGTCCAGGGTCACCAGCCGGCCGGCGATGTTGCCCAGGCCGGGCCCTGATCCCTGGGTGTCTGGTCCAAGCCTCTTGCCAACACCCCGTAAATGGCAGGCCTGCCACGCTGTCCCTTCATGGACCTCGCCCCTCCCCAGCGGGCACCTTCCCTGGAAGACACACGAGCCCTGACCCAGAGAGAAAGTGACTCCTTTGGGGTAAATCGTGTTTTGTTGGCAAAGAGAAAGTTGTTGTTGTTGTTCCAAAAGCCAAAAGACCACAGAGTACTTAGAAATCACTTTCTAAGGAGGATGGGCCTGGGGGCTTGGAGTAGCTCTGTTTTTTAGTGGTTAATGGCTCTGCTTAAATAATGGAAACCGTGCCCCCAAGGTCAAAGCAGGAACTTCTGGACTTCCTCTTTCATTGATTCACTCAACAGAAGTATGAAGCATTTGTAGTTTTGTCGGTTCTGTGCTAGAACTTTTTCCTACTCTCCTATGACCTCTTGTTCTCGTCTTCAGGTCCTGGGAGTAACAACAGAATCATTAGTAATTGCTAACATTTTGGGCAGGATCATCATGCACCAGACACTGTTCTAAGCTCATTAACTGTCTTACTTCTCACAGCACTCAATGAGACGAAACCCATTTTACAGGTACAGAAACTGAGGCATGGAAAGTCAAGCATCTGGGCAGACAGGCGGTATTCAGATCCAGCTGGTCTGATGCTACAAGCCCCGCTATAACCAGCAAGCCACACGGCTGGGCAGTGGAACTGAGAGCGTTTGAGCTGGGAGGGCCTCGGGGCCTCCGTGCCCCCACTTCTCAGCCTGGCTGGCTGTCGGAGGCACTCAGGGGCCTTGCCAGGGATTCAGGCCCAACAGGTCTGAGGGGGACCCTGGAATCGGTGTTTTGGAAGCAGGGTCAGGTGGTGCTGATGGCCAGCCTAACTGAGAACGCCTCGCCTTCCCTTCCCTTCCAGAGGAGGCGGCCGGCCTCTGGATGATTTGTGAATGCCCTGCAAAGCCAGGTTTGATGTCTTCCACTTGTTGCCAGCTCACTCACTTAAGCGCGCACATACAGCTTCCTCCGTGTGTGGAAGTGGACTCAGAGGCCGGCGTGTGGGCAGGTGGAGCCTCAGGGGCCCCAAAGACACAGACCCACGAACGCAAGCTCTGTGACGGAGACCACCCCGCAGGAATACGAGAGGCCGACAGAGAGCGTCCGAGAAGGCTTTAAAAAGGGGGCATTCAAGCTGGTCTCGGGGGATGAGCCCGGGCGGAAGAAAAGGGGGTGGAGGGAGGGGCCATTTCAGGCAAAGCTGCAGAAACAAGACGGAGTGTCAGGGAGCCTGCGGGAAAGGAGCGTGGGTGGCATCAGACGAGCAGAGCCAGACTACTGGTTAAAGGTGATGAAACAGAGTTTATTAAGTCCGTCGCAACAGCGAAGAACTGACCTCAATCTCAGTTTGTGGGGCGGTGGCTGGGCATTTTTAAGGGAGGATGGGGGCATGGACTGGGGGGCACCTCGGACGTTTGAGCAGGGTCAGGGAGATGGAAATTTATCAACAGCGGGAAAGGGGGTGGTTAAGGTGACTCTGCCATCTACGTTTATCGGGAGGAGGAGCTCACTTCTCACATGACCGGGGGCAGTGTTCATGCAAGTTAGAGCAGGCTGCCCTCCCACCCCTGGGCTGGGAGGGTGTTCTTGAGCGTTGGTGCTTCAGAGAGACAGCTCGCTGGTCCTTGAGGAGGCAGTTCTGGGTGGCAGAGGAGTTACACCTCAGAGACGCAGAGACGGGGATTTGTACATGCAAGCTTTCCAAAGTAACTCATCTAAGAGGGGGTTCACGGCCTCTCTGCCTTTCAGCAGATTTTGGCTGGAACAGAGAATAAATCTTCCTGGCAGTGTTAGCTTTCTTAGGCCGAAACTGAACTGGGGCCAGCTCATCACCCTAGGGAGGCAGCCTTGAGTTGTTAGGAGCTATGGGAGTGTTTGTTCAAGTCTCTTAATGTGTGTGGGGGGAGGGGTGGTCGACAAAGGCGTTTGTACTACATGTCTGCAGTTTGTATAGGCCAGGCTTAAGGCCGAGGCAAGAAGAGGGCTTCGAGATGCCGATCTGAGTCAGGTTTGGTCAAGGAGAGAGTCTTTGTTGGTGGTGGTGTGGTGTCAGTCAAGGTTCCCCAGGGAAACAGAACCGATAGGCTGTAGAGACATGCGTGAGAGGAGATTTATGGGAATTGGTGCACACAATTTTGGAGGCTGAGGTAGGCCACGGTATGCCTTCTGCAAGTGGGAGAACCAGGAGAATGTGGTGTAATTCAGTCCGAGTCCAAAAGACTGAGAACTAGGAGCTCGGATGTCCAAGGAAAGGAGAAGATGGATGTCTCAGCTCAAGAAATGAGAGAATTGCCCTTTCTCCACTTTTTTGTTTTATTCAGACCCTCCACAGATTGGACGAGGCCTGCCTGCCCTGGTGAGGGGGTAAGGGTCAGGTCCTTTACTCAGTCTACTGATTCAAGTGCTAACCTCTTCTGGAAACCCTCACAGACACACTCCAAAATAACGTTCTCCCAGCGCCCGGGCATCCCTTAGCCCAGGCAGGTTGGCCCATCCCGGTAGCCGGCACAGTCACTGTGGGAGTGCGGGTTGGAAGGTGACTCTGCAAAGGAAGACTGGGGATGCACTGTAAACAGGATTGCCCGCATTGTCAAGGGGTGGGGTCTTGATGCCCCTCAGGTGAGATGGGGCTACTTCCAGGTGTGTGAGGGAGAGATGACAAGGTCTGATCTGCAGGTGAAACAGATCACCGGGCAGTGGTGTGGAGGAGAGACCGTGAACAGGGAATGAAGACAGGAAACCACAGGACTCAGACAGGAAGCCATGAAAATGGCTGTGAGGACAGGAAAAACGCGATGGATTTGAGACAAACTTAAGAATTTGACTCAGCAGGACCAGATAGCTGATGAGATGCAGTTAATTTAAGGAGAGAGAGGAATTCCAAGTTTTGTGGCATTGAGTCCTGAAATAATACCTGCTGGACCTTTCAAACAGTGCCGCCCAGAGCCCGAAGGCCTGGGGAGAGTGGGCGTTCTCAGGATTGTTAAGTAGCTCTTCATAACGCTTTCAATTCCCTCCTTATTTTACTTTTCTGGAGTTAAAATGGTGCCCATGAATGACCATGGCAAAGCTTTCTAAGACTTTTGGCCCAACAGTATTACCTCATACACAGTATTTAAATATACCATCTTCTAATTATGTCCAATTTGTTTACTTATCCTAAGAAATATATTTTTATATATAAAAACTAGAAACCAGGGGCACCTGGGTGGCTCCACACGTTAGTGTCGGACTCTTGGGTTTCGGCTTGGGTCACGATCTTGCGGTTGTGGGATCGAGCCCCACATCAGGCCCTGCACTCAGCATGGAGTCTGCTTCAGATTCTCTCTCCCTCTCCACCCCGCTCTCTCTCTCTCAAATAAATAAATAAAATCTTAAAAACAAACAAACAAACAAACAAACTGGAAACCAAAGTTAAGAAGCCCGCCTGGGTGAGGGGTACAAAGAGCCTTCTATAGAAGCTGCCGCCATTTTGGACCGTGGAGGAAGGCCCCATGTTCAGCCATCAGGAGTGCTGTTACCAGGCCACAGGCCAAATTTACCTTTAAAGAGGCATATAATCGACAAAGCAATACTAAAGTATACTAAAGTTGTTATAAAAGTTTGGGACACTAGTTTACTGGAATTCAGTGGCACTGTGAGCCCTGCAGATACTTTGAATTATTGCATCATAAAACTAAGACACGTGTACAGTTCACATGAGAATATGAAATGTATAAAGTTGGAAATAAAAGTCTCCTCTGTCAGCCCTGCCTGACTCAGCAAAGGGAACCACCATAGCCACGTGGACTATGCCCTTCTATTCCCTGTGCATTTATGATTCTGCAGATATTTTAATAAACTGCACTGAGAACCAGGAGAATCCCCCTTTGCCAGAGAAGCTCTTTCAGACCTTGACCCTGCTTCTAGGGGGGCCCAGTCAGCCGTGGGCACCCCGGTGGGCATTGAGGACAAAGCCTCCGACACTGAAGGATACTGCTGCAGAATTTAGGCTGGGAGTGTCCCTGAGGCCATGTGCACCTGACTAGGGGTGGGGACTCTCCTTTTGGTCCTGTAGATTATGCTGCTAGAGAACATCCTCCTTTTGCTGTTGTCTACTGCCTTTCCCCAGGGGGCCTCCCAGACCAGCCTGTGGACCGGAGCTGGAGTCTTGTCCGGATTTCTGATTGGTAAGGCCCAACGCTGCCTTATTGTTCCCTCCCTCCCCAACCCCAACTTGTTTCTTTAAGATGCCCTAACTCTAAGAGCAGGAATCTGCTCAGGAGCAGGTAGGTGGAGAGCAAGGGGTGGAGCTCACTGGACTGCCGATGGTCCCCACCAGGGCATCAGAAGTAGAACCCAAGCAAATCTGGACCCAAACTGTCCACTTCTATCCGTAAGGACTCGTGGGCGGGGCCTCCTCCCTGGGGTTCTGGTTGGGGTTAAACATGAGTCTTCCCTGTCCCTCCCCGCTCAGCATCCTAGCACGGGGGGAGCAGAGCAAGGACCCCCAGACATGACACCACGTGCTATTTACCAACAAGAACCCCGGGACGTGGATGCTGAATTACCCCCAATTCAGAGCCGAGGAAGGTGGCACAGAGCAAGTCAGGTAATGTCCCGTAAGATCAGACATTCTGTAGGTGGTGGAGCTGGGATTCACACCCCGCTCCAATCTGGCATCTGGGACAGTGCCTGGCAGTTTTAGTTCATTAGCTTGGCTTTATGAATGAATGACTCCGAGTGCGCCATGCCCACTGTGTTAACTTGGCTTAACAGATGAATGTAAGCTTGAGAGGGCGTTCCTCCCTACACTTGGGAAATAAAATAAAAGTGGGAGGGAGGGGGGAGGAAAGATGTTTTCATTCTCAGTGACCCAGCGCATGGTGAGCGGGGAGCGGGGGGCAAGGGTCAGCTCCCAGCCTGAGGGGCTCAGACAGACCCAGCTGCTGATCCTTCTCCCCCTCTTTCTGGAGCTGCCCAAACCCCTGATTCCCCAGTGGCCCTGGAGGGAGTCCTCAGCAGGAAGATGGTGGGTGAGCTGTCGGCAAAGGCATACAAGCTCTGAAGCACACGGGTCTGGCTGACGTCTTGAGCTCCCCTGACCAACATTTATTGAGTACCTACTGCATGCCAGATTGGGTTTGCAACCCAGAACCTTATGAATGCTGTGGCCCCATGGAAAGGTCACTCATTAAATGCATGTACTTTGGACTTGCCTGAGGAGGGGGGCTAGTTCCCCTTTTTGACCTTGGGTGGCTCATTATCAAAGATGGGTGACATCATTGTGAGAATTCCGAATAATGTGTAGAAGCGGCTTGAGGGGTGCTCACCACAGAGCCACCACTCATCCCACAGGAATGCTGTCTCCACTCCCCCGCTGGAGGCCCACTTTGTGACCCCCCACGCCTCATCCCCCGGAAGTAGTCGGAGAGGATCCAAGGGGTCATTGGTCGGCCCCCCAGCTCCCCCGCACCGCAGTCTGCCAGCCCCTCGGGCGCTTCCCCCCGGCTTCTACTTCAGGTTTCTTGCTGTTTATAACGAGCGCCTTGAAACCAGGCACTTGATCTAGTACAACAGGAAACTGGAAATAACGTGGGAGGTTACTGGAATGCTCTGTTAAAGAAATTATTGCCGTAGTCAACACTTCTGATCAAAATAAATTAAACTGACAACAACGTGATTAAGATGTTTATGCACAAAGGAAGTGTTGTTGCTTCGCATGGAAATTCCTTGAGATGGGGTTTTTGATGGATATGTTTAACCTTTACTTGGGTCTTGTGTTTGAGGTTATTCCGTGCCTCCGCCTCCCCTAGTTTTGGAGTCCATCCGCTGGTGTGTGGATGGTTGCATTCTGAGCATTTGATCCAGTTATTTGAAAGTAAAATGAGCCTTTCTACTGGACATCACACACACACAGAAACACATGCATAGTTGCGCGCACGCACACACACACCTGGAGTGCTCAGTTAGAGCTGCTCTAGAGAAAGAAGTCATAGTATCGATAGGATTAAACTTTATTATTACGTTTTTCCGTTTAGAAACATTTGCAGCTTGTGGAAGCTGAAGCCTCCTTAACTTCCGCCAGAATATCCAGCTGTGATACTCCAACAACAGTCCTGTTTGGGATCCCAATTATATTCCCCTACTCGGAATTCCAGAGTCTGGAGTTCTCAGACCACGGGGAAGATGCAGGACTTCAAGGAACATAACCTTGTGCTCTTCTTTTTCTGCTTCTTTCTCAGGCAGTGTCTCGTTAACTCGTCACAGACCACTACACCCTGGACCCACAGGCATCTGGCAGGGCTGCGTCCGTCCAGGAGTCGTGTGGCATCCAGGGGTTGATAAAGCAGAGACAGAAACTTCTCCCGGGCCCTGGCTCCAGCTGGGGAGAGGTCAGGGAGCCCGGGCACACGCCAGGAGAAAAGTCACGAGTTCGCCGGTCTGGGGATGTCCCCCGGCCGACCGTGGGGACCCCCAGAGGCTGGGCTGGAAAGCCAGACTGCTCTGGAGGATTGTTTCCTCAGTCATCATCACTGGCTGTTGGTGAAACTTGCCCTAGAAACAGGAAATGGGTCTAAGATCAGTGCAGCCTTTGGAGAAGACAGTCCTGGCTGCTTTCGTCCCCCTTCGTGGGGGCTGAACCAGCACTACACCCAGCAGAGGACACCCCTGTTTCCCCAGCAAGAGTTCCCACTGTCACCTCAGGACCCCCTGTCCTCAGAGAAAGGCTCTGAGTTTCAAGGTGTCCTGAACTCAGAAGCGGACCTGTTGGAAACCTCCAGTTTGGTCCCTTTTGCCAGTGACAGCCATGACCCAGCTCCTGCCCAGAAGCAGTCAGCCGCATGGAGGGAGCACAGCCCGAAGGAAGGAGCAGGGGTGCGGGTGGGCGGAGAGGAGGGGAAGGACAGGAGAGCTCCATGCTGTACTTCAGTGCCACGGCCGAGGGGACCCCAGCCTCACCTCAGGAAGGCAGGCAGGCGACTCCGCAGACATCCCACTCTGGGAGGAGGGCAGAGTCCTCCCCTCAGTCGGCCATGCGGCCCTTCCCTGCCACCAAGCCGACATTAGCCCGATCCTAGGCCTTAGTATTTTGCTAAATACACAGCCCTCCTTCCCGCAGGTCAGCTGGCCAGCGACTTGGAGTCAGGTGGCTCCTCTCCACCGCTGACCCCACACTTCATTACTGTTCTCCCTCCTCCGTTCCATGTGAGACGCTACTTGTGATCTCAGCTTTCCCCTAAAACGGGTTCTTGGTGGACAAGCGTTTCCAACGTCTCTGGAAGCCTTCCTTCAGAGCTGGTTAAAGAAGTGCGGTCAGAAACCACAGGAGCAGAAGGCAGAGCCCACGTGGAGGGCTGGGCGCTGTCCGCGGGCGGTCCGCTCTAGCTTTCCCAAACACCTCTGGGTTCAGGGACAAGAGTCAAGCGTCAGAGAGGAAGTGTAGTGTGACTTTGCAGTGAGCTGTCAGACTGTCATTGTCCCTGTTGCTGGCCACAGATGCCAAGGGCAGATGGCAGACAGCGGCTCTGAACGTCGGTACGACAGGTACGTGTAAGAGCCCCCAGCCGCTGCCTGGGGAAGGAGCGTCAGAGACAAACCAGAGCCGGGCAGACGCGAAAGCAGTAAAAGCAGATGATATCGAGGACCATCGCAATAGGGGTTAAGAGAAAAGTCTACACCTGGACTCCATTCCAGATACAGCATGGACAAGTGGGAACTGAGGGTCAAGGAGCAGAGTGGGGTCAGTGGACGGAAGTGTACCGAGAGGAAGCCTGAGGGGTAAGGGAAAGACTGGCTAAACCAACCTAACAGGGTTCGCGCTGAAGGCAGGCCAGGTGGTCCGACCTCACCTGGGGCCGGTGGGGCCTGGGGAATTTGACCAGATACAGAAGGGGATGAGACCTTGAGCGTGAAGGATTCTGCTAATACGACTCAGCAGGATTCTTGCTAAAACTGGACAAAGCAGAGAGAAGTGTGGAAGTAGGCCTCGTTGGAAAGTTCAGGGGAGCCTGAGCAAGGGGATACTCTGTCAGGAAGGTGTGGGCTCTAGCACTGGAGACTCTGCCCAGGACAGTAGAAGGCGCTTCTCTGGGCCAGGACCCTCCCGAAGGCTCACCAGGGACCGAATGCCCTCGCACCCTTGAAGAAACGGTTACTGGACAGAGGGTTCCACTTCTCTACACTACGTGTCTTCATCTCTGTGCTCGGGATGTGTGGGGCATAAGTATGACATTATTAGAGGGAAAGGCCAAAGCCCTTCAGGTCAAGAGCACCAGGGGCCACCTGGACTTGAACCAGCTGGGTTCGTGACCCTTTGCAGCCAGGGGGAGTGTACCCCATGGGGGCGGCTCAGTGAGAGGTGGGACAAAGGGCTCGGAGGAATGTGGGCACCAGACCAGCTCCCACACGTCAGAGGCTACTCCTTTCCTCCCTAGAATATTAGGAGTAGCTTAACCACTGCTTGCTAAGCTCAGCATTATATACTGGATCTACTGGATTGTCATCACCACCTCCGTAAGTGCCCATCAGCCAGAGCTTCAAAACACGTGTGTCGCTCCTGTGGCCTTGGCTTCGAGGGTATTTATCTTACGTCTGCTGTTGCACCTGCCCATGTGGCTTTCTTGATTTCTCTAAGGCTGGTTCACTTCCTTCTTATCCCATGAAGCCACAGAGGATGCAAGAAAGGGACTGACTACCAGTATCCTTAAACACTACAGACCAGACAAATACTTCACTGCTGTTTCCAAAAAGCAGGGAACCCTGGGCTCTCCAGAACCTGTGGGAAATAAGGGTCGATGCCCATGTTTCTACAGCGAATGTATGCTGCTTGCAGCCGGCTCCCTGCTTCAGCTGTTTGCCCTGGGAAGTAAGTAAGCCCATGGGCGGCTCATGGCAAGCGCTCAGTCAATACCCGGTAAGTGGAATTGAATTTCTAGGTTTGCCCTGGATGACCAAGGATTGTACTTCCATAAGCAATGCTTCTGAATAGCCATTTTGTATTTGTTTTTTATTATTTTACTTTTTGAAGTAATCGCACACCCAACGTGGGGCTCAAACTCAAGACCCTGAGATCAAGAGCGGCACGCTCCACCATCTGAGCCAGCCAGGAGCCCCCTGAACAAGCTGTTTTGGAAGCGGGTGTTTATAAAACTGTTACAGACCTCCTGCCTTTTTGGAGAAGACTCTGATCTTTTAAGAACAAGACAGCTGCTCTTCCGCTCCCATGGGGTAATCGGAACTCTGATAAAGGGGCAGGTACTTCTATTAAGAAGCACAAAAACAATTGTAACTATGTGGTGACAGATGTGATCATTTTTCAATATATACAAACATCAAATCGTTAGGATGTACACCTGAAACGAACATAATGTGTATCAGTTATACCTTGATTTTAAAAAAGCAGAAAAATGAGAATGGAAGTTCTCTGTCTTCTGCGCTCCCATGACATCAGCAGGGAGCCTAGAACAAAGAGCCCTTGTGACCACCTTGTCACAGCTGCTTTATGACAGGTGTGGGGCCATACGACTGAAACAGAATCAGATCGGTGAGATGAGGTGAAGTTCCCTCGTTAAAAGCAGGGGCCTGTGTGAGCTTTGGATGCGAAACAAACACAACAGTGGCATCTAGCAAGGAGCACTTACATTCCCCTCGGGGGTCTGCGGGTCCTCCTCGGGGCTCGGCGTCGGGCTGCCAGTCAGAGCGCCATGCGCTCTCCATCCCGGGGAGAAGAGCAGGGGATGCGGCGGCCGGAAATTCAGGCCACACTGCCCGTCCTGCCACGCTCTGTGGCCTCAACGAGTCATGTGGCCAAGCCCACCTTCCGTGGAGTGGGGGAAGAGTCCAGCCCCGCAGGCCGCTTCCCTCGTGCCCCGTTTCTCCAGCCCCGGGTCCTGGACTTCGTGGCCAAGTTAACGCACATCTAACAAGGCTCTGAATTTACAAATCCAGAAAGAGATATTAGACATACTCCAAAGCCTCGGCGTTTATGACTCCAGAGATAGGTTCAATATTCATGTCCTGACATATCTTGTTAGACGTCAAAAAGGGGGGCTGATATCCATTTCCTCTCAACACTCTACAGGCTTGTCCGGGGCTCCCTGGACCAATGTTGTTGGCTCTGGTGTTGGCCATGTCTGCCTTAGTTTGGATTCTGTATTCCTTTCTTTCTCTTCACCTCAGGCAGTGTACCAGTCCTAAGGGTGGCTTTTGCAGCCCTCGGAAAGGCAAACAGAACAACCTGAGACCAGAAAGGGAGACCCTTGGGTGGGACATTATGTGGGGGCTCAGGTAGGGGAGCCCGGCTCCCCTCATGGGCCTCTGACTTCCTTCTCTCCTGCATCCTTTTCTTGTTCTAGCAGAGAGAAGAAGTGTTTAGAGCGCAGCCAAGATGCCGTGGAAACACTCGAGGTGGTGGGACCCTTGGTTGCAGCCTCCTGGGGGGGACCCAAACCCCCACACGATGCCTTGTTCTGCTTATGCCTCCAAAAGAGCAGAAGAGAGGTTAACCTCTGAAATTGTTAGCTAGAATAGTGGTTTGTTCGGTTTTTCACATTATATTCTGCCGCACCAACCATAAGATTTGTACATTCTTTTTGAGCTGTTTCCTGAATACATTCTCAAGCTAAATGCTGATTATACTTAAGTATTTTAAGCATCAAGGAAGGATTTTACTTTAAACCTCAGTCTGGTTATTCTTTGAAATAAGGCTATTACTTTCCTGCTCTCCTCAATTTAATTCAATTTTCCATACTATTTAGGGTGACCAACTATCCTGGTTTGCCTGAGGCTGGAGGGTTTTCTGGGATGCAAGATTTTAGGGCTAACACCAAATAGTCCCAGGCCAATTGGGATGACTGGTCACCCTAATATCTGTCAGCCCTATTCACTTTTTGTCCTTTTATGTAGCCACCAGCTCAGAGAGGAGAGAACATACTCCCTGATTAAAAATCTGGGAAAGTGTACAAGTTTCCTGACATAAATTTCTATACCACCAGATCCTTATCCCCTACCCTCGTCAATCTTGCAAAAAATCAATTTGACTAATATCCCCCTTGCCAATCAGGCCTACCAAAGTCAATATAATAACTAACTTCAAGCTATATCGATGCCAGGAGAGATCCTGCTCTAAAGTCAAAGCTATAATCCAGATTTTAAGTTAACATCTCTCAGGGAGGAAATCTTCCATGGAAAAATACCATGGAAAAATCCGTGACTTTGACCACACAGATACATTCATTATGGCAAGACTATAATCACAACATTGCCCGTCAGGGTTTCCATTATAAACGGGGTCTGAATCTTGGTGGAGCACAATTCTTTCCAGCTGGAGTAAACTATGGACAGGTTTTCAGCCCATTGGGGATTTTCTGATTTGTTTACAAATTGGCAAGGCTGGGGGTGGGGGAGGAAGAAAAGAGGAGAAGCTGAGGCTGGGAACGGAATAAACAATATGGACTTTTGTTCTTAGTTCTTTAAACTGAAACTAAGAAAACACAAACAGCAACCAACCAAGGTCAATTAAGGATGTCATTTGGACCCGATAATTCTGCATTTAAAGGCAACACTTTGTCTTTACCTTACTTTAAAAGATGGAATGTTTGATAAGAGAACAGAGATTTTCTTCTTCCTCTCCTTCTCCTTCTCCTTCTCCTTCTCCTTCTTTCTTCTTCTTCTTTTCTTCTTCTTCTTCTTTCTTTTTTCTTATACCTGAAGTTTAGTCAACCACAGATGTGAGCTTTGGGCTTTCTGTGCCTTGAGGGAAGCAGCGTGAGGGGGAGACCGTGTGGGAGATTCAACCTGGGCTCTCTCTGGACTCTTTCTCTAGCTGATTCCCTGACTGTCCATAAACCAGTCCACCTTCCTGAGCCTCAGTTTCCTCTCCTGTAAGGAAGGAGTACTATACATCGGTGTGGCTAGGTTATAGGATTTTTACTCATGCCCACCAAGGCACTTGGTGAACTGCCTTGCCCAAGTGACAGGAGCCTTCTCTTCCTTTCCATCCCTCATGCTGATGACCTCTAGAGAGTCGCCATCTCACAGACATCCTGTGCGTCTAGGGGTCCACTGTTTCCTGAGGCCACAGAAACTGGGAGGCCTCCACCCCCTGTCCTGGAGATTGACTTGTCCCAAAGCAAATGCATACTGGATCCTGATGAAGAGTTAAGCTTGTTTGCACTAAAAAGTTTCACAGTAATTGCTCCAAAGCCATAGAAATGTTTGGGGGCATCTTGCTTTGGCCTTGTGACCTTGTTTGGCATAAGAGCCAAAAACTCATCCATGGTTAAAGGGTGGGTCAGAGACTTCTCAGGCCTTGTGTGCTCACAGGATGATAAAGTAGCCCTGATGAAAGGACCAGCACACACAGTGGGAATCCCCAAAGTGTCAGATCCGTGTGTTCCCTCTTATCTCCAGAAGATCTGGGAATCAGGAAGGGAATCGAGTCTAGCTGTTTGCTTTAAATGGCAACCACTATAAAGTGAACGATAAAGCTTTACTTACATACTCGGACCCCACTTCCCATGCTCAAATGTCTCAAGAATTTGGAGGTCAATACATAGTTCTCCCCAGAGGTCAGGAAGTAACGTGATTAATCTGAGTAAGGGAGTCAGGTGGACAAGGGTCCAAGTTGAATTTTGTAAAGTTATAAAAACTTGCAGGACTTTGAGTCCTTTGTTTTAAATACTTGTCAGCTAAAAGCTCAGTCTGGCTTAGTTTCGACTTGGGTTTGAAATAAACGGCCAAATGCCTTCTTCTCTCACTTAATTCATGATCATATTTCGCCGGAACGACAAGTTCTGTGCAGGAACCACCAGCGCGGAGCGGTTAATGTACTGTGTGGTGACGGGCCTGGCTGGCATTGCTGATGGAGACATTCCACGGGGGCTATTTGAGCGGGCGGATATTATGAGTGAAGCACACTTCACACTCACGTTTTACTCTAAGGCCTAATGCCGTTGTAATCTGGCCTAACTCCCAGCCCCGGGCAGAGCGGAGCATCCCTCCCCGTGCCCGAAGTCGGCCTCTGGGCCCCCTGCGCAGGCGCGCTCGCCCTCCCGCGCTGCAGGGCCGCGCGGGCCCAGCAGGTGGCGCTGTTGCCCCTCAGCGGCGCCCGGAGCCCCCGGTCTCCTGCCTAGTTCTCCATCCAGCATCCTCCTAAGGGTAAGCTTGTGTGACCCTCAGTCACACACGCAAACACCCCGCGGGGCCTGCACCGCGGGCATGTGAGGGCTCGGCACACGCAGTGCCTGCTGTCTTTTCTCAGCAAGCTGATGCCCTATCCTGGCTGAAATCGTGTGCTTAAGGTTTATTGAGATCGTTAGGTGTTCAAATGCGGTTATCCATTTCCCATTAAAGGAATATGACGAATTTCCAATTTCAGTAGCCAGTGCCCTTAAATCTGAAGTCGGCATTTGTGAAATATCCAGCGTCTTATCCGTGGAGCTCATTCTTGAGACCCGGCATGCATAATACCTAGTCTGCATTTCGGATGACAGGGCCCATCGGGCTGATTTTTATTACGGGGATCATTACTGTTGCCATTAAGGAAGAAAAAGTCCATTTCTGTGTCTCTTCAGGGACATCGAATTCTAGAATGTGCCAGCAATGCAATGGTGTTTGTGGATCCCCCGTTCAGTCCGAATTCCATGGATCTAGAGAGTGCTTTTCATTTCTATAAGATGAGAATTATGCCCTTCTTAGATGATGGAATATTAGTTAGTATTAAAGAGAAATGACCTAGGAAGCCATGAGAAGTCACGGAGGAACCTTAAGAGCATATCACTAAGTGAAAGAAGACAATCTTAAAAGCCTACACACTGTATGATTCCAAGTACATGACATTCTAGAAAAGGCAAAAGTATGGAGACAGATCAGTGCTTGCCAGGGGTTGGGTGGGGAGGGAGTAATGGGCAGAGCAGAGAGGAATTTTTAGGGCGGTGAAACTATTCCACTGTAGGGTGGATACATGTCATTATACATTTGTCTAAACCCATAGAATGCACACCACCAAGAGTGACCCTAATGTCGACTATGGGCTCTGGCTGATAATGATGGGTGGGTGTAGGTTCATCATTTGTAACGCTGCACCATCTGGGGGGATGTGGATAGTGAGAGAAGCAGTGCGTGTGTCAGGGTGGGGGGACGTGGGAAATCTCTGTACTGTCCCCTCAATTTTGCTGTGAATCTAAACTGCTCTAAAAAATAGTCTATTTAAAAACAAAAAAACAAAAAAAAAAAACTTCTTAATTATGCTCTCTTCTCAACAATGGACCAAAACTAAATTCTTATCAAAACATTTACTCAAGCACCTGTAAGTGCCTGGTGCTGGAAACAGCGGTCCAGCTCTTGGGTACTGGAGCCCAGCAGAAGACAAGCACAGGGGAGCCAGAGGGTCCGTCTCCCGTGTAGGCTTGCGCAGATCAGATGCTGCACATCATGAATAGGTTCCGTTCACTCATTACAGGTGCTTTGCCAGTGTGAGGTTGGAACCTGTGGATTGTTTGAAGAGAATCCCAGGTGAGTAGAATACAATCTTGAAAGGCCCTCAGGAGTCACACCACCCTCCTTGGGGGCCAGGGGACCTCTCCATGGAAGGCTAGTCTGGTGGTTAGTGCATCCACATTCAGTCAGCCTCCCTGGGTTTGAATCCCTGCTCCCTTCCTTGTGAGGTCAGTGACTCCACCTTTCTGCCTAAAGTGTCCCTCTCTCTAAAGCAAGGGTGACAGTAACAGCCTGCATATTAGGATTGTGTGTCGAACCAAGTAGGGTAAGACCCAAAATGCTTTTAGTCAAGTGTTCGGCACAGATGAAAAACATAACGTTTAGTGAAGATTATTTTCCCAGGTGGCAGGCCTGTGAAGAGAGGTAAGTAAGCCACGAACTCACTATCTTTGTGACTACATGTAATTATACAGCTTTCCTCTGAGATGTTTGAAGTCCCTCAAAACTTGCAATACCCACGTGGCAGCTTTTGTCTGCCCTGTCCTCCCCGGGAGGTCATGTCCCACGCTAGGGACAGAGATGACACCAAGCCTTCACTCTGTCTTGCGGGACTCAGTGTCAACCATCTGGCAGCCATGTTCAGACTTTCCTAAGACCAATGTGAAAATCCTATGGCGTCTTTTTGGTCCCAAGGTAAAGTCAAGGATCAGCTCTCATAGAACTTTCTCCTGGAAAGAAAAAAAGGTTACAGGTTTGTTTGTTTGTTTTTTCTGGTTTAGAGAGTTCCTGACGTACTTCTTCTTTTCTTCATACTTAGGGACAGCAGGAATGATACACAGCCTCCCCATAATCGTAGGGTGCTATGCGCTGGACCATGATATATTTACTGAGAAATTTTTAATAAATAAACCACAGCCATGAACCCATGTGCCCTTATAAACTAGCCATTTCTCATGGGGAGAGTTCAGGAGTTTTTATGGAGCAATACTATGTTCTCATGAGAATTTTATTAGGAATCAGAGACTTGAAATCCATCAAGCAGGAAATTTATGAGGTTACATGGGAACTTTCCTTTCAATTTGTCATTCCAGGTTAATTTACTTCTTCATATTATGTTGATTTACTTTGTAAATTTCAGCCATGAACGTTGTTCTGAATTTCTCAGCAGATTCAAGCAAGCTAGTTGATTTCTTGAACTTTTCACTTTCCATTTTTATCCTTAAAAGAAGATAGATAATTATTGATGGTCTGTATAAGAAAGCCCCTACATCTGTGGGAAATGCATATTGCTGGTCAGAAACGTGTCCAAGCAGGTCTTTTCAAAGGCCAAGGAATAAACAGAGCTTAGTGGAAAACATTTTTATAACCACTTGCAATTCTTTACGTCTCTAACTTTTCCGCTCAATGGTTTCCTCAAATAACTTTTTAATTGTGTTTTGTGAAGTACCCAGTTAAAATTTCACTAACCAAAAAACAAAACAAAAAACCCACAAAACAAAACAAAACAAAACAAAAAAAACACAACTTGTTTATCATCATGTAACCCAACTTGGAAAATAGCCCAAACCCAGAATAGATGTTTGTGCTGGTGAAGTGGAGAGGAAGTGTTTCATCTGGGTCTGTTCCAGTACTGCATTAATTGTCGTGTTAATGGTGTGAGGAAGGAGGCCAGGCTGGGACTGGCCTTGAGCAGAGTCGAGAAAGTGAGTGAGTGACACGGGAGCCAGGCTTCCATTAACCAGCTGACCCCTTTGCCGACATTTGAGCTTGACTCCTGGGGTGAAGTCCCAAAATTGGCTAATTTCTCTGAATCTCTAAACTTAATTCTTTTTTTCAAAGATTTTATTTACTTATTTTTCAGAGAAAGAGAGAGAGCACGAGCAGGGGGAGGGGCAGGCAGAGGGAGAAGCAGGCTCCCTGCTGAGCAGGGAGCCTGATGCGGGGCTCGATCCCAGGACCCTGGGATCATGACCTAAGCCGAAGGCAGACGCTTAACTGACTCAGCCACCCAGGTGTCCCTCTAAATTTAATTCTTAGGGCTGCCACTGTGGCATGGTTACTTTGTTTTAACCTTTTCTACCCACCCATGACCCCAAAGCTCCTAATTTTAGAAAAAAAATATTTGTAAGAAAACAATGCAAGAAATCACCCTGCTTGCTGGCCTTACATTTCTTGGTATCACAGAATTATATCAGCTGCCCTGTCCCGGCTCAGCTCTTCTTTGAACCAATGGAATTCAGTTGTTCTTCCAAAAAGCAAATTATCATTGTTGCCATTAGCTCATCTTTTCTGAGTGTTGCCCTGAGCCAGGCTCGGAGCTACATTGTATCAATTAGCACATTTGCCACTGGAAGCTCTCTAAAGGAGGTCCTATTATTCTCCCATTTCCCACATGAAGAGCTGGAGGCTCAGGTTGGTGAAGCAGTCTCTCTGTGATCAGAGAGAGACGTGGCTTTTATCCTGCGGGGCTCAGAATATTCGGGTGCAAGCAGCTACCTAGGCGTTGGGGGGAGCAGACCGGAGATACAGTCTCTGCCTTCAGGAAGCTCTCGTTCTAATTTCAGGACCAGAGAACTTGAGAACATAGCCAATACTCTGATCCCGGCGATGGCCCAGGATGACTCTGTCATTGTGTCTGTCTGTATATGGGGGAGAAGATATGCGGATGGCAAATAAGCATATGAAAAGATGCTCCACATCATATGTCGTCGGGGAAATGCAGAGTGAAACAATGAGATACCACGGCATACCTAGGAGAATGGCCCAAATCTGGAAGCACTGACGCCGCCAAATCCTGGAGAGGCTGTGGAGTAACAGGAACTCTCACCCATTGCTGGAGGAATGCAAAATGTGCAGCCACTTTGGAGACAGTTTGGCAATTTCTTACAAATTAAACATCATCTTACCATACGATCCAGCAATTGCACTCCTTGGAGTTTACCCAAAGGAGTTGAAAAGTTATGTCCACCCAGAAATCTGCACGTGGATATTTATAGGAGCTTTATTCCTAATTGCCCAAACTTGGATGCAACCATGATGTCCTTCAGGAGGTGATGGATGCATAAATAGTGTTCCATCCAGTGGAAGAGTATTACTGCTGAAAAGAGATGAGCTATTGGGCCACGAGAAGACAGGGAGAAACCTTAAATGCATGTCACTAAGTGAAAGAAGCCAGTCTGAAAAGGCTCCATGCTGTGTGATTCCAACTCCATGACATTCCGGAAAAGGCAAAACTATGGAGACAGTAAAGAGATCAGAGGTGGCCCGGGGTTGGGGAAAGGGAGGAATGCATAGAGCACAGAGGGGTTTTAGGGCAGTGAAAATGCTCTGTTATGATATCATCAGGGTGGATACGTGTCATTATACATTTGTGCAAACCCATAGAACCTGCAACACTGTGAGTGACCTCTAATGTAAACCATGGACTCTGGGTGATGATGAGGGGTCCACGGAGGTTCATCAATTTTAACAAATGTACCATGTGGTTCTGGATGCAGGTAGTGGGGGAGGCTATGAAAGGGGGCGAGGATCTGTGGGAAATTTCTGCATCTTCCATTCAGTTTTGCTGTGAACCCCTAATTGTTCTAAAAAATCAACTCTCTTAAAAAAACAAAACAAGGAAATAAGAATGTCCTTGACTTTAGGAAACGTTCACTCCAGTGGCTCGGGAGCAGGGCACTTTGAAACAGGATTGTACCATATCAAGAAACATAAAAACAAATCAAAATGACAAATCGGGCTCATTGATATGGAGGACATATCAATGAGTGCTGGTAATAAGTCCTGAGAACATCAAGAAGACTGCCTGATGGAGGAGAAGGGCCAGAGGGTGTGTTTGACTCATGGCCACACAAGGAGGCAAAGGTAGGGCCTGGACCAGAGCCTCTCACTTGGCCTGTGGTCTTTTCCTCGGGATTTTGCCTCCAGATTCTTACCTCTCCCCTCCTCTGGCCTCTAGTTAGGAGATTTGGTAACCAGTTGGTTTGCTCTAACTCCAGGCAAGCTGTGTTGGTGATGGACCAAGGAAAATCGCCACGGAATACAAACCAGTCTCCCAGAACATGCCCAGGAAAGTGCTGCAGGCAACGATCTGTCTTGAGCAAGCAGCCACAGAATCAGGTCTCCCGGTCCTTGCGCAGAGGTCTGAGGGCCCTGAGTGACAGACATTGACAGACCACACAGTCCATGGGTGCGGCCTCTGCAGGGCTGTCAGGAAGGACGGCCGGGTGTAGGCAGGGCCTCCTTCCCCCTCCGTTGGGACACGGGGCATTTCCAGTGTCACATATTGAGGGAAGTCCTGCAGCCCTAGGAGAAACTCCGGCCCCCGGGAAGAGCTCCAGAGTGCACCCCCTCCAGATCAGAGGCCGTCCAGGGACAGGGCGCTGCTTCGGGG
Organism: Halichoerus grypus; assembly: GCF_964656455.1. Taxonomy (NCBI): domain Eukaryota; kingdom Metazoa; phylum Chordata; class Mammalia; order Carnivora; family Phocidae; genus Halichoerus; species Halichoerus grypus. The sequence continues at coordinate 201,667,428 of NC_135714.1, forward strand.
TCAGAGGACAACATGGTCAGTCAGAGGACAACGTGGCTCTGACCGCCGCCCCAGCCTCCTCTGCATCCCCCCGCCCGGCCCGGGGGGGAGCAAAGGACACACGCATCACATCTGAGATCCGAACAGGCTCCCCATGGGGACCCTCACTGCAGACGATCCCCCAAGCCCCTGTCGCACCCTGGGCCAGGAAGGTGACCCACTTTCTACTGTCTCCTGCTTTCAACCCAGTGTCCCATTGATGGCAAGGGCTGCAGGTGCATTCTTTCTGCCTCGAGAGAGTTCTGGAACATTTGAAAAGGCTCTGACTCAGCAAGAGGCCAAAGGATATGGGGGTTGAGCAGTGGTCTAGCAGTGTCTTCTAGAAAAGGTGCTGACTCACCCTCGGATGGCCGGTTTTTCCCAAACAGCAACGACCCCACCCATCTCTGCCCTTTTCATCCAGAAAATTGAGCTGAAAGCAGGACAGGGGTCAGAGCCTTGCACCGCACCGATTCCCATCAAACAGAAAGCAGCTTCCTCACCGAGTTGGAACAGAAACACTGGCCAGAGCCCAGCTGGGGATGAAGTGCTGCCATTGAAAATTAAGCTAACTCCTTCAATATGTTCCTGCCCCACAAGGAACCAGTGCTCCAGCGCTTAGAGCATCAGGTTTAAGAAACGTCCACAACGGTTCTGCTTTCCATGAGCTGTTTTCCTCCACAGATGACCATCATGGGATGCCCTCTCCCCAGAAGCTTCTGGCAGCCAGGGACCTCATTGGCCCTGCTCCCCTGCATCCCCAGGGCTTACAACCATGCCTGGAATACCCTGGGTACTCGATACAAGTTTACTGAATAAGTGATTTTTTAAATGCCTTTGATTCTGCAATGAAGTCCTAAAGAGACCTAAGCTATTTCTCTCTTTGATTATGAGCCCGAAGTGGGGAAGGCCTGCAGGGCCCAAGGAGAAAGGCCTGCCCCTGAAGGGCCCCATGTGCTGGCGGCCCAGCCCCAGGGCTCAAGGCTTGGGGGTGCATCAGGTGCTGCCCTGGGCCCCCCTCTCCCCCCGCCTCATCCAGGCCACTGAGGGCCAGACTGAGTCACACACACAGGACATGTGATGGCAACATGAGCCGTATACTTGCACCACAGTAACCACTCTCTGGGCTCCTGGAGAAAACCACCACAGCGGGAAATTCACTATAAGTTCACTATAAATTCACCCTCTTGATTCCAAGTGAGGATCTTCATGCTTCTTCGAAAATGCTTGATTCATCTCCCCTCAGCCCCTAAGACATTGCCCACGACATTTACTCCAACACTGTCCTCTGCTGGGAAGATGGAACGCAGCTCTGTGGAACCCACTTAATTTCCCATGTCTTCCTACTATAAAGGGTTTGAATTTCCACTCATCCTCTCCTCTCTCTCCTGTCCCTCCTCCTTACAAAAACCCATCTCCCAGCCTGGCACTTCACCCCTTCCTGCTTCCTCCTTCCCTCCCTCCACGAGTGACCCCGCTTCTCTCTCTCTGGATGCTTCCGCTAAGATCCCGAGCATATCTGAGCATCCACTAAGAAATCTTGCCTGACACATTTCCCTCGGCCCCCTGCTCCCCTTTCCTGCGCCTCACCACCCCCAGCTCAGCCCCTGCCTCAGGCTCCATCCCCAGCACTCTCCCAAACAGGGGCGGCCTCCAGCTGACACCAAGAATATATTAGATCTAGAAGATACCATGGAGGCCACCCAACCCAACACTCTCCTTTCTAGGCTGAAAGATGAATGGAGGTGACACTCCTACCCAAAGTCACAGAAGTTAAGGTGAGCTCGGGATCAGAGCCCTGACCTCCTTTCCCATTCAGAGCTCCCCACTCCCACACGGCTTCCCCCCACATCCCAGGACCCCCAAAGGCAAGATGCTCACTCCCTTGCCCACAATTCAGCTGGTCCTCTTCCTGCAGCTCCCACTGCTTCTACTTGGGCTGAGTTTGCCCACTGGCCCGAGACACTGCCCTCTGCACACAGACAATCCTTCACTCCCCAAAAGCTGCCCTTGGTCAGTGCTTCTGGCCCCAATGCTTTGTCCACGGTACGTGATGCCATTACGCCTTCTCTCTCACAATGCGATGCATGGCACGGGCTTTCTGCTCTCACTTCTATAGACTTTGCCCTTGAAATGGGGAGTCCTTCCCGTCTTGTTCCACTTCTGTAGGAATTATGAAAGTGGTATAAACAGATGGCCCCGGAGTTACTCGAACAGTGGGGAAAAGGATTGAGGCAAAATATATTTTAAAATAATTTAGTATCCAATTATGGGTTTGTTGCACATGAATATTTTCATAATTTCCTTTAAACAGCATATGGTTCTCCTTTGGGAGAGCAGATTCAGTAATCCTCATCAAATTCTTTTAGCATCCCTCTAGTCTTGAGTTAAGGGAGCCCTCTAGGTTTGTCCCGTGGAAGAGATAACAGATGCAATAGCGTCTAATTGACAATTAGGGTCAAGATTTTTACAGAAGCAGTTACTCTGGTCAGCTGCACCTTTTTAGTCATTCATTTTTCACTGATTTGTTTAGCAAATTCTCTTTCAGGGAGGCTGATTTCTGTCCGGATGGAGCAGACACCTGCTCCGTACCTTGGAGCATGTACCTGCTGCTTCCACCTTGGAAAGCCTCTGTCTGGACCGCTGGTCAGAGAAATCCTTCTTCCTTTCCTTTCCCTCCTATTCCCAAGCCAGTCCTCATGCAGAAAAAGAAAAAAAAAAAAAAAAAAAAAAAAATTCTAGGACATGTTTACTGCATCCTAATCACAGAAACCATAAGCCTTTGTGCAATAATGTGTAATGATGCCCTTCGACCTACCATCTTCTAACACCTCAAAATTTTCAAGATACTTTCTTCTACTTTTGCCATCTCACAGAAAGATACTATTTTTATTTGAAAATTTACATAATATTTATAAATGCAGGGCAGAAAATAAAGTACATCAATGAGGGGCGCCTGGGTGGCTCAGTCAGTTAGGCGTCTGCCTTCAGCTCAGGTCATGATCTCAGGGTCCTGGGATCGAGCCCCACATCAGGCTCCCTGCTCAGCAAGGAGACTGTTTCTCCCTCTGTCTTGCACTCCCCTTGCTTGTGCTCTCTCTCTTTCTCTCTGACAAATAAATAAATAAAATCTTTAAAAAAAAAAGTACATCAATGAGCAGCAGAGACCTCCACGGAGGGTGGTGGGGGTGGCAGCGGAAAGCAGACAAATGCAAAGGAAAGTTCTCAGCTCTGGAGTCACGCAGGCTTACTGATGGCCGTGGCCAGGCACCTACCTCGGACCTCAGTCTCCTCACCCACAAAGTGGGGCTCCTCTACCACCTGCCCTGCATCGAGGTTGTTAGCAATTTTGAGATCACATCAGTAAAGCGCCTACCATGGTGTTTAGCATATTAGATTCATAATAAATACTCATGGCCGAAAAAAACCGAAAAACTAAAGAAAAAAATTTGATGGAAATACTCTAGTGATAAACCTCGTGCTGGAATTTAGTTTCTTCCCTTTTGTGGATTATCAGTGCTTTACTCATCGGCACGGCCCCTCCGGTTCCAGCCACCACCAGCTCTCATGCCCACCCCCCCATACAGGTCAAGAGAACACTGCCCCATCTGGGTTGGGTTCAGCTCCCCCGTCCCCTCAGCAAGACTTCCTGCTGCAAAATGCCAGTCCCAGGGCTGTGCCCAGTGGCCCACTTTGTCACAAACAAGAAGATTTGCATACATGCTTCTTCCATCCCCTCGATGGATTTGTATATTCAGTTCTCTAATCAGTTGGTCTCACTCTGTGCACGTAGGGTTTCATTTTCCACCAGGCCCCCAATTTCAAAGCCTCCATGGGTCCTGGGCCCTTTGCCAGATATCCACACAAACGGAGCTTAGAATTCTTCTCACAAAACCTAACCAGAACTTCCTCCTGGCAGAGGTCCGGGTGTCGGCTGGAACACAGGCGCTGGGACGAGGGCCGATCTTAGGAAGAACATCAGCTGGGGGACCTGGACGAGGGGCTGTCACGGTGCCTGCCCAAAACAGTTGGCAGGAGCAGCCAGGAAACACTTCCTCTGAACCTTGTGAACACAGGAGGCGTCTGGAGCAGGTGTTAGTGGGAGTGCAGACTTTCCCAGCCCTTCTCAGCCCCATCACTGGCGTCCGGTCCTCTGTCCACCAAAGCTCTTAGGTGTAGCGCTGTGCAGCTGCTCTTTCTGCTAAGTGTCTTGGGAGTTCTGGCCAATCATCCTGGCCTGGGAAATGGATCACTGGAGTAGTGAAACCCCACCATGTGGCCCCTGTTCGTGCGTGGGGCTGGTGTGCAAGGAAAAACCTCACATGGTCAAGATGGGGGTGGCTCTTGGCTTGAATTCACAGGGAGCGTCCATGAAGCTCCCTGGGGGAGGAGAAGAGGAGACTGGAAAATCAAAACTTCTCTCAGTGATGGGGGGTTTTTTGGTGACAGCAGTGGGGGCCGGGGGGGCTGTGTTAACGTACACAGGTGACTATAACCACCTAGAATCAGGTCATGACTGTCTATCACATTCGTAATCGTGGCTATAGTTTAGTGACCCAGGCACTGTGCTCAGGACACACATGCATCATCCCAATTTAATCCTCAAATTGGTCATTCTATCCTCATTTTGTAGATAATGAAACTGTTGTTTAAGGAAACCAAGGGATTCATCCAATGTCCCAAGCCGGCAGTTGGCAGAATCAGAAACAGAACCTAGCTCTGCCTGACCATTTGCCCCTTTCCTCACCAACCCCCAGCGTCTCCTCATGGCCCCCCGACTGTCACCCCATTTTTTTCCAGACACACTCACTGTCCTCCACAACACTGAGGGTGTGCACGTTCACTTCTGCCGGAGGTGACCTGCACCTCCTCTTGGCTTTATTTACCATGCTGTACGGATTCTCAAAAACCCTCTGAGGGATCCTCCCAGCCCGGGTTGAGGCCATGTGGTGGCCACAAATGCACCAGCTCCCCTGCGAGCCGTGGCCGCCACCATGGCTCTGCCCCGCCCGGAAAGAGTGTCCATAGACCCAGCATGTGACGAGGCGACGTTTCAAACAAAGGCTGTATTAGGTGTTGAAATAGTTGGAAAATTGGAGATTTGAGATTTTACACAAAGATTTGATTATCTGCATCCGGATAAAAGGTCTATATGCAAAGTGGCTTTAATGGAATCCATCCTCATTGTGATAGTCATTAGGGCTTTGTACAAATGTTCTGATTCTCCTCTCCTTCCGGTCACGTGGAATTACGCCCCTTCTGAGGTAAGGCATGGCCGTGTGCTTGCTTTGGCCAGTGAAACGTGAAAGCAGAGGATGTGTGTCACTTCTGGGTGGGAGTTTTAGGTAGCCTGAGCAAGGAAAACACTCTTTGTCATAAGTCCTGAGAGTTTTCGTGTTTTGTTGTCGTCCATTACCCTAACGTAACCTAGCGGACCTGCCTAGTACTATCATATCAACACTTGACTATAAATAAGTAAATAAGCCCGGAGGTGAGATGCCAGGGAGGACAAGGAAGAAGGGGTGACAGGAGATGGAGAGGTTCACCTTGAGAGGGAGGAGGTTGCTCCTGACATCATGTGGCACATTCTCTATTGTAAATGATTCAGTTAACATGACAGCTACTTGAGGTATTAAAATAAAGGATCCATGCCCATTTAGTCCTTCATGACATCTCAATGCAACACCAGCCGGCAAGGCTTTCCAGAGGCTATTTCTTGATCAAAGTTATGTCAATTGAGAAATATAAGCTGTACAGAAATTCAGTTTAGGATGATGAAAAGCTTCTGGAGAGGGCTGTCAAGGTATCCTAAATGCACATCACCAGGTGAAAGAAGCCGGTCTGAAAGGCTACATGCTGAATGACTCCAACTGTTCAACTTTCTGGAAAAAGCAAAACTTTGGAGATAGTAGAAAGATCAGAAGTTGCCAGGGGTAGGAGGAGGGATGAACTGGTAGAGCACAGGGGAGTTTTAGACCAGGGAAAACACTCTGTACGATATTGTAATGAAGGATCCATGTCATTATACACTTGTTCAAACCCATGAAGTGTGCAATAGCAAGAGGGAACCCTAATGTAACCTGTGGACTCTGGGTGATGATGATGTGTCACTGTAGGTTCTCAGTCATAACAAATGTCCCACTCTGCTGGGGGGTTGCTGATAACGAGGGAGACTGTGTGTGTGGGAGGAGGGCAAGGGTTACATGGGACTCTTACTACCCTCTGCTCAATTTTGCTGGGAACCTAAAACTGCTCTAAAAGGGGAAAAAGTTCTGGAAATGGATAGTGATTTTGATGCAGAACAATGTGAAGGTACTTAATGCCACTGAACTACACTTAAACATGGTTAAAAGGGAGCTCCTACAACTCAACAGCAAAGAAAAAATCTGATTTAAAAATGGGCAGAAAGGGCGCCTGAGTGGCTCAGTTCGTTAAGCGACTGCCTTCAGCTCAGGTCATGATCCTGGAGTCCCAGGATCGAGTCCCGCATCGGGCTCCCTGCTCGGCAGGGAGTCTGCTTCTCCCTCTGACCCTCCTCCCTCTTATGCTCTCTGTCTCTCAATAAATAAAATCTTAAAAAAAAAAATGGGCAGAAGATCTGAATAGACATTTTTCCAAAGAAGACATATAGCTGGCCAAGAGGTACATGAAAAGATGCTCAATGTCACTCATCACCAGGGAAATACACATCAAAACCACACGAGCTATCACCTCACACCTGTCAGAATGGCTCATATCAAAAACACAAGAAATAACAAGTGTTGGTGAGCATGTGCAGGAAAAGGAACCCTGGTGTCCCATTGGTGGGAATGCAAATTGGTGCAACCACTCTGGAAAACAGTGTGGAGGTTTCTCAAAAAATTATAAATAGAACTACTATATATTCCAGCAATCGTACCTCTGGGTATTTGTCCAAATATTAGTCAGTCATTAAAAAAAAGAAGAAAGTCTGCCATTTGCAACAACAAGGAAAGGATGTTACATAAATAAATAGATAAATAAAAATAAAGAATTGATCAAGGTAACTGTGGTGCTTTCACACTAGTTCACATAAATCAGATAGGAACAACACATGATTAAAATTTAAAGAAAGGCGAACACCTACATATTCATTGATGTCACCTGTCTCTGCATCAGATCTCTATTTGGTCTCATGGTCACGCGTTTGGTACACATCTGAGTGGGGATGGAGGGCAGCCATTGGAATGTACTGACAGCCCCTTCAGAGGACACCAGAAGAAAACGGTGCTGGGCAGCCTTTGCGGCGCCCTGAGGAGCATGACCGAGACCCTGAGGAGGACGGTCATCATGCAATGAGGTGTCCTGGAGGCATCTACACTGGGTGGCAGGGAGGAAGTCAAGGGGCTGAGGGTCAGCGGGAAGGCCCTGCAGTAAAGGATCAGAGGACGAGCATGGCTGGAGTGGGGGCACTGGAGGGAGCAAGCCAGAGGGAAATGTGCAGTATTGGACCCTGGGATTCTGCAGGTGGGCACCAGTTACAGTAATAAGGCCAAGGTTGTGACCAGCAGGAATGTCTGAGTAGGAAGGCGGACACCATTGAGAAGAAGTGAGGGGCCGGCCCGGAGCCGCTCTCCCCGAGGAGCACTCATTACAGTGGCTAACGATGTAGGCATTCATGCACGCACGGCTCTACTTGGTTTTAAGGAGAGTGTTAGCTGCCCGAGGGCAGGGACCTGGCTGTCTGATGTGCAGTAAACTAGCATGGCTTCCGAGACACAAGAGGAGTCGACTAAGTGGTTGTTGACTGAATGAATGAAGTTCAGTTAAAAGCCAGATGGGGCGGAGGCCTTGGCTTCCCCTGGTGATCCTGTCCCCATGGCTAGCACTCGTCCCAATTACCAGTGGTGAGAACGGTTATTTGATCCTGGTGACAACAGCCTCTATTCGCCTCTAGGAGTGAAGCCATCTGGATGAAGCTGGTTTTAACAATCTGTTTAACTGACTGGATGAGCGCTAGCTGGGTGGACCGCCCCACAGTCTCCCTGGCCTTCCGGGCCTGCACTGAAGTCCGGGACAGGCGAACAGACAGAAACACAGAGGGAAGTGTGTGTGATCGACGGAGAGAGAAGGGATGGGCAGGCCCCTGTGGAGTGTGAGTGTGAGATGGAGCTCGTGTGTGTGTGTGTTGCGTGTGTCTGAGTGTGTGTTCTCTGTGCACGTGTGAGTGTGCAGCATGGGGACAGGTCAAAGGACTGTCGGTGGTGAGGGAGTGGGAAGGACTGATTGAGGAGGAAAGACAGGGCCAGCGAAATGAGCAGAATTTCACTAAATCGGGACCAAGAGGGAAGGGAATGTGATCACAGCCCACAAACATCCGAGAGGTCTAAACAGCAGGAAAGGGAGTTATTTCGCCTGGCACGCGGAGATGCAAGTGGGAGTAAGGGATGTAATTAAGGAAGGGGAAATGCGGCCTCGCTGTCCGGAAGACTTCCCCGTCGCACCCCACCACGGACTTGGGTGCTGTCTCTGGCCGCCAGAGCTGCCCACCTAGGTCAGCACCAGGAGGGAAGGGCTGGAGCCCCTCGGGCCGGCCAGCGTGGCCCAGGAGCCAGGAGGTGGCACTTCTCCCAGGGAGACCAAGACCACCCAAGGGAGAGCCGGGACCGAGGGCTGCCATGGCCCGGCAGGTGCTCGGGGCAGTGGTCACTCAAGAGCCCCGGGGCCACCTCGCCAGCGCTGGGGGACCGGACAATGACCCTGGGGTCCCCACCTGTGGGCCGCACCCTGAGCCTGGATCACAGCGGCCTGCAAGGGGAGTCCCCATGGCCCGCCCGGCTCATCTCCCGCCTGCCAGCAAGCCTGGGATGGGTGGCTCTTTGCCTCTTGAAAAAAAAACCAGGGTCATTTCCTGAAACAAAATGAGGCGAACCTCAGCCAAGTCCGTCAGTAATTCCTACCACTTGCAGTTTGCCTCAATGCCAACATGGAAAACTACTAGGCTGGAGGAAACTTTCCTCTATCGTGGCTTTCGTATTTGATATATAAAAAAAGATCACAGGAATCCCAGGGAGGCGCTGCTCCCCCGAAAGCTGGTCCCCACCTCCCACCTGCACCCATCCTGCCGCCCCCCACCAGATACCTCCGCTTCCGAACAGCATGCTTCTCCTCCCTTTGTTTTTTGTCTTTTTCCAGTCCCATGAGCTGAAGCAATTTTTAGGGAAGAGACATTGATTACAAAGGACAACTCTAGTGACCAGACATGAAGATTAATGAGGAGGAAATGCCCAACGGCACGCGGGCCTGGGGGTGAGTGAGGTCTTAAAAAGGTAACAACAGCCAAGAGGTAGAAACAAGAAACCCAAGTGTGCGTCCAGGATGGAAGGATAAACAGGATGCGGGGTCGCCATACAACGGAATATGAATGACACTTGGAAAGGAATGGGATGCCGGCCCCTGCCCCAGCGTGGATGGACCCCGAGGATGTGATGCTTGGTGAAAGAAGCCAGTCGGGTCAGGACAAGTGCTGTGTGATTGCACTTACATGAGGTCCCTAGACTAGCCAAATTTTAAGGACAGAAAACAGAGCGGAGCTTTGCAGGGGCTGGCGGACGGGGCGGGGCGGCGTTAGTGGTTAATGGGGACAGAGTTCCAGTTCGGGAAGATGAAAAAGTTCGGGCTGTGGCCTGCGGTGATGGCTGACCAACAATGAGAATGTGCTTAATGCCACCGAACTGTACACTAAAAATAGTGAAAATGGTAAATTTAGGTTATGTATTTTTTTTTTACCATAATTTTAAAAAGTAAATAAGAAAAGAAGGAGCGGTACACTGTTCTCAGTGGTCTTCTGGGGAGGCCAACATTCCCGGCACAGCAGCTTGTACCAGGCCCAACATGGTGCCCACCACTCGGTGCCACACGCACCACTCTCCGGTGGCCCCAGTACCGGCCTCCCCTGGGGAGCGCAGCCCTCCGATCCTCCGCTCCCCCCCAGGTAATGGAGCAAAGACGAGGGCCCCAGAAGTTTTATGGAGAGTATCAGCTAGATGTTGCTCGGCAGTTCCTGTAACAAAAGCCAGGGCCATTGAGGGCCTACTGTGTGTCAGGGGCTCTAGTGCATGTCTCATATTCAAAACAAGCCTGGAGGGAGGTAAGCTTAGCTCCCATGTTACGTTCTAGGAGGAACTGTTTCCCCAAAAATTCATATGTGGAAGTCCCCCGACCTCCAGTCCCTCAGAATGTGACCTGATTTGGAGAAAGAGTCTTTGCAGAGGTGATCAAGTTAAAATGGGGTCATTGGAGTACCCCCGAATCCAATGTGACCTGTTACATTGTTTCCTAGGACGGCTGTAACAAAATACCATGACCGAGGCTGGGGGCTTAAAGAGCAAAAGTGCATTTCTCACAGTTCCGGAAGCTGCAAGCGTAGGACGAAGGTTCTGGCGGGTTTGGTTTCTCATCAGGCTGTCTTCCTGGCTCGCAGAGGCTGCCTCCCTGCTGTGTGCTCACACGGCCTTCCCCCGGGGTGCGTGCGTGCGTGTGGGTGCAGAGAGACACGGAGAGACACAGAGAGACACAGAGAGCAAGTGTGCTCCCTGCGGTCCCTTCTCAGCGGGACCCCAATCCTATCGGGTCAGGGCCCCACACCTCTGCCCCCACTGCACTTTAATTACTTTCTTAGAGGACCCATCTCCACACCCAGTCACACTGGGGGTGACTGCTTTGCCTACAATATGCAGTCCGCTAAAACTTGAATGGAATTAAATTTTCTTTCTTTGTTTTCGTTCATGGAGTTTGCTCTCACATTCCAAAAACCTCATTTTCATTTTGGAATAAGAAAGCTGCGGCATTGCATACACTGTGTAAATACATGAAATCCATATTTTCACAACAGTGTAGACCTGGGCGTGAACTTTGTAGGGCCCCAAACCTTTAGTCTCTAACACTGGTGTCCTGATGAAAAGCAGGAATTGGGGCACAGAGACTGACACAGAGAGGGAAGAGCTACCGAGAGGACATGACCCTCGACAAGCCAGTGACAGAGGCCTGCGACAGGTCCTTCCCCGCGGCCCTCAGGAGGGACCAACCGCACCGACACCTTGCTTTCCCACCTCCAGCCTCCAGAACTGCCGTTTAAACCCCAGTCTGGTACTTTGTTACGACAGCCCCAGCCAACGAATGCAGAAGAGGACGTCAAGGTTGGACACGGTTAAGTGATTGACTAAGGGTCACTGAGCTACCCAGTAGCCGGGCAATGATTCAGGTTTGGTCGCGGGCTGTGCTGCTGGGGGCCCTCAGGCCCGGGTGTGGGGAGCCCTGACTTGTAGCTTCTGCCGTTAGCGTGGTGTTAATACCCCCACCTCGGCCGGCTGCCATCTTCCAACATGGCGTCACCGACCAAGGCGCTGGGAAGAAACGTGCACAGGGAGCTTTCAGCTCTGCACAGCGGATGCCAGCCAGCTCCAGTCCAACCCTGCCTGAGATCTGTGTGGTTTTCCCTAGTCCTTCCTACTACAAATGCTTTTTTTTTTACACACAAATGCTTTTACATGTATGGCTGGATAGGGTGCAAGTTGGGATACAAACTGGGAAATTATTTTCTTATTCCCTCCCCTTACACTGTGTTAAAACAAGAAGGACTTTGGCAGCTCCAAGACTTAGTAACCCTGTGACTGTGCCAGGTCTTGGATATCTTGTAGCTTCTCGGATATCATTTATTTAAAAAAATAGGGTGGGGGGACGGGGAGATGTTGGTCAAAGGGCACAGAGTTTCAGTAATGCAGGAGGAAAAAGTTCTGGAGATTCTACAGCATGCTGGTGATGGTTAGCAATATGGACTGTGTACCTGAAATTCACTAAGGGGATAGATCTTAAATTAAGTGTTCTCAACACACATGCCCCGTGCTAACTGGGCAGAGGTGATGCAGAAGTTACTTAGTTTGACTGTGATGGTCATTTCACGATGCAAAACATCACATGGTACATCTTAATACATACAGTTTTTATATGTCAAAGATATCTCAATAAAGTGGTTAAAATAAAATAATAAAATAAAACAATGGGGAAAGCAGTAACAATTATTAAGATAATTGAACGAGATAAGCTCTGCCCCTTGTTTTGGAAGCACTAAATCAATTAGCCACTTAAGAGTGTCTCTGTTGCATAAGGTCTAGTCTATCCTGTGCACACTGTGTTACACCATCATAAAATACTACCTCCATTGTGTCAAAACAGTGGCATCAACAGGCATGTCAAATGCTCATGGCAGCAGGAGACCCCAGCTTCCAGGAGAGTATTCCCCCCGCCTTGTAAGACTGCAGGAAGCAAGCTCTTAGGAAGATGCCAAGGGTCTGGACTTGTCCATCTTTCTCCTTCCTTTAGCTTCTCTCAGCTTCCATCGGCTTCTGTCTGGGAAGTTCCATGCCCTGGAGCAGCATTCCCATTGCCCACTCAGAATCACGTCTCTGATGCGTGTCTAGACCATCTTTTCTGTAACAGCTATGCCTCCTCCTGAGCTGCTTTATAGCAAAGTCATGGTCTTTGTTGCCCTCACTGGGAAACAAATAGTCTGAAGGCAGCATGATAAGTCCTGTCCAACACTTAGGTTAGAGGACCTTGTCAGGCACCTTTGAGGGACCCAAGAAGGGTCCCATTTCTCTCTGTCCAGGCAGGATTCTTCGAGGTGGCGAGCGGAGAAGTTGAGGGAAAGCCATGCTTGCTGAAGTTGGCTGGCCCAGCCTAGGCCACTGAATGGCCAAAGCACAGCCCACTCTTGCCTGCAGGTGCCCAGCAAGGATGTCCTCAGGCTTGGTGGTATGCTGAGGTAGAGAAAGAAATGATCTGATGGTAACGTGGTATCTGGCACAACAGAGAAGTTGCTTAGGAAATGCCAGTTGAATGAATGAAGAGGTGAGTGGATGAATGGATGAATGTCAGGGGCACAGATCAATAGAGTCATATCCTCATCAACTTCCCAAAGCAGATAGAGTATGTGCGTCCACGTAGTAACCCCTCCAAGTGATTGCTGTTACCAGCACATGACAGGGATAGAAAGAACAGATGACTGGCTTCATAATCTCCTATCTCAACGTTTCCCTCAGTGCAGACACAGGTAGGAAAAGAACACACAAGGTTGAATCTCTTAGTTTGCTTTGGAGGGTAACATAGAAGTTGGCGCAGCTCATCACTTTGGTTTCCAGGTGTGGGGCTACTTCAGAGCCTGTGCAGAGCCTATTTGTGATTCGTGCTGGAGCATCGCTGAGGATTGTCCGGCTGCATGTTGGTAAATTCTGATCTAGGGCAAGGATTTTATTTTCACAGGAAAAGTCATAACTGAGTGATAGAGTGTTCCGTTTTATAGGAAAGGATTCAACATGCAAGCTGGAAGTTTACAGAGTTGTAGGGCCTGTCCTTACGTAATTTCTTCTCGGTCCGTACCGAATGCTCTTAAAAATGAAGTTTTATGATGATTGTTACCATAATAACTGGACCCAGAGCAATTAAATTTTTCCTGAGATTAACACTTAGGGAGATGTTCTTAATGGACACAGGAAAATTTAGAGTGAACGTGTTGAATGAACTGGTTTTTTCCTATGAGGGCAGGCAGAACACTCATCAGATACATTTGACGTCTGTGACAAATCCATGCTAACCAAACTACTGATATTCATGTAATGCATATACTATAGTTCATGTAACTCATACATCTTTATGTAATAGATATGCAACTAGAATATTTATATAAACAAAATACTATTTGTGACAAAGTAATCTTGAATTCTTTAGTGAACTTACTATTTAAAGGCATTCCACACATTTTTAAAGTGAACTGCTGGTATTTTGAAAGGAGTTGATGATTTTCTAATTTATCTGTTTTCGATCATCTAGAAAACGATGTGTGAATCCTGTTCCTATATAGGTTTTGTTCTGCACAGCCAACTTGCTGGTGTTTATCTATTTTTAGAAACTTTGCCTGAAAATGGGATTAACTGCATTTAGCAGTAGGTTTTCCTTTGGTCCAGCAATTTCGCTACCCATAAGAATTATTCATCAGACCTAAGAGAACCTCAACTTCTTCACTTAATTTTATTCTCTAAGGAGTTAGAATCCCTGAATAAATCAGTTAAACCTCCTTACTGAGCCTACATGGGCTTCCTAGGACAGCCATACCAAAGTACCATGGCCTGTGTGGCTGAAACATCATCTCCCAGGTCCGGAGACCGGAAATCCAAGCTCAAGGTGTCAGCAGGTCTGTGCTCCCTGTGAAACCCCCTGGGCAGCCCTTTCTTGCCTCTTCCCAGCTCCTGGTGGTTGGCAGGAGAGGTCTGGCAGTCCTAGATTGTGGATGCGATCTGCAGTCCTCCCCGTTCACGTGCGCCCTCCTCCCTCGCCGCGTGGGTATGAATTCTTCAGTGCAATCAGAAACCCTTCTTAACAATCTCCAGTTACTATCTTCTCTCAACCATTGCTGACTGGCTTCCACCTTCAGCCTCCACCAGAACACAGTTCCAAACTCACTCTCAAACTTGCAAAAGTGAGACTTTTTCTGACTCCTCTATGGGTTTTTCACCAAAAGTCTTTATAAGCAGTTGTCCTATGGCCTTTGATGCTCACAGAGGTCAGACTCCTCAGAATCCCACTCTGCTTTGCGACTTCCCCAGCCACGAGGTAGAACACAAGACAAACGAAAGGGTGGCCCAGGAGTGTCCTGGTGGTTATACCAGCCTCATTCTAACAAGTGAGATGCTGGCTTTCCTGCCATCCGGCTCTCTCATTCCTCAAAACTCCACCTCCTTCCTATGCAATATATTGAATTTCTATTTTTTAATTGGCCTCCCTGATATCTGATTGCTTTAAAATAAGAGCTGTTTGGTATTGTCTGGGACTTAAAGTTGTTAGAACAAGAATATATCGATCTGAGTCTTAAAGGCTGCAAGGAACAGACATGCAGATGTCACCATCCAGAATGGGCCCTTGGAAGGTCAGCTGTGGGACACGCAGGTCTCTTGGTTTCAGATGGCAGGTAGAAGGAATGCAGAGTTCCCCCACAATCCAAAATACAGAATACAGTCTCATTCAAGTGCACCTGCTCCTCAGGCTTCATCCTCACTTTATATGACTCCAGAAAGAGGATGCGATGTGGTTGTTTGCTACCATCCAATATGGTGGACCAGTATCAGATGGAAACTCACACCAAGTCCACTGGAACTCAACTGCCCTTCTTTAGGTCTGTGTGTGTGTGTGGGGGGGGCGTTTTCTACATTCCTCCCCATGCACACAGTACAATCCATAACAGGTTATTGGGGGAAACATGTTGCCATCACAATTCTTAAAAAACAACAGGCATCTAAAGTTTCTGAGACTTTTCCAGAAGTCTTTAGGAAACACAGTAACTCCTCCTGTATCCCACCGATGATGTTGCAGGGTTCTGACCTATCTTATCGGATAAGTGGAATCGTTTGACATATACTCACAAATGTTCTTCAAATTTGTTCTCATGGTTTCCGTAATCCTTTTGCAAATCTGAACCTTACCAACATGCTAGCCCTTCCCCTCCCACATTATATCACAAAACTTCACATTCCTGGGTTTTATTTTTCACCTGCTAACCCTGTTAGTTTCTATTACCTCAACTTGCAGATGAATACACTGACGCTGAAAAGGAAGAATGCATCAAGATCACACAGTTTGGGAATAACCGTTAGGGTAGCATGTTGCCCATGCAAAGGCTAGCTCCTGTTCATCCTCCGAGCAGCGGCCGCGGCACCAAGAGACATCACACTACCATCAGTGTGCTTTCTAACTTGAGTCAAATGGCTGTGGCTGGGGAAAAATTCGAGTTCTAGCAGATGGACTTTCATGTTTCCAACAGGGTCAAGCCTTCTGTGGTCAGACTCCGGGGAAATGAGCTAGGAAATGCTTCCGGCACCATGACGGGCAGAGGACTCCAGGGCTGTGATCTCTCCCAGTAGATGCGTTTTTTCCATGTGGAAAGAAAGCGGTCACCTAGCCACCGGGCTCAGATTGGTCAGCGGCCAGTGGGAACCATCCTCACAGCATGGTAGAAGTCACACGTGGAAAATCGGCCTGCATCATTTTGTCCAGTCCCAGGAAGGGCATTCTTGAATGACTTGGTGGGCTGGAGCGATGGAACAATGGGCTTCCACCCTGTCCCAAGGGAGGCCTTGCGATTTAATGACTACCCACAACTGTAAATTTCCTTTAGTTCATTTGCTAGTTTACGTTTGGGAAGAGAGCTTTTTTTTTTTTTTTTAATGGAAAACCAAGCCAAAAGGAAAATATATATTTTTTTTTTTTAGCCTAAAGATGATAGTTTCCTATTCATAGAAAAACATACTAGCTTAGAATTTGCATTGATTTCCTCGGACTTCTTTCAATGAGTTCTACTGTCTTCAGGTAATAATAGCAAATATTTGCCAAGCACTGTTACGTGTCAGCTGGAATGTAGAGCTTTGCCTGATTCCCCCAATAATCCAATGGGAAGGGAACTGTTACCTTTCCCCATGCTGCAAATGAGGGAACCCAAACTCAGAGAGACTCGTACCCAGAGCCAACCAGTAGTGGCCAGAAGCCCATGTTCATGTGACCACAGGACATGGGAGAGAAGGTCCACCCTTCATAACCTTCCTGTCCATTCCAGCTTCACTTAAGCTGGACACAGCCATGTCTTAATAGGAACCCTAAGAATTATGGATTGTTGCAGGTTATACATGGGCCGCAACCCAGTTTTCGTAACATTCCGTAGCATTTTCCTTCCCATGTGCTTTCGGGGACAGGACTCTCCCCTGCTCTGGGAAAACAAAGGGGTGACTGGACAGACTGAGGCCGAGGCTTCTTTCCTCTGAGTCTCCGGCCTCCGAAATGCCCATCCACCCCAGGACTCCAAGGCCAGGCTCTCTGTGATTCCCCTCTTTGCAGCTCTCGGAAACGGTCCCTTTGCTTTCAATTTCTGACCAGTATCTTTCCCCTGGTGTCCAGAGAGAAAGCAGAACTATCTATTTCTAGGTATTTTGCACAGAACGAAAACCTGCCCATCCCCCACATGTCAGCGGACCCCAACCAGTTGTCCCTGCAACGACCAGGCTCCCGCTGAGAGATCAAAGCCCTGTGCCACCCGAAGGGCAACCCTCCTACCCTCCATGGAAGAGCTGGTGCCAGGTCGCTGGGTGCGAGACAAGGGATGTGGGTGGCTGGGGCAGAAAGTGTGGGGTGGACATACACAAGCCAAACCCTGTTTACCCTGTGGTCTGCCGTTGGGGGCCATTTCCCTCCTCCACAGCACCTGTGTCGGGATCACCTGGCAGGAGTTTCTGGGATCCTCCCAGACCGACCGATGCAGCCTTTGCAGGATGGACCTGGGACATTCAGTGACCAGACGGGGATCAACGCCTACTTTATTACTCACAGCTCAGCTTCGGCCTCAAGCAGCCGAAAGCCCAAAGTGAAAGGGGCGCCTCTCACAGGCCACCGGGTGGGGCCTGTTCCCCGAGGTGCGTGACCCCCATCTGGAGAGGGTTGTGGGTGAGAAACAAGAAGGGACATCACATCTAGAAGCGATTTTCAGCAGGAACAAGGGGAAAAGGGACAAATACAAATGCAATGAATCTGGAGGCCAGTCTGGGAAACAGTAAGGAGCCCAAATAATGAGTGGGTCACAGAAGTGGGAATGCTTTCCGTTGAAGGTCAGCACAGGCTTAACCACCCCCCCTCCCCACCCTGCAAAGTGCACAAGAACCGGGGCGCCCCCAGCCCAGGCCCTGGGAACCGGCTCCTTTCTGTCCAAGGGCCGCACTGGGAGTCGCGCCACTGGTTTTTGTTTTTCTCTGGGCCTGGCCTCTGGGGCACCGCGTCCCCCGCAGGAAACCCCGAGCTGTTTATGCCTCTGGGTCCACGGGAGGAGCTTTTTCCCACCGGACAGGCTCGGGCACTGTGTTTATGAGGCTGGTTGTAAATCCTTCAGAGCCAGCAGGCCGGGCCCTTGCAGGGCAGAAGCCTGCCACCGTTTTCATGCGCCCCATGTGCCCTGTCCTTCCGGGCATGCTGCTGTGCTTTCCCCCTGGGCCAGTGCCCGGGCCTAGAGGCTGTGACTCCACATCCTGCAGGAGGCCTGTGGGCCCAGGAGAAACAGGAAGGCCTGGGGAGAGGTATAAAGTAACATCGTTCAGCTACCCTGACCTTTACTCTGATCCCCTTTGATAACGGTCTTCTTATCAAATAAAGGATAGAGGCTTTTCCTCGCCCCCTAGAATACCACCAGTTTGTTCTCGGCGGCCACTGAAGTGAAACGAGCTGACACAGTAGCACACACAGTTTAAATAACATAGCCCCTAGGTTGCTTCAGGCCTGTGGGGTGGCCGATCGCGGGCATCCTGGCAGCTCGGTCACCCCCCTCCTGCTAGGTGCCGAGTTCCGCCCAGTGCTGCCCGCAGAGCCGAAACCCCGCTCCCCTCCGCGGGTCCCTCCTCACGGGACAGCGAGGAGCCGGTGTCTCAGTCCGCTCCAGCCGCTATCACAAAATGCCACAGACCGGAGGCCTGACCAGCAGACATGTGTTTCTCTAGTTCTGGAGGCTGGGAGTCTGAGGTCAAGGTGCCAGCAGATCCCGTGTCTGGGGAAGGCCTGCATCCTGGTTCAGACACTGTGTCTTCTTGCTGTGTGTCTTCACAGGTGGGAGAAAGCCAGCTCTGGTCTCTTCTTCTTCTGATCAGGAAGCTAATTCCATCACTTGAGCCCTGTCCTCATGCCGTCTTCTAACCTAATCACCTTCCAAGGGCCCCACCTCCAAATATCATCACACTGGGGTTGAGGGCTTTAACATTAATTTGAGGGGGACACATCCAGTCCATAGCAACCTGGTCATGAGGTTGTTTAACAAAGAGTGATCCTGTTAAGGAGGGGCTGGTCAGCTCAGCCTGGGGAAGACAAACCTCCTGAATTGGGTTTTGAGACATGTGTAGGAGTTTGTTAAGGATGAAGTACATTACAGACCAAGGGAAAGGGGATCCCACCTTTAGGTAGTAGCAGTTATTCTTAATTGTTCAAAGAGTAAAACAATGAACAAATCCCTCCAATAAATCACTCTTCCTCAAAGCATTTAACTTACTCAAATGGTGGTCCCTCAGTGAACAGCACTGAGAAGTGAGTCCTTGGACACTTGCCAGAGTGACCATTCTGCTATAAGGGACCTTCAGAGATCTCCAGACAGATGGACAAGTATTGAGTTGTTTTTAGAATGTCAACACTACAAGGTATATAGGTCTCAGTGATTTTAGGATGGCAGGGAGATTTAAAAGCCTCATGGCCATCTCAAGTCACCTCCGTCTGGCACAGGCTCAATGCATATGTGCTCTGCCTGCAGGGATGTCCTGAACTGGGAATTAAATACAGGTGTGGAGGGAGCACGGCGGGGGAGGCACGGAGAGGGGCAGGCCGGTCCCACAGGGGCCCCACCAGTGTTCAGAGATGACGGGGGCAGTCCACAGGGAAAGCATGGTACTTTTCTGATGGAACACATACATTTAGGCGTGAGTCCCACCTGCCAGATTGTGAGTCCTCTGAGCCCGGGATGATTTCTCATTGATCTAAAATACCACAGACCAGCAGCTTCAACAATGGGAATTTATTTCCTCCCAGTTCTGGAGGCTGGAGGTCCGAGGTCAAGGTGTTGGATCTCCGGAGGCCACTCTCCTTGATGTGTAGATGCCACCTTTTTGCTGTGTTCTTTCTTGCTGCGTGCCCGCTCCCCCCCCCCCCCCGCCACCGGTCCACATGCATCCCTGGGCTCTTTTCTAGTACTTACAAGGACATCAGTCAGACAGGATTAAGGCCCAACTCTGATGACCTCATTTTACTCCCATCACCTCTTTTAAGACCCTATCTCCAAGTATAGTCACATTCTGAGATCCTTGGGGTTAAGACTTCGATATATGAATTTGGGAGGACACAGTTCAGTCCATCACAATCCCCATGATTCCAACGCCAAGCACAAGCACCTGGCACGTAGGTGGGGGGAGGGCTGACACGTATTGATTCACTCAACTAAAACATCTTTTTGCTTCCACTGGACTCCCCTAGTCTCTAGAAAAATGGTCTAACTTGTCAACGGTGGATTCACAGAGACTACACAATAATAGACACTTTGAGAGCAGGAGGATCTACGAATTAGGCTGGCCTGGGCTGAGAATTTGGGCAGGTCTGAGTGCCACGGAAGGAGGTAGTCAGGAGCTCTTCTGCAAACAGCTCCTTCCTGAAGAAAAGCCTGCCTAGCGTCCCACCCGTGGGCTTCACCTTGACCGTGCACACAGAATAAGACCGCCCAGCGGACGGATGCCCCAACCGGAGCAGGTACGGATGGACTCACTGTCCCCCAAATCAGTCTTTGCCCCTAGTGTCACCTGTGGCAAATAGACAGAGCCAGCTGTCTGCTCGTTGTCCACACTGGCTCTCTTCCTTATACACACAACCCCCCGCCCGCCACGGGAGCCTGCCTGAAGAAGCCGAAGCCATGGAAAGCGCAGAAGCACTGGAGGAGAATGTGAACGGCACAACCTGTCCTTTCTGGGTTGCTAGTTGAGCTGGGACAATGAGGTCATGCTTGTCCCAGTCACAGCTTCCCCGAAAGAAGACACTTTGTAAACAGGAAGAACAAGTAGAAAGCAGGATGAACCGGCACCAGGAAGAATCCGCTGTTCTTGGGGGCCAATTTCGGTCCTGCCCCGCAGGTCCACTCTGTAGAAAGGAGAAGGCGAGGCTGTGCTTCTCCACCAGGTGTGTGTGGGTGATAATGCAGGTCACCTTGCCCACACTTACTCTGTGGGCCGAGCACAAGCTCACATGTCCAGACAGCTTCTCAGTTACGTGTTGGTTGCTTTTACAGCCGAAGGAGAGCTTGCAGGGTAACTGAGCTATGTATTTTGCATAGATGCAGGAACTGACCCAGTGCAGGGGGTGCCTTCCAAGGTGAACCAAGGTGGGGGCAGATCGGCCTCTCCTCACGTCCAGGAGGTGGTGCTTCTTGAGGCCCCATCAGAGGCCCTGGGGAGCACGGGGAAAAGCCCTGGTTGTGGGGTCAGGCAAACAGATGTGGGCCGTGCCCCCCCCACCCCCCCAGACTCTTTCAGTGACTCTCCTACATTATTAACCTGTGCAGGTCCATCCACCTCCGCGGTAAGACTAGGATGCCCTCCTGTCCCCTTGGGGTCTGGTGAGGGATGAGCAGGAGAGTGCCCATCAAGCGCTAGCCCAGGGCCAGGCATATGCCAGGCATGAACGTCATTTCCTTCTATTTTCTCTGCCCCATGCTCCCAGCGGCCCTCTCCTCCCCCACACCCCTACCTGCTGTGACTGTCATGGGCATGCTCTCGCCTTTCCTCCCGTATGCCCCGGCCTGAACCTGCCTTCCCACTCTGCTCTCTGCCTCCTGAGACTCTGCAGAAGGCACGCGTGTCGTCACGGGCCGCAGCTCTCCCAGCGGCTGGTTGGGCGGCAGGGGGGGCGTCTTGGGCCCGCTCTGGGGCTCACTAGTCTTGGTTCCACAGCGAGAGCCATCCTGCCTGCTTTGTAAAGTCGTGCGGATGAAATAGGCAGAGCACCTGCCATGCCGGGGGCACTCAGGATACCATGACCGTCCGCTGGTGCTGGGACTGCTCAGGCTCAGCTCAAGCTCCACGTGCTCTGCGAAGCCTGATTCTTCCCTGGGCGTTAGCAGCCCTTAGATGCAGCTTGACACTTACCCGGTCTCGGGTCCTGCGCTCGGCTGGTCACGTGTCACCCGCTGGGCTGCGCTGTGTGCAGAGATGGTGGCCGTGCTTTGGAAACGTGAGGACGTCGCTCCTCTGGGTCACGACATGCGAGATTAACCGTAGCCCTCGGCAGCTGGGCTGTCCCAGCCAGCCCCACGGGACAACGCCAATGGCGCGTTCTTCCGAGAGCCTCACTTGCAGCATCGCCGTCCTTTCAGGCGGGCTTCAAATCTGGTGAGGGGTCATCAGTGCTGTGTTCCTCCTATTACTCAGGAAGACGCCGGACACTGACCTTCAAGTTGACAGGAGTCTGGCTGAGGTTGTCCCTCAGGGTGGACACGGGCAAGGTCCAAAGCTTCGGATGTAAAGGGCTAAGCATGACGTGGTGATGTCCCTGTGCCTTCCCCTCAAGTTTAACACAAATATCCGTGTAAGCCTTGGGGGAAACCAGCCGGGGGACAGCCTGGAGAAGGAGGACAGTGTAGAGGTGGGGAGGGGAGCTGTAGCCGTGGCCTACGAGGGCCGGGCCTGGATGCCCAGCACCCTCTGCGGACCGCCTCCCGGACAGTCGTTCCAGCTCCCAGCGGCTCGGAGCCGGGCAGCGGGCTCGCTAGCTCCTGGCTGGACGATGGGCGAGGAGGCGGGAGGCCGAGGCAAGGGTGAGGCAGAAAGGGCCTGGGCTCTGCCCTCACGACCGCCCACCGCTCCTGCGGGCCTGACCTGCGGCGCACCGTGTCTCGGGCCGCGCCTGGCCACCCGCGAACAGTTGGACAAGGCTGTCCCGGCCGAGGCGGGCAGCTTGGCATGTGTGCGGGGGCCTGGGGCTGCTCCTCGGAGGCCACGGGGCGGGAGGCCCGACTGGGGCGGCGCCACGTCCACGGCCCGGCCCTGTGCCCGGGACGCACCGCCCGCTCCGTTCTAGCGGCCGTGTCAGGGGCGGCCTGGCGCCGTCCCACACGGGTGTGCAGAGCCCCCCGGAGCCTGCGGGTGGAAGCCATGAGGACGTGTCGGGCCCGGGATGGGGGAGACAGAGCCGAGGGGGCAACGCGCTGGGGCGTCAGCCTGCTCAGCATGCCGCCACCGCCACTAACGGGGACCCTGGTTCCAGTCCCCTGAGAGGAGGGGACCCAGGCCAGGCTCTTCTCCACTCTGGCCTCGGCCTGCCCGGCTCCGAGACGTGGGGCTCCCCCCTCGGCAGCAAGGCCTGCCTGTCACGGAGGCACGGCTGGGTGGCGGGGACAGAACAGGCCGTGCCGGCTCCACGGGAACGTCCAGGACCCCCGTGGGTACCGGGGTACCGACTGGCCTCAGGAGGCGGCAGCCTCCCCCCAGTGGGGGACCGAAAGCTCATCTGACCGAGGCACTGATCAGAGCCCCTCTGGCCAGCTCGCTCCCCAGCCAGAGCCGACTAGGATATGGGGACTGCCGCTCCCAAGGGCTCCAAAGGCGTCTGCAGCTGCGATTGGGCTCCCAGTGCCTCAGGTGACCTACGAGAGAACGCGGCCCGGCGTCAGGGACGCGCACTGGGCAAGAACGGGCACGCCCCGAGCTGAGCCGTGGCTGTGGGTTTGCCGTTTGCCGGCAGGCGGCACAGCCTGCCCCGTGTGAGGTCATGTTTATGGCCCCATGGCAATGAAAGAGGCTGACAGGTACATGTGGCTGCAGATGAGGCCCTGCAGGTGGGGACCAGGGAAGGGAAGATGCCGGCAACCTTTCCTGTGGCTCCCGGGATCCTCGGGTTGCAGGACGTGCGCGGTTTTCCACGGGCCGGCCTGATTTCTCCCCAGAGGTCTGTTCCTCTTCCTGAAGCACTTTGCTGCCATGAAGTGGCCACCAGGGGGTGGCAGACAATTGTGGCAAAGACTTGGACCCACACTTGATTTACTGCAACCACACCACTCCCCACGCGGCCCATCGAGACAGGCTTCAAAGCATGAAAACCTAAGATGTGTTTGATCCCACCTGTTAGCCAGGCCTTTTCCGCTGATGCATGTTTATGGTGTCAAAGGTTTGTGGTTTATGGTCTCGGTGGCATCTTTTACTCTTTAAAGTCCTAAGCCTCCCAGCAGCAGGGGAGGGGTCCTTCCGTCCGTGGCCTCAGCAGACATGTTTCATCCTCTGTGTGGCAGAAGAGCAAATGTCAGGCATCTCTTAGGACTCGGCTCTGCTTTGGGATATTTTTAGAACAAAGTAGATATTCACTGAAGGACATTTGGGGATCCGTCTCTACTTCATGAGGTTATCAAGAGAAAGTAGAATATGTGAAGCACTTTGCACGTTGTCTTAGGTAGTAAGTAACATAGGATGGCTCTTCTATTACGATGGAGCTTTTATTTGAATACGGATATGGCTGATACCTTGAGAATTTGTCAACTGTAAAACTTTACATTATCCATCATGCATTGCTACATAAAGACCCATTGCTGCCCCAGTCCAGCAGAGACAGATGAACATGGCATGAATATGCATATAAATGTAATATGTTGTAGTAAATAAAGATTTCTACAAGGTACTAAGAGAGATGGTAATTGGGCATGTGTGGAAATTAAGGAACGCAGGGTAAGTCACATGTCAAAGTCAGCTGTCTCCAAATTGACTGAGGCTTCAGGGCAGAGGGTGGTTAAAGACTTCACCGTGCCCTTGAATAGAGTAGCAGGTCACCCACCTACAAAGCATGGAGGGACTCTCTTCAGAGGTCACCTAGACCCTGGATTCAAAATAAAAATGTGAAGACAGGTAATTCAGCAGTCTGAAAAATCCTTATCAATGGGAAACATTTTCTATACCTATGTATATGTATGGACACACATGTATATTTCATATATTTGAAAGCATATTTATATATCATGTATCTTCTCTTATACACATTATATTCCTGATAATAAAGTCACATCGATACTTGGTGATTACAGTTCAAACTGGTGAGCACCAGGAAGAGCAGGTTCTGTCTCTACCACTTACTCCCTCCACCTGTGAGATCTTAATCAAGTTGCCATACTTCCTTCTGTTTGATGGTCGTTTCTGCATCTGGAAAGTGAACCAGCTGTGCTTGATGCCCCTCTACTTCTTTTCCCTCAACTCTTCAAGTTTCCCAACTGTATCACGGCATTGAGCTATTATAAACCGATTTTATATGTCACTACCAGTCTTAACCTACAGTGCCGAAATTATTTACCAGATAAAAAGAGCATTCTTTTAGCAATGCAAGGGGAATCATCTGGTTTCCTATGCACTTCTCGGAGTTACTAGCAGCTGCCTTGTTAAAACTCTCATTCTTTTGCTGTCACCATTTTTAATGTGTCTTCGGAGGCCACTATAAACACTCTGTTTTTCAACACAATTCATCCCAAGTAATTTCCTTTGGGAAGAATAAAAGGAGCAGACAGAAGTAACAAATTTTAGCTCTTTATTATAAGCAGATGCAACTGCAAACAAATATTTCCATTAATTATTTGGTATCATAGTACCAGGTAACATTAACTGATTACATCCATTTAAATACGGCAGAGGAATTTTCAATTATTTGCAGATTGTTACAGTTTACTGATTCCATTCATACTTGGACTAGCGATCAAAGAAAAGTGGTAACTTATTTAACTAGTGATCAGGATACAATATGGAATCACCTTCAGATAATATTGCTTAAACAAAATAACCTATGCCTAGATTGAACATTTTTCAATTTGGTAAAATTTAAGGATACAAAAACAACAAAGAATAGTATGACATAGTGTCCATTGTAAGCCCAATCCATAATGACACGACTCAGTGTTGTCCTATTTCTTCTGACTTTGTTTCTTGGTTGTGCTTTATTGTCCTGAACACCAATAATTCCTAGATGATGCTTCCAAAGCATGACTTCCATATCACTTATTAAATATTTATTGCATATACCATTTACTTTTAAAAGGAATTTGTTGGCTTCAGGCTGTAAAGTTAAAACATAACTGCTTTCGAGAATCTTCAACTTTTAATCATTGAATCTGATGATGCAATTAATCTAATCATAAAATGTCTAGCTTCCATTTTTATCTATTGAATAAACAAACCCTGTTGAGTGCCTAATATGAGCTGGGAATTATGGTCGAGTCTCAGGATAGAAAAGTCCAGTAGAAATATAATGCCAGATGTCTATGTAATTTTTAATTTTCCAGTAGCCACATTAGAAAACGTGAAATTTTATTTTATTTTTTTTAAAGATTTTATTTATTTATTTGACAGAGACACAGCGAGAGAGGGAACACAAGCAGGGGGAGTGAGAGAGGGAGAAGCAGGCTTCCCGCAGAGCAGGGAGCCTGATACGGGGCTTGATCCTAGGACCCTGGGATTGTGACCTGAGCCGAAGGCAGACGCTTAACGACTGAGCCACCCAGGCGCCCCAAAGGTGAAATTTTAATACATTTTATTGAACACCATATATCCAATGTTATTACAATATATAATCAATATAAGTATTAATGAATTACATTTTTTTAAAGTAATTAAAAAACAATCTGGTATGCATTTTACCCTTACAGCACGGCTCACATGTTGAGGGCTCTGGGGGACATGGGACTATGGTCACCACCTGGGAAAGAGTAGGTGTGGAGGTGGGGTGTGACCCCCGCGTTGTCAGAGGGGAACTGGGAAACTGTGTCCGGGCCTGGGATTTAAGGGGCCGTGGTGCGGGGGGTAGCGGGGGGAGGGCGAAGAGAGAGGAAGCTGCTGGAGGCAGGAGGGAGAAACCAGCAGGTAGACTGGCCCGAGGAGACAGGTGGAAGGTGGCCCATGCATCAGGCGCAGTGGGCTGGGAGGCCGCCCGGGTATGAGGGAATGACAGACGGGAAGATGGAAAGTCTCCGGCAACTGGACTCCGGTCGTGGAAGTGACCCACTGTCACAGATTTGGGACCTGGCTGCCTACATCTCCAGGTCTCCTGACTCTCAGACTAACATTTTTGTGCACTGCCTTGAAGCCAAGTCCAGTTTGGGCCTGTTGCTGCTTCAGGTTTTATCAGAGCTTGAGTCAGCGATAAAATAGATCGGGAAACAAAGCGACACGCTAGGGAAAGTTAGAAAACCAGCAGACAACCAGAGTGGGCGCGGGACAACCAGAGCCAGGAATTACTGGACACATAGACACGTGGAGGGATGCTCTGCACCGGATTTACTTCTGGTCTAAAATCCCTTTTTTATCTCGACTTCTAGAAAAAGAGAGAGGAGAGGAAATACAGAGAAAAGCCTGAAGATGTTGGCACATGAGAACAGAGGGAAACGGTGTTCGGGCTTGATGTAAACATACTTGATCTCACTTCACAGTGTCCAGCGTGCGTCTGTCCCCTGCCCGCGTGGAGAACAGACCCCAGAGCCGCAGCAGAAACGTGAGCAGCCCTAGCGGAAGGCAGAACGCGCGGACGGCGGGCACGACCCAGGGCCGCACGCGGGCCGGTCCAGGTCGGTCCAGGTCGGTCCAGGTCGGCCTCGCGCGGCCCGCTGGCGCCGGCAACCTTGCCCCCGTCTGTGCTTTGTGCCTAAGGGATCAGAGACGGGGGACGAGCCCGAGTCCCCTCAGCCAGCGGGCGGCAGGACAGGGCCTCGGACCCCAGGGGCCTGACACAGTAGGAGAGAAAACGAATTCTACAGACCCTGGTTTCCGCCCCGGACAACAGAAGCCACGCCTGCAGGACACACGGGCTGTGTGACCACCAGCGGGGCCAGTGGTGCGACCGAAGCGCCTCCGGCGTCGGGCTCACGTCGATCAGAGCAGCCGTGTCTGCTCGTCCCGAGGCGCCTAGAAAGCGGCAGCCAGCGGGCCGCGGCGCGAGCAGCTCTCGTCCGCATGGGTCCCTCGGGCGCCGTGCCAGAACTGGGGGGACGGCAGGGCGACAGGTCCGTCCGAGCGTAGAGCCAGCCCGTCCTCCGTCCCCCGCCCGGCTCTTCAGCTCGCTTCCCGGGCGCCCCGCGGACGGCGGCGGAGAGCACCTGCCGCCCCGGCCGGTCCCGCACGCAGGGTTTGCGCCTCGGGGCGCCGCGCAGGCTGTGCTTCCCCCGGGGCGGCCCGGAAGCCCGCACGTCCGCAGAAGGGACCAGGGCGCTGCTGCCAGCCCCTCCGCCGGACTTCTGCTGGAAGGTCGGACTTCAGCTACCGCCATTCGGAACAAAATCAAATCAGCCAGAGCAAACCCCTCCGTCCCCACCCCCCCGGTGTTCCACGGACGCGCTTCCTCCCGTGTCCCCCTCACGGCCGCTGCACTGGGACTGCACAGCTTCTCCTTTAGGTATGGTTCTCTTCGACGGATACTTAAGTCCAACGTGCTCTGCCTTCTAAACTAGGCTCTTCCTTCATCCCTGTTTCCGTTACACAGACAAGAGATGACCTCCCAGAGTGGTCCCCGGCCTGCCCCATTGTGGCCCGTGACAAGCAGTGGGACGGGGTGCTGATGAGAAGAGCCAGTCTCCTCTGCCATCTTTCCAGAGACCTTCCTCAAGGTGGGGCACGAGAGAGAAAAGACGGAAGGCGCTCACGGACTCGCGAGCACTGGTGCGGTGTCCGGAAATCATTCAGAAAGTGACCTGGGACCCCAGCAGACAGTAACTCAAGTACGCAAGGCCAGGACGCTGAACGACTGTGAACACATTCAGTAATAAATACTGCTAACAATCGGGTGTTTGAATCCCAAAATGCACCAGGCGTAACAGACAATTACTTATTCACACGTCCTAGTCAGGAAGTAGAGCTGAAATGATTAAGGAAGAATTAGGATAATCTCTCACATTTATATTCAACTCTATATAAAAATGCATTTTTACAACTGTCATGTCCTCTGACTCTCACTAACCTCTGTGAGGCAAAGAAGTGGTCTCCTTATTTTATTGATAAAGGAGGGCTCAAACAGGGACGTGGTGTGCTTACGGTTATACGGTGTAGTGATACAGCACGGACCATTGATGGTTTGGGGCTTCCCACAGTAAGTGAACTTCAGCGGGATCATTTCAAGTACGACTGTGGTCTGTGCCACCACAAGGAAAGACCTTTGAATCTGCCATTCCACATCACCCTTTGCCAATGTGGGGACTCCGTGCTACCAACATAAGGGACAGACACCCCCTCAGCCCTCAAGCCCACCATGGAGTCAGTTTGGAGGCCATGACATTTTCTCATGAAAGATGGAGAATCTTTCCTTTTGTAATTCTTTGTTGTTTTAGATTTTAAACAAAACATCTTTAAGCGACTACGATTACAGTTATGACCATCTACTTGTAAAGGCACTGAGGTAGTAGGAAATACTGCATTACATCTTTGTTAAGCAGAAAAGAATGGGCACACGTTTTTCTCCTGGAAGTATTAGTGTGACTTTGGTACTGTCTTCAAACTCGCTGAGTCTCCGTTTCCTCCTCTGTAAAACTGGGAGCAAGAGAAGTTGAAGAACAAGATTTACTCAGCACCTGCCACACCCCATGTGCCACAGCCAGGGCTCTGATAACCTACTGAGTCACCAACAACCCTCTGAGGTAAATACAGCTACCATCTGTAATGTACAGGTGAGAACACTTCAACAGAAACATCAAAGAACTTGTCCAAGGTGGAATACCAAGTGGTAGCACCAGGACTCACTACCTGGCGGTCGGCCCGCAGCTGTTAAGTGTCCAGGCTGAGCGACGCTGCGGCCCGGGGTCCACGTGTGAGGAGATGGGACACCACGCTGAGGAGGTCAGCACACTGCCTGGCACGCAGTAAGCACCCAACCAACCTTAGCAAGTATCAGAAAAAACATGATCATAACATAATGTATTCTGTAGCTACTATTTGGCAATAAAACATACACATATATAAAACATACATACCCGTTATCACAAACATGTGAAATAACCATCACCCAGTAGATATTTTATCACCATGTATCCCCAAGTATATTTTGAGATTTATATTTTCCTTTTTTTTTTTTTTGCTGGATTAATGAAGCACCAATAAACTCAAGATAAATCAGAATTTATTCTGAACATACCATAAGGAGACAAGACAGTCAAATATTCTTTCCTCCTGAACAAAGAACATCAGTGGCATCTTTTTTTTTTTTTTAAGGTGCAACGATTTATAAAAATGAAGATAAAATTAGCAGAATAGGCCTTTCTTACATATTCACATATAAAATCATGAACCACTAATAATTTGGATGGAATAACTGACCATCAATAAACATTTACTGAGAGTTTGTTCAACAGATCATATTTTTTTTTAATACAGAAATAACTGAGCTTTCTATTTGGAGAGGCTTTCTGAAAAATAACTTTTTTCCCCCCCTGCTCGGGGTAAGGTATTTATCTGATCTCATGCATGACTACACTGAGAATAACTCCCCAGGTGGTAAAAGTAACGGACTTACTTTCTTGTCCACAAACTGGAGAAGGTGTCAAATGAAATCTTGGGGATAATGTTGAGTCATAACTACTCTAAACTGAAATAAGTCAGTAATTGTATATCTAGTTCTTCAAAATATCTGAGTGAACTTTTAAATTCAATTACATGGATATTTTACCCATATAATATCAAATACCTGAATGTTTCCAAATTACCAGTTTGACTAAGTACTAATTTTCATTCTAATGTTTGACTGTTAGGTTAAATTAGTCTGTGTATAATGCCGAAATACTAAATGGTAACATAACATTCCAAATTAGCCAATCTTTAAAAGTATGTGTAACTCATAATAAAAAACAAGTCTAGGGGCGCCTAGGTGGCTCAGTCGTTAAGCATCTGCCTTCAGCTCGGGTCATGGGATTGAGCCCATCGGGCTCCCTGCTCCGCGGGAAGCTTGCTTCTCCCTCTCCCACTCCCCCTGCTTGTGTTCCCTCTCTCGCTGTGTCTCTCTCTGTCAAATAAATAAATAAAATCTTAAAACAAAAAAACAAAACAAAACAAAAAAACTAGTCTAACTCCTCCCTCTCCCCCCAAAAAATCCTACTTACAAAGATATGTAACTTACTACAAGGAATATCTGCCAAGACAATCTTTTCTTCACTCTAATACATTAAGAACAAATACTATTGTGGTTCAAATGTACTATGCACTTGCAATTGTACACATGAAATATCACTATGACAGACATTTCTCTGTCTTCTTAAATGTGAGTCTGATAGGTATCTGGCAGTTACTTCGTGTCTCTACCTGATGGGCAAATTTTGTATATACTGTATTTTCATAATGGTCCATCTATTTAAAAGATCACTTTATTGACACAGATCTAATCAGTGAATGTAATAATAAACCACGTAACATTACAAAGGAAAAATAAAGCTTACGTCATCTGGATATAAAGGAAAATTGATTATCACTGTACAGGAAACAAAATCACATGGAAATGGAAGACATGAAAGAAATCATTAGTATGTACGATGCAGGGATTAGTCAGATTGGTACTTTACTGACTGACCTGGCTAATCTTAGGCACTGGACAAGGCTCAGTGAGGTACCCTAATGATCACAGAACTGTCAAGCAACTAATACTTGCTATATACATTGTATAAGATACATAGATGAGTTTATATAATGAAACTAATATATTGCTTCACAATTTTGAGTATTGTAATGTATTTTTAAAAACTTGCTCAATATTTGAGAAAAAATACTATAATTTTATAAGTTCAGAATGTAGGACCAGCCATAAAGCCTATTCAATGTAACTGAAGACCGTCGGGGAATTTCTGGGTCGCAAAATGTTAAATAGCACAGACATTAGAGACAGTGAAAGATTTTATTTTTTCTTTTACTTTCATCCAAACACACCCTTTTCTGGAAAACATAAAAGCATGCACTTTGATGGCATTCTTATAAAGAAAAACTAAGTAATAACTAAGCTGCAAATCAATAATAAGAATAACACAAACAAAGGCTTAAATGATATGTGAAAAGATTTACAGGTAGATACAGGGCTCTTAATTTTAGAAAATAATAATTCAAATCATATCAACGCATGTTAAAAAGAAGCTTCTAATTTTCCAAATATTTTGATACAAAATTTTTAAACTAACAAATATGTCTTATAGAACTGTGAGAATATAAGTATGTTCATAAGAAACATGATGTTCAAAGTGATCTTATGCCGTTCACTGTGACTTCTTAAAATCAGTTATAATCAACATAATTCCAATGGTACTACTTCTTAAAATTTAAATTTAGAGCATATCCATGATATTCAAGGTAAGTTGCACAACTTACATTTACTTTGATCTAATTAGAAAACGGTTCTAACTTTAGGGTTGTTAAAAAAAGTATTAACAAAGACATGGGATTGATTTAACCTTCACTTTACAAGAAAGAGAAAACGACAATTTGGCATGAGAACACTTTTCAGAAGTGTGACCTACGCCGCCGTGCACAGTTAGGCCGACCGTGTCCTGTGGGGATGTGCACACACATACTCACGCTAACGTACACGGACAACTCACACTGCCCAGCTGTGCCAACGTGCTGTCTGACATGGCCTGCTCTCTGGGTCTGGAGAACCGGTTAGACAAAGTTTCCCTTCTTTATTATTTTCATTTTGTTCATCATGATTCAGTTGGTGTGTTTCATCGGGGGCATGGGTACAATTTTACAACCAAAATCCATTAGGCAGAAATGTTATCTTAAAGGGCTGGTAGGCAATCAAGTTGAAGTTGTAACATAAAAATAGAGCAGATCCAAAAAGGTCATCCTCTTGCACAGGATAAATTTATTATTTCATGACTGCAAACTGAATCGTGCGATTTGGTTCCGGAAACACAGCTCTTGTTTTGAGGTGATATGGATTAATTGTGTAGCCCCATTAAAACCAATGAGAACTAAACAAATTCATTCAGGCCTGATGGATTAAATCTCCCTGGCTTGTGGAAGGTGAACTTGACATGAGACAAACGCAAAACGCCTTTCCCGCAGCTAGCGAGGCTGGCTCACAAGAGCTTAAACGAACAACTTTGCAGCAGGACAAACCCTGGCCGGCTACAGTTCTTCCCTGTGCACGTACGGTACCAGGCACCGAGCAGCACACTGCCAGTAAGCCAAAGGAAAAGAATCCAAACCCAGTGGAAATCGACCGTGATGACATAAAAAAAAATGACTTCTGAATTAAATGCTGTGCTAAACTCAATAGTAACAAGCAAAGGCACATGCTAGTAAATCTAGTCAGACGTGTGAAGGCTCCCATCACCTCAAATTATCTGTGGACTCAGGTCCAATAAAGGTTCACACTTAATTATTTTGATATAAAAAATAATAGCAAACCTGAAGGTTTTCAAGTAATTATGGCACAGATGCTGGGAAGTACTAAGAGCTTAGCATAACTCTTCAAAAAGCCGGGCAATGTAAAGTTCTGCTATAATGAATCAGGGTCACAATTCTAACTTAAACTTAATTCTCATATTTTGTACATTATTCTTTTGTATACAATACAGGGTGTGCAAATTAAGCTGTTTCAATAAATATTAGAAATGTTAATTACTTTGCAAATATAAAGTAAAATCGGCTAATAATGCAATACAATAAAAGCATGCGCTAACCAGAGCTTCCTCCCCACGGACAATTTCTTGCCCTTTTCCTTGGTATGCCTCTTGACACTTAAATACAATTTCTTTCACTCCCTTGGAGACATTAAGCAAAAAGCAAAATATTACATAGCTCCAAGATACTAAATACTTTAGTGATAAAGGTTGGACTAGTCAAGTTGTAAAAAATTAAAAATAACAAATACAGTGAAATATACTGCAAGTTAATGTTCATGAACGCAGCCATCTGAATTACAAAACAAGAACAAATTATACAATCCTAAGAGTCTTCTGAAGATGACATTAGTTCATAGGAAATGCCAAGTATAGCATAAACTGTTTAGTTTTTCCCTTTCCAGCAGCTTCTGTTCTAAAGTTGTAAAACCATGTATGTTTGCCCAAGACCCACTGCATATCGGCTTTAATCAGAAATTCTATTTTATCCAATGTTCAATCAACAAGGCTTTATTTACACTTCTTACTAAAATCAGGAGACAATCTGACGTAAGGTGTGGCTGCCAGCACTGAACCACGGAGCACGTCCCGCTGTCTGCAGACAGCTACCTGCTCAAGCTTTTATACTGACCCACAAGCAGCCAATTAAGGTTCCATAAATCCACGTTCTTACATAGAGTTTCCTTCCAGCCTCGGTCATAAGCATACCAGCAGTCAAACCACTTAAGATCAATAATGATGGTAAAGTCTTCTTGAGACTTAATTTAGAATTAACACTTTCCCCAGGAAATTTGTTTCTTCTTTCTGGATCCAGTGAATCATAAAACTCTATAAGCAACCTATGGCCAGAATGGAAAAAAAAAAAAAATTAAAGTTTCAGGTTTAGTCATTTAATAGTCTAATTTAATAAATAGCTCTGGATGCCTATTACATGCTGGAAAAGCTATAAGGTCCTTGGGGAAAAAAGATGAATGAGGAAATACCTAGAGACTTGATTTAATTGGAGTTTCTAGACTTTAAAAATATCTTTATATGCTCATGATTAGTGTAGATGAATTGTATTATATGTAATTTTTTAAAAAGATGGTTTTAAGTAGTTTCGTGGGAAGATTTTTTTTAAACTTCAGATTTTTAATAATTTTGCAACAACCAGACTCGCTCACACATGGGTAATAACCCATCTCACTTCGTCTCCATCTTCCCCATCTTTACTCCTTCTTCCTACAGCTCCCATCCTATCAGAAGTCAAAGAGAAGATCAGCAGTTCTTATAACATATATGGAGTTTCCCCCCAAAAGCCCTCATTCACATGGGATTATAAAAAAAGGTACAAGAATGAAAAAATAGCATAGTTAATTCATTTTCCTATCTTATTTAAAAAATGTAAAGTTATAACAGCAGGACAGACTGAGCATAAAACTCTCAAACACAAGTACAAAGCAGAAAATCCTTCCATTACCTTAACACGTTCCCTAGCGATAAGCACTGTTTTAAAAGGTCCAGACTCATTCTAAGTATGTACTAGCACCTATGACACGAAATACATTGGATATTAAGCATATTGTTCAGGCATTTTTTTCTTTTCTGAGAACTGATTTATGTATTTTACTTTTGAAATTTCTTCCATAACCCAAGTGTGTGGCAGTGAATGGTTGGTGAAATAAATTATGTCATGTACAACTGATGGTCAATGAAATACGGAAATGTAACTACTTGTCTATAAATTTTAGAGTCTCATTTTCAATGCAGCACACTTCTAATAATTTTCACTTTTTAAAGTTAACTCAAAAGAGTTAATGAGGAAATAATTTTATTGTAATACAACAAAGAAAGGAACAGAGCAGTCTGCTGAGAAGCGTATCAGGAGAATAAAACACAGGTAAAATTTCTGAACACAAACCTAATTTTGGAAGTCTTACTTTTGAGTCTGTAAGAACGCCACACTTTTCAATGTGGTTTTAGTAAACAATGCATCCTATAATTAATGGATCTATTTTTTTTTCAAAAAGAAGATAAAAAGTAGAGATGTTTAAAACATATCTTTCAAGAAACAGGGCATGCATCAGAAAGGATAAAACTCTCATTGACAGCAAACAAACAGTAAATAATATACCCTGAAGTTTTCATCCAAGAGAATTCAGTTTCTAAGTATCATATCAAAACCTGACATCCACTTTTTATCTTCCTAAAAAGAGAAGAAAATTCTAATTTTTTTTCCTTTAGAAAACTGTATGAAATCCAAGGTGTCCTGTTACCCGCTATGGAGGGCACCTGCTCCCCTGGGTTCGCCCGTCAGTAAGTGGCACTTCACATTCCCTCCCTTAGTTCGACCTCACTAAGCTGTGCCTCACCTGGGAGGTATCTAAATACACCTGTAACTTACTGACAGGCAACGCTCAGCAAGGGTCAACACTGTTGTTTGCTCTGAAGTGATGTGATTAGCACGGATGAGCACAAGGTCAATCCCAGAAACTGTTTAGGCCCCAAAATACTAACAGCAAAAGACATTTTGGTCAGAACGTCACCTGCCCCTTCTTCTTCCAACAAACATACCCATGTCCTTTCCACACGTACATCAGACACAATGCTCTATCCCACAGCTTCGCTTTCTGGGCATCGTGGGCATGCCAGCTAGTTCTCAAACACACCACCTCTTTGTCTGACCCGGGAATGCACACCTGGGGCATCTCACAGTGGAAAGCTGGTGGGGGGGAGGTGTTTTCTAATTTTACATCCCACCACAGAGTGCCGTCTAGGAAATATTGTGAATGAAAACAGGGAGGCCTCCTATAACAAGTTCTTTCACAGACAATATAACAGTAAGGTTTAAAACATGAACAGACTGGACCTGAGTTTACAAAAAAGCATTACATTAGTTTCAAATTGTTTATTTACTACAGTGAAATGTAGCTGAACCCAAGTTTTTGAAGTAGGAGAACTGCTGTTACTCACTTATCTTTAATTTCAAAACGCTCATGAAGCCATCTTCTCATAAATGCTTGTTCTTCTGGGACATCTTTTTTGTCTATACGATCAATGTGAATATGAATTTTTGGACATTCTTTGCAGAGAAATTCTAACAAGAAACAAAAAAATTTCATTTTTTGTTATTTTACAACTCACGGTTATATAAAACAACTGAAAACGAGGTAAAAAATATTTTTAAATGATGAAAAAGCAGATTCTTCAGCAAAAAAGAAAAAAGTTAAAAGAAAATAAGAATTCTACACTGATGGTTTTAGGTTTCAAGCTGAAGTAGAAGAGTGTGTTATAACATCCCAGTCTACCACAATTACCTGAAGTCACTAAGCTAAATGGATAGTACCAAATGTTACTTTTCATAAAATAACCTTCAATTCCACAGGCGACCCAGGAGTAGAAGCTGGACTCCACTGCAAGTCCACACCCACCCTCTGAAGGGTGCCCAAATGCCAGCCACCCTCAGGCTCACGAATAACCTGCAGGAGACCAGTCCGCTGTTTCCAAGCATATCACTCATCACACACTGTCGCTTCTGTTCCCACGAGGCCATAAGTCCCCGAAGGGCTCAGATGAAGTCTGTCTGGTTCACTCTGCCAGAGCCCTGGGAGCATGAAGCACTTAAACCCCTGAATCCCTAGTGCCTCGGCCGGGCACATCAGCCTGTCACGGAGTGTCACACACCCAGGACAGACGTGGGAAAGGGAGCTCCACTCCTCTAGGACTTGCTACTGGTTTCCACTCACTGGTACTCCCAGCTCTCCTGGCCTTCGCCGTATTTTCACACATCATATTTGGTTTAGGAACCAAAATTCTTTCTGTGGAATAGCTATGAGCTTGTAAGTGACTACAGTTCCTAAGACAGGCTAATTTGAACAAAGCAGGCAGTCCTCTTTCAGCCTGGGTTGCACAAGCAATGAGGCCAGGATTTATTCCAAGACAAGAAGTAACTCTGAGCTGGGAAATTCCCCTTCTTGTGGATGGCTTTTGGTGAAAAGGTGAGATTATGAACAGATTGAAATTCCCTGGAGAACAAGATGTTCCTAAGAGATCTAAGAGGACACTATGTTCCCTAGGTGGATGCAAGGAGGAGGCTGAGACCTGTTATCTCAAGTTGAAATGTGTTCAAAGACAGCGTTCCAAGAACATGCTCTGTGGTGGAAGGAAGAGTTTCAGCTTCAAGAAATCTCTAGTCTTTGGACTCTGCACATGTTTGTTTTTTGTTAGGTATTCTCTACAATTCTTCTTCTTTATCACTGGTGTCAAGCCTTAATAACACGCGGCATTTCCGTCATCAAAATTATCTTGCCGTTATATACTTTCAGGAGGGAACTGGCTTTGATGATAAAGGCACAAAAAGCACAGGGGGAAGACTGGACTCTTCAGAATTTTTGTCTTAGTTTTCTCAAGTTCTGTTGTCGGTTACGGAGCCGAGGAACTGCAGAAGAAGGATTTTAGCCGCCGAACCATGCAGAGGTTCAGAGCACGGACAGTGAGTCAGGCAGCCTGGGTCTTGATTCCTGATCAGCCCCGGGCAGACGGGCTCGCTCTCGGTGCCTGCCCCCCAGTCTGCAAGGCAGAGATAGGGGGGCAGCGCCAGCCTGACAGGGGCGCCGCGAGGGGTCCGGACTTCGAGCTCCGAGAGCAGCGCCAGCACACCGTATGCCCTACGGGTCGGCGATTCCAACTTTTTAGCCTCACGTAACTTCTCATCTCACCCTCTCATTTGTATTTCTGATCCATAAAAATGCAGATCCCAACACCAGTTCTCCTACTTTCATCTAATTATCAACATCCCCTGCTCAACATCGCCGTAATTAAACAGTAAGCCAGCTGACGCCGCAGGGACACGCACAGACACAGGCTGTGAGGAGGTAAAAGTGAGCAGACTTGAACTTGTAACTGCGGTGCCTGGGAAGTGAGTGTGTTTCATGAGACATCAGCTGAGGAGGGAAGAGGCACGGACACTGAGAAGGACTCCCAAATTCATATGGGAGTAAAATTTACATGGTACCCTGGTGTTTACAACACAGTTTTGTGTACATTATTTCATCCAACCTCCAGGAGTCCCTGTAGGCAAGTGCTACTACCCTTGTAGGGCTTGGAGAGGACCAAGAGCCAGCGTGGATGGCAGTGGAGCCCCATCAGCCCAGTCTCTGGGGTGAGGACCCAAATGAAAACCATGAGAGAATCATCAGATAAACACTAAATGACTTTCAGGAGACAAGAAAGAAGTGACATAAAGGGGGACGCCTGGGTGGCTCAGTCGGTTAGGCGTCTGCCTTCGGCTTGGGTCATGGTCCCGGGGTCCTGGGATCAAGTCCCGCATCAGGTTCCCTGGTCAGCAGGGAGCCTGCTTCTCCCTTTGCCCCTCCCCCTGCTCGTGCTCTCTCTCTTTCTCAAATAAATAAATAAAATTAAAAAAAAAGAAGTGACATAAAGGTTTTCTTCAATATTTAAAAAAGCTTCATGTATCTATACTTGTAAAAAGTATGTTCATTGGAGCTTATTTCCTATTGCATGAACAAAAATTTTCCCATAATATTTAGAAATATACAGAAAAAGTATTCTAATTAAGGTATAATTTTTTTAAAAAAGATCTATTTATTTGAGAGAGAGAGGGAGGGAGGGAGGGAGAACATGAGCGGGGGCTCGATTCCAGGACCCGCCACCCTGGTGCCCCGAGATATAATTTTTTTCTAATTAGAACTTCCCCTGTAGAGCCCTAGAGTGTATATATGCCAGTGTTACAGGAGTCTTTCAAGTATTCATACTTGTCACAGGACTAGTCTCTGGAGAAACTAAGTTCCATTTGCTCTGTGCCTGGGGAGCAGGCGAGATGGAGACAGGAGAGAAGAGCAGAGAACGTGCATGTGCTGAACTGGAACAACCTCCATCCTGGCACCTCACCGGCTCCCACGTGCTGCCTTATAACCCGCCCCCTTTCCCTCTGGGAGGAAAAAGATGAAATAAATCCAGGAGTAGAAAACTGGGTAGATAAACCATTGTATAGTCACATCAATGGATGTTATGTAGCATTTTTAAAACATTACAGAAGTGTATATACTGACGTATAAAGATGTTTATGATTAAAAGCAGGATATAAAAGAAAACAATATATACAAATGACCTCACCTAAAAATATCCAAAGGCACAAACATACTCTAACACAATGACATTATAAAAAGGAAGATTTTGAGGAAAATATCCAAATTGTTAAACACATCTGGAAGGTGAGCCTATGGAGTTTTCTTCCTTCTTTTGGGTTACCTGTAATTTTCCCCTCCAAATAAGTTTTCTTTTCATATAAGAAAATATTAAACAGGAAAAAGTAACCTAGCACCATATTAAATGGTTAAACAGAACATCAAATGTTATCCTTAACTTCACAATTTATTACGATATACCACCCACTGTAGAAACGGAATTTAAGTAAGTCTATAATCAGACTGGCCTGTCTCTCCTCTGCCCAATGGACATCGTCCAGAGAAGACAAAGACCCTGATGACAAGACCAGATGAACCACAAAGTGCATGCCCAGGTGGGCTTTGATCACTATTCACCTTATAACGAAAGACACCACGAAACAGGAAGCACAAGGGACACTACCTGCTGCCTAGCTCTCTAACATGAGGCCGCATTAAGGCCCAAACCGTAAGACTCGTGATCACAAGAGTTCAAGAGTTCATTCACACCGCCCCCCCCGCCCCCAGCAGCTTCTGCCCCCACCTGCAGCCAATCCATGCTAGCAGCCTAGAGCGAGCTGAGGCCCTGCACGGTCAACAATCATCCCAGGTGACTCGAGAGAACTGTGATACTCCTACAACGCTTTGAGAAGACAGGCCTGCGGCATATAAATGCACAATCTAGCAACTATGGAAATGTTTTTTAATTGGGCTATCAAATATGAGTATTGAATGATAGTCCACTATGTATGGAGATAATATTTAATACTAATCACACTCAACCACCAAGTACTTATGATATTCTAAGTTATGGAATTTTATACCTAACTCAACTTACATCATAAATTTAAAGTGCATCTTAATCTACACCAGATTAAAGTAGAGCAGAATAGCAATCAATTTATATAATAACGAGAGTGGGGATTCTCAAGCTACAGGTCCTGGCCTCACGATTAAAATCAACTTGTAAATAGCGAAAACCAGTTGTCGCCTCTCATGTGCACAGTGTACTGGTAAAATCTCTCAGCAGCGGTGATGTACGTGCATTTGTGGAGCTGGCAGACCCCGCCAGGGCAGCTTCCACGGAGGCTGTGCAGCGCTGCACCCCTAACAGCAAAGTACGGACGTGACTTTTATACTTGAATTTCACCCACGGGCCTGTTACCAAACCCGAAACTGGGATTTTTGCCAATCTGATAGTAAAACATGGTATCTTGCTAAAAATTTTAATTTGCACTTTTCTTATTATGAGTGAGATGGAGCATTTTTTTCTGTGAGCTACTACTGAGTTATTGATCATCTTCTCATCAATTTGTAGAAGCACTTTATATGTCAAGGAAATCCGGCTTTTTTTTCTGTGATCTAAGTTG
Organism: Halichoerus grypus; assembly: GCF_964656455.1. Classification (NCBI taxonomy): domain Eukaryota; kingdom Metazoa; phylum Chordata; class Mammalia; order Carnivora; family Phocidae; genus Halichoerus; species Halichoerus grypus. The sequence continues at coordinate 201,708,152 of NC_135714.1, forward strand.
CAAATATCTTCCCAGTTTGTCTTCGGTCTTTTGATTTTACTCTGGTGTATTTTTCCTTGTGGAAACATTCACCCTTAATTGATTGAAATGACAGATTTATTTTCCACATGGCTTCTGGGTGTGATCGTTAGAAAGGCCAACCTTCTCCAAGAGAGACAGTTTGTAAGGACAACACAAAGCCGCTGTCAGCTAATGTGTATGCAGTAGAGAAAGCAGAGCAGTGGGGCAGGGTGGGGGGGGCTGGGTTGGAATCTAGACAATGCAAGTCTAAAATGGTTTTCTTCCTCAAGGCTTCTCACCCTGTTGCCGGAAGGTAAAGAATTACCATATGCTGAGCACTAACCTTGTGGCTTAAGCACTTAGTACCACCAGGAGTGCCAAAGCAAGAGAAAGCAAATGAGCTAGGGAAGAGGAATGTTGTGGGAACAGCAAAGCTGGGGGAGGGCAACAGAGGGGAGGGGTTTCACTTGGAAAGGAGGCCTGGCCTACACACAGCCTTCCATTCCAGAAGGCAAGGGAGTGAAAGAGAGGGACAGCTAGGATACAGAGTCCTCAGAGGGCAGGCTAAAGAGGGTGGGACTTGGCCTGTGAGCACTGCCGAAGCCAGGAGCTCTTATGACCAGGACGTGGCATAATGAAAGCATTTTGCAAAGGTTATTATGGGAATTATATCTGTTTCTCATAAACAATTAAAACATGTTCAATAAATCTCATTTTTTAAACGATAAACTAGTGATAATATTGTTGAACAACCAAATGCATGTGTTTTCAAATGTAAAAATAGGTCAATGACTTCTTTGATGGTTAAAAAAAAGGAAGAAAAAATATTAACACATTGCCTTTTTTGATAACAAGGGGAGGATTTCTAGAGTAAGAATGTAGACTTAATTTTGCACACATGATACACAAACAATTAAGAAAAGTGGTTACCTCTGGGCAGGGAAAGTTGGACCCCGAGGGGAGGGGGACGTGGTGGAAAACAAGCCATTTCACTGTACACTTTATAGAGTTGTGGTTTTTAAACTGTTTGATGTATAATATATTCCAAAAAATTCCATTTAAAGTGAAAAAAATCTTCAGCTTCCAACGTGACAACTGCTCTGTGTCAAAGGCAATTGTGAGAGTAATCAGTCTTACTACTTCAGATTTGTTTTTTTTTTTTTTAAAGATTTTTATTTATTTGACAGAGAGAGACACAGTGAGAGAGGGAACATAAGCAGGGGGAGTGGGAGAGGGAGAAGCAGGCTTCCCGCAGGGCAGGGAGCCCGACGCGGGGCTCGATCCCAGGACCCTGGGATCATAACCTGAGCAGAAGGCAGATGCTTAACGACTGAGCTACCCAGATGCCCCACTACTTCAGATTTGTATTTCCAGCCACTATGACCGATTTTCACCCCATTCACCCCCCCCCCATTAGTGCTTCATCCCTTGGTCCTCTCTCCCAACTTCCTGCTCCGGGGAGCTACTCTGTCTGTCTTCTGGACAATCTTCTGAACACCAGCCTTCAAGAGGTCCCACTGACACACACACTCTGACAGGCCTGGTATTTCGACCTTCAACAGCCACCGATGTGACATAAAAAGCTCGTGTTCTACCTCTCGATCACAGCTCGAATGGACATTTCAGAAAGGTGATGGCAACACTCTGCACTTCCTTGTTGGCCTAATCCCGTATTTAAATTTCTCTATCCGTCAAGAGTGTCTTTAGTCATGTTTAACTAAAATATTCTGCTCACTTAAAATTCTGTTTTTTCTTGTTATATCTGACATACGCAGAGGCAATAGCTAAAAAGTCTTTATAGGGGCGCCTGGGTGGCTCAGTCAGTTAAGCGTCCGGCTCTTGATCTCAGCTCAGGTCTCAATCTCAGGGTCGTGGGTTCAGGCCCTTTGTTGGGCTCCACGCTGGGCATGGAACAAAACAAAACAAAACAAAACAAAAACCGCAGCACAGGTTTGAAAAAACAAAGAGTCGTATTTAACTGTTTCTTCTTGCCAAAGATACTAAATTTCACAAGTATTATATAAATGTCCATATAAAGGTGAACGCTGGCCATCAGTATACCTCAGTACCACTAGGTTAGCGCTCTCCTCCACATTCCCTTCCTTTGATTTATGTAGCCTTCCATTCTTATGTGTGAAGTCTGGGTAGAAAGAGGCTGAGTTAATGATATCGGGCAAGTCCAAAGGACTAATATGGCAACCAGGAAGTACCAAAATTAGCAGGACTCATGAAATTCAAACTGTTATGGATTAATAAAAAAATACCTGGAAAATAGATAAAGTATCTACCTAGAAAATATATCAAGTAAATGTTATGAAGTACATGTATCCATTAAAGAGAATAATTACACACTCACAAATATATGACATAATTGAAAATATAAACTCACCAGCCATGGACGGTGCTTCTTTCCGCTGCCCTTTATCATCAATAGTCCCTTCAAAAGCCACTGTCACATCATAAATTGCATCTAAATAATTCTTCATAGAATCAAAAGCAACGTGAGTTGCCTTTATTCTTGGTGTCAGCACATGTTTTAATACTGCAAAGCCTAAAAGAGAAGTTGATTCAGTGTGGCCATAAGTTAATTACAAAACACCTCAGCACAATATAATATCCAAATTGTCATTAAATTTGCAGGAATAGACCAGGATATATTAAAGCCATAATCTCATATATACAGACAGGGCTTGAGGCTTAGAAAGCACTCTTATGACTTGATGTATTTAAATCAACATTCATTTAATACATACTTATTAAACTTCTACAGGTACAAGATGCTGGGGAGAACTGTCAGAACACTGGCCCTCAGGAAGCTTATGCCTTATCAGGAACCTGTCAATCTAAGCCCTGACACAGGCGGGACTACCATCCTTATCTCTGGCCACAGAATAAGGGTAGCAGCATCCTGCCCGTGGTCACTTCCAATTTAGGAGTACGATTTATAATTCTGACTCCTAGTCCACGATTTAATTTTATTTCTATTCAAATAGGGACGCGGGAGTGAGGGAGCACCTGAATGACCCCTGCTGTGTCGAGTGCCTGAAGGAAGAGCTGCTGTGGTCTAGCTCATGTGGAACACTGGGCTTGATACTTAGAAAACTATTGTTGTTGTTTTTAATTAAACCGAGATTCAATTTACATACCACAAAATTAATCATTTCAAACTGTGCAACTCAGTGGTTTTTAGTAGATTCACAAAGCTGTGCAACCATCCCCACTATCAAATTCCAGACCATTTCCGTCTCTCCAGACAGACACCCTGGACCTTCTGCAGACACTGAGCATTCTCCTTCCCTGGATCTGGCTGTTCTAGACATTTCACATGAATGGAATCACAGTGTTGTGGACTTTTGTGTCTGGCTTCTTTCACTTAGCATAGCGTTTTTTGTTGTTGTTGTTGTTGTTGTTGTTTTAAAGATTTTATTTATTTATTTGAGAGAGAGCTAGCAAGAGCAGGTGCACAAGCAGGGGGAGTAGGAGAGGGAGAAGCAGGCTTCCCGCCAAGCAGGGAGCCCGATGTGGGACTCGATCCCAAGACCCTGGGATCATGACCTGAGCCGAAGGCAGATGCGCAACGACTGAGCCACCCAGGCGCCCGCATAGCGTTTTTGAGGCTCATCCATGGTGAGGCAGGTATCAGAACTTCAGTACTTTTGGTGGCTGAGTAATACTCCACTGTATGGATCTACCACATTTGGTTTATCTATTGATCAGATGATAAACATGTGAGTTGTTTTCAACCTTTGGCTACTATAAATAATGCTGCTATGGACATTTATATAAAATGTATGTGAATGCTCAATAAGTTGCTATATGAACACAGAACTTCCATTCTCTTGGGTATATTTGAAATACACACACACACACACACACACACACACACACATATTGTATACACTGTACTTGAGAAAGCACTGCACTTTATACTGGATAATCAATCATATCCATGAGTGTTCCACTAATGTTTAGAATTTATTCTCCCCCCCTTCCTATTTCCCACTGCCTCCCTTTCGCTTGATTAGAATATTTACTGACAATTTAACAGAAAAGAGTAGCTTTCTGAAGTGACATGAAAATAGACTAGACAAAACTTGATTTGGATCTTCTCCTGCCTCTCTCCAGGGAAAATTAGCTGCATAAGGAAGAACAGCTATAGTATGTTGGGATCTTCCTGCAGAAGAATTTTTAAAATGTGAAGCGGTGTGGGAAAGAAAAAGATTCCCACAACCACATATCTGACTGAAGTCCCTAGGGTAGAAGCAGCTCAATTTATTCACAAACTTATAACACAAAGCTGAAGAGTATACCAGGCTGGGAAACATTCATTTGTTGATTAAATTAGTTAATACTTTCTTCTTTGCTATTGGAGCTCATCCAATTTTATTAAGTACAAAGTTCCACAGAATCAGCCTGTGGTATTCACTGAGAACAATTACTAGAATCTATTAAGTTAGTAAGAAGATAGAAAGACAAAAAAATAGTATTAAAATAAAAAGTTATAATGAAAGTCTAAAAAAATCAGCTTTGTGACAGATGAATAAGAAATGCCCATCACTAATATGTAAGAAAAGTTAAGAAAAAGATCTTCTCACTGAGGAATGTACCAGGAGCAGCTCAACCACCCTAAACACATTTTCTAGATCCATTCCACATCCTGCATCTTCCAGCTTTTATCTTCCAGCTCTTGAAAGAGAACAGCCAAGGAGGAAGCAGAAAAACAAGGAGACTGGGGTGACACCGAGGCCCTGAGAAGAAAACATCTCAAGAAGGAACTGGTCAGATATGCTCAATGGAAGACACGGAAAGATCCAGAACTGAGAAGTGACCACCTCGCCAAACAAAGGTCATGTGTTACCTGGACTGGTATTTTCCATGGAGTGGTAGGAACGGAAGCTTAGAGAACGGGTGAAGTGAGGCGAGAAAACACCAACAGCCCATTCTTTCCTGCATGTGTTTATTAACACACAGTCTATTGATTTTGTAAGGCTTAGAATAACATAGGCCACCCTTACTATCACAACAAATAGAAGCCAGCCCTTCTTGGATGATTGGAAGGCACTTCACGATCCTAAATCCGAGCCCATGAGCTCCTCCGATCCATGTGGGGAATGATCTACCATCTCTGACCAAGTGGTCTTCAACTCTAAACAGTGAGGAGGGCGCTCACTATCCCCAAACACTGGGTCATTATTATAAAACCAATTTCGTAATAACAATATGGAGACCAATTACAATTTCAATTGAGAGTGCCAAAAAACAGGTACTTATAATGAACTGCTGGAGCTTGAGCCCACTGTATGGAGATCTAACTCTGCCTCCAGGAAACTATAGAAAAACCCACAGCCCCAGAGGAAAGTGGTAGTTAATTAAGTTAATTCTTCTTGGTCAATATCTAGTCTCTATTTTAGTCTTTGCTTTGCCCTGTTTCCATTTCCAGATCTCCTGAACTTCTACTTGGTACTACTAATAATCTACCTTGCCATCTGAACCAGCTTCTCCTTGAGGGCCATTATGGTGGTGGCTGACATAATGGAGATTTTGCTGTATTACATTTTGGAAACATTATAAGTAAATGATAAACCTACTGGACAGAAAACCTTTATTGAGCCCTACAGGAAATTTTACATTATATGTATATATTATTGGCTCACTTGACTCCCAAGAATTAATTTAACTAAGGCGCAAAGAGGTAAAATGACTTGTTCAAAATCACATAGCTAGGTAGCAAGACCTTATAATGTCTTGTTCAGTCCTTTTTCTATTTAATATATATTAATAATCTAAAACTATAAGCCTGTAGGTTAGAGATTAATGAGGCAATAAAATAAACTTAAATGGCCCTAGTATATGGTAAAATGTTCTAGAAGAGATATAAAATATTCTCAAAATATAAAAGAATTACTCATACTTAAAGATTTTTTTTTTTAAGATTTTATTTATTTATCAGAAAGAGTGAGAGAACATAAGCAGGGGGAGCAGGCCCAGGAAGAAGCAGGCTCCCGCTGAGCAGAGAGCCCGATGCGGGACTCGATGCGGGACTCGATCCCAGCACCTCGGGACCGTGACGTGAGCCCAACGAAGGCAGATGCTTAACCGACTGAGCCACCCAGGCATCCCTTAAAGATTTTTTTCAATCACTCATACGTGATTGGTGAAAGCTTCAGGATAAAGAGGAGCCTGGAGAGAGGCCAGGAGGGAGGGAGGTAGCATACCAAGGGGGCAAAGACAGAGAAACCAGGTCGGAGTAGGGGCCGTGAGGTCTGTGGAGCACAGGTCAGAGCTCGTGAGGACAGGACTGAAAGGTACACTGGCATCACGTGACAGAAGCTTCACATCAACAGGCTGATGTACGTCTACCGGCCCGGGGGACTCCACGGATTTCAGACCAGAGGAGAGACATAATCCAGGTGCTGAGGAAAACATACAGGCTTCTGAAACCCCTTAGGGCAGTAAGTCATAGGCAATGAGCTACTGAAGTAGGACTGAAGTAGTGTAAACTTGAAAAGAGAAAATGTAGACAAGAGATGTTATGAAAGCCAAATACACATTGATTCAGCCACGCACTGAATGTGGTAAAGAAGGAGTAAAGCGTAAGCGGGCTTCTGGCCTGGAAGACACGGTCAGGGCGGTGCGGGAGACACAGAAACGGCCCGGGGGCAGAGCGGCGGGAATGTGTGCGTGCGCATGCGCGTGTGTGTGCGTGCATGCGTGCGCGCTAGTGCGTGCGGACACCCACCGGCCCGGAGTAGGAGCGCGCGAGCGGAGGCGGCTTAGGATTTCAAATTGGGCACTCTGAGACTGATGCTGGAAGGAACACTCTAGAAGTGTTGAGAAATATGGTCTGTAAAATGGCAGGAACCAGCCAGAGACCAACATTTGAGAATCATCTGCATGGACATGACAGCGGAAGTACTGGCTGTGCTGAGACCGGAAGACGGGAGGGAAAAAGGCCGCCATTAATAATGTCGACGCTGCACGTACGTGAACAAACACGAGGAGTGATCAAAACGCTGATTCTCTGGTAAGTCAGCGGGAGCTCACTGGGAAGCTGGAGGGGGACAGACTTCTGGGGAGTGGATGGAGTCAAACAGGAGAATGACGGGGGCCCAAACCTCTCCTTCAGGACGAAAGAGGGAGGAGCACAGGAACGCCACAGGCGGGCTGTGCGTGGACGCGCGAGCGCGCACAGACACAAGACACACACAGACACACGCACACAGACACACGCACACATACAGACACGCGCACACATACAGACACGCGCACACACACATACAGACACGCACACATACACACACACAGACGCACGCACACATACAGACACACGCACACATACAGACACGCGCACACATACAGACACGCGCACACACACATACAGACACGCACACATACACACACACAGACACACGCACACATACAGACACGCACACACACACAAGACACGCACGCACACATACAGACACGCACACACACACAAGACAGGCGCACAGACATGCACACATACAGACGCACACACACACACAAGACACACGCACACACACAGACACACACATACAGACGCACACAGACACAAGACACACGCACGCACACATACAGACATGCACACATACACACACACAGACACAAGACACGCACACACACATACAGACACACACATACAGACACACACAGACACAAGACACGCACGCACAGACACACGCACACATACAGACACACACACAAGACGCACACGTGCACACAGACACGCACACACACACAGACACGCACACACACAGACACAGACACACACACAGTTTGGCAAACTGGGGGAACCGAGTAGACAAGAGCGTGGGGGTGACATATGCAAAAGGAAGTTATTAGAGCAGTAACAGTACAGTCTTGAAATAAAGAAGGATATGCGTGAGTGTAATACGCAGTCTTGTCAGAGAAACAAAACTCCTTCAAGGCAAAGACACCCTGAGATGTGAGGAGAAAAAATCTGGAAAAAAGAAGAGATAGTCCAAAAGGGAAAACAGAACTGCTCAACGTTGCCAACTGGTAAGAAGGGAGGAGGCAAAGCAGGTTAGGCTGGACCGAGAACCGGCAGGGTCCAATCACAAACACAGGAGTGGGACTGAGTGGGCACCGCAGGGCAGTGGCAGCCTAGGGCCACTCAAGGCCTAGAGCCAGAGAAGGGACAAGGAAAGAGAGGTTAGAATCAAGCCGAAAACAAGGCTCAGGGGAAGGAAGAGCAAGGAAAAGGCAGAAGCAGAACCATCGACATAATTTGCAAGGCCCAGTACAGTTTCAAGACTGTGAAAGCAGAGCATCAAACCAAGCCCGGCACCCCGTGCGAGAAAACGGATATTCCCATAAGCCTCCAAAAAGGACCGCAGCCCTCCGCACACTTAGACTCTAGCCCAGTGAGACCCATGTCAGACTTCTGGCCTCCTGACCTGTTAAAGAGCACATGTGTAGTGTTGTAAGACACCAAGTCTCTGGACGTGCTTCAGCAGCCACGGGGAGCAAACATGCCACCTCAGCTCCTCGCTGAAGGAGAAGTGTGTCTGTTCCACCAAATCTGGGTCAACACTGGGCAGTAACTTCCTTTTTTAACGTTTGCCAGGTTGACCTTCGGGGAGGAAGAACATTTGTTCAAGTGTGGATCATTCGTATCTCTTAAATTTCCTATTCATGTGCTTTCCCCATGTTTCTAGTTTATATCTTTCTCTTAACTAGCAAGTGCTCTTTTTATACTAAGTTTATTAATACGCCATATATTGCAAATACTAGTTTAGCCTGCCATTTGCCACCTAAATTTGTTAATATGGCATTGCAAGGTATAATAATAATTTTTATTTAGGGGCGCCTGGTTGGCTCAGTCATTAAGCATCTGCCTTCAGCTCAGGTCATGATCCCAGGGTCCTGGGATCGAGCCCCACATCGGGCTCCCTGCTCAGCGGGAAGCCTGCTTCTCCCTCTCCTGCTCCCCCTGCTTGTGTTCCCTCTCTCGCTGTGTCTCTCTCTGTCAAATAAATAAATAAAAATCTTTAAAAAAAAATAATAATTTTTATTTAGTTTACAAAGGAACAAAATTCTTTTTTTATGTTTTAAAAGGACAATTAAACCTACACAATAGCCAGTGTTACTCATAGATAAAAGCTAAAGTCCATTAATCCTAAGGAGTTTTGAAACTATAAGGATCTTTTTACTTGCTCAATAATATGAAAATTCAAGGTATTCGGTTTGCCATTATAGATGTGTCCCTAAATTCCTCTTTTCTATGACTAGGGTTACTGAGTCTAAATACGGCATCTTGCCAGCTGCCATAGTAAAAAAACAAAACAAAACACCATGGGACTCACTTTAATAGGTTTAGGAAGATTAAGATACATTAGGTTCCAAATTCCTTAGTACACTGAAAAGTGATATATCTAAAATGACCCTAAAGGAGCTTAGTCGAAGTGAAACACTTGGCATGAGGGGGAGAGGCGGAAGCTATTACGCAGCAGTGCCTGGCTGTTGGCAGAGCGTCCCAGTGCCCGCCTCCACGTCTCCTACAGTGGGTAGGTAACTGCCACCAAACTTGCCTGTTCCTTAGTGAGGCCTAAGCATAAAATGAAGGCTCACTCACCAATAAATATTAGATCCATATGTTCTAGAAAACACAAAAATCTGACCCAACTAACCTGCTGAGCACATGACTAATCTTATTTAAACGAGTGGTTCTAAAGCTTTAGAATGCATCAGAATCATGTGGAAGGCACAGCCCTACTCCTGGAATGTCTGATGTAGGAGGTCTGGGGTGGATCCTGAGAATCTGGACTTCGAGCAACTTCCAGGACAATGCTGATTCTGCTGGTTCGGGTATCACTTTGAGAACCACTGACTCAGAACTTAGGCCATGGCTTGAACAGATCAAGGATTCACAAATGGGCTGGTGAAGGAGTGAAAAGGCTGGAGGAATAGGGATAATATTTATTTTGGTAAAAAATTATAAGTAAATGGTATGGAAATGGCCTCAAAGGCATAACACCAAAGTCTGGAAAGTCACTGGACATATGCTATGTCCAAAGCCCTACAGAAGCATTACAGTGGTGACTTGATCCTCCCAACAGTACTCCCCTAAGTGCTCCCCGCTGTCGTCCCTAAGGCTGTGACCTGACCTAGGCACCAGGTGGAAACATGCTACAGAAACAGGGAGGAAGAGTAGGCCAAAGGATGAGAATGAGATACAGCTGTAATTCAAACGCTGATGGAGAGGTTGATATGCAAAGTCAACCAACCAGTTTCTTGAGAATCACTATAAATATAATTTAAAGCTTTCTCACTCCCTTTATTCATCCCTGCTCTTTTCCAAAAATGCCTAGTATACAAGGATAAAACATTCTAGACTGGGAATACAAGTCCGATGTGATTCTTTTCTGTTTTTATATCCTGAACCATCTGTGGTGTGATCCTTCATTTGATACTAATCGAGGCCCATGAGATTCATTTTGTGGCCTTCCTAGAAACAGGCAGAGTCCTACACCTTACAAATCACTGCAAAGATTAACAGAAACTGCAATAATAGCTCAAAAACTGACAAAGAAATGAACTGCCATGGGAAGTCAGAAGAGGAAGAAGTCATTTGTTGACCAGTTTGTTGGATTTAAATTAAAATGATCTCATTGGTCACTTAACAAACAAACATTTTAGAAACATAATTTTAGAATGATCACTTTTACCTATGATACCATTTTATTTATATTTATATGATACTATTATATAATATTGTTATATTTACATATTCTATTGCAGTTTTTCTTACTAAATGTTTCATCATTGATTTTTTTCTTTTATTTGAGAGAGAGAGCAGGAGCAGAGGGGAGGAGGGACAGAGGGAGAGGGAGAAGCAGACTCCCTGCTGAGCAGGGAGCCCAACGTGGGGCTGGATCCCAGGACCCCAAGATCATGACCTGAGTCGAAGGTAGCCACTTAACCGACTGAGCCACCCAGGTGCCCCCTCACCATTGATTTTTTTAAATGGCAAGTTCAAAGCTAGCCTTTCTAAAAATAAAATTCTCTTTTCCCTAATTTACCATTACAAAATGGAGCAGCTTTCAATATATACCTTTCAATATATACTTGACATTTAGTAGTTTCTTGAAGACTCTATCTGTATTTCAGACCTCTCAAAATCTTAATTTTTGTCTTGGAGAGATTGTAAATAAAAACAAAATCTTGACTAATTTATTTAGAAATATGAATAAGTCTTCTTTAAAGAAATAACTAACGTTCAGTTGGAAGTGAGAAGGAAATTTAGAAAGCATTACAATGACAGTCTCTGAAGTGAACAATAGAACTCATGACACTATAACACAGGCATTATCTTAAATAACAACCCTAATACTGAATGGCCATAGTTTGTGGGTAACAAGTTTTTTTTTTTTATATTTTATTTATTTATTTGTCAGAAAGAGAGAGAGAAAGAGCACAAGCAGGGGCAGTGGCAGGCAGAGGGAGAAGCAGGCTCCCCGCTGAGCAAGGAGCCTGATGTGGGACTCGATCCCAGGACCCTGGGATCATGACCTGAGCCGAAGGCAGACGCTTAACCAACTGAGCCACCCAGGTGACCGGTAACATGTTTTTGAAGTAAAACACTTCTAGGAAATAGTAATAACCAGAACCTCAAGATACTACACACCCATATCCATCAGTCATACTTCTTAAGCCAGCCAACACCAATGCCAATGGAAAACTGAAGAGTAGAAGGTATAATTATTTAAACACATGAGCACATCACATTTAAAAAATCTAAATTAAAAAGGTTGGTTTTGGTCTTTCTATTTATTTTTTAAGTCAGATTCAAAGGAAGGTACTTTAGGAGCAACATTAATAATGTTTTGAGTATCACAGACTAACAAGTGCTATTTTCAACTTTCTTGAAGAAAAATTAGGTTAACAGATGGAGAAACAAGTCCTTTCATTTTTATTTTCAAGTAATCTCAATTAGTTGTGACCTAAGAAGAAAGAAAACAGGAAACACTTTTTCTAGATATATGGTTCACAAATCAATTTCTTTTGTGTATTGTGGGAAATAATTACCTTTATAGTCACAAGAAAATCCAGTTCTAATAGACAGCAATAGTTTTTCCAGTTGTAGAATTTAAAGAAAAGAACAATCAGCAATTAAAAATCATATCTATAAGACAAATTATTCATTTTTTCCCCTATTGGTAACTTTAAGAAAGATCTACAACTCAGAGAAAAAGGACAGACCAATAACTGATCAATTATGGGAGAGTGAGTTATTATTAGATTAAAAAGCTAGAGTATATATCATTATTATGCTATTTTAAGAATTACTTAAAAATACTTGATCTAGCATTACAAAATTAGTGTGGATTCTTAAAACTAAGTAACTTTTAGGAAATATATTAAACAGTCATCTCAGTGAGATTTTTTGACCCCTATGTGACTGTATTTGGAGATGGGGCCTTCAGGAGGTAGTTAAGGTTATGTGAGTTCGTAAACATTGGGCCCTAATCTAATAGGACTGGCATCCTTATAAAAAGAGAAAGAGAAACCAGAGACCTCTCTCTGTGAGCACAGAGAGAAAAGGCCATGTGAGGACACAGCAAGAAGGTGGCCCTCTGCAAGTCAGAGCAGTCTCACCAGAAACCAACCCTGCTGGCACCCTGATCTTGGACATCCAGGCTTTGGAACTGTGAGAAAATCAATGTCTCTTGTTTAAGCCCCCAGAGGGGTGTCCTGGTATGGCAGCCCAAGGTGATTAACACAGGCCCGAAAAGCCTGTACTGAAATTACAACTCTGAATAAATATCACATAGTAAATACACCTATTTGCATATAAATGCTTGTTTTACCCAACTGAAAAAAGTATGGCAATATTTATTTTTTTAAAGATTTATTTATTTGAGAGAGCGAGCGAGTGGAGAGAGGGGCAGAAGGAGAGAATCTCCAGCAGACTCTGCACTGAGCATGGAGCCCGATAACGGGGCTTGATCCCATGACCCATGAGATCGTGACCTGAGCCAAAACCAAGAGTCAGACACTCAACCGACTGAGCCAAAAGTATGGCAATATTTAAATAGGAACACACACACAAAGGTAAATTTTACAAAAGAAATCAGAAGTCCTTGAATAAATACTAAAACACAGAGTAATTCTACGTTACTCTTCACATAAAGACAAAAATCTGGGACTATACTCATTCTGTAATGCAAATTTATTATACCTCAACAACTAACTTGTGATTTGCCCAGTGACAAAATATAATAAAATGTTCAGGTCTAATTTTGTCTTGCTTAACATATTTAAAATTAAGGAATTAGTCCATCACACATTATAACAGAATTGAAAGAGGCTAACTTGTTGAAAAATAGCATACTGAAGTTTCTGGAAATTGGATCACTACTGTGAAGCAGAATCTATACCTCAATCATTTGGACCCTCTTGCTGAGTCTTGCTCAGGACCTCTCTACTATTAACCAAAAATGATGAGACGTCACTTCCAAAATTAGGTTACAAGAAGACTGTGACTTCTGTCTTGCCCAACCGTCCTCTATGTTACAGCACCTCTTCCATGTTGTCTCCCCACCCCCTCTCTGCTCTGCAGATCTGGGGGAGCAAGCTGTTGTGTCTCGAGGAGCTCTATGGAGAGGCCCAAGTGGCAAGAAATAGACTCTCCAGACAAAAGCGAGTGAGGACCTGAGGCCTGTCAACAGCCCTGTGAGGGAGCTTCTAACAGATCTTCCCGGAGAGCCCTGAAATGACTACAGCCCCAGCAGACACCCTGATTGCATCCTGTGACAAGTCCCTAAGCAAGCAGCCCCCAGCTAAACCACACCAGGACTCCTGGCCCACATCAACAGTGAGACAGGAACTGTTTGTTTTAAGCCACTAGGGTTTGGGATAATTTGTTACACATTGATAGATGATGAATACAATCCTGTTTCATTTCTCCTATTGAATTATAAACTCCTAGAAAACATTAGAGTTAGTTCTTCCACCTTAGTGAAACATTTTATATATTAGAAATCTGATAAAGATTTGTTAATATTTAAAGGTAGAATATTGAACTATTTTAACATAAAATCAGCAGACTCTGAGGATCTGAGGCACTCTAGTAAACTTCTCCCAAGGCCAGCTCTCTGTTCAACTCATAAAAAACACACATGTCTCAAGATATAATTGATTATTTAATGGTAATAAAATGTCTCAGATTCTACAATACACATGAAAAGTAGCAAAAAAAAAAATTCCCCACGTTTATTTCCTTTTCACCTTATTTAATCTCAAACTGTAATTTTAAAGTGGCTGTAAGAGCTAACACACAAGAGTAGTTGAAAATTTATATAGTTTAAGGTCTACACTCAAGTTTATCGAGAATTCCCCTCCACACACAAGAAAATCCCAAAACTGATTCATCTATAGACTATTTTAAGCTTCAGAGTAAAATACACATTTTGTTAAAGTCAGAGCTCAGCTATCTAGAATCTTTAGAGAGGAATAATTTTGGAGAGACATAATTTTCTGGAACCCTAAGGATTTACCCCCAAAACCCCCAAATTTTATTTAATAATTTTAGATCACTGTTTTCTAATATATATAAAATTAGAAAACAGCTCAACAAACAAAATCAGAGATCTTTACGACAGAACTTTTCTGAAACATACATAAATGTGAACTGTACCTCCCCAAGGGAAGGATATAAAATGCAACATTCTGTAAATACTTTTGGAGATAAGACAGTTTTTTTAAAAAGCCATTTTATGGTTTCTGTTGTAGAATATACTTTTATTTTTTTTTTAATTTTTAATTTTTTGCTTTCCCTTGAGATAGTTCATTTTAAGTTTTTATTTTAAGGGTGCCTGGGTGGTTCAGTTGGTTAAGCATCTGCCTTTGGCTCAGGTCATGATCTGGGGGTCCTGGGATCGAGCCCACATCGGGCTCTCTGCTCAGCGGGGAGTCTGCTTCTCCCTCTGCCTGCCGCTCCCCTCGCTTGTGCACTCTCTCCCTCCCCCTCTCTAATAAATAAATAAAATCTTTTAAAAAAAAGTTTTTATTTTAATTTCAGTTAGTTAACATACAGTGTGATATGAGTTTCAGGTGTACAATATAGTGTTTCAACACTTCCATACATCACCCGGTGCTTATCATGATGCACTTCTGAATCCCCATCACCTATTTCACTCATCCCCCACCCACCTCCCCTCTGGTAACCATCAGTGTGTTCTCTATAGTTAGTAGTCTGTTTTTTGGTTTGCCTCTCTTTCCTTTGCTCATTTGTTTTGTTTCTTAAATTCCACATATGAGTGAGATGATACGGTATCTTTCTCTGACTTATTTCACTTGGCATTATACTCTCTAGCTCCATTCACATCTTGCAAATGGCAAAATTTCATTCTTTTTATGGCTGAGTAATATTCCATTGTATATATAGACCACATCTTTATCCATTCATCTATCAATGGACACTTGGGCTGCTTCCATCATTTGGCAATTGTTGATAATGCTGTTATAAACACTGGGGTGTATGTATCCTTTTGAATTAGTGTTTTTGTATTCTTTGGGCAAATACCCAGTAGTGCAACTGCTGGATCATGGGGTAGTTCTATTTTTAACTTTTTGAGGAACCTCCATATTCCAGAGTGGCTGCACCAGTCTGCATTCCCACCAACAGAGCATGAGTGTTCCTCTTTCTCCACATCCTCACCAACACCTGTTGTTTCTTGTGGTATTGATTTTAGCCATTCTGACAGGTGCGAGGTGGTATTTCATTGTGGTTTTCATTTGTATTTCCCTGATGATGAGTGATGTTGAGCATTACTGGCCCTTGGGCCAATCAAGTGAAGCTCTCTCCCGGGCAGCTATACCTACAGGTCTAGAGTCAAACAGATACGGGTGGAAGAAAGCTTTTTGTGAGCCATCAGCAATCAAATAAATGGTGGCTAAAGCTATGGATCTGGATGAAGGCCACAAGGAAAAACATGAAAATGAAATGAAGGAAAGAGCAAAGTCAGACAATAGAAACAACATATGAAACAGGAGAGAATGAAGCAGAAGGAGGAGGCTAGAAAGGGGACTGACCAGGAATCACCAGAGAGGGAGGGGGAAATGGAGATAAGCCCTAAAGAAGTCTAGGGAAAGAATTCCAATAAGGGAAGTATCAAGAATTTTGTATCAGATCCCAATGAATTTATTAAAATTAACAAAATTAAAAATGCATTTCCCTTGAGGCACTATCACATGTGGGTAGGAGCTACCATGCTGGTCAGAGCAGATACAGACACTACTATTGCTCTAACAAGTTCTCCTAGACAGTACTGCATAGACCCTGCGATCACATCAACAACAAGGCATTTGCTCAGTAAGGGCCTGGAGATCAATGTATGGAGATCATGTACTAATTCATAGTCAGTCTTCAAGGGCAACTTTGAAAACACAGCATAGCCACTGTTTTCTGTTTATATCCCAAATTGGTGAAACTGAATAGCTTATAAGTGTATTAGTTATCCAACTCTCTAAAATACGGACACTAAGAACATTCCTGTTGTTGGGGACACTCATAACTTCCAAGTACTGTGAACCAACTTTGTGTCACATTCCCCGATACTTCACATACTTCTAATGTAATTCTTCCACAGAGGCAGGCATAGGTACCTATGAGGTACAAATGTCTTAAGAGATGAGTAGACAAGCTCAGTCTGTGAGGCACCTTGCACCCACACAGCTGACAGACATCAGAGTTTGGATTCCAGTCCAGGTGTGTCAGCCCACAGAACGGAGACTCTTTCCGTCACCCACAACCCATAATGGAGAAAAAGGCTCCACAATCCGGTACCTAGCCAGATTTTCACTAAATCCATGGCACTGGAATATGTATTTTAGCAAGCACTTGAATTTAACCTCTCAGATATATATAATAACATGCATATGAATTAATGAAGAAACTTCATTTCCTAAGAGATAATACATACATTCCCTGAAGATGAATACATTTACTCATTTCCACTACTGTAAAACATAAATATCCTCTCCAGGAACAAAAACTGAAAAGGTATTTATTTTTAAAAATTATTTTTTCAAGTACAGTCAAATTTTTACTTACCTTCTTGAGCAGCAAATGTTTGACTAGCTGAAATGACTTTCGTTAGTTCTGGATTATACCTTGTTCCCTCTGGAAAAATCACAAGATACATCTGTGAAACATAGAGAAATTTGGTTTGTTTTGTGTGAGCTTTTTTTGTTGTTCTTGTGAACTTACCAGTGCCAACCCTATTAATGCTAAGAGAGTATTTTCTATGGTGGGAAAAATGTTTATTCATTTTACATGTGACCTTCATTTCAAGCAGAGCAACCAAAATGCAAAAATGCAATTAAATCTTAACATGAATTATATTTAAAACGCAGTCATACATTCACTGGTAGGTCAATCATTAAGACTCTAACAACGTTTCTAATTACACACTAATATTCATTAATTAAAAATTTGCTCATAAAATTCTCCCTCATTTAAAGCCTCAATTAATTAAAGAGCTCTTTTCCCCTAAGATTCTGAAAAACGACATTTTTAAATGGTGCAAATTTTAGACATCAGTGTCCCTGAGTATCAATAATAAAAGCATATCTCATCTGAAGCAATATCTAAATTTCCACAATATAAAATGTAATAAGTATTCACATTTTGAAAGATTCCCATAGTATTCTTATTTTACACAGCTCCCTTAATGCATTTAAATAATTCAATTTATAAGCAGCTTCATAAATTGAAATAATGCACTTATAAAGGAGAAAGCTGGATGTTTACTAAGTAATTAATTAGTCTAAGCTTTTACTTTTATCTGTTTGGGAAAATAAAGACAGAAACAGTGAAACTATACAATGAGAAACTCCTAACTTTAGAGGTAAGTTACCCAAACTACACCAACATGGTTACTTGATAGCCAGAACACACAACTAAGGCATTCGTATCAAATCTTTTCAAATACAAACAGAATACAGGGAACATAGGGATAGGAGGATAGCAGGAAAGAAAATGATGTTCATTTTATCCAACCTCATCTGATCCCAGGTAATGCTGTCTATCTATATATCTGGTACAGAATCATTCCCTTATCTGAATGATCTATGATTATAAAACTCCTACATAATAAACCTATGTGACAGTTCACATTTTTTCATTAGATAAACTCATGATTAATCTCTTCCAAAGCTTCACCTGAAAAACTTGTATTACTGGTTGGTCTACAATTCTGCATTTTCAGCTTCCCTGAAAATATATATACTTTTTATTCATCCATATAAATTGTCTTTAGAACCCACTATCTTTGCCTAACTTAGAAATTAATAGATTTCTATATATCCTAATGAAAGATTAACCACAGCTGCCATGAAAACGTAGAAAAATGGGTAAAATTAAGAAAAAAATTTAAAATTAGTTCCCAAACCCACAAATTCATTATCATGAGGACATATTTTAAATCAGCTTATGGGGCAACTAGCTGGCTCACTCGGTAGAGCACACGACTGCCCATTGTGGGGTCATGGGTTCCAGCCCCACACTGAGTGTAGAGATTACTTTAAAAAAATATTAAAAAAATAAAATCTTTAACATCAGTAAACTTTGTATTCAAAGCCATGAAAGTAATTACTGATGATTTTTAGCTTTTAGTTCAAGTATTCAAAAATAAAGTGATTCATGATTTGCAGGGTTATTAGTAATTCATGTGGTGTTATTTTCCCATCTCTTACACATGTCATTAAAAAGAACACTGATGGCCGACAAGAAAGCAAGAATGAACAATTCTTTCACGGTTCATTCAAGAAGTATTTCTTATATATCTATTATGTGCCAGGTGCTATGTAGGATAATGAAATAAATCTGGTCTTTAGAGACAAGTGAGAAAAAAGTACATTAAACAGATTTTACAAATATAATTACACTTCTATGACTGTGAAGAAAAAGAGCAAGATGTTATGAAGGAGAATAACAAGAGGGTAACTGGAGTGGATGATGGGCCTAAGACCTAAAGAATGGTAAAAGAATGAGTGCTTTCACCAACAGATGGGTAACAAGGCAAGGACGCCCAGTCTCACCAGTGCTAGTCAGGGCTGTCCTAGAGGTTCTAGCCAGGGCACTTAGGCAAGACAAAGAAACAAAAGGCATCCAGATTAAAAGAAAGAAGTGAAACTGTATTTATAACACAAATGACATAACTGTCCGTGTAAGAAATCTAAGAAACATTACTATTTTTTAATGTTGCTAAATAAGTCTAGTAGGGTTACAGAACAAAAAATCAATATACTGAATGTTTAGATACAACAATCATAAATTTAAAAAATGCCATCTACAATAGCATCAAAAAACATGAAATTAAGAACTTATTTTGGCAAATGTGGATACCTTTGGCAAAGGATGTGTAAACCTGTACAGTTAAAAACCACAAAATGCTGCTGAGAGACATTAAAGAAGACCTAAATAAAGACTGTGTTTTTGGATCCAAAGATTCAATATTGTTATGATAGCAATTCTTCCCAGATTTATCTATAGATTCAATGCAATCCAAATAAAAAAAACCAGCAAGCTTTTATGCAGAAACTGACAAGCTGATTTTAGAATTTATATGGGAAATGCAAAGGACCTAAAACAGCCAAGTGACTTTGAAAAAGAACAAATATATAAGATTTAACTACACCAGATTTCAAAACTTGTAATAAAGCAAGAGTAATCAAGAGAGTGTGGCATAGGCATGGGGATATCCAGGTAGATCAGTGGAACAGAATAAATGGTTCAGAAACAGACCCACACGTACGCAATCAATTTATTTCAAACGATGGGGAAAAGAATAACCTTCACAGTAAGTGGTGATCGACCTTGACCTTACACCAAATACAAAAGTTAACTCAAAATGGGCCACAAACTAAAACTATAAAACTTCCAAAAGAAAACGAGAAAATCTTAGTATCATTGAGTTTGGCAAAACCTTTTACAGTAGGACAGAAAAAGCAGAAATTTTAGGAAAGATCAATAAATCAGACGTAGGCAAAATTTTTAAAACTTTTGTTCTTTAAGACTCTGTTATGCTATGAAAAGGCAAGTCACTGATGCAAAGAAAGATTCGTACAGGAATATTCTGAGAAGTTACATTTTAACAGCCCCAAACTGGCCATTACTCCACAAAGCAGATGATCTTCTATAGGAAATCATATATACAAAGACTGTAACTAGAGAAAGAGTATAGAACAGTCTGAACACTTGGCTTCAAACCCCAGACTCCACTTACAGGCCCTGAGAGCTGGGATAAATTCCTTATCCTCTCTGCGCCTGGAGCTTCTTGTCTACAAAAGGGAAGGATGGTTGTACCTCCACCTGATAGAGATACTGTAATGATAAAGGTGATAATTTATGTAGTCTAATTAACATGGTGCTTGGCACAAAATAATACTGCAATTTGCTGTTGTTAAAATTAAAACAGATGTGCTTTCGAAATGTGAGATGACACACTGGGGGCAAAGAAGAGCGACAGGACCTGAGCAGTGGCCAAGAGCCTTCCCCAGAATCAGCTCTGCACGCTGCATTCACAAGGACAGCAGCCTCTAAAGGCTACACGGCCAAAGCAGGTCTCCTTCTTCTCTCTAACGACAGCTGAGCATGACACAGAGCACAGATGTAGAGTCAAGATTTTAAAGTAAAACTTTTTTCCTCCTTCAGCTGTTCGCACCTGATAACTTCCTCACCACTGCTTTCCCACTGCCGACCAAAAAGGCAGCTCTCTTCTCAGTTCCCACTGAGATGGAGAAGGTGGCAACAGAGGGAAAGGACTAAACATGGAGCATCAGGGCAAGAAAAGAATGACTCCGGGGCAGGGTGCCACCTCTGGACCCACTTCTCAATTAAGGAAAATCCCTGCTCGAGGACAGGGAAGCCCCAAGGATGACAGGAAATAACTGGCAAACAGTCACAAACAAACCAAATTACGTACAAGGTTATTGCTACTGTTCATAGAAATCTTTTATTCTGCTAAATTTTCATTTGGAAGGAACCAGAGATTCTGTTTTCTTTAATGAGGACTGACTTTGCATATAAGATCTCTACTCAAGATGTGAGGTACCATTTTAAGCTTAGATACTTCAGACTCTAGTGGAAATCAGCAAGCTATTTCATATTAAAGTTCCATTCAAAAAGAAAAGAGCTATTTAAGAGTTTAAAATATATTCACACTTCAACCAGTTATGGAACTGATGACTTTCTGCTAAAAACAGCCTTTTCTCCATGCTTTGGATAAGTTAATTTACTTTGTGTGTGTGTGTGGTTAACAGGTTGTATTTATTATTTTCTATAGTTTCTAAAAAGTAGAATATATTGTAAGACCATGTTAAAAATAATTCTTTACACAGTTTTTGGAAGGTTAGTGCAAACATGATTTACAAGTAAAAGATACAATTTTCAAACTAAAATCACTTAATGGTCTTGAATTTATAGAGGCAAGTTAAGGTTAAATTTAAATATCTGAAGCAGTTTCTATATTAAAGCATTTCCAAGAAATAGAAAACTAAGAAATTTAGATAAAGCACCAGCTGTCACCATGTCACCAAGTTAACACTAGTTCCTCATTGGTCCCCATCACATGATGAATGGGAAGGAACTTACAGAAAGAAACAGAACCCTGAAATTACATTTACTTAAGGGTTTCCCCCAAAGGCATCTTGATCAAGTTAATACATTTCTGAGGAGCAGAAATAGATTATAATAGTTAAGACTCAAGATCATGCATTCATAATAAAATACAGCTACTGACATTTAAGTGATATTGAATGTATTTAAAGTTTGCCATTTAAGTCAACAGTATACATATTTTCTTTCTGAATCCTTTAGGATTTTGTAGGCACACTGAAATCAATCTTCATACAAAGGGAACAAATATCAGAATCTTGTACTACATGGATGCAAGTGGCTGCATTTTTTTAAATTTTATTTTATTATGTTAATCACCATACATCATTAGTTTTTGATGTAGTGTTCCATGATTCATTGTTTGCTTATAACACCCAGTGCTCCATTCAATACGTGCCCTCCTTAATACCCATCACCAGGCTAACCCATTCCCCCACCCCCACCCCCCTGCCTCTAGAACCCTCAGTTTGTTTCTCAGAGTCCATAGTCTCTCCTGGTTCGTCTCCCCCTCCGATTTCCCCCCTTCATTCTTCCCTTCCTACTATCTTCTTCTTCTTCTTTTTTTTAACATATAATGTATTGTTTGTTTCAGAGATACAGGTCTGTGATTCAACAGTCTTACACAATTCACAGTGCTCACCATAGCACATACCCTCCCCAATGTCTATCACCCAGCCACCCCATCCCACCTACCCCCACCACTCCAGCAACCCTCAGTTTGTTTCCTGAGATTAAGAACAACTCATATCAGTGAGATCATATGATACTTTGAGTCTCAGTTTCATTCCCAAATGAAGACTCAGGATAGCTGTGAGCATAAAAGGAAGTATATGAAAATACCAAGCACTGTGTGGCAGGCTCTTTATATTGTTTCCTTCCCCTCTGGTTTTTAAAAATTCTATCTAGCTCACTAAAGAGTTTCAAAGCAGGCATATTTATATGGAAATGATATCTCAGAACTTAATAAACTTTGATTAGCTAGACATCTTTTAATTACTGCTTTCTCTTTAAATAAAAAGCCATTTCATATTTAGATGTACAGAATATAAACAAGATAGTTCATCTCTGCTTTCTTTCCTCCAAATTAATCCAGTCTAGCAAACCACAACTGTTAGAAAGGGTTTTTCTAAAATTACAATCAGAAACTTTCAACTCATTAAAAATTCCATTATACATTTACAGAGGGAAAAAATGCAAAAAAGTGGTGGATACAAAGTAACAATCTCCTTCCTCAAAGAGCTTATTATTTAAGTATGGAAGTGCTACAGGTATGATCAGAAAACAATTACAAAATCACACAAATGCATACATGAATGTGGCAGGCAGAATAATGCCCCCTCCCCAAAATGTCCACATCCTAATCTTTAAGAATCTGTGAATACATTATAGAACATGGCAAGGGGGAGTGAAGACTGCTAGCAATGCACTGAGGGATAATGAGATCAGCCTAGAATGTCCAGGTGGGGCCAATGTCAACACAATGGTTCTAAAGATGAAAGAGGGAGGCAGAAGACTCAGTACCAGAATGATGGCTACAAAAAAAGACCAGCTATTGCTGGCTTTGAAGACAGAAGCCATGACCTAGGGAATGCAGGCAACCTTTAGAATCCAAAAGAGGCAAGAAAATGGATTCTCCCTTACAGTCTCCAGAAGGGACCTCAGCCCCAGTGACACCACGATTTTAGTCCAGTGAGACCCATTTTGCACTGCTGATCTCCAGAATGGTTAAGATAAATGTATGTTGTTATTTTTCCTAGCTTTTTAAGGGTATGATTGACAATAAAAACTGTATACATTTAAGGTATACAATGTGATATCTTAATACACACAGACATTGTAAAATGATTACCACAAAGTAATATACCTACCCATCACCTTGCATAGTTACCGTATTTTTTGTGTGTGGTAAGAACACTTAAAATCTATTCTTTTTAACAAATTTCAAGTATACAATATGGTATTACTGACTGCAGGCATCATGCTGTACCTACATCCTCAGAACTGACTCCTCTGATAACTGCAAGTTTGTACCCTTTGACCAGCACATCCCCACTTCCTCCACTCCCTAAGGCCCTGGTAAACCACTGCTCTACTCCCCAGTCCTGTGAATCCAACTTTTTAAAATTCCACATGCAGGTGAGACCATGCGGTATTTGTTGTTCTATGTCTGGTTTATTTCAGTTAGTGTAATGCCCTCGAGTTCATCCACATTGTCATAAATGACAGGACTTCCTTCTTTTTTAACATTGAAAAATATTCCGTTGTGTATACATACGTTTTTTTTTTTTACTCACTCATTTGTTGATGGACATTTAGGTTATTTCCATACCTTGTTCCTGTGAATAATGCTGCCGTGAACAGGAGTGTGGGAAATAATCCTGTTTCTTTTGAATATATACCCAGAAGTGGAATTGCTGGATATGATATTTCTATTTTTAATCTTTTGAGGAAACTCCATTCCATTTTTTGTAATGGCTGTACCAATTTATATCACCGCCAACAATGTCTAAGGGTTCTCTTTGCTCTAAATCCTCAACCAACCCCTAACTTCTGAAAACTGTTTGAGAACAGTCATTGTAACAGGGGTCAGGTATCAATCTCATTACCGCTGTGACCGGCATTTCCCTGCTGACAAGTGAGGTTGAGCACCTTTTCATATACCTGCCGGCCATTTAACTGTCGGTCTTCTTTGGAGAAATGTCCTTTCAAGTCCTTTGCCCATTGCTTAAATTGAGTTATTTGGGTGTTTTTGCTGGTGGGCTGCATGTTAATCTTGAAAATTAGCATTGGATGTGTCATTTGCAAATATTTTCTCCCTTTCTGCAGGTTGTTTTTTCATTTTTGTCAATTACTCCCTTGGCTGTGCAGAAACGTTTTAGTTTGGTGTGGTCCTACTGACTTATCTTTGCTTCTGCTGCCTGTACTTTTGCGGTCGGTGAGTTTGTGGTAATCTGTTACAGCACGATCAGAAGCTACTACAAGAAGCATAACTTTCAAACATGTTATTTAATCCTAGCTACCAAGTGAATTATTAATAGATTTAACATATAAAAAAAACAAGCTTAGAAAAGTTAAGTGACTTGTGCAAAGTAACAAAGTTTAAATGGCAGACCTGAGATATGAACCCAAATCTGATTTGGCCTCAAAGTGACAACCACTCATGGCACTGCCAGTCTGTAATTCAGCATTGTTGCATGAACATCCAAAAGCTACACTTCTGCCCTTGAAAAACAGAAAGTTCTCCGGTAGCCCAAAGTAAAAGACTAGGTTATTTGAACAAGCCTTTCTAATGAAAATTTAAAAAGCTGGATATAACGTCATTTTAAAATTATCAAAGAGCTGAAAAGATAAAAATCAAAGCCCCGTGGACCTTCTATTAAGAGTGAAAAGAAGTTGGGACGCCTGGGTGGCTCAGTCGGTTAAGCGCATGCCCTCGGCTCAGGTCATGATCCCGGGGTCCTGGATTGAGCCCCGCATCGGGATCCTTGCTCAGTGGGAAGCCTGCTTCTCCCTCTCCTTCTGCCTGCCACTCCCCTTGCATGTGCTCTCTCTTAATCTCTCTCTCAAAAAACGAAAAAAAAAAGAGTGAAAAGAGGTAAAGGGAACACCAAAGGCTATACTCTTAGGGCAAAAGTAAACCAGAAGTCAGTCAGTCTCACATGGATTTGCAACTTTGGTCCAGTTAACCTCAAGTTCAGAATTCGGTTGGGTGGACTCACACTGAAGAAGCTTTAAGGGGCACAGCTAAACAAATGCAAATATCCTCTGGAGGAAGGCACTTTCTACTCTTTGAGTTGATGTCTACAGATAATTTTCCAAATAGAATCGGGAGCAAATAAAGATAACCAAGCACATAAGGAAAGAAAGTACGATGAGCAAGAATTGGCAGAAAACGACAGGGCTTCACATACTGAGATCACTAAATACATATTTACTTAATACATCTTTTAAATGATGCCTTCAATATTTAAAGAAACAAAGTTTGAAGATTAAAACAAAAATAACAGATTTGATAATAACCATACAGTACAGCATACCATGAAAAACACCATATATTTAAAACACAGGCATTAAATGGATTTGTGGTACAGTGGATTGCATCTTGAAACAAAAAGGACATTAGTAGAAAAATTTGAGAGATCTGAATAGTCTGTAGTTCAATTAATAGTATGACACCAATGTTTCTTTCTTAGTTTTGACAAATGTACCATGGTTTCGAAAGATGTTAATATTAAATGTTAACCTTAAAACTAGGTGACGAATAAATGGGAAACTCTGGACTATCCATGCAATGTTTTTGTAAATCTAAAATCATTCCAAGTTTTACAACACATTAACAAAAAAACAGGAGGAGGCTTCCACTTAGGACAAAGAATATTACAAGAGTAACGGGGAAAACAACAAACTGAACCCTTCAGAGTTGAGGTTGCATGGCAACAACTCACCTGAACATCTAAGGAGAGAGGAGATGCATGCACACATTTACCTGGGGCAAATGCCAACAGATGGCAATAACAAGATTTAATTAAAATTTTAACAAGCTGCAAAAGGCTGAGTGTGGGCTAGTTCAAGAGAAGAACTCCCGGGGGCTACAGACACAGGATAATTTACCACAACTTTGTACAAACATACACACACACACCCCACATATACATGCAAACCAAAAAGAAGAAAAAGAGAAGTAGAAAAAGAAAAAAAGGCTGGGCCAGGGCAGTGTCTTGCAAACTCATCCTCATGATGATGATGATGATGGTGCAGGCTTGGGGGAGAACAGAGCCAGTGCTGGGAAGGCACAAAGCCCAGCAGAGATCCTTCCCCTCTATCTTTCCTGTGGAACAACATTCTTACACTCTCAAGTTGATGAAAATCCAATGCAGCTGGGGGAAATGAACAGAAGGTTAAAACTTTCTGCAGGGGATGAGCAAGAATACATCCTGGGCACAGATTTAGAGCTGGGAGCAAGGCAGGAGAGAAGCTGGGAGAAGCCTCCACCCCAAGACCCTTCCTGAGACTTAGACAACAAACCACACCTCCCCTCTCTGCCTCCCCACCAAACTGACAAGATTTCAGTAACAAGTACCAGAGGACGCTGTTGGGGGAGGTGCAAAAAGGAGACTCTAAGTGTAATGCAAAAAACTCAGTGTGGAACAGGCATTGAGAAAAACTCTCTAGCAAAACATCTCCCACCCTATACACAAAGTAAAGAATACTACAGTAATTGGAAGTCTGTGAGAAAAATTATCGCAACAGTAAAACCCAAATCTGGTACAACTCCTGACTCAACTGACTCAAGCCCTCACTGAAGGTCTTGCAAAAAGACAGGCGTAGCCATTCTCAGGTATCAAAACTACTTCAGTCTCCACTGTCCTACTCAAGAGGCCCAACTTTCAACAAAATCGTAGCAGGTATAAAAAAGGCAAGATAAAGCAGTCTGAAGAGACAAAGCAACCAAAAATTTCAGAATCAGAGATGTTGTAATTACCAGATGGGGAATTTCAAACAACTACTAGCAACACAATAAAGGTTTTAGTAGAAAAGGTGGGCAATCCTCATGATCAGATGGATACGTTTAGCACAGACATGGAAACTAACAGAATCAAAGGGAAATACTGGGAATGAAAAACAGGAACAGAGATGAGGAATGCCTCTACCTGGCACCACCAGCAGACTAGGCAAAGCCAAGGGAACAATCAGTGAACAGGAAAATAGGTCAGTGGATATTACCTACACTGTAAGACAACAGGGAAAAAGAGAGTGAAAAAAACAAAGCAAAACAAAAAACAGAAAAAGACTGTGGAACAAATAGCCCCAAAGACGTGTAATTGGAGAAGAGAGAACAGGGTAGGAATAACATTTAAAGAAATAAGAGCAAGGGATGTTCCAAAATTAATGACAGACATGAAACCAAAAGTCCAAGTTCAGAGAAGACCAAGCAGGATAAAGAGGGAGGAAAAAGAAAAAGAGCACACTAAGATGTATAATACTGAAACTCCTGCAAACCAAAAACAAAGAGAAACTCATGAAGGCAGCCAGAGAGAAAAAACATGTAACACAGAGGAGGAGGGAGGGGGAGCCAGAGAGAAAAAGACATAACAGAGAAGCAAGGGGAAACTGCGTATAGAACACTGAAATCATGGAAAGAGGGGACTGAACACATCTGTTTGGCATAGACAATGTCTACAGAATACCCAAGAAACCTCAGGGCAGCTCCCCTACCTGGGATGACGCACAGCTAGAGGGGAGAAGCAGGATGGACTCTTTAATGTGTAAGTCAATGCTGAAATTTTAAATTATTTTTTGAAAAGACAGCAAATATACATATTGCCAATCTCTTCTATCTTATGGAGATCTATAAACGACGGCCCCCATTCTGCCCAGTATGCCAAATTTTTCAAAGTAAACAGACCTTTCAAAAAGCTACACTTTGTTCTCAAGGATAAAGGGGCACTACATTCTACGCCAGGTCATCCCCAAACAGAACACAATTTCACAATGTCAAAACAACTAGACAAGGTTCATAAGCAAAAATCTTGAACGTTAGGGCACTTCATCAGCTGACTGCGGAAAACTCATCTTTAAATATGAGTTCTGGCTGCTACCTATGAGCCCTGGCGAGGAGAGGAAAAGAAAAAGGAAGGCAGAGAGAAAAGAGGGAGGAGGAGGAGAGAGAGGATGAGGGAGGAAAAAACCAAAACTTGTAGCCGTGAGCTAAGTTCCTGAGCACTGGTGACCAAAGCTCAAGTGGTCGCTGCGATCAGGGTGCTCTGCCCTCACGGGGAGCTGGGGGGAAAGCCCCTGGGCAGCAGTCAGCATTCTTCGAAGAGAATCCTGAGATTCCTTTTTTAGGGAACAAAGTTTTATCAGACAGTATTTACACTGAATGATTCTTCATTTGCAGATATTCATACTTTTTTTGACTTTTCAAATAACTGAATGTATACAAGCAATCCAAATTTATACTGACACAAAGAAAATTTGTTTCTTTTGAAACTACATGTGATCCTGAAGATGAGCAATTAGCTGAAGTGCAAGTCGCAGGTGTGGTTTGGACTTCCATTCACAGACCACAGTCACCCACCGTTCTTGTTGCTCGTTCGGAGGACCTTACCACCAGCCAAGGACTGAAGAGTCTGCAGCCTATTCCTGATGGCCAAAAACAGCCGCTCACCTATATGTAGACGGTTTTTACTGCCTCAACTCTCAATTATTTATTACCCATGGAATAATACATTTTCAACACAATTCTTAAGTTCTAATTTAGTTCTTAAAAACTGAGAATTGATAAGGAAAATAATAAAAAGGAGCATGATCTTACTGGAGTTCCTGCGTTCATGTAGCTCTGCAGCTTGTTTCTCATGTCCTTTTCATTAAATTTGGCACTTCGCTTTACATAGATCCCTCCGTGCTGTCACATAAAAAAAAAAAAAAAAAAGGGAGGGGAAGTATTTACTATTAAAATATCAAATGGCCAGTCATCAAAAAGGTAACTTTACTCCCCAAAAGAATAAAATTACATTTTAGGAATTAAACTATATTTAATACATTCAAATATTAGCATCTAATAAACATTTAACTGAAAGCTCTCCTAGGTTTCAACATAATTGAAATAAAAACTGCATGCTACATGGTACAGGAAAATACATGAACATTTAGTTTTGTTGACAGTTAAAAACGCTTTCATTTTTTAAAATAAAAAACTCCATCAATAACATAGTTCTTAGCTCTCAATTTTTCCAATGACGTAGAATCACTAAAAGTATCCTTAAAATGACAATACTTATGATCTTCAGGGATTTTTAAGACTGACCCAACTACAGATGTTTAGGTAGCACTGTTATGAACTCAACTGTGTTCCCCCAAAATTTATATGTTGAAGCCCTAACCCCCAATACCTGATGATATCTGGAGATGGGGCATTTAAGAAGGTAATCAGGTTAAACAAGGTCATTTAGCGTGGGTCCTAATCCAGAAGAAGAGGAGATTAGAACACCAACAGGCATATGCACAGAGGAGAGACAGAGGGAGAAGGCAGCCGACTACAAGCCAAGAAGAGAGGCCTCGGCAAAAAGCAATCCTGGTAATACACTGATCTGGCACTTCCAGCCTCTAGAACTGTGGGGAAATAAATGTCTGTTATTTAAGATCCAGCCTGTGGTATTTTGTTAGGGCAGCCCTAGCCAACTAACCCAGGCACTGTCATACAAAGTAAGGGATCCTTCATGAGACTTCGTTAAGTGTACCTCACCAAAACTTTGCATCAAGTCACCATATTATTTGCACTCGCTTGTGCTAATTTGAACTCATCTGTAAAATAAACTGACTGGCTGAACTTGATTTTGTCTTAACCAAGAATATGAGTAAAAGGAAGTGCACAGATAGGAGCAAGGAGGGGACAGGATAAAGACTATAAAGAGGAGAGGAAGCAAGGTGGCCTTCCATCCTGGTGGTGGTTCCTTCCAGATAGAAACCGGCGTGCCTGAGTGTAGGGGAAAAACTCAAGGTGCTCTAGAGAAGGCCTGTCACTGTTTGCCCAAACAGGACTGATTCATTCTTTACTGGCTCTTTAGAATTAAAAGCCACAGCATGCACATACCGCAACATAAAATTTCCCCAAGCTGTAGTGGACGTGATGCCTACTCTTGACATACTAGTTCTCACCTGTCATTTAACTTCTTAAAGTCTTTTTTAATTCAAAAACACCTGGGTTCTTTCCCAGGTATATGGAAGCTACAGAAGTGAAGACCAGGTACCTTTCCTTAAGGAACTTAAAAATTAGTGGGGAAGTGAAATATGTATACAAATAAGATATCAAGAGAATCTGGTAAGTGTAATAATAAAGACAGCCCAAGACAAAAGCAGGGTGGAGGGAACTGCCAGGCTCAGGAAGGGTTTCATAATCGCATCTAAACTGGGCCTTGGAGGCAGAGGAAAGCATATTGCCTTGAACTAAAGCAACAGCTCGAAGAAGGATAGGGAGGGAGAAACCGATTCAGGCTAGAAAAAGAAAGGTGGGTTGCAGGGAGGCAGGTCACGGTGGAGCATGAATGCCACGCATGGGAACTGGCACGTGGTACAGTTGAGAAACACACGCTTTGAGCAGATAAGCGGCTTGACCAAATGTATGCTGGAGAAGCAAATTAACAGCATTCTGGAAAATACCCTATACTAAATGTTTATTATGCGCCTGGCACTCATGCTCAACACTCTGCATTACAGCACAGTATTTTTTAATATCCTACAGATGATAAATAAGTTTTAATATTAGTTTCTTAAGGTAATCATCTGTCAGATTCTATGCCTTTAAATTTTCCTAGTTGATTTTTGTACACTTGTATTTTTGCTATTTAACTACCTAGGTGATCAGACATGTACATAAATGCACACCATTAAAAATGCCCAAGTAAAATTACTTCTGTTTGGAATAAATTATTAAACCCATAAAAATAAACAAAACAACCTATACATTTATATTAAGTGCATGCTAAATTTCCAAATCTAAAATTTTTATAAGCTACATATATAATGAAGAAAACATGGAAAAAGTTACCTGAGAAAAATAACACCCATACAGCGGAAGCCACTTTAACCCATCTTTCAGCACGTAGCGTACATGTCCAAGAGCATTCTGCCTAATGGCCAAAATATCAGCAATAATCCAGTCAACTGCAAAGACACAACCCAATTAGTGCATAAATGATCTGTATGTGAACTCCGGCATTCCTTTCCCAGAAACAGAAAAAGCCTCTTCACAAGATTATACTAGGAATATACTTTTGGATATATGAGAAGAATTTTAAAATTATATCAACTGTAGACATTTAAAAATTACAAATTCCATTTATAAAAATTCTTTGTTGTTTTTTTTTTCTTTTTGCATTCCTTGAAGGGCTTTTTATTTCAGAGGTAAAATGCAAAAAGTCACAAACCGCCGTATGATACAAAAGTAGCATGAACAAAGAATAAAGTACCTCTAATTCTTAGTCTAAAAAAAATAAAATTATAAGCAAAAAATGGTTAAATGAAACTGTCATATATATTGTGTATATACTAATATGTTCAGCACAAGGCAAGGACGCTTCATCTTCCCTGGTGCATTCCAGGACACGATCCTAGGTTACAAGGTCAGAGCAAAGATCGGAGGCCCACGGCTTGCTGCCAGATACATGCCCCTTACAGAAGCACAGCACAGGTACCCAGGGGGCCAGTAACGGGCGTACGTGGGGATGTTAGCACCAAAGGGTCGCAAAAGCAAAAATAAGACGTGAGTGTGTTGATCATAACAACACTTCCAGGAAGAGAGAAGAAATTCCAAGCAGAAGGACTAGCCTGTGCTGAAGCAAAGAACCAGAATCCGTGTGCAGAAGGTGGCAAACGGGAGATGGTCGCAAGAGTCAGGGGAAATGAAATAAAATGAAGCAGGAAAACAGTAAAAAGTCTTGAAGACCAGAGACTTGGGTTTGAAAGCAAATGGCTATAAACTACTCCATCTCTCTGATAACAATGAAAACTGAACTGGAGTTTGGGATCCTTGGGAAAAAAAAAAATGATAAGAATCCCTGAAAAAAAATGCAGTCTTACTATCGCGTGTGTATCCAGGGCCACAGAAGCCAGAACAAAAGGACTGAATTAGAGGGGAAAATGTTAAAATAAAATCTATGGCAAATAAAAGCCTGGAAATTAAAGCAGTTAACAACAGTTTAAACCAAAATGAACAGTTTCCCACAGGATTACAGCTGTGTGAGATCCTTTAGACAATACATCACACTGGAGAGATTATCCCAAAGACAACTTAGCCAGTTAAACACTAAAAATTATTCTTGTGAAAAATCACGTTATCAATTATTGAAATCTCTTCTTAATCTTTATCATTCACAAGTTCTTTCTTGATGACTTAAGTTATAATTACACAAATTCATTCTATGACAACTCCTTTTAAGTAGAGTGATGCAGATCCTCTCCTACACCAGGGATCCCTAGAAGCTGTGTCTGCCTGCTGGAGACACCAACGCCACAGAATGATCCACTGTCTCTTTACTCTCAAGTATGTGACTTCGGCTGGAAGCCATCTCCCTAGCTCCTTCCTTCTCAACCACATCACCTCAACAATACTGATAAACACAGCTCTTTCTGATTATGTTTTGGAAGCCAAATGATCCACCTTATAATAACGGTACCTAATGTAAATAAATTGTGAGAACTAAATGTACATCTGGAACATATTTGGGGTACAAGGCTAAAAACAAGATATGGTATCTTTTCCTGGAACAATTATCTTTTTATAGTTTGGAAGAATTTTTAATAACACATTTTTATATTGAAACAAACATGGCTACGCATGGCCTAGAATGCATCTTCTAAAACTTTTAAGTGTAAAATGTGTCATGTTGGTATTAACTCTCCTGGGCCATGGCCTTAAACTTGCACAAATTTTAGTGGAAAAGCTTAACAACTAACTTAGTTAAAAGACCCAGACTTTGTGCCATCAATTTTTGCTACTCAATTACCTTTACTTTTCCTGTTTATTCTCAACTAGGTTTCTGCTAGGAGACGCTAGACTACAGCCGGGTTGCTGACAGCAGAGATGGGAATATGTACCTTTACAGTAACTATTCACACGGCCACAGCAGTGTCATTGTTCCTGTGACCTCTGAAGAGAGGAGAGCCAGCAAGAAAAGCGAGGCTTTTCTCATCTATGTTATTATGTAACAACAGTCCCTAAGTCACAAGGGTACTGCACAGTGTAACGGAGATCCGGGGCAGGAAGCACTTGTCTAGCATGGACCCAGCACCGCCTGCTCCTGGTTAGCTGCCATCGTCGTCACCACCACCACCCCTGCTGTTAAATGCCCCCCATAAACCAGGCACGCTGAGACTAGGAGCTGGCCTATGGAAATTGCCTAAAAACCCCGAGCAGTAGACATTCTCACACCTTATGAATAAGGCTAAGAGAAGCTAAGTGATTTGCCCACTGTCACACAGCCCACTGCCGAAGAGCAGATGAGCCAGGGTCTGACGGCAAAGCCCACACCTTTTTATGATAATCTACTCACCACATATTTTGTTAGTCGAGGCAAATATCACTGAAACCAAGAAAAGGGTGCATTTCCTGAGGTCAAGGTAAACAGTGTCAAAAGCAGGTATTTAAAAAGGCCGAGAGGAAGGAATAAGAGCCACTACAACCTCTCGGCAGAGAAATAAGTTAAGAGACTAAGAATACAGAGACAGCAGGACACATCAAGTGAAAACACCAGAGAAGAGATGCTAATTAAAACGTCAATTGTCTGGAACGTGAGGCCCAGAAGAGACTCGTATTCTGGCAGGCCTAGTAGAGGGCAAACCAGACAGTCCATGTTGAACAGCAGTCTTTGAAATATTCTTTCTGCTTATTACATTTTTAGATACTAATTTGTGGTTCTTAATATATCTCAGAAGGGTCTTAAGAAAAGGGTACCCAGACCCCACCGGCCAATGACCCATGACCATGGATAAGCTTCAGGGGTCTCTGGAACCTAAAACTATACACAAATTTGTATGTGCCCATATCTCTGGGCATAATCTATCATATTCTGACTAAAACCTGCAATTCTGAAGTAATTTAAAAATCACTATCTAGTTATGTTCCTAGGTTATGGGTTTTTTAAAAGGCATTCAAAAAAAGTAGCTTTCTCAAATCCCGAAGGCTAACTGGTACAGCACCTGGTAGCAGAAGGTCCCAGGCCCTGAGGGGTCAGATAAAGGCACGAGGAAACGGCTCTCTGACCTGAGAAGTGGGACTTTTTTCAGGTCAGTTGTGGGCTGACTTTGGAGCTCATACCTCCCATATTACCTTCTAGTTCTAAACACACAAGTAGGAAACAAAACTGTTCTCTTCCAAATGTTTCCCGCCAAGTCCTCACTCTGAAGTAATGTATATAAAGGCCAACAGGTAGGAAGCACACCAGTGATGGCGGCGGGTCTCATTTTATTGCTGGTGTTACCACCACCGCCTCCAGGGGCGTGGGGAGTACTTACTCCACACGTTCACGCTAGTTCCACAGCTCTGTTAATACAACTATTTCACACTGAAACCTGGCAAAAAGAAAGTTGGCAGGGAACCCGAACAAGGAATTTTAAGAGCGAATCCTCTTTAAACACATAAAAAAAACTTTAATAAAATGAACCAATGGGTCAATATAAAGGAAATTCGCGTTGTCATGAGCCACTCCCTACCCTGGACCCATAAATCCTTTACATTTGGATACTGGGAGCCTGGTAGAAATACACCGTCAGCAACAGAACAAGCAGCAGGACTCTGTTAGTAAAGACCCGGTGTGTCTGCAGGAACAGTCAAAATCCAGAAGAAGGGGGCGCCTGGGGGGCTCAGTCGGTTAAGCGACTGCCTTCGGCTCAGGTCATGATCCCAGGGTCCTGGGATCGAGCCCCGCATCGGGCTCCCTGCTCCGCGGGGAGCCTGCTTCTCCCTCTCCCACTCCCCCTGCTTGTGTTCCCTCTCTCGCTGTGTCTCTCTGTCAAATAAATAATAAAAATAAAATCTTTAAAAAAAAAAAATCCAGAAGAAGAAAGGCTGCTCTACCGGCCAGCGCTGGAAGCAGACACGCCCAATCAGGCCGCTTGCTTTGCTGAAGTCAAATGTAATTAAATCGTCCAAGCCAGTCACATTCATGAAGTCAGGGAAATACACAGATACATCAAAATTCCTATCAACCCTTTGTAAAATCAACTCTTGTGCCATAAAACTGAATGTAATCATTAATAAGCTAAATTGAGAAAAATGCATTTCAACTTCTTTTACTTTCTTTACCTTACCCATGGTACAGGTAGTAGTAAAAGCAACAAAATCATGAAGAGACACAGTTGACAGGAGGAAGATAAAGGACAGCCATAGGCTTAAGTGATTTTTCCAGTATCCTATAATCCCTCAGGTTGTTTTTAGCTTTGAACTTCTGGGTAGTACATTTCTTAAAGTCAGAAAAATGGAATTTAGGAAATGTGCATCAAAGGCAGTTATAGGTTTGAAAAAATATGAAGTAGGATTTTCCTCTGGACTGAATTATTTGTAGAACTAAAAAGTACCTTAACCACTGTCAATTTCTTGGGCTTTGACACTGTACAACAGCTATATAACATGTCATCATCGGGGGAAAACTGACTAAGGTCACGGGACTCCATATACTATTTTTGCAAATTCTCGAGGATCTATAATTATTTCAAAATAAAAAGTTTTTTTTAAAAGTGCTTTAAAGTATATACTGCACTGTAATTGAAGACCAGAGTCTTCTGACAGAACAGCAAGCTATAATTAAACTAAAACATTTGATGAGGCCAAAGGAACTGCAGACATTAGAAATTAATACTGCCTTTAGGGAAGGAGTAGTCACTTATTAGCATCACCTTTCTGCTTAACAATCAAAAACGTAAAATGTGTACATACTTTGACCCAATTTTACTTCCAGGAACAGAACTTACAAAAGGAAGAATGCATAATTTATTTAAAAAACTATTCAAAGAAACAAAATAAATGAAAGAAAATGCCTCATTTACACCCATCAGAGGGAGAAAGGTAAATTTGGGAAAATTCATAGTTTTCCTACGCCTGACTTTCCAAAAAGGTAAAATCACAAAAACACAAGGTCAGGATATAATATCTGCATTGAAAATTCATGTTTTAACAAAAACCAAAAAATTTTTCATTTAAATAAATAAAAACATGATTTTGAATGCCCATCTACTTTCTGTAGAAAACCTAAATTTCATGCAAATGAAATACAAACCTGTGCTTTGATGATTTGCTAAATATATTATATTTTCTTTATTTTTTGGCAAATCTCCATATAGCAATATCTAAAAGATAAAACAAAAGGAAACATTAATATTTCAAAACATGCACTACTGTAACAAAACAGGACACTGTCAAAAAATCGACAAAGTCATGAATATTTCCACCCATGATTAACAAAAATTAGATTTCTCTTAGCAGCATCAGAGACCATAAATGGCACATGTGTATAAAGTAGTTAAGTGGAGGGCAGGTTAATGGTTATAAAGTGAAACAGAATGATCAACACCCTCATGAGAAAAACACAACAAGCATTTATTTACTGCTTGTAGTATCTGAAGCTTTTTCTGTAAGATACATCTTCCTTCAAAAAGCCCGCAGTGTAGTGGAAGAGACAGCCGTGTAATACAGTGACAGGAAGACGTAACACAAACATTATGAAAAGACGGCACATTTTAGATCAGAGAACTGTCGACTGGAGAGCAGAAGCAGCGTCGTTAGGTGTGGTTTCGGCAGATGAGATGAAGGAAGGACATTCACGAAAAGGTGGATGAAGAAATGGAGTGGTGGCGTCTGAGGTGTCCGGGGCCCGTGGAGGCGCCCCCCGCACTTTCGAGTCAAACGGCTGCATGCAGGACTGGTGAGCTGGAGCAAGGACCCCAGGGAGATCTGGACCAGAATGGGAAAAGTCTTTTGAATACCAAACTGAAGATTAAAACTTTATTTTGTAAGTAACAGGGAAACCTGGCTCACGATTAGGACTCTCTATATCTCTGTAAAGAATAAGAAAGTTCACTGGGGCACCCGGCTGGCTTAGTCGGTGGAGCGCGTGACTCTTGATCTCAGGGTCATGAATTCAAGCCCCATGCTGGGCATAGGGCTTCCTTAAAAAAATAAATAAAATTAGAAAAAAAAAACCAAAAACCAGAGAAAGTTCAGGATATAGGTGACTTCCAGGACTGGGGCGGTGGGCAGGATGCAACATGTGAGCTGCACATGGCAGTTCCAACTCTAGCAGTCATTTTTTTTTTAATTAATTTTTTTTTTATTATTATGTTATGTTAGTCACCATACAGTACATGATTAGTTTTTGATGTAGTGTTCCATGATTCATTGTTTGCATATAACACCCAGTGCTCCATGCAGAACGTGCCCTCCTTAACACCCGTCACCAAGCTAACCCATCCTCCCACCCCCCTCCCCTCTAGAACCCTGTTTGTTTTTCAGAGTCCATCGTCTCTCATGGTTCATCTCCCCCTCCGATTTCCACCCCTTCATTCTTCCCCTCCTGCTATCTTCTTTTTTTTTTTAACATATAATGTATTATTTGTTTCAGAGGTACAGATCTGCGATTCAACAGTCTTGCACAATTCACTGCGTTCAGCAGTCATGTTTTATTTCTTAAACGGGATGGCGGGTGCACAGGTGTTCATTATGAGTCTGTAGTTCTTAAATATTTCACAAAATTGAGAAATTAAAAGTATATTTTTAAAGACTTTAAAGGAAAGGACTGCTAAGTGTTTTTTTTTTTTTTTTATATTATTCAGGGCATTTTTGTCTCTCAGTATCTTGTCATCATGGGTTATGCAAGATTATGAATTAACTAAGGGTTTTTAGATCTATGTTTTTAGATGTCCACACAGATCTTTTGGTCACAACACTCTTCGTTAACATCTTCACAACAGAAGAAAATGACGTCAACTCAGCATCTCTGTAGAAAAGTGGAACTAGAGCACATAACATTGCAGAGATCAGGGACGCAGACTGAGGTTTCTATGCTCTTCCCCAGAAAACTATACCGTGCTATACATGTAATATGTGTTTACATATTTGCTCAATTTTTTATTAATAAAGTCTATCAGTGCCAAAAAACAAAACAAAACCCTAAACCAACAGTTTGATCTATGCAGGGCTAAAAGAGGACTTCTTGCCTGTGAACGAGCCCCATTCTCCGGCCAATGAGCAGGAATTGCTTCACAGCATGGGTACCAGGCACTGCGCTGACAGTACTGCGGCCACCCGACCTTCTGTTTTTTGGCTTAAGTTCCCTGGATGGGGCATCACATTTAAAGGCTTCAATTTAATTGATTCAACCTGATTAGCACTCTTTGGAGACCTGCCTGCCCCCAAGCTGTCCAAGAAGAGGCTCTCCCTTTCCTTTCCTGCTCTGAGCTTGATTAATAGACTGTCAGGCCGCAGCCTGTGAAGGTAGATAACAGACAAGTTATTAAAAGGCATTTTTTTTGTTTGTTTGTTTGATTGTGGTAATTCTGGCCTGTTCCGACTGGATGGGGCCAGCAGCACAGGTTGTGAAAAAAATCACCCAAGGCAGAATGAAGGAAACAGAAGTTTACTGAATACACTGCAAGACAGGAGCAGGAAGGACGGCCAGGAGAGACTGTCTACCTAGGCAGGGGTGAGGGGCTGTAGTAACAGGGATGGGAACATACGGAATTCGCCTGGTTGTAAGCAGCCCACTGATAGGTGATGGCCTATAGCCATTTCCAGGTGGGTCGCTTAATGAGCCTGTTGGCATTCAGCTCAGGGGTCCCTGTGGGCCCTTTTCCCTTGCTCACGTTTCCACTGCTGAAGCCTGCTGCCTAAAAGTGGCCTCTGTGGTATCGAGAGAAAGTAAGTAGTGAATTTAATTGGGCAAAACAGAAGGAGAAAACATAGTTCTACTGTTAGATCACTCTGAAGGAAAAAAACCTAATTCATAGCCACTGAAGGGAAAATATATACCTACATCTTTCATACTTCTAAAGTTATTCTTCAATATGCATAGTATCTCGCTGAAATAAAAGGTATTTCCAAATAAAATGCAAGAAGATGGGGAAAAAAAGAGGGGACGCCTTTCACAAAACATAATTTAGTTATCTTAAAGTAAATATTTGGGCTGACTGCCTATTTAAATTTTTTCATTTGCCACTATAAATTGGTTGGAATTCCACAGAAATAAGTTAGAAAAGAGTAGCTTTTCATAGTTAAAACCTGAAAAGATCTAAAAGCAAAGTACATGAAATTATGAACTACAAATCTTACTGTAATAGTTGCAAATCATTAAGTACTTTGAATTAATGTTGATTAACCAAAGAAAGGAATGCATAATTACAATTTTAGGTATCAAATATATGCAGTTTTAAGGCCCTTCACTTGGTTTATTTCCAAGATTTCAAAGAAAAAAGCATTTCGGGGCGCCTAGGTGGCTCAGTCGTTAAGCGTCTGCCTTCGGCTCAGGTCATGGTCCCGGGGTCCTGGGATCGAGCCCCGCATCGGGCTCCCTGCTCAGAGGAGAGCCTGCTTCTCCCTCTCCCACTCCCCCTGCTTGTGTTCCCTCTCTCGCTGTCTGTCTGTCAAATAAATAAATAAATAAATCTTTAAAAAAAAAAAAAAACATTTCATTCTAATTTAAAACTGTCAGATTTCTTTCATTCATTTAAGTGGAAAGTTTTTAAATTTACTAACAAGGAGGGGAAGAAATGCAGATTCTGAAAATACTTAACAGTTAAGTATTTAACAGTTACTAACAGTTATTACTACCTTATTGACAAATATATGGTTAGATAGCTGTAGTATCTAAATTAAAAAAAAATTCCTAAGAACTTACAAAATACCTATACATATAAATTATTAAATGATTATGTAGGGACCAAGGGCAGGCTGCCCCTAGACGGGCCACTTTGGTATAAAGATTAAGTTAAAAGTAATCAAAACCCAGCAAATGCAGGAAAAGCTATCTGCCTGGCTCCAAAGGCCTAAATTTGCACAGAAAAGGAGAGCCTGTTCCAGGAAGAGAGCTCTAAATAGACTCCCCTTTACCTAAGAAACTGATCTGCATAATAGGGCACCTCCTTTCACCTTCTTGCCAACAGCCTTCTTCTTGTATCCTAAACCCCCCTCCCCCTCTTTAGCTCAGGTAAGCTTTCCATTGACTCACTATCTTTGGAATCTCATGTGTGTGTGCCGTCCCCATACATACACCTATTAAATTTGGTTATCTCCTGTTAATCTGCCTCATGGCAATTCGATTCTAGGTCCAGCTAGAAGGACCACAGGGCAGAGGAAGGTCTTCCTCCCCGACAATTATATGATGACCTATAAGCCTACCAGCACTGTCTCATTGTAATCATCTTAAATCCGCTCATCCTCAGCATGCATTTACCTCTTCTCCAAAGCCTTCCCGCCTTCTAACCCAGAGCCCAAGATTAATCACACCCCCCTTTTGCCCTGGAACAAACCCCGTTCACACTCCTATGGGAGCCTCAACCACAAATTGTACATATTTATTTGTAAGTCACCTGTGTGTGTGTGTGTGGGGGGGCTCATAAGCTCTTCTGTGGCAGGGTCTTCATCATTTTTCTACCCCCAGAGCCCAGCACTCAGATGGTTTTCAGCACAAGTTTACTGAATCATTAAGCTGCACTTTTATTTTTCACAAGTAGATAAAGCTAGATCTCAATTTCAGCAGTAAAAGGTTTTGGAATAAACATAAGTAAAACACTTTAAATGCACCAGTGACTTAAGGCATTCTGTGAATCTTCTAGTACATGTATTTTGAATCAC
Organism: Halichoerus grypus; assembly: GCF_964656455.1. Classification (NCBI taxonomy): domain Eukaryota; kingdom Metazoa; phylum Chordata; class Mammalia; order Carnivora; family Phocidae; genus Halichoerus; species Halichoerus grypus. The sequence continues at coordinate 201,749,155 of NC_135714.1, forward strand.
TTAATCAGGTCTTTTGCAGGTAATTTGTTCCTTTAAAACAAGGCACATGAAAAACATGGCTTTTTTTGTTCTTCCTAATTCTTTAATTTTAGGTTCATCGTAACTGTTTGATTTTTGCTCATCCATTTTTTAAAAGCTCATCTAAAGTCTCTATAGAGGGGCGCCTGGGTGGCTCAGTCAGTTAGGTGTCTGCCTTCGGCTCAGGTCATGATCCCAGGGTCCTGGGATGGAGCCGCATGTCGGGCTCCCTGCTCAGTGGGGAGCCTGCTTCTCCTTCTCCCTCTACCTGCCGCTCCCCCTGCTTGTGCATGCGTGCTCTGTCAAATAAATAAATAAAATCTTGAAAAAAAAATAAAGTCCCTATAGAAAAAAGAACAATTTTTCGTTTTCATTAATTCAGAAGGGGACAATAAAAATGCTCTTTGAATAATTATCTTCATTGCAACTGATCCTCTAGTTACTATTCTGCTTTAGTCAAACAAACTTGTTTAACTTGCACAAACCGGCTATCAGAAGGTGGCCTGGATGTAGATGTAGACTTCTTTCACCTCACCTTGACCGTATCTTTATATTGTTTTTAATTTTCTCCCATGATATGTAAACAACCTAAAGACTCTTTTGTATCCTGAAAAGAGGGAGTAAAATGGAATCTACAGTGATCACATGTTTAACATAGTAGAGTATCTAATAATACCACCAGGACAAAAATGTACACCATTCTTTTTTTGTGGAAAAAAAAAAACACAGATTCTTCATTTATCTCAATAATATCCATTTTCTTTCAGTATGCAAAATGAAATATTTTTTTAAAAACTTTTTCACTGCCCTTAATACAGACTCTGTTGAGGGCGACCAGAGTATGCTACCCCAAAATATGCCACATTGGCATAAGGATATTTTGAGGTGAAGACAAGTGAGAAACATCAGACACAGGAAGACCTTTCTGGCCTCCCCCTTTCTGCCGAAGTCATAAGCTTCCCTTTGTAAGGGTGATGTTAATACCCATTCCTAAAGGTGTTCCCTTCTAGAGTGCCAGAAAGACCAGCGATAGCACGAGAAGAGTCTGCACAGCAAACCTTACTAAACCACCCTTACCTATCACACATTCCCTAGTGACATGCCCACAATTTACCAGCCCTAACGGCACAAAGCCCTTTCTCTGTCTAGTCATGTTTCCAGAAGTTACTGTCCTTTTTTAAAATGATGTATAAACCCCTCAAACTGAGTCTATTCACTTCTTTTGATTTTCACTTCTTTTCTGTGAGGCACCAATGCATGTAAAAATATTAACATCAGTAAAATATGTATGTCTTTTCTGCTGTTAATCTGACTCTTGTCAGTTTAATTTGCAGACCTCAGCTATGAACCTAAGAGAGTAGAGGAAAAGTTTTTCTTCCTCTACACTGCAACATAATAGTCACTAAGAGCACAGGTTAAAGTATTTGATTTGAATTAAGACTTGGATTTGAATCCTAGTCTATCACCTTAGTAATTGTGTGAAATTGAGCAAAGTCCCTTACTTCTCCACATCTATTTCTTTACATGTAAAATGAATGTCCTAACAGCAACTACTCCTAATTAATGAGATGAGGTAAACTACTTCACACAACGCCTTGAACATAGTCAGCAGCCCCCCAAAAGTTAGCTGCTGTTATTATTATTGTCCAATAAAGTGAAATTTTTTGTTCACAACTGTGTTAAGTGATTAATGGGTAAGAGGAAAAAAAAAGTCTGATTACACAGAAATGCAGCTATAAATTGTTTTAATAAGATTACATATATAATTTACACTTTATGATGTTTATAATCATTTGAAATGAATTTTTAAATGTATTTTTAGGCCAGTGAAATATATCACGAGTTAACCAGTAAAAGATTTCTACTGTACTGCATACAAACACGATGGTCTTTTTCTGCCCAATCTCAAGCAACACTTCATTGAATAGGAAAATTACAATGCCCTCTGAACCAAGATCAAAGTAGAAACATAGTCATGTCTAATAAGCAGTATGCTAAAATAATGATCATGCAACATTTAAAAGGAACCTTACAAATCACAAAGCTTTCTTATACATTCTTCACGTGTGTCCCTTGGTACTGTCCTTATTCTACAGGGTGTTTTGCTGAGCACCTACGACATGCCAGTCACTGAGCGCAGTTTCGCATGGTATCTCATTTAGTCTTCAAAACAGCATGACAGTAAGTATTCCACTGAAGGAGGAGAATACTGAGCTGAGAAGCTTATTCAAGTTGACACATACTATGGCAGAGAGCTAGGAATTACACTCCGGTTTCTCACACCAAGATCCGAAACTCTTTCGAATGCTATAAAACTATTCTCTGCAAAACTTCGAAATAAGAACTTTGAATGAGAAACCTTCCCATATATTAGAAGTTTGTGTGGGGGTGCCTGGGTGGCTCAGTCATTAAGCATCTGCCTTCAGCTCAGGTCATGATCCCAGGGTCCTGGGATCGAGCCCCATGTCGGGCTCCCTGTTCCACGGGAAGCCTGCTTCTCCCTCTCCCACTCCCCCTGCTTGTGTTCCTGCTCTTGTTATCTCTCTGTGTCAAAAAAAAAAAAAAAAAACTAAAAAAAAGAAGCTTATGTGATTTTTTGTCTGAAGACTAAGGAGATAAGAAACTCATGAGAAAAAATTAAGTAGACATAAAAAATTTTCCTCCAGAAATGCAAATGCAGACAGGGAACAAAGCAATACCTAAGCCAGGAAGAGCAACTGACATTCACTACCCGGGCTCTACCTTCCACAAACCCGTGCTGAGCGGCACAAGCTCCCTACAGTGAAGCAAGGCTAGGATTCAGCTGCATTGCTCCTATATTCCCATGACTCTTGATTCTTTTCTTTCTTTTATAACTTACTTCATACACGCTTTTTTAAACTGACTTCTTTTACACTGCTAAGCTGTGCGTTGAGAGACTATTTTCACATTCTAAAACATGAGTGCCTAGGGGCACCTGGGTGGCTGTCGGTTAAGCATCTGTCTTCGGCTCAGTTCATGATCTTGGGGTCCTGGGATTGAGCCCTGAGTTGGGCTCCCTGCTCAGCGTGGAGTCTGCTTCGCCTTCTGCCTCCTCCCCCTTGCTTATGCTCATGCTCTGTCTCTCTCTCAAATAAATAAAATCTTTAAAAAAAATAAATAAATAAAATAAAACATGAGTACCTAGCATGTGGTTAGCACTTTAGGTGATGCTCCTTTCCAGGTATAAACCCCTGGTTTCTTTTTGGTTCTGAAATCCCCACCTGGAGGCCAGGCAGAATAAAGTTGTCTTCCAAATACCACTTCCACACGCATACAGTCCTCTAAAATACCCAAGCCACACTTGCTTATTTGGGGTTTCCATTGCTAGTTCCCACAGAGAAAGGGGGAACAAAATAAGCCTTAGAGAGCTGCGTAGGTTCAAAAGTAGCAAAAAGTACAGGTTTTTATTGACAAGCAAACAAAGGTTTCTCTATATCGCTGGCTGTTGCAGAATGTCCCCTTTATAAGGTCTCTGACCTTATTCTTTCTCACTCTTACTTCTGAGAGTACAGTTCATGTTTCTTTCCCCTTTATCTATTTAAGTAAAGAATACAATTAGACTCACTAGACCGGTAGTCCCCATTAAATCAAAACCTGTCAACCAGTAAGCTCATTCAAGGACCCACGCCAGTTAAAAGTGAGATTCATCTACATTTCCACAGACACCAGATCAGTATCCCCTGTACTCTGCCCTTTTATTAAAAGGGGAAAATTAAGTTATTCTCCCCTTCATTGCTATCTCCACAAGGTTACAATCTTGTAGAGGGGTCAATACAGGCATTAAAAGATGCTAATGTTATGTTAATATTTCCTGTGTTAGTTACATGTGTGATGCTGACACCGAGAGGGGGTGAGGGAAAGATGAGGCTTCAGCTGGAAGAAAGCACACAGAGAAGAGTCCAAAGGTACATGCTTGAAAATACCCTGGTGATTTGGGAGACTGGGGAGGAAGCAGCAGTTGGGCTACAGTGAAACCAATAAATGGAAAAATTGGCCAGGGCAAAATTTAGACAGCTTTGAAGGCCACACTTAGGAGTCTTCATTTTCATTCAGTTATCCACTGAGGGCCTCTTTTTCCTAAACATACCACAGTACTCACTCCCGTTTGAAGTAAAGATTCGAAGCACCTCATACAGCCTTCTTAAAGAACCCAGGCAAACTTATTTTATCTTTGTGTCACAAAGCTAACAAACACAAACACTCCAATTTCAGTATTATCCTCTACTGGAATTGTTTGTCCCTATTTTTCCTAGTATGAATAAACTAAGAGCAGGGATCTCATTTCAACCAACATAACCACACCATCGAGCAAAGCATCTTCAGAAAACGGATCCTGAAGCCAGAGTGCCTTGTACTGAATCCTGCCTTACCTACTACAAGTGTGAACTACGGGTGCCTCAGTTCCCATCGGTAAAATGGAAGAAGGGTGCCTACGTGGTCAGAGTGACAGGACTGACATGCTAGAACACCTGGCACAGTCAGCTCGCACTCAACGCCAAGTTTGTTACGGAACCCTTCCTCTCCTTTCTCTTCCACATCCTGTCACAAAGCCCTATCAGCTACTTCGAAAATAGATCTGGGAATCTTTACATCCTCTCCATGTCCACTCTGTCCGCAAGTCTGACCACCATCTCTTGCCTGGATTACTACAAATCCTCCCCGATTGGCCCCTTTTCAGAGCTCCATGCAAATGTCACTGGTTTGGGCAAAGTTCCTCAACCACTAGTCTAACAATTTCACAGAGCACAGTACAGGTTAATTTTCTTGTTCCCATCTGTGTCTCACTAAAGGGTGAGCTCCATAAGGGCAGGGATCTTGCCCACGGTTTTCTTCACTGTATCCCTTAGCGTCCACCTAAGGATCTGGAACAAGGTGCACACTCCAATACTGCACGAATGAAGGAGTGAAGAGTAGTTTTTAGGGATTCCTTAGAAGTTACTACTTAGTTTTGGATTGCATTATCAACCCGTGTTTAAGAAACCATAATAAAATGAGAAAATATTAAAGGAAAAATTAACTTCTAAGTCCATTTAGGAAGAGTCAACTCTCGGTTCATTCAGCTCTACAAATTCAGACAAATTCACGAAAGAGGGAAATTAAATTATATCTATAGACTCAAATTTTCCTTTCCTCAACAGCACAGATGTGTCCCCATAGGTTACAGACATATTGGGTACAACTATAAAACCCATCCGAGAAGTTAATGTATTGGAGGAGTCTTCCCACAATTTACATTTATTTAAAAGCTCTTAGAAGAAATCTAAAGTTACACACCAAATTGTTGCATACCTGGGAAAGGTGTGTGTAGGCAGAGGGAACTTTAACTTTCTCAAAATATTTTGGCAGTGTTTGAGTGTTTTTTTGCATCTGTGATTTAAAATAGAAAAATAAGACATTAAAAGGAATCTTACACCAATGCAAACAAACAAAAAAATTGCTTGCTCAATCAGGGATTTTTATTTATAGAAAGTATAAAAACAAGGTTCTTTTTTTTTTTCTTTTAAAGATTTTATTTATTTGACAGAGAGAGACACAGCGAGAGAGGGAACACAAGCAGGGGGAGTGGGAGAGGGAGAAGCAGGCTTCCCGCGGAGCAGGGAGCCCGATGCGGGGCTCAATCCCAGCACCCTGGGATCATGACCTGAGCCGAAGGCAGACACTTAACGACTGAGCCACCCAGGTGCCCTAAAAACAAGGTTCTAATTACAGTTTTCTAAAATTTTCCTATAAGTCTATTCCCTGGCCAGACTTAAAATGTGTTAGACTGGAACCCTATTTGATTTGGGAAATGTTTAATTTCCTCTATGAAAGGCTGTTGTCATTTTTTTTTTATTTTTTTTATTGTTATGTTAATCCCCATACATTACATCATTAGTTTTAGATATAGTGTTCCATGATTCATTGTTTGTGCATAACACCCAGTGCTCCATGCAGAACGTGCCCTCCTCAATACCCATCTAGAACCCACACATGCAGAAGCACAACCAAACCTGCCTGGCTCTGTCTTGCCCCAGCTAAACTGAAGGAAGTAATCTCAGGTCTTTTAAGGTCTTCACATGGATGATAAATAAGCAGAGAAAAAGGAAATTAAGGATACAAAGTATTTATATTCTCTTTAGGACTACTGATATTCAAGAAGACTCTGGGCAACGTTTTAGCAGAAATGCAGACAGAATCCAGATGTGGTAAAAAGGAGGTGGACCTGTAAGGTCCCTTCTCCCATTCTAAATAAACATGTTTTTGTTTTTTTTTTTTTTTTTTAAAGATTTTATTTATTTGAGAGAGAGAGAATGAGAGAGAGCGAGTACATGAGAGGGGGGAGGGTCAGAGGGAGAAGCAGACTCCCTGCCGAGCAGGGAGCCCGATGCGGGACTCGATCCAGGGACTCCAGGATCATGACCTGAGCCGAAGGCAGTCGCTTAACCAACTGAGCCACCCAGGCGCCCCTAAATAAACATGTTTTATTCGAATAGTTTAGCTGCCCTCACCACAACATACAGAATACAAATTTAACTGAGAGTCTAGGACTATGTTTGATGAAACAGTGCTATAGAAAGAACCAGTTATAAATGGTCTCCAGATATGAATGCCTTGGTTGTTCCTAAGGAACTTGAAACAATGTTTCAATTAAAAGTATGAATTATTAGAGAAGTTAAGAGTATTCTAACTGAACATATTAAAAAAATCAAAATCTTAGGCTTAAATTCTGTTATCTTGTTTCCAGTATTTTTTGAACTATTTTATACTTGAAGTAGGTCAGCTGAAAAACTAAATTTATCTTCTCTCAAAGTCCACATTTTGTTGTTCTATCATGTTAGCATTTGAGAAAGAGCAAATTAGAAGATAGGGCCATTAATGTAAAATACATTTTAAAGTAAATTCCAAGTGTTACAGAAGGATTTAAGCAGGAAAAAAATTTGATTAAAATATTTATTACATGTTAATAAGGAGGCATGTATTATATCCCTAGATATTTTTGCCCTGCTAATATCAATGATCAGTTTTTAGTTCATTCCTTTGGAAGGAGGAAAAAGAGAATTTTTTTTTTTTTTAAATAATGAGAAAGGAATTCTGATATTTAGAAAAAAAATACATTAACTTTTAACAGCTTCCAAAACAACATGTTAAGATTTTTCATTACCTATCGTAACTATTACAATTATTGTTTATGCAGAAATCTCAACATTCGGGACAGCATCCTAGGATAGAAATTATGGTAAATCTGATTTCCCCTCACCTCGAGGTTATAGTAACTGCATCACCGTCCATCCTGCAGGAATCCTCACTGCTGCCTCTGCCAGTTAATGCCCCTCTTTCTTTTTACCTTCCCACAAGTTTTCCTGAAACTCCAGCTCCAAGAATAAGCAGGACTAAGTTACGACTAGGTTGAATGGTGACCCCCACAAAAGACTGTCCATGTCTTAAGCCTGTAACCTATGAATGTGACCTTACTTGGGAAAAGGGTCTTTGGCTAAGGATTCTGATTTGGGGAGCCCATCCTGGATTATCTGAGTGGGCCCTAAACCCAATGACAAGTGTCCTTATAAAAGAAAGGCAGAGGGAGATCCGACACAGGCAGAAGAGGAGGAGGAAATGAGATCACGGAGGCAGACTGTGGATTACATAGCTACAAGTCAAGGAATGCCCACAGCCCCTGGAAGCTGAAAGAGCCAAAGACAAGACTGCCCTAGAGCCTCAAGACGGAGGATAGGCCAACAAACACCTTGATTTCAGACATTTGGCCTCTAGAACTGTAAGAATAAATTTCTCTTGTTTTAAGCCACTAAATTTGAGGTGATTTGTTATGGCAGCAACAGAAAAGAAATACAGTTATTTGAATCCGTGTGCCCCAAAATAATAAAGAGGTTTGTGTTGATTTTCAATGGATCTCAAATTAAGTGAGATAAATGAGACTTTTAAAATCCTTATTGCTTATTCCAAAGTAAATGGTGAAGGTACCCTTTTTTGTTTCAGTACTAATAAAATTCTAGAACCTAAAAGAATAAATTATAAACGAAAATTTTAGCAACAGCGATTGAAATGCTCTCCTGTGTCAAAAATGCGTGTGAAAATAAAGTAGTGGAAATAGGAAAGAACAGATATTTAGCTAGAATCCAATGGAACATTCAAGTATACATGCTGAACTGGCTTACCTGCCAAACACAGATCACCAACTTCATGGACCTACTTCTCTTCAGCTTAAAAATTCTATACATAAAAAAATATTCTGTTACACTACTATGAGCCATTTCTTTTTTAAAACCTAGAATTAAAAAGCATTAAAAATTCCATTTAAAAAAATTCTAATTTATGTTCAACATCACTAATCAGCAGGCAAATGCAAATCAAAACCATAAGTTATCACCTTACACCTGTCAGAATGGTGAGTATCAGAAAGACATTTAGCAAGGATGTGGAGAAAAGGGAAACCTCATGCACTGCTGGTGGAAACGTAAATTGGTGCAGCCCCTGCGGAGGTTCCTCAAAAAACTGAAAACAGAAATGCTGCCTGATCCAGTAATTCCACTATTGGGTATTTACCCCAAGAAAACAAAAACACTAATCAAAAAGATATACATGTACCCCTGTGTTTATTGCAGCATTGTTCACAATAGCTGAGATATGGAAGCAACTTAAGTGTCCACTGATAGATGAAGACGACGTGCTACACACACACACACACACACACACACACACACACACACGCACTGGAATATCACCCAGTCGTAGAAAGGAATGATTTTGGCATCAGAGACAACATGGTTGGATCTAGAAGGTATTATGCTAAGTGAAATAAGTCAGACAAATACCGTTCGGTTTCACTTTATATGTGTTATCTAAAAAACAAAACAAACAAAAAAGAAACAAACCCATAAATACAGAGATCAAACTGTTGGTCACCAAATGGAAGGGGGTGGAAAAAACGATAATTTAAATATAACTCTACAATGTATATAATTTAATGGTGAACTTCCTTTCGTCCAAAAACTTAAATTACTAACACTTCTTCAGAAATTAATCAACGTTCTTTTATACAGAACAAAGATGAGGATCATCTCTGTTCTTTGCCAATTAGAGGTGAAAACAATTCAAGGAAAAAAAAAGTCCCCTAGCAAAATAAGAAAAACAAGACAAAATGTTAATCAAAACTTTACAATGACAAAGTCACTGATGAAAACTAGTAAGTAAAACTAAGAATAAGGTGAGAGAATGTCCTTATAGATAAATTCCCTTTCCTTTACTATCCTGGATATTGTCATTCATGGATTTATAAAAGGATATCTGATGGCCCTCAAGTGTAATTCAAAGTTTTATTTAATGTGTGTTCTTTAAAGTTTGTTAGGAATTCTGGAACTGACTGTCCACTGATGATCAACAGATTCATTTTTTTTCTTTTAAGATTTTTTATTTATTTATTTGACAGAGAGAGAGACAGTGAGAGAGGGGACACACGCAGGGGGAGTGGGAGAGGGAGAAGCAGGCTTCCCGCGGAGCAGGGAGCCCGATGTGGGGCTCGATCCCAGGACCCTGGGACCATGACCTGAGCCGAAGGCAGACGCTTAACGACTGAGCCACCCAGGCACCCCAACAGATTCAATTTTTTTTAAAAACCATGTGCTGAGAACTCAAAAATTAAACTGGAGGTCTACACTGAACAGGGTATAAGGTAAGACATATAATTTAGAAACACTGAAATTTTACAATCATTTTTAAAATAAGAAACTTGCTAAACACATAGTACTTCACTGGTATATTATACATTATATTGCATGGAACACGCTATATTCTTTGAACAAAAATGAAATAATCCACCAGAGGTAGTACTATTTTCCTAAAAGGTAAGTGACTTTGTCCTATGTTCTGTCTATATCCTAGTCCAGGTCAGTTGTCATCTGATGTGAAATTAAATATTTAATCATGACAAAACCATACATTTAGACAAAGGCGGTGAAATAAGAGCAAAGGGGGGAAAACGATTGGTCTGAATTAGTGAAAATTTTAAATGAAGCCCATTTTAAAAGTCAATTAACAGGAAACCATGATCTGGAAAAGCAATCTTTCTTTTCTAGGAAGCACTTACAGATACCGGTTTAAATGTAGGCCCTGGCTTCTCCTACTTCCCTTCCCCCAAACAACCTCCAACTGGGGCAAACTCAGAGTCATCAGGGATCCACAGCAGTGCAACTGCAACCTGAAAATAGTAGCTGGTTGACAACAGGGTGAAAACAGCTGCTCCAGGAAAAAAAAAAAAAAAAAAGACAAAAAGACAAAACCAATGCCATCCCATTCCCTTCAACCCAACCCCGGCTAAGAAAAGAAAAGAAAAAAAGAAAAAAAGAGGACTCACTGGATATAAGGAATAACCAAGAGTCAAGCTCTTTCATTCAAATTGGGAAATAAAAGGAAAATTCGCAATTGTTATTTTTGTAAAAGAGACTTCAAATAACTAAAGGAGGTCTTCTACATTTTTTCTTTTTCTTTTTTTTTACAAATTTAATCTGCAGATCCAATCTCCACAGAAAAAGTAACAGAAAGTCATCAGACAAAAAATTAGCCACACATTTGAGCCTAGTATAAGTTGGCAAGAATTTTATCTACGGTAAGGCTTCTACAGTAACAAATGTATTAATTTCCTCATCCAGCTTTCACTTATACTGGGGAAGGATGCAAAACAAAGTTGTACTTATTGTCCAAATAGTAACAGTCATCTGTTTCAAGAGGTCTCCGATTTTTAAAAGCGCCCTTTTGACTTCAAACATTACCAATCTTCTGAGACCAAACGCCAAAAACTTGTCAACTGCTTGCCCTACTTAAGTGTTCATGTGCACCTACTTAGCAAAGCACCGAGACAGGTAGTTACAAAAGATGGGGGGGGGGGGCGGATGATCCAACTTGTGGCCTCAGAACAACATAACCACAGCTTCCTAGCGATCTGGGGGTACCTGCTGCAAGGAGGTATCGGACCAAACCCTACCTAAGAACGTGAAACTTCCCTCGCCGTGGGAGGACAGGGTGATGGCACGTGCTCTTGGGGCCGGACCTGCCAGGCAGAGCTGAACGATCCTCAAGGACCCTGGGGTGGGGGGCGGGGCGAATGGTTCCCAGCGGGGACCCGGGTGGGGAGCGGGCAGGCAGGTGCGGCACACGGGAGCGGAGGGCGGGCAGTGCCCCTCACCTGCACGCCGGTGTAGTTCTCGAAGAAGAAGAGCACCATGCTCTGATAGATGCAGTAGAGCCGGTCGTCCACCGCCTGGTAGAAGCGGGAGGGCAGGAAGGCGGAGAGCAGCCGCCAGGCCCCCCAGGCCAGCACGTAGGTGGGGGCAGTGCCCAGGAGCACGGCGGCCGGCAGCACGCAGCGCATCGAGTACATGTGGAGCACCAGGGACAGCAGCATCTTGCCGGGCCCGCGCGCGGAAGGCTCCGCTGGCCGCTCCCCGCCCGGGACGCCTCCAGGCCGCCCCGCTGCCCTCAGCCAGCGGCCAATCACGGGGCCGGGCCGGGCCCCGCCACCGCCCCCTCACCTCTCCGGGCAGCCAGCTGCACCTGAGACGCCCAGCCCGTGCCCGCTCCGGCCTCCGCCCCCAGCCGCATGGGCCGCGCGGCCGCCTGACGCTGGGCGGGCCCGGGAGCGTGGGGCCGGGCGCGCTGCTCGCGGCCGCGGGGCAAGGGGATGCCGCGGCCCTCCGAGGCTCAGTAGCTCAGAAGCGTTTACACCCCTTGACCCTCGCCCGTCACCCAGCGCCCCTGACGGGGGCGGGGCTCCGCGGCAACAACACGCCGCCTGATTGGCCTTCTGTTGCCATGGTCCCCCGTAGGGGGCGGGATTCCATGAACTTAACACATCCTCTGATTGGTCGAATGCGCTGACAGTTGAAGCGCAACTGCCGACCGGACGCGCGGCCAGCCAGGGTCTGTCCGCTACGCATGCTCCAAAGCTTAGTCTCGGGGCAGACGCGGGAAGGAAGGTGGCGGCTGATGGGCCCCGTAGGTGAAGGTGCGTGCGGGCCGGAGGAGGGGGCCCGGGCGGTCTTGGGTCCCGTCAGGTGGATTCTGGGCCCGGGTTGGTTGGAGGGCAGGCCCCACGTTCTGCTCGCACGCTCTGTGGGCCCCTGGTCCCCGGGATGCCCTGTGTCTCAGATGTGCTGCAGACCTTGCTATGTCCAGTCAGGACTCACGCATCCAGCAAATATCTGCCAAGCTTCGTTTGGGAAGGCCAAAACGACAAACTGGCCCGGTACGATAGGGTGTGATAAGCGCTATCAGAGCTCCGCCCCGGGTTATCTACCCAGGGCTGGGCTCGGCGGGATGCCTGCCCTCCTTGTCTGGGTGGCTCCCACCCGGTCCGCCTTCCCCGCTTCCTCCCCTTCTCCCCAGCGAGTGCGCAGGACTCCCTCCCTCCCTTCCCCCGCCACCTGGGTGGTTCGGAATCGGGCCGCTTCTTCCATCACGGTGGTGACGGGACTTGCATGTGAGCGCTCAGCGGGACGGCCTCTTCACGAGGCGCCGCGCACACTGTCAGACCTTTCAGGTTCACTCTTGCTTCACTTCCTCAGCGCCCGGGTCTCTGTCTTCCCATTTTGTTTTCATAAGGAGCCTCACTTTGGGGTAGTACCTAAAAGTACCTGCACTGTACGTATAGAATATGTAAAGTACTGACATACTTTTGTGACCTTCACAAAAATCTAGGAAGGGGGGGCAGTTGTTTTATTGATGTAAAAACAGATCCAGAGACCTTCTGGATCCTTCTACTGCCCTTTGGCTTCAGTAAAAGTGGTTTAATGTGTGACTTTTTCTGGGGACAATTGCACTTCCAAAGAATGCCAAATGCTTTAAGTGAAAAAAAATTTTTTTTCATTAAAAATATTTTTTTTTTTTCTTGACGGAAGCCTGTGGGGTAGCTTTATGCAGGGAGCCGCTTTAATGGAAAATCCTAACAAGGGCCAGGACAGTGGCCACGTTGGCATCACGTAACATGATTGGTAGGCGGCTGTGTTAGGAGACAAAGCCAGGTGAGCAGAGTTCCCAAGGAACAAGTATTTGGGCAGTAAGTATATTGCCAACAGGAAGCATTACACAAAAGAAAGACTTTGAACGGGGCTTCCCCTCTCTTTCGTGGAAAGTAATGGCCTGTGAGAAAAACTAGATTTCTTTCTGGAGGGCAGGAGTCATGGGTGTGGATAGTGTGCGTCTCCACCCCGCTCGTGCTTCCTTGGGCTGAGACCAGACATCCCTGCAGTCAGGAGAGAATGTATGAAGAGATGAAGCAGGCTCCGTGTTCACATTACGACCTGTATGCATGACGTCAGTAAATATGTGTGCTGTATGGAAATACGTTGCTTTCCGTGAATTACGCCCCAGTGACTGTGCGTCACCAAGTGGTAAAGTTCTATGGCGTGGAGACACGGGGAGCTTGTTTCTCTTGTCCCCATTTTGTCCAGACCCAGCCCTGCCTACCTGGTGAGTCCTGTGCTCTTCTCTCTTCCCGGTAACGGTGGCAGGTTCGCTCTCCCCTCTGCGCGCTCACTCCCTTCTTAAGCTCTCATCAGCCCTCCTTCTCTGCTTCTGCCTCCTTGCCTCCTACATTGTTTTAATCCCTTGCAGGCTGGCTTCCTTTTCTACCACTCTGGAGAAATGGTTCTTTAGGGAAGTACAGCTACCGTGGCCCGCGTGCGCCGGCCCTGGGATAGAAGAGTGGAAAGACCGGTTCTCTCTGTGCCTTTCTGCTGCTTAGGTGTGGTGAGGGGCTGTGCGTGGGGTCAGCTTTACATGAAGAGGAGATGCGTAGTACTGTGGGAACATGTATTGGGATTTCATTTAGTCTGGGTACAAAGAACGCTTCTCAAGCAGAGTGACACTTAAAGTGAAACTTAATGGTGGAGTTAGCTAGGCGACAGCTAGAAATAAGAGGAAGAGGAAGAACCTCCCCCGTGAGAACTTCGTATCCTGAGGACGGAAGCTGAGAGTGCAGTGTACCCAAGCACTGAAAAGCCCTGTGTGGAACACTGGAACGGGCCACGCTTTTTTTTTTTTTTTAATTTTATTGAGAGAGTGCGCTTACAAGCTAGGGGTGGGGGGAGGGCAGAGGGAGAGGGAGCAGCAGACTCCCTGCTGAGCAGCTCCATCCCGGGACCCCGAGATCATGACCTGAGCCAAAGGCAGACACTTAACCTAATGAGCCACCCAGGAGCCCCATGGAATGGGCCACACTTAAAAAAAAATAAAAAAATTGGATGCCCCCTAAAAGAACTGTATTTCCCTCACACATTTTTAAGTTAATAGCTAAAATTGTTCTTATTGTAAGTTTAGTTAGTTACAAAAGTAAGTTCTGATGAGTTATGACATTTTAAAATAAAGTGATTACAGAAATCTTTTAAATGGTCTGAATGGATTATGAATACCATGGCAATTTATTACCCATCATCATCTGTTTAAATACTTAAGGTTTTTACCAATTAGAAGTTTACATTGATCCTTTCTTTTTCTCCTTGAAAACATATTTCGTTCCACTTGTACCACAGAATTTAACTTAATGGAATATCCTTTTATGATTCAAAGTCTCTTATTGCTCAGACTATATCATCAAGTATTGAAAAGTAAAAATTTCTCCTGGATTAGGTATTGCTGTTGTTAGCAATATACAGTGAATCAGTGTGTATACAAAATCTGATAATTATTGTAAATAAAGTTTTATTGACAACGCCTGTCTTAATGATGCCTTAATTAAAATAAATTTTAAATTATCTTTTGGTGTCCTCAAGTTCATTAAACCTTTCCACCTCCGCAGTGCAGTACAATGTAGTTAAGATTTGAGGTGAACCAAGTGGGTGGGGACCATTGTGAAATGCAAGGTGGGTCTGGACTCTCCCAGGAGTCTTCATAGACAGATCAGTTTCAGGAAAGTTAAGCATCTGAAAGTCAGGTCCTTAGAACTACTCATGACCACATCTTTACATATTTTCAGGGATTCCCCATGGAATAGTTCTTGAAAACTATCGGTGGAGAAAGTAAGTGGGGCAAGGGAAGGAGACAAAGATGGTAGGGGTTGAGTCAGGAAAGGAAAGATCGGGAAGAACCACATGACGGTGGGACTTATGATACATGTAAATGATTTTAGACCTTATCCCAAAGGATCTGGAAAACTACTGAAAGGTCTAAAGGAGGAATTTTTTTTTTTTTTTAATTGTTCTAGGTAGTGTAAATTGACTGTCCAGGTGGTAACAGGGTGCTGATCTGGACGTGATGCCCTTAGAAACAAAGGGAAACACTTGTGTCAGTGTGAGTGCAGGAAAGATCCCGAACAAGAATACCTTCTATTCACCAACAACCTAAAATTGTAGCCCAGTACTCTGCCTCTATTGGTCAGCTACCATGCAAGCCTTTATTTTTTACTTGTAAAACTAAAACAGGCACCCTTGTTCCAAAAGACCTAAATAATACTTTTAAAAAAATATATTGGATGAAATCTGAACGTCTCTTTCCAACTTTCTCACCTAGAGGTTAGAGTTGTAATAACATTCTAGTTCTTCACCTGTGCTTCTGTTAGTGGATGTTTGTACATCCATGGCCCTGTTCGCCTCTTGACCTGAGGATTTTCGTTCGGATCAGATGTCCATCCCTCCCCAGCCAAGGCCCTATTTCGGGGAAGTTGGCTTTAATCCGGGCTCTGGGGCTGGGCCATGATTAGCATCAGACAGTGGTGTGTAAAGGGTGGACCTTGAACCCCTGAAGGTCCCCTAAGACGTCCAGGTGCCCCAAGATGAAATGTTTCTTAATGTCCGTGAATTGTGATTTGCCTTTCTGACTGTGTTGAAGTTTCAGTGGTGATGTTGGGTAACTCTGCTAGCACCCTAGCATGCATCAAAGCCAAAATCCAAAGCGCCCTAGTGCCCACGTGTTCATCACCACATACTCGCGGCAAAAACACACTCGTTTCAGTCAATATCCTTGGTGAAGCAACAAAAAAAGACCAAGTTTATTAAATCCTTACTCTTTAACATTGGGTGTGAGTAAATGGGGAGTATCTATGAAGCACGTGTGATTTCACCGAAGTACAGTAGTTCTCTGGAGGAAAACTTTCATTTTTCAGGCTGAACTAGCTACTTTTTTTTCTTCTTTTTTTTTGAAAGGAACATCCTTTTTACATGAAAGAATAACATACGTTATGGTTATTCTGGCAGATATTTTCTCAAAAATGAACAAAATGTCACTTCAAGGAAAACAATGCATAGTTGCTGGTAATAAAACTTGAGCTTTCAAATGAAAATGAGAATGTTGGAAAGCTTAAATTTGCTCCCAGGGGTCTGACCTGTTCCCAATACTTCAGACTCTTACAAATTCTGTGGTAATAACCATTGTGACTTTTCAGTATTGTATGTCAATATTTTAGAAGATTTGCAAAAATAAGTGAACCACTAATTTGTAAGCTGGTACTTCATGTCCAAATCATTGCATGGGTAATGGGTTCTTCCAAAGTGCAAGAGAGACCTGTGGATTTGAATATAATAGGGTACAAAACTTTCCTATATTAAGCTCCAAAATGCTAATAACCTCTAAGAAATTATCAGTTGCTGAGTTTTACTCTAGTAATGTGCATATTCTTTCTTATCTGGAAAGGCTAATACACTCCTTCCTTTTTTCCAATCATGTATCTGATGGAGGCTGGGTTCTCTTCATTTGCCTCCACCAAAAAAAACTTGTGAATGCAGGCAGGGAATCTAGCTGTATGTAATTAAGCCACACAGTAAAGAGACCTGCAAGACCATGTGTAACTAGCCACTCTTCTTACTAAATTTACTTTTGGAAGTCTATTTTTTCATGAAAATATTGTTAGAATGCAATGAGTTTTAGAGTGTTTTTAAAGGAACTAAATATTTTTAAATTTCTTGTTTTAATTTCCAAAACAGTGAATACCAATAGGTAGAACTCTTTTTTTTTTTTTAAAAAAGCTTTGTTTAATGGTTTCTTGAACCATTGGTCTATTATAAAGTAGCCCTACTTGCGTTGCTACAAAAATTGGTTTAGGGATGAACCCCTACGGGCTTCTGAGACCCAAAGATGATTGGGGTGTTCTGGAAAACAATCCTGTCCACTCTGCTAAACGAGCTACCAGAAGAGATGCTCCTCTCTCTTCCACTTAGTGACTTGACCGGGCTGACAGCTGGATCTGCATAGCCACTTTGCCGTCTCATGGAAAGTCAGTTTTAGGATGGCGCTGACACCCAGCGGAGAAATAGATAAGGACTTAATTTGGATTTTACTCTGAGATGGGAGTATCTTAGACAGAGTAGTAACAAAAGGATCACCTTGGCTGCCGCATTCATTTGCTGGGGCTGACATAAGAAAGCATCACAGGCCGGGTAGCTGTTGAATCAAACCAGCTATGAAAGCCACTCTCAACCCTGTGGTTATAGGAGCAAACAAATCTCCATGAAAGCCAGGTTGATGTGGGTTTCTCTCTTATCTGTTATCTGCCCAGTCCTCCACACTAGAAACCTATAGGTTACTCTACATTTCTCTGTTGCTCACTGTTAGCACTAGGTCACTGTTCATTCACTCCATCAGTTACTGAATGCTTGTGTGCAAGGCCCTGTTGTAGGACCTGGTAATACAGCCATGACCAAGGCAGATAAGATCCCTGTCTTGGTGTTACCTCCATGTCCGTGGTAAGAGATGTGTAATAGCTTGTCAAGGAATTATAAGGGCAAGCAGTGAGCTAAGATAACGTGATGTGATTGTTGTGAAGTGACACCTTTACATGGTAAGGCCAGGAAATGCCTCCCCAAGGAGGCGATCTTTAAGTTACAATTGGAATTATAAGATCTAAGATGAGGGCATTTCAGGCTGAGGGAAAAGCAAGTGCAAAGGTCCTGAGGCAGGAAGGGGTTGAGTAAGCAGCAGTTTTAATTTCTCACTGGCTAAATCCTCACACCCCTTCTTGATTCTTCTTCCCTATCCTGCATGCAATCTATCAGTAAACTGTATTGGCATCACCATTAAAATACATCCGGAACCCATCCCCTCTCTCCACCTCTCATTGGCTACCCTCATCGGAGGTGCCACCCTCTTACCTATAAAACTGTGATAGCCTTCATTTAGTCTCCCCGCTAATACTCTTGCCCCTCACAATCCTATTCACTATATTTGAATTGTGTCCACAAAATTCATACAATGAAGTCCTAACCCTCAGAATCTCAGAATAGGACCTTATTTGGAGATAGGGTCTTTACAGAGATAGTCAAGTTTAAATGAGGCCCTTGAGGGGGCCTTAATTCATTATGACTGGTGTCCATATAAGAAGGGGAAATTGAGGTCCATGCACAGAGGGAACATGAAAAGACAGGTAGGTAAAGATGGTCCTCTCAAGAACGAGAGTGGCCTGGGTCCGATCCTCCCTTACGGCCCTCTGAAGGAACCCGCCGACTTCAGCCTCCAGAACTGTGCCACAACAAACTTCTGTGTAAGTTACCTGGCCTGTGATGTTTTGTTTTAACGGCCCCAGCAAAAGAATGCGGCAGCCAAGGTGATCCTTTAGTTACTACTCTGTCCAAGATACTCCATCTCGAAGTAAAATTCAAATAAGTCCTGCCTGTGGCCCACCAACTGCCAGGAGCCGTCTCCTGACCGCATGGAGAATGGCTGTGCCTCAGACTCCGAGTGTCAGCTGTGACTGACCTAACTAAACCCTCCTCAATATGACCTTATTCTTTGCTCCAGGAAATTCTTGCCAAGAAGATAAGGCTGTAAACCGCTAAGTAACTTTTTTGTTTGCTTCACGAATCCCTGCATTTCCCTTGACACCAACAATAGGCTGCTCAGCCAAACCCTTCTCGGGACAGCCAAGAGCTCATCTGCGTAGACTGCCTTCTCTGGACAGACTACTCCACTGGGTGCTTAGCGAAGAACATTGGTGTGTCAGACTTGCTCAGAAGCCCTTGCCTAGCTGTGTCTACCAGTTGTGAACTGTTACATCACTAACTTTGTCCAAAACCAGTTAGGTCCCAACATTGAAAGACCTTCCTAAAACTATTCAAGCCCAGACCCTAAAACTCCATAAATGCACTCTCTTTTGGGACTCTTAAGACTATCTAGATGATGATCTTCCTTACTGCGGTAAATAAGCAGTGGTCTTGCTTGATCAGGAAGTTACTCTTTTTGGAGAGCCAACCATCCCGATCTTTTGCTATCCTTCCTGTGCATTGAGCAGGAGAGTCTTCCCAGAATTTGACATGTTCTTCCCTCACCTAGGAGCATGTTTTCCCTCTTTCCCAGGCTCCTTCAAATGTGACCAGAGAGACTGTCCCATAACCACCCTGCATGACCTCTGTGCCCCCTTTGTGTTATTACTGACCTTATAGCAGATGCTAATTTCCACCAATATTCACACTCCCCTTCTTTTATAGTAATTACATCCCTAGTTTTCCTAGGCACATGCCTGCATAAAATAAAACCCACTTTCTGGCTTTTCTTGGACCTAGATGATCGATGAGCCAGTGAAATGTAAAAGGAAGTAGCCTATGTGTGGTATGGGTTGTGTTAGGTAGCCTTCTCTTTTTAGATGAAGTTGTAGGTTGTGGGGGGAGTTCCAGCAGCCAAACTGGTAGGCACACATGGCAGACCAATCCCAAAAGGAATGTGAATTCCTGACACCACGGAGTATCCTACCAGCATTGGACTTACCACCTCCAGTTATTATGAAAGCAAAAAAAAAACCCCTTTAACTTGTTTAAGCTTGTTTTGGTTTTTTGTTATTTGAAGCCAAACCTAATCCTAACTAATATAATACCCCTTATCCTGCTTTACATTACATTTCTTTTCTTTTTAAAAAAAGATTTTATTTGAGAGAACAAGTGGAGGGGAGAGGCAGAGTGAGAGGGAGAAGCAGGAGAGCCCGATGCGGGTGTCAATCCCAGGACCCTGGGATCATGACCTGAGACAAAGGCAGACGCTTAACTGACTGAGCCACGTAGGCACCCCCAACAATACATTTATTTCTATGTGACATGGATTTTTGTCTTTTCCTAACTAGAATGTATTCTCCTTGAGCCTTGAGACTATTTTCTCTTTGCTGTATTTCTACAGCCTGGACCAATGCGTAGCAAACAATAAGTCAATAAAAACTTGTTGAATTAAAGAGGAAACTTGCACTCCAAGAAGATGTGCCATGGTTACCTCCACCCAGGGCATATTGAATACCCCTGGTACACTGTCACTATATAGATACATATGAGGTGCTTTCTTAATGCATGCCCCCTTCTTCAGCGGTGCTCCCCAGAGTCCCTGCTAAATGAGATCTGTAGAATCAGGGTTGTAGAAGGGAATCTATCTTTTCAGCCCCTGGTGTTGGATCCATGATAAATATGTCCCAGACAATCAGAGACTGAGATTCTGAGCTCAACAGAACTGAGCAGTTGGACATAGAAATCATATAGAATTACAGGCATAATTGGCATCATGGAAACCCCAAGTGAGCGCATGTTGCTGCTTTGGGAGAACTGGAGTGAATGAACCTGCAGGGATAAAAATGCAGCATGCACACAGCCCACATACCCCACAAAAAAGGGAGTGAGAAGGGAAGAATCCTTGACTCTTCATCATAGATTCCCTTTTACCTAATCTGCTTTGAATAGGTTTGTATTCCCTGTATCGGAACAATCCAGGCTAAGACCTCCTTGGATGTCTTTGGGGCATGTGCTCTTCAGGATAAGGCTGAAGCCCTTCCCAGTCTTGTCCCGACCTACCTTTCTGACATCCTGTTTCGTTGTTTGCCTCCTCCCAACCTGAGCTCCTTCACAGAAGCTCCTTTCAGTTCTCTAAGACACCTGTGCTGTCTGGTACTTCAGTATTTTGTAAGTGTTCTCCCTTCTGCTAGAATGTTCTTCCTCCCTAACTCATGCATTGGGACCTAGCTCAAGCTTTCTCCCTGCCAAAAATATCCCCAGACCTCGTCCCCTCTTCTTCCCCAGACAGTGGGGCACTCCCTTGTCCCTCAGCAGTCCCTTGAGCACTTCTCTGTTACAGGACTTACCCTAAGTTATCGAAATTTGTTGAAATGCTTATTGGTGTTTCTCTTAGCAGAGAATGCGCTTCAAAGCCATCTCTCCCTCTTTGCAGCCTCTACCCAGACCATTGTCTTGTATATGTCAGATGCTCAGTCCCACACCCAACATTTTTCTAGCTGGCTGTGATCCGCCTTTGCCTACCCAAAGTGTCGTGGCTACACAGCCACTCCAGTTCCCCAGATGTTCTCGAACGAGTCCATTTCCCTCTTCGTGTTTGGCTAATCCACTCTTTGCTAATCTCCCTTGAATCTACAGATTGCTTCTGAGCTGCAGGCCCTTTTTTAAAATCTGCCTCGTTGACATCTGAGCTTGGGAATGCTACAAGAATTTTAAGTGTTCTTAGCAGGAAGTGTCTGCACCATCACCACCCTGCTCTTCCCTGAATCCTCTCCATTTGATTACTAAGACTCAAAATAGCCCTCCACTTTTCCCTCGGCTTCATCCATGCACACCACACCCTGGATGTTATACAATTGGCTAGTGGGGTTCCTTTATTCCAATTCCTTTTTTTAAGAAATGCCTTTTGACTTACCCTGTCTTTTCCACTGAAACCTTGACATTATTTCTGCTTGACTACTGTGCCCGTGCTGTCACCCATGCTTTCCACACTGCCACCAGCACCACTTTTCTAAAATGAATATGACCTTACCCTTCTCTCTCTGAGAACTCTTCAATGACTTCTCTTTTCTAAGGATAGAGTCACACCTCTTTATGGCTTCCAGCGCCTTTCATGACTTCACCCAGCTGGCCTGGGGGTGGTGCCAGGCACCACTCAAGTGGAGCAATGATGGCTCCGTACTGAGACACTGGCCTGACCTACATCCACTTTCATCCTGTCCCACAAGTGGCAATCCTTCCCACTGACAATAATATCCAGCCACCTGTTTCTCCTGGCCACCTGTTCAGACATGACTCATGCTTTTGGCTTCATGCTTCAGAAGCAACTCTTCTTTTCTAATTCTGTCTCTTCCCAAAATATTTAAACTTGATATATGGTAATAACTTGTGTGTATTTCACTTTGTTGCAAATGAACCATATGGTAACTTACAATGATGCATTCAGAATAAAACAAGTAATGAAATGAGAAAACAAAATCAGAGATCTGTAGGTACTCCACTGGCAAGAGGAGGTTGGTGCCATGCAGACTTCTCTGGTGAGGTGAGGACACAGCCTTGTCCTGAAGGAGGCTTCTACTTTTGGAGTCAAGTGTCCATAAAAGTTGCTCAAGAGAAGTACAAGTAATATTTATATTCCATATCAGAAAATAAGATCATCAATAATTGCCTTTAGTATACATAGCTCAAGGTTACCTCTACTGATAAGGGTGGATGTCCATTCAACCATTCTTCGTGGTAAGAACCGAGAATTGAAGCTGGGAAGATGGCCATGCAGCTAAAGGGTTTCCCTAACTTCCCTTGTAGCAAAGCATGGCCACGTGACTACATTGACTACAGTCAATGGGATGTGAGCACAGGTGTTGTCTGAGACCTATGGGAAACATCTTAAAAAGGAGTGCTCCCTTCATTTCTACTTATCTCTTCTGGTTGGTAGAATGCAGAAATGACAGCCAAAGCTTGAAGAGCTCTTTTGGGCTATGTGGCAGAAGAGGAAGCTGGAAGTAGTTGGGATCTTGGAACTTCTGGGGCCATTGCCAAGGGGATGTGTGTGTGTGTGTGCATATGTGTGTGTGTGCATATGTGTGTGTGTGTGTGTATGAAAATTGCAGCTGAAGTTAATCCTGAGAGAAAAGGATGGTTAGAAGTTAGAGTCCATGGCCTTCCAATGGGTAAGCATGAGAAGATCAAGGATGATGGAGGGGCAGTTTAGCATCTATTTTCCATCTGGCATTTTGGAATAGGTTGAGTTCTTAGAGTCTTTAGAAGTTAAAAGAACCATTTTAATAAGAGAATGAATGAACTCTGGGCCAATTCAGAGGTCCTTTGGTTCTTGAGAGATGGTGCTGAAGATTTAGGAGAGAACCCTCCTCTGCACTCCTTCTCTGAACTAACAGATTGGGAGTGGCCAGAGAAGAAAGCCATAGGGATATTATTGCTCTCCTGATGGGAATGTTCTCATTCTACAAATCAGTTCTATCATGTAGTAATCTATTACAAGAACAGACTACAATTTACCTATTCTGTTGATGGGCATATAATTTATCTTTTATTCTATTAATATAATGTACCACAATCACTGATTTGTGTATGTAGAACTATGCTTGCATCCCAGGGATGAAATCTCCTTGCTCATGGTGTATGATCCTTTTAATGTGCTGCCGAGTTTGGTTTGCTAGTATGTTGTTGAGAATTTTTCATCTGTATTCATCAGGGATATTGGATTGTAGTTGGCTTTTCTTGTGGTGCCCTTATCTGGCTTTGGTATCAGAGTAATGCTGACCTACTCCAAATATTTCTTTTATAAGAGAAGAAATGATTCATGATTAGTAGCAACTATATGCTGACTCTCTTCTGATAATGTATCCAATATCATTTCTACTTTTTCCCAGGATGAAATTGTGGGATGAAGCTGCATGGGTTTTTGAAAGGTAAATATAACAATCACTATAAAATGTAGAGGGGTTAATCCTCTCTAGCTTCTGGCCTTTATCACATTTTGAGTGTATTTAGAGTTCAAACAGTACTGGGGATAAGTAAATAATCAAATGACCCAAATATGATTTACTCCAGAAATAAGGGGGTAGAAGGTGGCGAGCAATAAGAATCAGTGGCATGGGTGGTACAGAGTTAGAGCTTGAATATCATGGCTTTCTTCATGGGTAGAGACGCTGACATGCCCCCCACCCCACCACAAGATGCTTATTTCTTCTTTACACTTATACAAATGACAGCCACCAGCCACCTATTGGGATTGTTTTTCTATGTCTATGAAGAATGCCATTAGTATTTCAATGGGGTTTGCACTGAGTGTGTAGATGACTTTGGGTAGTATGGATATTTTAACAATGTTAATTCCAATTCATGAGCATGGGATGTCTTGCCATTAGTTTGTGTTTTCTTTGATGTCTTTAAGGAAAGGTTCGTAGTGTTCATTGTACAGATCTTTAACTTGTTTAAAAGTATTTCTAAGTATTTTATTGTTTTTAATGCTGTTGGAATGGCATAGTTTTTGTCTTTCAGATGTTTTGTCATTCATGTGTAGAAATGCAACTGATTTCTGTTTGTTGATTTTTGTATTCTGCAACTTATCAAAATTGCTGATTAATTACAATACTTTTTTTCGTTCGTTTCCTTTGAGGTTTTTCTATATGTAAAATCATATCCTCTGCAAAAAGTGGGTTTTTCTTCTTTTCTGATTTGGGTGACTTTTATTTCTTTGTATCGCCTAATTGCTCTAGCTAGGACTTCCAGCACTGTATTGAGTAGGAGTAGTATGTGCAATCTTGTTTGTTCCTGATTTTTGAAGAAAAGCTTTCAAATTTTCTCATTGAGTGTAATGTTCACTGTGGGCTGTCATATCTGACCTTAATTATGATAAGGTATGTTCTTTCTATACCCCATCTAAAAGGGTTTTTATCATAAGAGTATGTTGTATTTTGTCAGATGCATTTTCTGCACCCCTTGGGATGATCATGTGATTTTTTAAACTAATGTGATATATTACATTTATCAGTTTTCTTATGTTGAACCATTCTTGCATCCCATGGGTAAAATCCACTCAGTCATAGTATATTACTCTTTTATTGAATTCTTGAATTTGGTTTGCTATTATTTTGAGAATTTTTGCATCCATATTCATGAGGGATATTGGTCTATAGTTTCCTTAAGGTGTCATTATCTGACTTTGGTATCAGGGTAAGACTGGCTTCATATAATAGTTTGGTAGTGTTCCCTGCTCCTCAATTTTTTGAAAGAGTTTGAGAAAATTGGTATTAATTCTTTAAAATTTTTTCAGAATTTGCTAGTGAAACTGGTCCTTGCATTTTCTGCTTCAGAGATTTTCAATTACTGATTTAATCTCTTTATTCATTACTGGTTTGTTCAGATTTTCTACTTCTTCCTGATTTAGTCTTGGTAGATAGTGTGTTTCTAGAAATAGATCCATTCTCTAATTTGTTGATGAAATTGTTCATAATAGTCTTATGATCCTATGTATTTCTGTAGTATCAGTTGTAGGGTCTCTTTTCATTTCTAATTTTGAATCTTTTCTCTTCCTTAATCTAGCTAAAAGTTCATCAATTTTATCTTTTTAAAATACTGCTCTTAGTTTCATTAATCCTCTCCATTTTTCTGGTCTCTATTTCATTTATTTCTGCTCTGATCTTTATTTCTTTACTTCTAACTTGATGCTTAGTGTGTTCTTCTCTCCTTCCTTGATGTGTAAAGTTAGGTGGTTTGAGAGCTTTGTAATTTATTAATGCATGTATTTTTGTCATATCCCATATGTTTTAATATGTTGTATCTCCATTTTCATGGTTTCATTATATTTTTTATGTTTTTATTTCTTTGACACATTGGTTCAGAGTATGTTAATTTCCACATATTTAAACATTTTCTAGCTTGTTGAATTCTAGTTTCATACCACTGAGCTCAGAAAATATAGTTGGTATGATTTCAATCTTAAATTTACTTAGATTTGTTTTGTGTTGCATTGTATGATCTATCCTGAATAATTTTCTTTGGGCCCTCAAAGATGTGTATTTTTTAATTAAGATACTGAGTTTATTTCACATGTATATTTTTGTCTTCCCACCATTTCCATTGGTCTGAACACCACTACTACTATGTCTTATCATAACATCCCATACACACTTAAAACCAAGCAAAGGGTGGAGTTCTAGCATTAAAAACAGGCATTTTGCATTTAAATTTTTTTATTGTTATGTTAATCCCCATACATTACATCATTAGTTTTAGATATAGTGTTCCATGATTCATTGTTTGTGCATAACACCCAGTGCTCCATGCAGAACGTGCCCTCCTCAATACCCATCACCAGGCTAACCCATCCTCCCACCCCCCTCCCCTCTAGAACCCTCAGTTTGTTTTAAAAATAGGCATTTTGGACAGCACATTCTTCATGGTGGAACCTGGACAACATTTATCAGACATAATAGTGAAAGTTCTCACTCTGCATTATAAAAAGGACAGCCAGATATCAACAGTTACAGAAATGAAATAAGATGGAAAATTTTAATAAACTGCTTAAACTATTTTCCAAAAGAGACCTCCTCCACTGCCGGAGATCTTGAATAGCCTTTTGGTCATTCATCTGGAAACAATTCTTCATACAGTTGATGAACTTGGCTCCCACTTTGGGAAGAGAACCACCTTTTTCTATACTTGCTTGCATTTTCACTTTAATGTCTTTTAGGTCCTTTCAGTGTTTTGGGAGTCTTTTCCTGTTATTTGAAGAATTCTTGACCTTTGATCTTGGTATTGATGGTTTTTAATCTTTTCCATTCTGGTTTGATTTTTATACATATTTGACTGGAGTATCTCATTATAGATTTCTTTACTGGAGTTTTTTCTTTAGCTTCCTCGTCAAAATCATTATCATCAACATCATCTTCATCAGCAGCAAGTTTTAGTTTTTTCTGTGGATCCTTGCTACCACTTCCAGGGGCAGAATGCTTTTCAGATATGCTAAGGAGTTTCACAAAGGATATTTTTCTGTCTTTGGATGGAATGTTCTATAGAGGTCTGTTCTAATTTCAGAGGTCTGTTCTTTAGGGGTGGTTCAATTTCAGCATTTTCTGTCTGCATGACTTATCCTTTGCTGATAGAGAGGGATTAAAGTCCCCTACTATTATTGTATTGTTGTCTATTTTTCCCTTTATATCTGTTAGTATTTATTTAAAATATTTCAGTTCTCTGATGTTGGGTGCATATATACTTCTTGATGTATTGACCCCTTTATCATCTATAATGGTCTTCTTTGTTACTATTTTGGCTTGAAGTTGATATTCTCTGATAAAAGTATGGCTAGTCCCACTTCCTTTTGGTTTCTACTTTCATGGAATGTCTTCCATCTCTTCATTTTGAGTTTTAGAAAAGAAATGAGTCTTGTAGGCAGCATATCATTGGACCCCGGGGTTTTTAAAATTTTTTTTAAATCCAGCCACGCTGATGTTTTATTTATGAGTTGAATTAATTGACATTTAGAATGTTTATAGGTATGTAAGGACTTACTACTCCCATTTTATCTTTTGCCTTTGGGTTGCTTTGTATTACCATTGTTTCTGTATTCCTCTGTTCCGCCTTCGGAAATTGGTGATTTTCCACAGTGATTTGCTCCATCTCCATCCCCTTTTATGCTTTGCAACTCTAAGTTTTTGCTTTATGGTTACCATGACATTTACATTAAAACATATATAAAATAGTCCTTTTTTCTGCTGAAAGCAACTTATCTTAGTTTGCCTATGAAGTTTTCAGCCTTTTAATGCTTTTTCAGATATCTGATGTCACAATTTACCTATCCATACTGTCCATTTGTTACTTATTACACTAGTTATAGTTTTTTTTTTTTTTTAAGATTTTATCTATTTATTTGAGAGCGAGAGAGAGAGAGAGCACACAAGCAGGGGGATCAGCAGAGGGAGAAGGAGAAGCAGCCTGACACAGGGCTCGATTCCAGGACCCCAGGATCATGACCTGAGACAAAGGCAGATGCTTAACCAACTGAGCCATCCAGGCTCTTTTCCTTTAACCTTTATGCTATGAGGTAATTAACATACTGTTCTAATATAGAGTTTTTTTGATTCTGCCTATTTTACGTCTTTATCAAGCATTGCATACTTTCATGTTTTTAAATATTACTGATTAGCATCTATTTCAACTTAAAGAACTCCTTTAAGCATTTTTTTTGCAAGACAGGTCTAGTGGTGGTGAACTCAGTCAGCTTTTCTCTGTCTGGGCAAGGTTTTCTGGCTCCTACACATTTGAAGAATAATTATGCTAGATAGAATATTCTTGGCTGCAATTCTTAATTTTTCAACTCTTTGAGTATGTTCTTATACTTTCTCTCCAGGCCTGTAGATTTTCTGCTAAGAAATCTGCTGAAAGGCTAATGGAGTTTCTTTGTGGATAACGTTGTCTTTTCCCTGGCTGCCTTTAGATTTCTTTTGTTGCCATTGACTTTGACATTTCATTATAATGTGTCTTGGAGATGGTCTTTAAAAAATTTTTAAGATATTTTCTTTTTATTTCACAACACTTTTAAATTTCTATTGAGGTCTAATTGACATAAAACATACTAGTTTCAGGTGTCCAACATAATGATTTGCTATTTGTATGTATTGTAAACTAACTACCCCAATAGGTCTAGTTAACATCCATCACCACAAATTATTTTTTGTGTTGATGATTTTTAAGATTTATGGTCAACTTTGAAACATGCAATACAGTATTGTCAACAATAGTCCGCATGATGTACTTTACATTCTCAATACTTATAACTGGAAGTTTGTATCTTTTGACACCCTTCACCCAGTTCATTCATACCCCAACCCCTGCCTCTGGCAACCACCCATCTCTTCTCTATATCTGCAAGTTTAGGGTTTTGCATGCGTGTGTGTGTGTGTGTGTGTATTCCACAAATAAATGAGATCATACAGTATTTGTTTTATTCTGACCCATTTCACTTAGCATAATGCCCTCAAAGTCCATCCATGTTGTCACAATGGCAACATTTCATTCTTTTTTGTTACTAAGTGATATTCCCGTGTGTGTATGTGTGTGTATCATGTTTTCTTTATCTGTTCATTCACTGATGGACACATAGGTTGCATCTGTGTTTTGGCTATTGTAAATAATGCTTCAGTGAACATGGGGTTGCAGATAACATTTTGAGTTAGTGTTTTTGTTTCTTTTGGATAAATACACAGAAGTGGAATTGCTGGATGATACAGTAATTCTATTTTTAGTTGTGTGAAGAGCATCCACATTGTTTTCCCTAGTGGCTATACCAACCAGAATGCCCACAAGCAAACATGCAAAAGGATCCACTTTTTCCACATCCTTGCCAGCACTTAGATCTTACATCATTATTACATTTCAGCAATAGCCATTCTAACACGTGTGAGGTGATTCCTAATTGTGGTTTTTATTTGCATTCTCTGATTATTAGTGACATTGAGCATCTTTTCATGTACCTGTTTGCCATCTGTATGTCTTCTTTGGAAAAATGTCTTTTCATATCCTTTGCCCATTTTTTATTCAGTTTGTTTTCTTGCTATTGAGTTGTACGAGTTCTTTATATATTTTGGATATTAGCATCTTACCAGACATATGATTCAGGACATTGCCTTTTCATTTTGTTGATGGTGTCCTTTGCTCTGCAGAAGCTTTGTGGTTTGATGTAGTTCCACTTATTTACTTTTACTTTTGCTGTGCTTTTGGTGTCAATCCAAAAAAATCATGGCCAAGACTGATGTCCAGAAGTTTATCCCTTATAAACTCCTTCTAGGAGTTTTATGGTTTCTGGTCTTACAGTTAAGTCTTTAATCCAATTGGAGTTAGCTTTGGATAATGGTATAAGATACTGGTTGAGTTTTATTTATTTTTTGCTTTGGCTGTTCAGTTTGCCAAACACCATTTATTAAAGAAACTTTTCCCCCATTTTATGTTCTTGGCTCCTTTACATAAATTAATTGACCATACATGCATGAGTTTATTTGTGGGCTCTCTATTCTCTTCCACTGATCTATGTGTCTATTTTAATGCCAATGCCATACTGTGTTGATTAATACAGCTCTGAAACATAGTTTGGCACCTGGGAGGATGATGCCTCCAGTTTTGTTGTTCTCAAGATTGCTTTGACTAATTAGGGTCTTTTGTAGTGTACACAAGTTTTGGGATTGTTTGCTCAATTTCTATAAAAAATGCCATTGTAATTTTAATGGGGATTGCATTGAATCTGTAGATTGCTTTCGGTAATATGGGCATTCTAATAATACTAATTCTTTGAATTTACGAGCATGGAGTATCTTTCCATTTCTTTGTGTCTTCAACTTTTTTCATCAATGACTTAACAATTTTCATCGTACAGATCTTCCACCTCCTTGGTCAAATTTGTTCCTAGGTATATTGTTTTTTTTATGTGATTTTAAGTGGGAATTTACAAAATTCTCTGACACTTTACTGTTATTTTATAAAAATGTAACAGAGTTTTGTGCATTGATTTTTGTATCCTGCAACATTAATGAATACCTTTATTCTAAAGGGGTTTTTTTTGTTTTTTGGTTTTTTTTGGTGAAGTCTTTGGGCTTTTCATATATAAGATGTAATCTGCAGATAGTGACAGTTTTATTACTTCCTTTCCAATTTGGATGCCTTTTATTTCTTTTCCTTGCTTAATTGTTTTGGCTAGAACTTCCAACACTATGTTGAATAAAAGTGGCAAGAGTGGACATTCTGATCTTAGAGAAAAAGCTTTTAGCTTTTCACCATTGAGTATGATGTTAGCTATGGGTTGTCATATATGGCCTTTATTGTGTTAGGGTTCCTCACTATTCCCTTTGTTGAGTCTTCTTACTGTGAATGGGTGTTTAATTTTGTCAAATCCTTTTCTGCAGCTATTGAGATGGTCATATGGTGTTTATCCTTCATTTTATTAATGTGGTATATCACATTCATTGATTTGTGAATGTTGAATAATTCTTGCATTCCTTGAATATATCCCACTTCATCATAGAGTGTGATTCTTTTAGTGTATTGTTGAATTTGCCTTGAATGGGGTTCCAGCGAAGTGACCCACAATGCTGGGAAACTGGATGTCCACCTTGGGCCCTCTTTTTCCCACTGGGCCCGGGGATCTCTCTCAGTGCAGCATTGCAATTGCTGGGGGGTGGAGCAGATTATAACTGCTCCCCTTGCTCTTCTAATCTCCTCCTTCTTAGACTCTTTGGTTCGGGGAGGACGAAATTAGCCTACTCCTATGTTCCAGAATTTTTACAATGATGTTTTTTTTATATGGATAGTTGCTAGTTTGTTATCTTGTAAGGGGGATTGAAGTCAGGAATAACTTATATCACTATCTTGATATCATTCCAATTTTTTATTTTATTGTTTCCGTTGCAGAGTAGAAACATTTTAGGTTGATGTAGTGCCACTAGTTTTTTTTGCTTTTATATATATTTGCTTTCAGTATCAACTACAAAAGACCATTGCCAAGACTAATATCAAGGAGATTTCTTCGATGTTTTCCTCTAGGAGTATTGTGGTTTCAATATTTTAATCTACTTTGTGTTAAATATATTTGATACGTATTTAATATGTTTAAGTATTTAATTCATTTTGAGTTGATTTTTGTATATGCTATAATGTAAGGGTCCAATTTCTTTGGCATGTGGTATCCATTTATTGAACAACATCATTTATTAAAAAGAGTGTCCTTATTGTATATTCTAGGCACAGTTCTCGAGTTATTTGTATTGCTTTAATTCTACATTCTCTTTTCTGTTTCACTGGTGTATGTGTGTGTGAGTGTACGCTTGTATCACACTGTTTTTGATTATTACAGCTTTATAGTATAGTTTGAACTCAGGAAAATCACAGCTTTACCTTTCTTAGTCAAGATTGCTTTATTAAGGGTCTCTTGTCCTTCCAGAAAAATTTTAGGATTTTTTTTCTATTTTCAGTGCTAGTGGTATTACAGTAGGGATTGCATTGGATCTGTAGATCACTTGGGGTGGAATGGACATTTTAACAAAATTCTTTCAGTTCATGAGCATTACTTATCTTTTGATTGATTTGTGTTATCTTTGGTATCTTTTATCAATGTTTTACGGTTTTCAGTGTATAGATCTTTGACATCCTTGGTTAAATTTATTTTTAATTATTCTTTTTGCTGCTATCATAAATAGAATTTTTCTTAATGTCTCTTTTGGATAGTTTTTTATTAGTGTCTATGAATGCTGCTTATTTTTGTATGTTGATTTTGTTTCCTGCAATTTTACTGAACTCATTAGTTTTAATGATATTTTGGTAGAGCCTTTAAGATTTTCTATATATAAGATTATGTCACCTGTGTCTTACTTCTGATCTTAGCTTTCACCCTTTCACTGTTAAATATGATATGGGCTTGTCATATATGGCTTTTATAATGAGCTACATTTCTTTTATACCTAATTTTTTGTTTTTATCATGATCCTATGTTTGGTTTTTGTCATGTGCTTTTTCTGCATCTTTTGAGATAATCATATGTTTATCACTCTGTTAATGCTGTGTATACCATTTATTGATTTGCAGATGTTAAAACATCCTTGCATCTCTAGAATAAATCCCACTCAATTATGGTGTATAGTCATTTCAATATGCTGTTGAATTCCATTTGCCAATATTTTGTTGAGGACTTTTTGCATGTATGTTCATCAGAGATGCAGGCCTGTAATTTTCTTTTCATGTAATGCCTTTGGTTTTAGTATCAGGGTACTGCTAGCCTTTTAAAATCAGTTTGGAAGTGTTCCCTCCCCTCCTTGTCAGTTTTTGGGAAGAGGATGAGAAAAATTGGCATTAATTCTTCCTTAAATGCATGGTATTATTCAACAGTGAATCTATCTGGCCTTGGTCTTCATTGGGAAGTTTTTGATGACGGATTCTTCTCCTTACTCATTATTGGTCTATTCAAGTATTTTATTTCTTTATGATTCAGTTTCAGTATAATATATGTTTCTAGGAATTAATCCATTTCTTCTAGGTTATTGATTGTTGTACAGTTATTCATAGCAGTCCTTTATGATTCTTTGTATTTCTGTGCTATCAATGTAATGTCTCTTCTTTATTTTCTCACTTTATTTATTTGAGACTTTTCTCTTTTTTGCTTAGTCTACCTCTTGGTTTGTCAATTTTGTTTATCTTTTTAAAAACCCAGCTTTTAGTTTCATTAATATGTTAATTTGGTTTTTTTTGGGGGGAGTGGTTCTAGATTTCATTTATTCCTGCTCTGATCTTCATTTCCTTTCTGCTAACTTTGGATTTCACTTGTTCTTTTCTAGTCTCTTAAGCTGTAGAGTCCAGTTTATCTGAATTTGTTTTATTTTAATATGGGCTTTTATCGCTATATGTTTCCCAGTTGAAACTGTTTTTGTAGCATCCCATAAGTCTTGTTATGTTGCCATTCCATTTTATGTGTTTCAGGTACATTTTTGTTTCTCTTTTGATTTCTTCTTTTTTGACCCATGGGTTGTTCAGGACCAGTTTGTTCAGTATGCATATATTGGGAGATTTTCTAGCTTTTCTCTTTTTACTAATTTGTAGTTTCATAACACATTGTGGTTGGGAAAGATACTGGATATGATTTCAATCCTCAGTTTATTGAATCTTGTTTTATGGTCTACTGTATGTATGATTTATCCTGGAGAATGTCCTTGCATAGTTGAGAAGGTTGTGTATTTGGCTACTGTTAGAATATTCTGTATGTGCCATTTAGGTCAATTTAGTCTTGTAGTTCAGGTCCAGTGTTTCCTTATTTATCTTGTGTGGATGATCTGTCCATTATTGAAAGTGGGGTATTGAATTCAGCTATTTTGTATTGCTGTCTATTTCTTCTGTCAGGTATGTTAATATTTGCTTTATATTTTTAGGTGCTCTGATGATGGGTGCATATATATTTATTATTGTTATTTCTTCTTGATGAATTGACTCCCTTATACAGTGACATTTTTTGTCTCCTATTACAGTTTTTGACTGAAAAGCTATTTTGTCTGATGCAGGTATAGCAACTCCTGTTCTCTCTTGACTTCTATTAACATGGAATATCATTTGCCATCTCTTCACTTTGAGACTATGTGTGTCCATATAGTGGTAGCGAGTCTTTTTTAGGCAGCATGTTGTTGGGTCTTGTTACCCATTCATCTACCACTCCGTCTTTTAATTGAAGAATTTGGTTCATTTATATTTAATTATTGATAGGTAAAGGATTTGCTCATGCTATCTTCTTGATTGTTTTCTAGCTGTTGTATAGTTTCTTTGCTCTTTTGCCCCTCTCTTCCTGTCTTCCTTTGTGTTTTGATCATTTTCTGTAGTGGTATGCTTTGTTTCCATTCCTTTGTCTGTTGTGTAACTACTATAGTTTTGTGCTTTGTGATTGCCATGGGGCTTATGCAAAACATTTTATAGTTGCAATAATCTATTTTAAGCCCTTAACAACTTAACATTGTTCACATAAAACCCCTCAACACTTTACTTCCCTTCCCCACATTTTATGTTTTTGATGTCACAATTTTTCTTTTTTCAGATCGTATCCATTAACAAATGATAGTAGTATAGTTATTTTTAATTCTTTACTCTTTCAACCTCTATGCTAGTGTTATTAGTGATTTACAAGCCATCTTTACAATATTACTGTATTATGAATGTGACTATATGTTTACCTTCACGAGTGAGTTTATACTTTCATCTTACTAGTTAGTGTCTTTTTTTTTTTTTTCCAGTTTGAAGAACACCCTTTAGCATTTTAAGTTAGGTCTAGTGATGGTGAGCTCCTTCAGCTTTTGTTTGTCTGGGAATGTTTATCTCCCCTTCAATTCTTACAACTGTAAGAGCTAACTGTGGGCACACATGACAGTGCAAGTCAGTGACAAGATCCCAAGCTGCATCCAGGTGCACAGGCAGTTGCTGGGGCCGGGCTATCAGTACTCACTCAGCTTCAGGGCTAGCTCTGGGTGTATGCACCAGAGTGGGTGCTTGTGACAGTCAGTGCTGTTGTCTTATAAATCAGTGACTGCATGAACTTGCTATGTGCATGTATACATGGTGCAGTTTGGAGATAGGAGTACAGGTTGACTTGGGGTATTCAACCAGCCGTGGATGTGTGTATGGCAGTAAGTGTTGGCCACAAGAGACTAGACTGGTGTGCATCCAAGGCTGCCTGCTGGCTTGGATTCAGGAACCAAATGTCCTTAGTGGATCTAGCCAGGTCAGCTCTGGCAGGAAGGACTCAGACAGCTGGAGTGACCTCTGAAGCCCACAACAGTGAAATATTCAGGAGGTCCATAACAGTTGAGCTAGCCATTGGTTACCTCACTGGTAAAGGCTACTGGGATTCATTGCAGAGCAGTACATTTGGAACCAGTAGATCATAGCACATTGCTGATGATGATAGCCCCCTTTCTTCTTCCTTGCTCCTAGCCATCTCTAGACATCTTAGACATGCCAGTCTATGGGTGGTGACCCTGAAGCAGCTCCATGCCAGTCTATGGGTGGTGACCCTGAAGCAGCTCTTTGGGAAAGGGAAAGCTGGACCCTGGAGTCCAGCTTTCCCTTTCCCAAAAGGGGGAAATGTTTTGTGCTGGTAGATTGCTTTTTGGCATTGAGAAATGACAGCCTGAGGGATAGGATGATGCAGGCAAAATGAAACTATTCTTCCTGCCCTTTTTGTGCAGTTATTCTCAAGATTTTTACCTACTATATTGATTGAAGCTTCAAAAATGGATTCTCAAGTTCTACCAGAGCTATTTTTATTTGTAGTTATTGTCTAATTGCTCTTTGTGGGAGGACAAAGGTTGGAGTCTTGTACTTTGCCATCTTTGTGATGTCACTCCTCACCAAGGGTAATTTGGAGTTTTTACTTAGTTTTCAAACATTTAGAATTTTCTAGCTATTTTCTTTAGTTGACTTCAAATTTAAATACCATATCACATAAAATATTCTATATATCTTTTGAATTTGTTATGCTTTGCTTTGTGGTATAACACGTCATCTATTTAGATAAGTATTCCAAGTAATGACAAATATAATGTATTTCTTGTAGTTGTTGAGTATAATGTTTGTATATGTTGATTAGATTAAGTAGGCTATCCAGTCAGTTATTTTACATCCATACTGATTCTTTTGCATCCTTAATCTAGTTTTTACTAAAAGATGTGTGTTAAAATCTCCAATTATGGAGACAGGAAGGTACCTGTCAGTGTAGAAGGACCCGAGGCTCACCTTGTCCCATGAATACAACTAGATAACTATCAAATCATCCTAAATATCCAAAAAATTGACCTGAAGCCTGAAAGAACAAACTCCACAACTAAAAGGAGAAAAGTGGCCACACTGAAGAAGGCAGGAAGTGCGGAGATGTGGTTTAGATGAGAAACGGATGATGGCTGCTGTGGAAAGGAGGGAGCCATGGATGTTGGAGAAGGGTGAGAGAGAGAGAGAGAGAGACTGGAGCACACAGGGGAATGCACAAGGAGAAGCACAAGGAGAACATTTCTCCAAAGCCATAGGCTTGGAAATCAAGAGGGGCTGAATTTCATGAGTTCTTGCAACCAGCAGTGCTTAAAGCCTAGAGTTTTAAAGGTCAGTGGGCCTGGCTTGGATAGAGCCCAGAGGGCACTGCACTGTTCCTAGACCGAAGGCAGATAAACAACCACTGGGTAGATAGCATGGAAACAACAAACCAAAGAGTACCTAGGGCACACAGTGGGGAGAGTATTTGCTCTTCTTGGAGCATGTGCCTGAGAGGCAGCATCCACTGAGATAGGAACAAAGGAGCTGGCTGGTGCCATTTCCCTCCCCTTCCCCCCACCACTTCAGCAAAAACATAGAGCCACCTGCAGGAAGCCGTACAGCTCCTACACTGGCTGCCTAATTTGCTTATACCAAACCCCACACCCCTGCATTCCAATGCAACTGCCGTTTCAATCATGCTTACCTCAGTCTCAACATGGTGGGGCTCTCCCCCAGAAGACCAGCACAAACCCCTGCCCACACCAGGTCTCCCAACCAGAGTTTTGCAGGGCCTCACTTCTGGTAGAGTTGGTGTCAGGTCTCATTTCATAAACAGACCAGAGCATACCCAGTTAAAACTTGCCACATTTCAGGCCACGGACCAAACACTGGCTACAGCAGCCAAAGAGAGCCTCTACACATGAGTCATCTGAAGGACAGAGCAGCCAGAACACAACAGCAGATTGCACACAGCACACACCAGAGACACTCCCTGAAGTACCAAGCCCTGGGCACAACATGACCTCTTCTAAGGCCATTACTTTCAGGAGCAGGAGACATAACAGGCTTTTCTAACAAACAGACAAAGGCAGAGACTTAGACAAAAATGACAAGATGGAGAAATTTATCCCAAATGAAAGAACATAATAAGGCCACAGCTAGGATCTAAGCAAAACTAATATGAGTAACATACCTCATGGAGAATTTAAAGCAACATTTAAAAGGATACTCACTGGGCTTGAGAAAAGAATAGAAGACCTCATTGAGACTCTTACTATAGAGATAAAAAAAATTAATCAGAGATGAAGAATGCAATAAATGACATTAGAAACATACTGATGCAATGAACAGTGGCTGGAAGAAGCCAAGGAATTAATTAATGACCCAGAAGAAAAAATAATGGAACCAATGAAGCTGAACAAAAGAAACAGTTATGCAAAGTGAGAATAGACTTAAGGAATTCAGTGACTCCATCAAACATAATAACATTCACATTATAGAAGTTCCAGAAGGAGAAGAAGAGAGGAAAGGGGCAGAAAATTTATTTGAAGAAATAATAGCTGAGGGGTGCCTGGGTGGCTCAGTCAGTTAAGCGTCCAACTCTTGATCTCAGCTCAGGTCTTGATCTCAGGGTTGTGAGTTAAAGCCCCATGTTGGGCTCCATACTAGGCATGGAGCCTATTTATAAGAAATTAAAAATATATAAAAGTAATAGTAATTGAAAACTTTCCTAATCTGGGGAAAGGAACAGTCCTCTAGATCCAGGAGACACAGAGAACTCCCATCAAAATCAACAAAAGTCAGCCAATACCTGCTTTTGTAATTGAGTTTTCAAAATATAGTGATAAAGAAAAAATCTTAAAGGCAGCAAGACAAAAGAAGTCCTTAACTTACAAGGGAAAACCCATAAGCCTAGCTCGAGACTGCTCAACAGAAATTTGGCAAGCCAAAAGAGAGTGGCATGATACATCCAAAGAGTTGAATGAAAAAAATCAGCAGCCAAGAATTCTCTAGCAAGGCTATCAGATTCATAATACAAGGACAGATAAAGAGTTTCCCAAACAAAAAACTGAAGGATTTTGTTACCACTAAACCCACCCTGAGAGAAATATTAGAGACTGTTTGAGTGGAAAGGAGATCAAAAGTGAGAGTATAAAGAAAGGAAACATAAAAGAAGTAAAACTGAAGATTTCTGTAAAAATCAGCCAAGGAACTCACAGCAAAAAGATATAAAATATAATAACATATATAACACATGGGAAAGATAGGAGAAAAGAATGGGTTTAAACTTGAATGACCATCAACTTAATACAGACTATTTGCAGAAGAGGTTATATACAAACCTAATGCTAATCCTACATAAAAAATCACTAATAAACATGCAAAAACTTAAGAAACCCAAATATATCACTAAAGAAAATCAGCAAAACATTAAAGAGGGAAAGACAAAGGATCAGAGAAAATCTCCATAAAGAGTCATAACACAAGCAACAAAATTGCAGTAACTACATACCTATCAATAATTAAATTGAATGTAAATGGACTAAACACTCCAATCAAAAGACACAGGGTGACAGAATGGATTAAAAAAAAAAAAAGGAGACCCATGTATATGCTACCTACAAGAGACTCATTTTATTTTATTTATTTTTTTTAAGATTTTATTTATTTATTTGACAGAGAGAGAGAGAGAGGGAGTACAAGCAGAGGGAGTGGCAGGCAGAGGGAGAAGCAGGCTCCTTGCTAAGCAAGGAGCCCGATGTGGACTCAATCCCAGGACCCTGAGATCATGACCTGAGCCGAAGGCAGACGCTTAACAATCTGAGCCACCCAGGTGCCCCAAGAGACTCATTTTAGATCCAAAGACACCTGCAGACTGAAAGTGAGAGGATAGAGAAATATTTATCATGCAAATGGATGTCAAAAGAAAGCCAGAGTAACTATACTTATATTGGACAAACTAGACTTTAAAACAAAGACTGTAATAGACAAAGAAAGGCACTATATAATAATAAAGGGGACAATTCAACAAGAAGATACAATAATTGTAAATGTTTATACACCCAACATGGGAGCACCCAAATATATAAAAGAATAACAAATATAAAGGAACTAATTGATAACAATAGTAGTGACCTTTAAAACCCCAATTATATCAATGGACAGATCATCTAAACAGAAAATAAACAAGGAAACAATGACTGAATGACACACAGTTGGACTTATCAGATATATTCAGAATATTCCATCCCAAAAGAGCAGAATACACATTCTTTCAAGCGCACACTGACCATTCTCCGGAAGAGATCACATATTGGGTCACGAAACAGGCCTCAGCAAATAAAAAAAGACTGAAATCATACCATGCACCTTTTCTGACCACAACACTATGAAACTGGAAGTGAAGCACGAGAAGAAATCTGGAAAGATCACAAATACATGGAGGTTAAACAACATGCTATAAAACAATGAATGGGCCAACCAGAAAATCCAAAGAAGAAACAAACAAACAAAACACATGGAAACAAATGAAAATGAAAACACAACACTCCAAAACATTCTCTAAGAGGGAAGTATGTAGCAATACAGGCCTACCTCAAGTAGCAAGAAAAATCTGAACCAAGCATTACACCTAAAGGAGCTAGAAAAAGAACAACAGATGAATCTAAAGCCAGCAGAAGGAAAGAAATCATAAACATTAGAGCAGAAATAAATGATACAGAAACTAAAAGAATAATGGAACAGATGAATAAAACTAGGAGCTGGTTCTTTGAAAAAATTAATAAAATTGATAAACCTGTAGCCAGACTTATCAAAAAGAAAGAAAAAGGACCAAAATAATCACAAATGAGAGAGGAGTAATAACAACCTCACAGAAATACAAATAATTATAAGAGATTATTTTGAAAAAGTACATGCCTACAAATTGGACAACCTGGAAGAAATGGATAAATTCCTAGAAACATAAACTACTGAAACAGGAATAAATAGAAAACTTGAACAGAATGATAACCAGCAAAGACATTGGATCAGTAATCAAACTCCCAACAAACAAAAGTCCAGGACTAGGTGGTTTCAACAGGCAAGCTCTACCAAACAACTAAAGAAAAGTTAATACCTGTTCTTCTCAAACTATTCCAAAAATAGAGAAGGAAAATTTCCAAATTCATTCTGTGAGGCCAGTATTACCCTGATACCAAATATGATCAAGATACCACTAAAAAATAGAACTGCAGGCCA
The DNA here is from genome assembly GCF_964656455.1 of Halichoerus grypus. Lineage (NCBI taxonomy): Eukaryota > Metazoa > Chordata > Mammalia > Carnivora > Phocidae > Halichoerus > Halichoerus grypus. Next base: position 201,789,393 of record NC_135714.1, read on the forward strand.
ATGATGAACATGGATGGAAAAATTCTCAATGAAGTACTAGCAGACGGAATCCCACAATACATTAAAAAATCAATCACCGCACTCAAGTGAGATTTATTCCTGGGTTTCAAGGGTGGTTCAAAATTTGCAAACCAGTCAATGTGATATATCACAGTAAGAAAAGAAAGGATAAGAACCATATAATATTTGAATAGATGTAGGAAAAAATTTGACAAAGTACAATATCCATTCATCTACACATTTAATGCAATCCCTATCAAAATACCAACAGCATTTTCACAGAACTAGAACAAACAATCCTAAAATTTGTATGGAACCACTAAAGACCCCAAATAGACAAAGCAATATTAAAAAAAGACAAAACTGGAAGCTTCACAATTCCTGACTTCAAGCTATATTACAAAGCTGTAGTGATCAAAACAGTATGGTAGAGGCTCAAAAATAGACACATAGATCAATGGAACAGATTAGAAATCTCAGAAATGAACCCACAACTATATGGTCAATTAATTTTTGACAAATCAGGAAAGAATATCCAGTGAGATATATTTGTTATCTCTTCAATAAATGGTGTTGGGAAGACTGGGCAGCTACATGCAAAAGAATGAAACTGGACCACTTTCATTGCCATACACAAAAATAAATTCAAAATGGATCAAAGACCTATATGTGAGACAGGAAACCATAAAAATCTTAGAGGAGAACACAGGCAGTAGCATCATTGATATCAGCCATAGCAACTTCTTTCTAAATATGTCTCCTGAGGCAAGAGAAACAAAAGCAAAAATAAATGATTGGGACTTTATCATGATAAAAAGCTCCTGCACAGCAAAGGAAACAATTAACAAAACTAAAAGGCAACCTACAGAATGGGAGAAGTTACTGCAGATGACATATCTGATAATGGGTTAGTACCCAGAATATATAAAGAACTTATAAAACCCAACACCCCAAAAATGAATAGTCCAATTAAAATGGGCAGCAGACATGAATGGACATTTCTCCCAATGACCAATAAGACACATGAAAAGATGCTCAGCATCACTGATCGACAAGGAAATGCAAATCAGAAATACAATGAGATTACTTCACACCTGTCATAATGCCTAAAATCAACAACAGAAGAAATAACAGGTGTTGGCGAGGATGTGGAGAAAAGGGAGCCCTTTTGCATGTTGGTAGGAATGCAAATTGGTGCAGCCACTCTGGAAAACAGTATGGAGATTTCTCCAAAAGTTAAAAATAGAACTACCTTCCAATCCCGTAATCACACTACTAAATATTTACCAAAGAATACAAAAATACTAATTCAAGGGGATACATGCACCCTGATGTTTATAGCAGCATAATTTACAATAGCCAAACTATGGAAACAGCCCAAGGGTCCGTCAACTGATGGATGGATAAAGAAGATATGGTGTGTGTGTGTGTGTGTGTGTGTGTGTATATATAAATATATATTTATATATATATTTTTATATATATATTTTTTATATTATATATATATTTTATATATTTTATATATTTTATATATTTTATATATATTTTATATATTTTTATATATATTTTATATATATATTATATATATATATTTTATATATATATATTTATATATATATTTATATATATTTATATATATATTTATATATATATATATTTATATATATATATATGCAATGGAATATTACTCATTGATAAAAAAGAATGAAATCTTGCCATTTGCAACAACATGGATGGAGCTAGAGAGTATTATGCTAAGTGAAATAAGTCAGAGAAAAATACTATATGATTTCACTCATATGTGGAATTTAAGAAATAAAGGGGTAAAGGGGGTAAAAAAGAGAGAGGCAAACCAAGAAACAGATTCTTAGCTATAGAGAACAAATTGACAGTTACCAGACAGGAGGGTATGGGGGGGATGGGTGAAATCGGTGATGAGGATTAAGGAGTACACCTGTTGTGATGAATACTCGGTGTTGTATGGAATTGTTGAATCACTATATTGTACACCCAAAACTAACATTACACTGTATGTTAACTAACTGTAATACAAATAAATACTTTTTTAAAAAGGAAGGGGCGAAAAAAAAGAAAGGCACTTCCCTGGATTAAAGGATCTCTTTTGATCAAGGTAGTTTGTTGGTTTGTTTTTTAAATCTGCATATACTTCCAAAAAGCTTGTATTCAAGAAAGCTAATAAAAGGCAATATAGAGAACAAACTGAGGGTTGATGGAGGGAGGAGGGTGAGGGATAGGCTAAATGAGTGCTGGGTATTAAGGAGGGCACTTGTGATGAAAACTGAGTGTTACATGTAAGTGATGAATCACTAAGTTCTCCTGAAACCAATATTACACTCTATGTTAACTAACTAGAATTTAAATAAAAAATTGAAAAAAAAAACGAAATGTAAAAAAAAGGCAATAGAGATAATATCCAATTATGATTGCAGATGTATCTATCTTTTCTTTGATTTTATTACTTCTTGATTCATTTTTTTAAGCTGTATTATTGCATTAGTTACATTTAAACTGTTGTATTTTCCCATTGAATTTTATTATGACACATCTGTATCTCTAGGAATGCTTGACTTAAAGTCTACTTTGTCTGATATTAATAAAACCATGGCAGTTTGTTTTTTTGTTTATTATTTTTTTGCTTCATGTTTGCTGATCTTCTATCTTTTCATTTCAAACTGTAACCTTATATTTAGAGTAAATAACACAGTTGGGTCTTAAAAATTTCCCCTCTAACAGCTGTCTTTGAATTGGGGTGTTTAGTCTTCCATCTTGCAATTTTTTTTTTTTTTTTTTTGAGAAGACACATTACCTACTTATTTGAAATCCTTGGTTGTAGAAACACACCGGGCCTTACAATATGGATAAAAGGCTCAAGTGATTCTAATAAAATCAACACAGAAAGAAAACTAGCTCTAAATCAAAGATAACATCTGAATTTAATTTTCAGTTATCACTTGGTATGTGGTATCATTGCTTTAAAATATGTGTACCTAACAGCCATGAGCTAAGGTCCTATCAGGTTACTGATAAAGAGGCTGTCTGAGTGTACCTGGGTTTGGGTGATTGGCAATCTAAGTGACAATGTATCTGGAACATATATATTCTCCTATTTATCATTATTTATACATTATTTAATGCCTGGATAGTCATCTGATAAGGTACGATGGAAGAACCACTCCTCCCTGCCCCTGCTCCATGCAGATAGATACCCAAATACACTGGTGGAAATTAATTTTCTGCCACATGTCATAAAGTCACTATAGGAATAATACATTAAGCACATATTTACCACCCCCACAGGTGAGAATGAAGCTCAGTTATATAACGAACATCAGGAAAGTCCATGGTTCACATTACAGATTAACAAAGTTCATGAGTTCAAAACTATTCTATCTAAAGTCAGACTCTCATTCCACTAACTACTGGAATTTCCTATGAAGGTTTAAAGTAGGACCTTATATGCAAATAGAGAAAGTCAAGAAATCTTTTTCAGATCTGTGTGGGCTGGAGGGGCAAACATTTAGTTTACTAATGTAATTACAACGAGGAATGTATTTTTTTAAATATTTATTTGAGAGAGAAAGAGCAAGCTAGAGGTGGAGGGAGGGACAGAGACACCCAGCCCGGAGACTGATACAGGGTTCCATCTCATGACCCTGAGATCATGACCTGAGCCGAAATCAAGAGTCAGACACTCAGCAGACTGATCCACTCAGGCACCCGAGGAATGTATTTTTAAGGGGAAAAAGTTTGTAACAATAACAGTTCGCACCAATTCACAAATTATTACTTGAAAAAGAAATAGTAGGAAATAAAGGTGGGGTGCATTTGAAAGGCACTAGATTCACTGACCCCAGGGCCATTCTGGAGATACCATGCAGGAAATCTGGAGTTATGTAATATTTCTTTTATCTTCTTTATTGAAGTATGATTGACATATAACATTAGTTGCAGATATACAATATAATAATTTGATATTTGTATATATTGAAAACTATCACAGTAAGTCTAGTTAACGTCTGTCGGCATACATAGAAATTTTTTTTTTAGTCTGATAAATTTCAAGATTAACCCTCTTCGCAGCTTTCAAATATGCAGTACATTATTAATTATAGTCACCAAGATTGTACCTTTTAACCCCTTTCACACATTTTATCCAAACCCCACCATGTGCCTCAAGCAGTCACCAATCTGTTTTCTGTATCTGAGTTTGTCTTTGTTTGTTGTATTTTTTAGATTCTGTATATAGGTAAGATCATACAGTATTTGTCTAAATCTGACTTATTTCACTTAGCGTAATGCCCTCAAAATCCATCTAGGAGAAATTCCTTTTTTATGGCTGAATAATATTACATTGTGCATACATCCTACATTTTCTGTAACCATTCATCCATCAATGGATGCAGGTTGTTTTCATATCTTGGCTACTTATTAATGCTACAATGAACATGGGGGCACATACATCTTTTTTGAGTTAGTGTTTCCTTTTTCTTTGGAGAAATACCCAGAAGTGGAATAGCTGGATAATTATGGTAGTTCTATTTTTATTTTATTTTTTTTTGAGGAACCTCCATACTGTTTTCCAAGGTGCCTGCACCAATTTACAGTCCCACCAAGAGTGCACAAGGGATTCTTGATTCCATATCCTCACCAACATTTGTTATTTCTTCTTTTTGATAATAACCATTCTAACAGTTGTGAGATAATATTTCAATGTGGCTTTGATTTGTATTTCCCTGATGATTATGGTGGTGAACATCTGTTCATGTTACCTGTTGGCCATTTGCACATCTTCTGTGAAAAAAAATGTTTATTCACATATTCTGCCCATTTTAATCAGATTTTTTTTTTTTTTGGCTGCTGAGTTGTAGGAGTTTATTATGTATTTTGGATATTAACCCCTAATGAGATATGGTTTGCAAATATTTTCTCCCATTCAGTAGGTTGCTTTTTCATTTTGTTGATTTTTTTTCACAGTGTAGAAGCTTTTTCATTTGCTATAGTCCCACCGCTTAGTTTTGCTTTTGTTGCTTTTGATGTCACGTCTGAAAAATCATTGACAAGGTTTATGTCCAGTTGCTTAGCCTTATATTTTCTTCTAGGAGTTTCATAGTTTCAGGTCTTACATTCAAGCTATTAATCCATTTTGAATTAATTTGAATTAAAGCAATATAGTGGTCCAGATTTATTTTTTTGCATATGGCTGTCCAGTTTTCCCAACATCATTTATTGGAGACTATCCTTTCCCCATTGTATATTTTTGACTCCTTGGTCATAACTTAATGATATATGCATGGGTTTATTTCTGGACTCTGTATATTCTCTTCCATTGATAGATCCATTTTTATACCAATACCACACCATTTTGATTATTATAACTTTGCAGTTTCAAATCAAGGAACATGATGCCTCCAGCTTTGCTCTTTTTTCATAAGACTACTTCAGCTGTTTGGGGTCTTTTGTGATTTCACACAAATTTTAGGATTGTTCATTATACTTCTGTGAAAAATGTCATTGAAATTTTGATAAGGATTGCACTGAATCTGTAAATGGCTTTGGGTAGTAAGTGCATTTACCAGTACAAATTCTTCCAATCTATGAGCATTGTATTTATTCCATTTATTTGTGTCATCTTCAGTTATTTCACATCAATGTATTGTGGTTTTTAGAATACAGGTCTTTCACCTCCTTGGTTAAATTTATTCCCAGGTATTTCAAGTGTACAATATAATGATTTGATATTTGTACACATTGTAAAATCGCCACCACAATAAGTCCATTTAACATCTATCACCTTACATAATTAAGTTTTTTCTCGTGCCGAGGACTTAAAGCTCTCCTCACTTAGCAGCATTCAAGTTTGCAATACAATGCTATTAACTATAGTCCTCGTGTTGTCCATTAAATCCCCATAACTTACTTTAATAACTCCAAGTTTATACCACTTCACCTGTTTCTCCCACCATCTGCTCTCCATTTCTGACAACCACCAATCTGTTCTGAGTTGAATTCTTTTTGTTTTTAGATACCACATATAAGTGTCCTCATACAGGATCTGTCTCTGTCTGACTTACTTCATGTGTGTAGTGCCCTCAAGGTCATCCATATTGTCACACATGGCAAGATTTAATTCCATTTTATGACTGAATAATATCCATTATACACACACACACACACACACACACACACACACACACACACACACACACACACACACACCACTTTGTCCATTCATCAGTCAGTGGATATAGTCTTTCCTCCCATATCATGGCTATTATAAATGCTGCAATGAACATGAAAGTGCATATATTTTTTCAAGTTAGTGTTTTCATTTTCATTGGGTAAATAACCCAGAATTGGAATTGCTAGATCATATTGTAGTTCAATTTGTAATTTGTTGAGAAATTTCAATGCTATTTTTCATTGGGGCTACAACAATTTACATTTCCACCAACAGTGCAAAACATTCCCTTTACTCCACATCCTTGCCTACACTTGTTATCTCTTGTTTGTTTTTAATAATCATTCTAACAGGTGATTAGCTGTTGGTTTTCAATAATATCCATTAATGAGGTGATAGCTTATTGTGGTTTTGGTTTGCATTTCCCTGATGGTTAGTGATGTTGTGCATCTTTTCATGTTTGTTGGTCTTCTGTATATTTTAGAAAAAATATCTATTTAGTTCCTCTGCACATTTTCATAATCATATTGTTTGATTTTTTTGCTATTGAGTTGTGCAAATTCTTTATATATCTTAAATATTAACCTCTTATGTGATATGACTTGCAAATATTTCTCTCATTCTGTAGAGTGCTTTCTCACTTTGTCAATAGTTTCCTTTACTGTGCAGAAGATTTTTAGTTTGATACAGGTTTTTCCTTTTGTTGCCTTTGCTTTTGTTGTCAACTCCAAAAAATTCATTGCCAAGAATGATGTTACGGAGCTTACCCCCATGTTTTCTTTTAGGAGTTTTATAGTTTCAAGCCTTATATTCAAGCCATCAATCCATTTTGAATTTTTGTTTATAAACTAATATAGTGGTCTAGTTTTATTCTTTTGTATGTGGCTATTCAGTTTTCCCAGCACCATTTATTGAAAAGATTGTTTTCCCATTTATATTGTTGGCTCCTTTGTTGTAAGTTAATTGCCTGCACATGTGTGAGTTTATTTCTTGGCTCTCAATTATTTCATTGATCTTTGCGTGTCTTCTTATGCCAACACCATACTGTTTTGATTACTATAGCTTTGTAATAGTGTTTGAAATCAGGGCATGTAATGGCTCCAGCTTTGTTTTTTGTCAAGATTGTTTTGGCTGTTTAGGGTTGTTTGTGCTTTCATACAAATTTTAGGATTTTTTTCTATTTCTGTGAAAATTGCCTTTGGAATTCTGATAGGAATTAGATAGACCTATATCTGTTGATTGTTAATTCTTCCAATTCACGAGTAAGGAATATCTTTACATTTATTTGTGTCTTTAATTTCTTTCATTAATATTATATAGTTATCAATGTACAGGTCTTTCACTCCCTTGATTAAATTTATTCTTAGTTATTTTATTCTTCTTGATGCACTTAGAAGTGGGATTGTTTTTCAGTTTCTTTCTGATAGTATGTTATTAGTGTATATAAATGCAAGGCAGTTTTGTTGATTTAGTATCCTGCAACTCTACTGAATTTGTTTTTTCATTCAAGCATTTATTTGGCAAAGTACTTAGTTTTCTATATATAATATCATGTCATCGGAAAATGCTGACAATTTTACTTCTTCCATTCTAATTTGAGTGTATTTTATTTATATTTTTTGCCCAACTGCTCTGGCTATGACTTCTAGTAATACACTGAATAAAAATGGCAAGAGGTGGTCCTTGTCCTGTAACTGATCTCGGGGGAAAACTTTCAACTTTTCACCATTCAGTATAATGTTAGCTATGTCATACATGGCCTTTCTATTATGTTGAAATATGTCCCCTCTATACCCACTTAGTTGGGAGTTTTTATTGTGAATGGGTGTTGAATTGCTCAAATTTTTTTTCTGCAGATATTGAGGTGATAATATATTTTTTATTCAAGTATGGTTGGCATGCACCATATTAATTTAAGGTATACAACATAGTGATTTGACATTCATATACCTTATGAAATGATCACAGTCACAGTAAGTCCAGTTCCCATCTGTCACTATACATCACTATTACAATCCTATTGACTATATTCCCTGTAGTGTACATTCCTGTGGCTTATTTATTTTATAACTAAAATTTTGTACCTCTCAATCCCCTTGAAATATTTTGACCAAGCTCCTGTCTCCATCCACTTTGGCAACCACCAGTTTATTCTCTTTGTTTATGAGTCTATTCCTATTTTTGTTGTATTTGTTTGATTTGTTTTTAGATTCCACATATATGTGAAATCACAAGGTATTTCTGTCTGACTTATTTCACTTACATTATACCCTCTAGGTCCATCCATGTTGCTGCAAATAACAAAATTACATTCTTTTTATGTCTGAGTAAAATTCAATTGTATGTATATACCACATCTTTATCCATTCATCTATCAATGGATACTTAAGTTGCTTTCATATTTTGGTTATTATAAAAAACGATTCAATGAACATAGGGTCATATATATCTTTTTTAATTAATGTTTTCATTTTCTTTCTATACCTGGAAGTAGAACTTCTAGGTGGTATGGTATTTCTATTTTTAATTTTTTGAGGAACAGTGATACTGTTTTCCATAGTGACTGCACTAATTTGCAATCGCACCAACAGTGCATGATGGTTTTCTTTTCTCAGCATCCTGGGCAACACTTGTTAATTCTTATCACTTTGATGATACTAGTCATTCTGGCAGGTGTGAGGTGATATCTTGTGGTTTTGATTTGCATTTCCTTGATGATTAGTGATGTTGAACATCTTTTCATGTGTCTGTTTGCTATCTATATGTCATCTTTGGAGAAATGTCTATTCAAGTTTTCTGCCCATTTTTAAATTGGATTTTTGCTCTTTTGGTGTTGAGTTGTATGAATCCTTCATATATTTTTCATATTAACCCCTTATCACATATATCATTTGCAAATACATTCTCTCATTCAGTAGATTGCCTTTTCATTTGGTTAATGGTTTCCTCTCTGCAAAAGCTTTTCTTTTGGTGTAATACAAATTGCTTATTTTTGTCTTTGTTGTCCTTGCCTCAAAGACATCCAAACAATTGCTAAGACAGAAGTCCATGCATCATTTACTGCCTGTGTTTTCTTTTGGGAGTTTTATGGTTTCAGGTCTTATGTTTAGGTCTTCAATCCGTTATGATTTCATTTTTGCATGTGGTGTAAGAAGGTGGTCCACCTTCATTCTTTCACATGTAGCTGTCCAGTTCCTGCACCATTTATTGAGGAGTCTGTCTTTCCCCATTGTACATTATTACCTTCGTCACTGTAGATTAACTGACTCTACAAGTGTGGGGTATTTCTTGGCTCTCAAGTCTGTTCAATTAATTAATGTTCCTGTTTTTGTGCCAGTATATACTATTTTGATTACTATAGGTTGGTAGTATAGTTGAAATCTGGACCATGATACCTCCAGCTTTGTTATTCTTAAGATTCCTTCAGCTATATTCAGGGTCTTTCATGGATCCATGCAAATTTTATTTTATTTTATTTTTTAAAGATTTTATTTATTTATTTGACAGAGAGAGAGAGAGCACAAGTAGGCAGAGTGGCAGGCAGAGGGAGAGGGAGAAGCAGGCTCTCCACTGAGCAGGGAGCCAGACGTGGGGCTCGATCCCAGGACCCTAGGATCATGACCTGAGCCAAAGGCAGCCGCTTAACTGACTGAGCCACCCAGGCGTCCTGGATCCATGCAAATTTTAGAATTGTTAGTTCTACTTCTGTAAAAAATGTTATTGGTATTTTATAGAGATTGCATTCAATCTGTAGATTGCTTTGGGTAACATGGACGTTTTAACATTAATTCTTCCAATCCATGAGCATCGCATATTTTCCATTTGTTTGCATCATCTTCAGCTTCTTTCATCAATGCATTGTCATTTTCAGAGTACAGGTCTTTTACTCCTTTGGTTAAATATATTTCTAGGTATTTTATTCTTTTTGATGCAGTTGTAAATGGGATAGTTTTCTTAGTTTCTCTTTCTGACACTTGGTCATTAGCATATAAAAACACAACTGATTTTTGTATATTAATTTTGTGTTCTCCAACTTTATTGAATTTATTGGTTCTAACAGTTATCTGGTGGAGTCTTTAGGGTGCCTATACATATAGTATCATATCAACTGCAAATAGTGAAGTTTTACTTGTTCCTTATCATTTGGGATGTCTTTATTTCTTGTCTTATTGCTGTGGCTAGCACTTCCAGTACTATGTTGAATAAAAATGGAGATAGTGAAATTTTTACATTGTTCCTGATCTTAGAGGGAAAGCTCCAGTTTTTCACCATTGAGTATGATGTTAGCTGTGGGCATTTCATATATGGCCTTTACTGTGTTGAGATACATTCCCTCTAAACCCACATTGTTGAGGGTTTTTATCAAGAATGAATGTCTTATTTTGTCAAATGTTTTTTCTGCATCTATTGAGATGAATATATGGGAATACAAACTTTCAGAAAGCAGGGATACCCATAGTTATTTGCATAGTATTGACATTTTAACAATATTAACTCTTCCATTTTGTGACCATGGACTGTCTTTCTGTTTATTTTTATTTGCTTCAATTTCTTTCATCAGTGTCTTGTACATTTTGGTATACAGGTCTTTAACTTCCTTTGTTAAATTTATTTCTAGGTATTTTATTCTTTCTGATGCAATTGTAAATGGGATTGTTCACTTAATTTCTGTTTTTGATAATTTATTATTAGTATATAGAAATGCAACAGATTTCTATATATTAATTTTGAATCCTGAAAATTTACTTATTTATTCTAAAAGTTTTTTTGTGGAGTCTTTAGGGTTTTTTTTTTTTTTTTGTATAGTTTCATTCAATCTGAAAATAGTGACAAATTTACTTCTTCCTCACCAATTCAGATGTAGTTATGTCTTAATCTTGCCTGACTGCTGTTGGTAGGACTCCTGGTACTATGTTGAATTGCAACAGCAGGCATTCTTGTATTGTTCCAGGTTTTAGAGGAAAAGCTTTCAACTCTTTACTATGAAGTATTATGTTAGCTGCAGGTTTGTTACATATGGCCTTTTGTGTTGGGTATATTCTCTTTGTATGCCCCTGTATATATCCCTTTATATATATGTTGAGAGTTTTATCATGAATGGATGCTGAATTTTGTCAAATGCTTTTTCTGCATATATTGGAATGATGATATGATTTTATCCTTCATTTTGTTAATCCAATGTATCATGCTGATTTGTGGATATTGAACCATCTTTGTTCCCCTGGATTAAAGGTCACTTGATTGTGGTGTGTGATCCTTTTAGTATATTGTTGAATTCAGTTTGCTAATATTTTGTAAAGATTTTTGTATCTATGTTCATGATGGATATTGGACTGTAAGTTTTTTGTAGTTTTAATGGCTGGTTTTGGTATCAGGGCTGGTCTTGTAGAATGAAATTGGGAGTGTTTGTTCTCTTCATTTCTTTTTTGGAATAATTTGAGAAAAATAGGTATTAACTCTTCTTAAAATGTTTAGTATAATTTATCTATGATGATGTCTGGTCCTAGACTTTGGTTTATTGGGAGTTTTTTGGTTCCTGATTCAACTTTATTATAAGTAATCAGTCTGTTTAGATTTTTTTCCCTGATTCAGTCTTGGAAGATTGTATGTTTATAGAAATGTATCCAATTCCTTTTTGTTGACTAATTTCTTATTTGTTTGTTGTAGTCTCTTATAATCCTTTGTATTTTCTTGGTGTTGGTTGTAACTTCTCTTATTTCTGATTTTGAGTCCTCTCTTTTTTTTCTAGGTAAAGTTTTATCAGTTTTGTTTGTTTTTCAAAGAATGAGTTTAGTTTTTGTTGTCTTTTTACTCACTATGTTATTGATTTCCACTCTGATCTTTATTATTTCTTTCCTTCTACTAACTTTGGACTTTGCTGCTTTTTCTAATTCCTTTAGGTATAAGGTTAGATTGTTGGAGGGCTTTTTTGTTTTATTTTGTTTTTTGTTTGTTTGTTTTTCTTCTTTAGATAGGGCTGTATTGCTATATAGGTCACTCTTGTAACTGCTATATTATGTTCCAAAGATTTTAGAATAATGTTTCCATTTTTATTTGTCTGAAGGTATTTTTGGATTTTTCTTTGTTTTGTTTTTTTTTTTTCATTGACATATTGGTTGTTCAGTAACATGTTGTTAAGTAATCTCTTTGTGGGGCACCTGGGTGGCTCAGTCAGTTAGGCATCTTCCTTTGGCTCGGGTCATGATCCCAGAGTCCTGGGATCAAGCCCCGCATCGGGCTCCCTGCTCAGTGGGGAGTCTGCTTCTCCCTCTCCCTCTGCCTCTTCCCCTGCTCTAGTACCCTTGCTCTCTCACGCACTCTCTCTTTCTCAAATAAATAAAACAAATCTTTAAAAAAAAGTAGTCTTTTTATGTTTTTCCAGTTTTTTCCCCAGTAATTGATTTCTAGTTTCATACCATTTTGGTCAGAAAAGATGCTTGGTATCACTTAAATTTCTTTAATTATTGAGACCTGTTTGGTGGCCTAACATGTGGTCTATCCTGGAGAATGTTCTATGTATACTTGAAATGTATATATATTCTGCATTGTTTGGATGGAATGTTCTGTGTATATCTGTTAATTCCATGTAGTCTAGTGTGTTGTTTAAGGCCAATGCTTTCTTATTGCCTTTTTTTTTTTTTTGGTGGATCAACTATCCATTGAAGTAAGTGGAATGTTGAAGTTCCCTACTATTACTGGATTACTGTAAATTTATTTGTTAATATTTGCTTTACATATTTAGTTGCTCCTATGTTGGGTAAATAGATATTCACAATTGCTATATATTCTTGTGGAATTGATCCCTTTATTATGTAATGCCCTTTTTGTCTCTTGCTACACTTTTTGTTCTAAAGTCTTTTCCCTGATATAAGTATTGCTACCTCAGCTTTTAAAAACTTCATCTGCATGTAATCTTAGTCGATTTTTCACTTCCAAACTAGATGTGTTTTTAGTTCTTATGTGAGTTTCTTGTAGGTAATATATGGATGGGACTTGTTTTTTATCCATTCGGTCTCCTTATATCTTTGATTGGAGCATTTATTTGATTTACCTTTAAAGTAATTATTGATAGGTATGTACTCATTACTATTTTGACACAGTTTTTTGGTTGTTTTTGCAGTTCTTCTCTGTTCCTTTCTTGTCTTCCTCTCTTATTTTGTGATTTGAGAAATTTAGTGTTAGTATTCCTCTCTCTTTGAGTATCTATTATAGGGTTTTTGTTTGTGGTTACCATGAGGATTAAATATAATACACAATGTAGAGAGCAGTCTACTTTAAGTTGATAACAGCTTAATGTCAAATATATTCTAAAAGCACTTTCTTTTGCTACCTTCCCATATATTTAGTATTATAATGATTTATCACCTATTTTATATACTAAGGGAAGGTATTTTTCTTTTATAATTTTCTTCTACTTATGGCCTTTTCTGCTAAAGAAGACTCTAGCATTTCTTGTAAGAAAACCAGTTTAGTGGTGATGAACTCACTTAACTTTTGTTTGGGAAAATCTTTATCTCTCTTTTTTTTTTTTTTTGGAGGTTTTATTTTTTATTTATTTTTCATTATTATGTTCAGTTAGCCAATATCAATTCTGAATGATAACCTTGCCAAGTAGAGAATTCTTGGTTTTAGGTATTTTCCTTTTAACTCTTTGAATATATTTTGCCATTCCCTTCTGGCCTGAAGTTTTATGGGTATTACCTTGTATAGTTGTTTTTCTTTTGCTACTTTTAAGATTCTCTATCTTTAATTTTTGAAATTTTAGTTTCTATATGTCTTAGTGTGGATTTCTTTGGGTTTCTTTTGTTTGGGGATCTCTCAGTTTCCTGGACCTGAATGTCTGTTTTATTCCCCAGGTTAGAGAAGTTTTCAGAAATTATTTCTTTAAGTTTTCTTCCCCTATTTCTTTTTTAGCCTTCTGAAATTCCTATAATGCAAATATTAGTATTCTTGATGTTATCCCAAGGGTCCCTTAAATTGTTACCATTTAAATTTTTTTTCTTTTTGCTGTTCAGTTTGGATGATTTCTACCACCATGTCTTTGAGATTGCATTTTTCATTACTGTTATTCTTCAACACTGATTGTTTCTTTTTTTATATTTTCTATCTTTTTGTCAAAGTTCTCACTGTATTCATCCATTCTCAGGTTCAGTGAGCACCTTTATGACCTTTGCTTTGAACCCTTTATCAAGTCCATTGTTTATCTCCATTTCATTTAGCTCTTTTTCTGAGTTTCTATGTTCTTCTTTCATTTGGAATATATTTCTCTGTCTCCCCATTTTGTCTATCTGATTTTGTTTCTATGTGTTAGGTAGATCAGCTATGTTGCCCATTCTTAAAAAAGTGGTCTTATGTCAAATGTATCCTGTGGCACCCAGAAGCACAATCTTCCCTAGTTACCAGAACCAGGCACCCCACAAGTATCCCCTGTGGGCACCTTTCTCTTATAGCTGCAGTGTGACTGCTCAGGCAAACTGGTGGATGGGGCTGGCTCCTGGAGTGCTGGCTGAGAGGACTGTCTACATCTGCTGGAGCTATGCTGGTGGGCAGGCCTAGCCTAAGTCTGGCTGGCTGTTAGACCCAGTTGTGAATGTTTGCAGGCATGCTGGTAGGTGAGGGTTGTCCTGTGAATGGCAAGGGCCCCTCTGGAGGGACTTAGTTTACAACTGAGTCTGCTTACTGGATGTGGCACAACAGTAGCCACTTTGTGGGGTGCTGGTCCTATCTGAGTCCATGCATCAGGTTTGGCAGAGAGGATCCAAAGTGGGGGGGGAAGGGGCTGTGAGTACTGGCTGAGGCCACCATTAGGGAGTCAGTTTGGCAGGGCTCCTTCTGGAGTGGGCAGGTTGGGTGGGGTGTGTACACAGAGGAATATAGTGGTAGGGTAAGAGTTGCTAGCAATGTAGATGGAGGTGTCAGAACTGGTACCCACCAGCATCAGGCCAGCTAGCCAGAAGGAGGTCAAGAAAAATGGCACCTGCCTGCACTTTCATCTCTGGATAAAGTTCCTACAGATTTCTGTTCCTCTAGCACACAACCTAAAATTATCAATAATCTTCACATATGTCCCAGGTGCTTTTCAAACTGCTGCCTCTGTGCTAAGTCTAGGAGTAAGTGAGTTCATACACATGCACTTTAAGAGCAGAGTCTCTATTTCTATAGCACTCTGGCTCTCCTGGTGTTGAGCCATGTTGCTTTTTGGAGCTCCTTGAGGTGACTATCACTGATTTTTCAAAGCCAGTGAAATCATATGGTATTTGTCTTTCTCTTATTTATTTTGCTTAGCATAATACTCTCTAGCCTCAATCATGTTGTTGCAAATGGCAAGATTTCATTCTTTTTTAAATCAATGAATAATATTCCATTATGTGAGATATATAAATATATATCTCACATCTTCTTTATCCATTTATCAGCCAGTGGATACTAGGGCTGCTTCTATAGTTTGACTTTTATAGATAATGCTGCTATAAACATTGGGTTGTATGTATCCCCCGAATTAGTATTTTTGTATTCTTTGGGTAAATACCCGGTAGTGTAATTGCTGGATCATAGGGTAGCTCTATTTTTAACTTTTTGAGGAACCCACAGTCTGTTTTCCACAGTGACTGCACCAGTATGCATTCCCACCAACATACAAGAGTGTTCCCCTTTCTCCACATCCTCGCCAACACCTGTTGTTTCTTGTGTTGATTTTAGCCATTCTGACAGGTGTGAGATGATATCTCATTGTAGTTTTGATTTGTATTTTCCTGATGATCAGTGATGTTGAGCATCATTTCATGTGTCTGTTAACCATCTGGATGTCTTCTTTGGGAGAGTATCTATTCATGTTTCTGCTTATTTTTAATTGGATTATTTTGGGGGGTGTTGAGTTTTATAAGTGCTATTTTGGATACTCTTTATCAGATATGTCATTTGCAAATATCTTCTCCCATTCTGTAGGTTGCCTTTTAATTTTGTTGATTGTTTCCTTTGCTGTGCAGAAGCTTTTTATTTTGATGTAGTCCCAATAGTTTATTTTTGTTTTTGTTTCCTTTCCTTCAGGAGACATATATAGAAAAGTTCTTATGGCCAGTGTCAAAGAGACTACTGCCTATGTTCTCCTCTAGGATTTTTATGGTTTCCTGTCTTGCATTTAGATCTTTGACCCATTTTGAATTTATTTTTGTGTATGGCATATGAAAGTGGTTCAGTTTCATTCTTTTGCATGTAGCTGTCCAGTCTTCCCAACACCATTTTTTGAAGAGACTGTCTTTTTCCCACTGGGTATTCTTTCCTACTTTGTTGAAGATTATTTGACCATACAGTTGTGGATTCATTGCTGGGTTTTCTATTTTGTTCTATTGATCTATGTGTCTATTTTTGTGCAAGTACCAAACTGTTTTGATCACAACAGCTTTGTAATATAACTTGAAGTCAGGAATTGTGATGCCTCCAGCTTTGTTTCTCTTTTTTAAAGTTGCTTTGTCTGTTTGGGATCTTTTATGTTTCCATACAAATTTTAGGATTGTTCTATCTCTGTGAAAAATGCTGTTGGTATTTTGATAGGGATTTAATTAAATATGTAGACTGTTTTGAGTAGCATACACATTTTAATAATATTTGTTCTTCCAATCCATGAGCATAGAATATTTTTCCATTTGTTGTGTCGTCTTTAATTTCTTTCTTCAGTGTTTTATAGTTTTCAGAGTACAGGTCTTTCACCCCTCTGGTTAGGTTTATTCCAAGGTTTTTTTTTTGTTGTTGTTTTTGGTTTTTTTGGTGTAATTGTAGATAGGATTGGTTCCTTAATTTCTCTTTCTGCTGCTTCATTATTTGTGTATAGAAATGCAACAGATTTCTGTATGTTGATTTTGTATCTTGCAATTGTACTGAATTTGTTTATCAGTTCTAGCAGTTTCCTGGTGGAGTCTTTCAGTTTTATATAGAGTATCATGTCATCTGTGAATAGTGAAAGTTTGACTTCTTCCTTACCAATTTGGATGTCTTTAATTTTTGTTGTTGTTGTTGACTGATTTCTATGAAAAACTATATGCCAACAAATTGGACAACCTGGAAGAAACGGATAAATTCCTAGAAACATATAAACTACTGAAATGGGAAGAAGTAGAAAACTTGAACAGAATGATAATCAGCAAAGACATTGAATCAGTAATCAAAAAACTACCAAAAAACAAAAGTCAAGGACCAGATGGCTTCACAGATGAATTCTACCAAACATTTTAAAAAAGTTAATACCTATTCTTCTCAAACTATTCCAAAAATAGAAATAGAAAGAAAATTTCCAAATTCATTCTATAAGGCCAGCATCACTCTGATACCAAAACCAAAGACTCCACTAAAAAAGAACTACAGGCCAATCTCCCTGATGAACATGGATGGAAAAATTCTCAATAAAATATAGCAAGCTGAATCCAACAATACATTAAAAAAAAATCATTCACTACAATCAAGTGGGTTTTATTTCTGGGTTGCAGGGTGGCTCAATATTTGCAAATCAATCAACAAGATAAACCACATTAATAAAAGAAAGGTTAGGAATCATATGATCGTTTCAATAGATGCAGAAAAAGCACTTGAAAAGTACAACATCCATTTATGATGAAAAAAACCCTTCAATATAGTACGTTTAGAGGGAACACACCTCAACATAATAAAGGCCATATATGAAAAACCCACAGCTAATAGCATTCTTAATGGGGAAAAAGTGAGAGCTTTTTCTCTACGGTCAGGAGCAAGACAGGGATGTCTACTCTCACCACTGTTATTTAACAGTACAGGCAGCAGCTTTTAAAGTATGAAAATATATGCAGTTCTTTGGCAGTACAACTTTAAATCCTTGTGGCCTCTAGACCAGGTGATCTAGAGGTATCCCCTGGCTAACAGTTGCAAAAATTGGGGCTCTGGTTGAGTGTATAAGCCCCCTTCAGGGAGATACCAGAAATCTGTGGTGAGGGAGATGGAAGGCACAAAGATGGTATCCCCTAGCTTATGCTCCCTGATAAGAACTCTAGACTCTAGACATATGGCAGACGTGAAGACTGTCCCCTTAGCTGAAGCTCCAAGATAAGAAAAGAGGTGTCCTTGGTGGGATAGTCTGCCAAGAACCGTCTCTGATTGTTACAGTTCTGTGTGTCTCAGGAACACAAACTACCCCAGCCCCATTGGGCTCCAGAGCCAGGTAATCAGTGGGTGTCTCCTGGGCTGCAGCTGCAAGAACAATGGCACCAGATGTAAGAACTGTCACCTGATAAAATCACACTTGTCAGCATTAGCAAGGCAGAGGGAGAGCGTAAAAACGGTGCTCATCATTTGGAAGGTAAAGATTGCAAGAAAAAGAAAGTGTTGTTGTAGCAAGGGAGAGGGCAAAGATAGCGCCTGCCCGCACCTTCACCCCTGGTGACTATCCTAATAGGCCCCTGCTCCTCCCGCTGATGCTTTAAGTTGAGCAAAATAATCTCTTCCAGATGTATTCTGGGGGCTTTTCAAATGTCTGCTTTTGTACTGAGTCCAGGGATAAGTGAGTCTGAGTAAAGCCCTGTAAAAAGAGTTTCTCAGTTCATTAGAGCCTTTGAGTTTCATGGATGGAAGACTCATTGGTTTTCAAAGGCAGATTTTATGGGGGCCTCTCTCAGGGGCAGGTCTTATAAGTTGAGGTGTCTGATGTGGGGTAAAACACTTTTTCTCCTTAGGGAGGAGCTCTCGGTTTGTGAGTTCCCTCCTGATTGTGGATCACCATACCAGGGTTGGGGCTTATGGGGTTCATGGTGGGGTTTAAGATTTCAGCTTCTTCAACCACCATGATGTGGACCTTTTTGAGGTTGCCAATGTGAAGGATCTGCTCCACCTCTTTTCAAGTGTTTTTCAGGTAAGAATCATTCCATATGTAACTATAGATTCGATGTGCTTATGGGAAGAGGAAGTTCAGGATATTCTTATATCAGCATGTTGGACTGCCTCCAATATGAACTTCTTTTATAAATTTTTTTTTTCTCAAGACTTCTTAAAAAATAAGTGCTTTCATTTTGGAATAATTTTGGATTTTTAAAATTGTAAATATAATACAAATCACCCTTGTATACACTTGACCAAGTTTCACCTTTTATGATCATGGTACATTTGTCAAAATTAATAAATTAACTCTAGTGCATTGCTCTGAACTAAAATCTAGACTTTAGGAGTAACTGGCAATTGTTTACAGTTTATTACTGTTGTCACCAGGGGTTCATCTACCTCTTCACTTTTTCCACTCTGGACCTATTTTTCTTTATGTCTATAACCCGATAATGCTCAAATTTGCCAGAATTGGTGACAGTATTGTTATATTCAGTTTTTGAGGACTTTCATGTTTTAAAACAAACGTTGCAAATAAATTATTTTTCAGACGTTTTTCCTTGTAAATCACTTAAAAAGTTCTGAAATAAGACTTTTAAAGAGTGCCATTTCTCTAATCTCTAGTCCAATAATTTCTGTCATTTAAACACATTGTTCTTTTTCTGTCAAATGATATGCATTTTGGTAGTGTTCCTTTCATTTCTGTAATGAACACACTGTCACTGGAGATGGAGCTTTTGAACGAGCTATGGCTATTTGTGACTGAACATCAATCAGTCTTCTGTTCTACTAGAGAATCCCCATGATAATTCCCCTCCTCCTCTGCCAAGAGATGTCAACAGCCATTCTATATAATGCCATTCCTTCTGTACTGATGACTCTAGATAAGTGTCACTTGCCTTGACCTATGACCATTTTATTATCCTGCTTCTGAGTGTCTTTCTGGTAGCTTCATTTGCACAAATACTGATCCCTTATGGAACAGTTAGAAAGGATAGTTCCCATTGTCTCTGGCTTTCAAGCCTTTCATTATGTATTGTTCAGAGGGAAAAATAAGCTTCCTTTCTTCCTTCTTTTTCTATACCACAGAGTATTACTATTTTTCTTATCAAAACTCAAAGCGTAGATTGTTAAATGATTGTGTTTTTTTTCTCTTTTGGAAATCCACGCCAATTTCTATTGTTTTCTGAATAATATATTACTTTCAGACTTGTTCTCTCTGCCAAGAACCTTATTACTGTATTTATTATTTAATATTACAACTGCAAACTTCCTTCATTTATATCTTCCCAAACCTGGCATTTCTACAGTCTTGCCATTAATCTCATCTTTTAGGCAGAAGATACATCATTCTTACAACATCATCTCACATTTAAATGCCCTATATATATTCTAGGTTAAATTCTCTTTTTCTTAATCACTTCAATATTTTCTTGTTCATTCTTTGCCAATATCATTGAATTGAATAATTATTTTTTTAGATTTTCTTTTTTTTGTATTAGAATTTATTTTTTATTATGTTATGTTAATACCATACATTACATCATTAGTTTTTGATGTAGTGTTCCATGATTCATTGTTTGCATAAAACACCCAGTGCTCCATTTAATACGTGCCCTCTTTAATACCCATCATCAGGCTAACCCATCCCCCCACCCCCCGCCCCTCTAGAACCCTCAGTTTGTTTCTCAGAGTCCATAGTTATTTTGACCTTAACATATACCACACTGGACAAGACACCAGTAACATCACACTGGAGAAGACAGACACACAATCCATGTCTTCATGAAGCTGACATCCCAGGAAGAGAGACAGACCAGACTTAATTTTTCATTCAATAAGCATTTGTTAACATCTGTCTCGTGGATTATAGCTAACATCTCTGAAGAGAAAACAAATAACAACCAAACACTGAAAAGTAAACAACAGTAGGAAAATGGGGAGAGAAATAAAAACTTCAAACCACTATAAGTGAGTGTCCAGGAATTTTTTTTTAATCTCCTGACTTTCACCTAAGAGTGGTCTGGCAACCCATGTTGCAGAAATACACGGTGGATGCAAAAGAGCAAAATCTCTATGAGAAACCCTGCTTTTCTGGCCAGAGAACCAAGAAAAGTTACCCCTGTAAGCTAAAGAGTGCAGGGGATTGGAAATCTGTCATTTTCTTAGATCTCTTTTTCCTCTCCTGGCCCAGGCATGTGGGCAGGTCACTTGCAGAAACACAGTCTTGCAGTGATGACATAAGCACCTAAAATCCAAGAGAAATTATCTTTATGGTCAGGAGAAGTGAGGGAGAAAAAGCCCTGGAGAGTCCAACAACTTTAGGGAAATCCAAGAGAAAAGAGACTGGAAAAAGGTATCTCTTAAATATGAGTGTGAATTTGCACAAGTCTAAAGTTCATTGAGATCTGTGAATGCATAAAAACAGACCCCAAGAATAGAAAAGTCTTAGAAAACTAAATTTTGTGGTAGGAAACATGACCCAGAAGGCAAAGGAACTTGAAGTCTCAACCTGAACAATCTGATTGCCTGCTAAAAGAGACAATAAGAAATTAGCATCCTAAAAGACTTAAACAGTACCCAGAGCTTCATAACACAATTCTTAATATGTCCAGGATATAATAAAGAATTACTTTATAATAAAAGAACCAGAAAAATATGACCATTTCTCAAGGGAAGGACAATCAACAAAAGGCAACAATGAGATGACTCAGATATTGGCATTAACAGGCAAAATCTTTAAGGAGCTATTATAACTATGCTTGAAATACACAAAAAGAATTAAGTCTCAGAAGAGAAATAGTTTCTATGTTAAAACTGAATAAAATATTTTAGGACTGAAAAATACAATGTAATACAAAAAATATTTAAGAACTAACTGGATGGGCTCCATAGCAGAACGGAGACAGCAGAAAACTATAGGAAATGATCAATAAAAATCATCCAACATGAATTATAGAAAGAACAAAGATTTGAAACAAAATTAACAGAACCTCAGGGATCTATGGGATGATGTCAGAAGTTCTAACCCTTATGTCCTCAGAGTTCCAGAAGAAGAGGAAGATTAGTGCAGAAAAACTTTTGAGGGAAAGAAAGATGGCATGCTTAAAACTTACCAACTGGGGGGAAAACATAAACCTCAGTAAAGTTCAATCAGGATAAACTCAAAGAAAACCATGCCAAGGCACATAATCAAGCTGCAAAAGGAAGAAGGAGGAGAGGGGAGGAGAGGAAGAATGAGGTGGGGGGGGGAGGAAAAGAGAGATAGAAACAGGCAGACTGAGAAAGAATATAAGATAAAAAAGACTTTGAAAGCAGTGAATAAAGGCAACATGTTACAGAAGAAAAATGTGAATTATTGAAGATTTCTCATCTAAAACCATCATGGCCAAAAGACAGTGGAACATCTTTAAAGTACTGAAAGAAAAACAAAACTATCAACAAAGAATTCTATATGCATCAAAAATGTCCTTCAGAAATAAAGACAAAATATACTTTTAAATGAAAGAAAACTGAGAATTTCACACCAGCACACCTGCTCTAGAAGACAGGCTAAGAGAGATTGTTCAAACTAAGAGAAACTTAGAACTTTAGAAATAAAGAGCAGGAGAAATTATAAATATCTGGATAAATATAAACTACTTTTCTCCTTTTAGCTGCTTAAAAATACATATGATGGTTGAAAGCAAACCATATACCATTATATAGTGAGGTTATCAATATGTATGTACTTGTAATACATATGCCAATGTAGAAATAAAGGGAGCCATTCGGGAAACTGAATGGTTGTAAATCTTTCATGTTTTGCTTAAAAGGAGAAATTAACTGTAACAGGACTATAAAGGAACATATAATGTAATACTTCAAGCTACCAGTAAAAATAAATTCAATGAAAGATAGAGAAAAAATTAAATAGAAGGGTAATGAATATTCAAGTAAAACATTTTTAAAAGTCAGGAAAAACAACAAAAATAACAAACAGGGCAAATAGAAACAAAATGGTCAGCCTAAAATCAACCATATCAATAGCATTAAATGTGAGTAGTCTAAGCATACCCAGCAAAAGACAAATTTTCAGACTGGATTTTTTATTTTTTTCCATGTTTTTATTAGTTTCAGAGTAGAATTTTGTGATTAATCAGTTGCATATAACACTCAGTGCTCATTATATCATGTGCCCTCCTTAATGCCCATCACCCAGTTACCCCATCCCTCACACCCTCCAGCAACCTTCAGTTTGTTCCCTAGAATTCAGCGTCTCTTATACTTTGCCTCCCTCTTAATTTTCATCTTATTTTTATTTTTTCCTCCCTTCCCCCATGTTCTTCTGTTTTGCTTCTTAACGTCCACATATGAGTGAAATCATATGGTATTTGTCTTTCTTTGAATGACTTATTTCGCTTAGCATAATACCTTCTAGTTCCAACCATGTCATTGCAAATGGCAAGAGCTCCTTCTTTTTTGATGGCTGAGTAATATTCCATTATATAGCTCAGACTGGATTTTATTTTTAAAATTTTTTTAAATTTAATTTTATTATGTTATGTTAGTTCCCATATGGTTAGCCCGGTGATCAGAATTAAGGAGGGCACGTATTGCATGGAGCACTGGGTGTCATATGAAAACAATGAATCACGGAACCCTACATCAAAAACTAATGATGTGCTATATGGTAGCTCAGACTGGATTTGAAAACAAGACTTTATTATGAGCTGTCTACAAGAAACTCAATTTAAATATAGTGGTAGTGGTAAATTAAATATATGGGAAATGTAATATGCAAGCACTAATCGAAAAAAAGCTTGAGTGGCCTTATTAATCTATAAAAAGTAGACTTCAGAAGTGGAAAACTTACCGCAACTAAAAATGAGTTACATAATGATAAATGGTCAATTCAAGGAGACCTAACAGAGTATCAAAGTATATGAAGCAAAATCTGATAGAATTACACGAAAGAGTCAACAAAAAAATACTTAGAGCTAATAAATTCAGCAAAGTAGCAGGATATGTCAACAACATATAAAAAATTGGTTGTATTTTTATACACTAAAAGTGAAAAAAAGGAAATTAAGAAAACAATTCTATTTATGATAGAATAAAAATACCTAATAAATTTAAGCAGTAAAGCAAAGAACTTGTACACTGAAACAAAAAAAGAAAATTAAAGACACGAATAAATGGAAAGAGAGCACATGTTCATGAATTGGAAGACTGAATATTGCTAAGATGACAATACTTCCCAAAGTGATCTATATATTCAATGTAACATTTCTCAAAATCCAATGACATCTAAAAACAAATGGAAAAACAGAAAAGCCCATCCTAAAATTCATGGGGAATCTCAAGGACCCTGAATAGCCAAAGCAATTTCAAAAAAGAACAAAGTTGGGGGACTTAAAGTTCCTGATTCGAAAGCTCCAGTAACCAAAACAGTGTGGTACTGGCAGACATTTAAACAAACGGAATACAATAGAAATCCCAGAAATAAGCTGTTGTATATATGGAGAACTCTTCATACCTTTTTGACAAGGATGCCAAGACTATTTATTTAACAGGGAAAGGCCAGTCTTTTCATTAAAACTGCCATTAAAACCGGATATCCTTATGCAAAAAAAAATGACATTGGACACTTACCTTACACTATATACAAATATGAACTCAAAACAGGTCAAAGACCTATGTGTAAATTTTGTTTGATCACTTGTTTTTTTAGATTCCACATTTAAGTGAAATCATGTAGTATTTGTCTTTTTCTTTTTTTTAATTTATTTTTATTTATTTATTTATTTATTTTTAAAGATTTTATTTATTTATTTGAGAGAGAGAATGAGATAGAGCATGAGAAGGGGGAGGGTCAGAGGGAGAAGCAGACTCCCTGCTGAGCAGGGAGCCCGATGCGGGACTCGATCCCGGGACTCCAGGATCATGACCTGAGCCGAAGGCAGTCGCTTAACCAACTGAGCCACCCAGGCACCCAGTATTTGTCTTTTTCTGACTTATTTCTCTTCTCAGAATATCCTGTAGGACCATCCATTTTGTCACAAATGGCAAGATCTTAATCTTTTTTTATGGCTGACTAATACACATGTGTATGTATAAAACAAATTTTGTTTATCCATTCATCTATCAATAGTTACTTGAATTGCTTCCATATCTTGGTCATTGTAAATATTCTGTAGCAAACATAGGAGTGCATATATCTTTTCAAATTACTGTTTTCATTTTCTTTGTGTAAATTCCCAGTAGTGGAATTACTGGATCATATGGTGTTTCTATTTTTAAGTTTTTGGGGAAGCTCCATACTGTTTTCCACAATAGTCACACAAATTTGCATTTCTATCAACAGTGCACAAGGGTTCCTCTTTCTCCACACCCTCTCCAGCACTTATTTCTTGTCTTTTTGATGGTAGCCATTCTGACAGGTGTGTAGTGATTTCTCATGGTTTTGATTTGCATTTCCCTGTTGACTAGTGGCATTGAGCATCTTTTCATATGTGTGTTAGCCATATGTAGGTTTTTTGGAAAAAAATGTCTACTCAGGTCTTCTGCCCATTTTTTTTTTTTTCAGACAGATTGTTCGGCTTTTTAGGTGTTGAGTTGTATATGTTCTTTATACATTTTGGATATTAGCCACTCATCAGATATATCCTTTGCAAATATCTTCTCCCATCCACTGCTTTGCCTTTTTGTTTTGCTGATGGATTTTTCTTTGCTATGAAAAATCTTTTTATTTTGGTGTAGTCCCAATAGTTTATTTTTGCTTTTGTCTTACCTGCCTGAGG
The DNA here is from genome assembly GCF_964656455.1 of Halichoerus grypus. NCBI lineage: Eukaryota > Metazoa > Chordata > Mammalia > Carnivora > Phocidae > Halichoerus > Halichoerus grypus. The sequence goes on from NC_135714.1 coordinate 201,815,211, forward strand.
AGGTTTATTCATAAATAAGTTGCTAAGCATGATGTCCAAGAAATTACTGCATGTGTTTTCTTGTCAGAGTTATATGGCTTCTGGTCTCACATTTAGGTCTTTAATCCATTTTGAATTTATTTTTGTGTACATTGTAAGAAAATGGTCCAGTTTCCTTCTTTTGCACATAGCTGTCCAGTTTTGCCTTCACCATGTACCAAAAAGACTCTTTTCCTCATTTTATATTCTTGCTCCTTTGTTGTAGATTAATTTACCATTTGGTGTGAGTTTATTTCTGAGTTCTCTATCCTGTTCCATTGATCTGTTTGTCTATTTTTGTGCCAGTACCATACTGTTTTGATTACTGTAGCTCTGTAGTAAGTCATGAAATCTGGGATTGTGATAGTCCAGCTTTGTTCTTCTTTCTCAAGATTGCTTTGGCTATTCAGGATCTTTTGTGGTGCCATAGAACTTTTATAATTACTTCTTTCAGTAATGGGGAAAACGCTGTTGGTATTTGATAGGGATTGTATTGAATCTGTGGATAGCTTTGGGTAGTATGGACATTTCAATAATATTCTTCCAATCCATGAGCATGGTATATCTTTTCATTTCTGTCATACTTAATTTGTTTTATCAATGTCCTATGGCTTTCAGAGTATAGGTCTTTCACTTCCTTGGTTCAATTTATTCCTATGAATTTTATTCTTTTTGATGCAATTGTAAGTGGGATTGTTTTCTTAATTTCTCTTTTTGCTACTTCATTATTAGTGTATAGAAATGCAGCAGATTTCTGTATATTAATTTTTGTATCCTACAACTTTAATGAATTCATTTATCAGTTCTAATAGTTTTCTTATGGAGTCTTTAAGGTTTTCTGTAAATAGCATCATGTGCTGTGCAAATAGTGACAGTTTTACTATTTCCTTAACAATTTGGATGTCTTTTATTTCTTGTCTGGTTGCTGAAGCTAGAACATCCAGTACTATGTTGAATAAAACTGGGGAGAGTCGATATCTTTGTCTTGTTCCTGACCTTAGAGGAAAAGGTTTTAATTTTTCACTATTAAGCACGTTGTTAATTGTGGGGTTTTCCACATATGGCCTTTGTTATTTTGAGGTATGTTCCTTTAAATGTACTTTGTTGAGAGTTGTTATCATAAACAAATGTTGAATTTTAGCAAATGCTTTTTCTGCGTCTCTTGATATGATCACATGATTTTTATCCTTCTTGTTAATGAGGTGATTGTGAATATTGAATGATCTTTGCATCCTTGGAATAAATTGCACTAATTGTAGTGAATGAACCCATTAATATATGTTGAATTTGGTTTGCTAATATTTTGCAGAGGACTTTTTACATTTATGTTTATCAGGAATAGTGGCCTGTAGTTTTCCTTTTATTGTAATATTTTTGTCTGGTTTTATTATCCAGGTAATGCTGATCTTATAAAATGAATTTGGAAGCTTTCTATCTTCTTTTCTTCCTCTTCTATGTTTTGAAATAGTTTGAGGAGAATAGGTATTAACTCTTCTTTAAATATTTGGTAGAATTCACCTGTGAAATCATTTGGTCTTAGACTTTTGTTTTTTTAGGGAAATTTTTGATTACCAATTCAATTGCATTACTAGTAATCAGTCAGATTTTCTACTTCCTGACTCAATTTTGGACAATTGTATGTTTGGAGAAATTTATTTCTTCTATGTTGTCCAATTTGTTGGCATGTAATTTTCTATAGTATTCTTTTATAATCATTTGTATTCTGTGGTGTCGGTTGTTATTTCTTTTCTTTCATATCTGATTTTGAGTCGTTTTTTTTGACGAATTTGGTGGAAAGTTTATCAATTTTATCTTTTTAAAGAACCAGCTCTTATTTTTTTATTGATCTTTCCATATTAGTCTCTATTTTGCTCTGATCTTTATTATTTTTTTCTTCTAACTTTGGGCTTTGTTCTTCTTCAAGTCATTTAGGTATAAGGTTAGGTTGTTTGAAGTTTTTCTTGTTTCTTGAGGTAAGCCTGTATCACTATAAACTTCCATCTTAAAACTGCTTTTGCTGTGTCCCAAAGATTTTTGGAACATTGTGTTTCCATACTTACTTATTTCCATGTATTTATTATTTCCTCATTGTATAAAATTTTAATTAAATTTTTTATAACCTCTCATTGCCCCCCCTTTAACCAAAATATAAAACAGGAACATAAGTTTTACTGACATTACCTCTTTTCATTGTTGTCTTACTTTATTTTCCTGCCATTTAGAAGACTGGTTATTTTGCTTTCTTCCCAGTCAAAAATAACCACCAGCAGAGGTTGCTAGAGTGCAAGCATCTCTCTCTAGAGAGATGAGGGAATTCTGCACTGCTCTGTCTTTGCTCTGTCACAGGCATGCGCCATGGGAAAGCATTTAATGGTAGGGATTTTTTCAAAGAATTTTGAATGTGTGTATTGTGTATTCTACAGGATGATTTGTGAAATTCTTGAAGGCAGAAGATAAATAGTCTGGACAACTGACCACTGAAGTGAATTCTTATCTGTTTTTCTGGATGTTAATGTGTGAGGAGAGTTAAAATAAATATATTTATTTCACTTTGTAGCCACCAGAGTTCCCAATCTAGCAAAGTTCTCAAGAAAATTAGAACAAATTTCATTTATGTTAAATAACAACTGTTAAGTAAGTGATCCAGGTTTTGGCTTAATTTTTTTTTTTTTTTTTTCAAAGAAAATTTCCAGTAATGAAGAGAATAGATAAAGATATTTAAAACATCATTTAAAAATTACATTTCTCAGAAATATCTATTTAAATCAATTAATTTGTAAAATCATCTTATTTTCGGATTTTTCAGTATCTGAGGAATGTTTTGAGTTGCTAATAGGTTCATTAGGAGTTTTGTTAAACTCCCTCAGTTAAATTCTGAATGCGATTGTGCTTTATTCCCAGAGGTTATCCAAGAAAGGAAGTGGAGAATGTTCTTTTAGAAAGCATGAAGTGGGAAAATGTTTAAACTATTTATAGCAGCACTTAGCTGTGGAAATCCCAGACTTCACCATCTATTTATAGTTATTCTTTGGGTTAAAAGGGTGAAACCAGAAATCTTGAAAATGCTGTGTGCTTTTACCCAGCAGTTGAAACTAATAAGCTGTCTTTTGTGGTTATGATAACCAGATACTTATAAGAGTAATTCTGGAAATGGCCATAAATATTTCTTGGCTAAGGGAAAAAAACCAATTAAGTCTGAAAGACCAGTGTTTGTCCTGATTAAGTGATTCTTACTTGGTTTTCTTGGGTTTTCAGGTTAACTGCAAGTTGGATTCTGTTTGTAACATGTAAGCTATCTAATGAAAAGCGGGAAAGAGAGTAAGTTCACAAAAATTTGTGGTTGGGCTAACTGGTTGATTGAATCTGAATAAAAAGAAAGCCACGTAGAATTACCAGGCTTCTAAACAACAGACTTGAAACATCCCACTGAGAAATACCAATTTCTGAAAATTCCATCAGACTATAACAGAAATTTTCCTGTAGCCTTTAACATGTAACACAGGATTTGCACTTGAGAAGTATGGAATGTATAATCTATCGACCCTTAGGAATTTGTGTTATTTTCTTACTATGTTTTTCTGGAGGAAAAAAGACAAATTAGGAGGTTATTGCAATAGAAGTTCAGAGCTTAAGAGAGTTTGGCTTAGGGCAGTGGCCATGATACTGGAGGGAAGGGACATGCTGTGAGTCTTTAGGAGTATAATCAGTTGGCCTTGTTGAGGTGGTAATTGTTAAGAATGAACTCTTCCAACCAAAGGGAAAATTTTGCTATAGACATAATGTTAATAATAATTAAGAATGAATAAATGATGATGGATAAACAAAAATATTATGTTGCTGCCTCAACTTCCTTTGCATACGTCTCACACAAAATCTCACCTAACTGGAATTTAATAATCATCACTAATGCAAATCCAACATGCTTTTATGTCAATCAGCTTGGACAGAAAAATCAGGCCTCCACATGCAATTATGTATGCACAATGCAGTGAAGTACACGATCCACCACTGCCATTTCTTTTTTCTTTTTTTTTATTTTAAGATGTATTTTTAAAATTTTTTATTGTTATGTTAATCCCCATACATTACATCATTAGTTTTTGATGTAGTGTTCCATGATTCATTGTTTGCGAATAACACCCAGTGCTCCATGCAGAACGTGCCCTCCTTAATACCCATCACCAGGCTAACCCATCCTCCCACCCCCCTCCCTGCTAGAACCCTCAGTTTGTTTCTCAGAGTCCATCGTCTCTCATGGTTCGTCTCCCCCTCCGATTTCCCCCCCTTCATTCTTCCCTTCTGCTATCTTCTTTTTTTTTTTCTTAACATTTCTTTTTATTAAGTCCCATTCTGTTGCCTGGGTAGCCTATCCTAGTATCACCTAAGGGCATAACCTAATCCTCCTGAACCTGACATATTCATGCCTTTTAAGCTGAAGGATAAAATTTAACCAATAACTTCCTTTCCATCCACCTATGCCAGTGAAGTCTTTTCAATTTCCAAAGCACTAGTTGCTGAGGGCATGCATTTATCACTTAATTACATCTGGCCTTACACCACCTCTGACGCCATTGTCCTTTCTATTTGTTCCTGTCACGGCCCCACTTGAGCACTTGTTTCCTGTGGCCTTTATGGTTCGTCTGCGTGCATCACTGGAACCTCTCCTCAATCCCCTGGTTTTCTCTTGTTGAGGACCTGGCTGATTTCTTTGGAAACCACATGTGCTGCATTCACCACAGGAAGCATGGGGTGACAGGTTAGAGCCCTAGAAATCTCACCCTATCTCTGCCATCAACATTCTGAGTAATTCTGGACAACCACCTAAGCTCTGTAAGACTCTAATTCCTCTGATCTGAAATGAAAGATTGGGCCAGGTCACCTCTAAGATCCTTCTGGCTCCACATGGCTTCATTCCCTCCCCTTCTGACCCCTGGCTAGTCTGTACTAAACTCCAAGGACCTGTAGGTCATCCCACTTAAAACCTGTCACCAGACTTGTAGGTAATATCTGCAACCCTACCCATCCCCACCACCAAAATCTAACAGTATTGTGAAGGGAGTCCAAGCAGGGTAATGAAAAGATGGCCACTCCTATTCCAAAGCTCCCTTACAGGCCTGAGGGTACCTGAGACTTTACAGAAACAGCCACTTCCACAGTGGATGTGGCCTTATTGTATATTGGAACTGTTTTCTGTATTTGCATGAGTAAATGGACATAATGCATTTAGCCTGAGGGTGTCACGGGACAGGAACTCAGTAGATGCAGCTGTGATGATGAGAACATGGAATACAACTCTCCCTTTCTGAGCCTGGTCCTTGAATATTGGCCACTCATGCCTGCTTGACTTTGCCTAGTCCTGTCAGGATGCAGGATGCCCTTCTGCAGGGCTGCTGGTGGGATGGTTCTCAGTAACAGTGAGGCTGAGTCCAGATTGCCAATTGGCAGGAATTGGAAGTGAAATTGGATTGGAGGCAGACTAGTGGCAGTCAGGGCAGGATCTGGGATCATCCGAGCTGAGATCCAAGAGCTGCTTCCCTTTCCTTCTGGACCCCAGCTGTGCTCACTGGTAATGGCCTAAGAGTCATAGCACTCAGCTACGAGGGCTTGCCAGCCAAGGTCATCATTGTCCATGACAGAACTTTGAGTGAGGAAAGAGATGGATACCTGATGACCAAACAGAGTCCTCTTTGTTACTGTTAATCCTTCCTGGCATTGTTGCACCCTCCCCTAACCTACTATAGTGACTCTAATCCCTAAGCTCAGGGTTGGGGATGTATACCTCCCACCTCCCTTTTTCCAGGCTGACTAGTGTCTTTGAGCAGATCTGGTAATATTTGTTGGGGAAAAGGGAGGATGGGCTAATATGTGTTTAAGTCACACGATCTAAGGCTGATCCCAAACGCAGAAACACTCAGGGAAATCTTGGGGAGTACGAGTTGTCTCTCAGAAACATGCTGGTAGATACTCTGAGCACACACCTTCTTGTACAGGCCTTATTCCACTCCCTCCAGTCCTGGTATACCCTGGGTATGCATACTTTGGCTAAATGAATGCACATTGATGGCCATTTTCAGTTTCTTCTGAAAGTTCATTAGTTTTTATGTGTCATGAATAAAAGACACACTAGAAGAATGAATTATTTAAAACTATACATGGAGGGCTATACTGAAACTCTGGGCCTAGGGCCCAGACACAGTGCTTTTGTGAGGGAAAAAATAATCCCCTCATGTGGCCCCAACCCACAGCTGGGGTTGAAATCCACTGCATCAGAATCATGAGAAGAAAACAAATGACTCAACTCTCTACCTTCCATCTTTGGCCTCATTTGTATTCAATCTCCCAGCAAATCTTGTTTCATACCGGATTGATTTTTTTTAATGTGTTCTACCCTAGTGGCTACTTTGGCAGAATCTTTGAAGGAATCACATTGCTTTATTATACCTCAGATCAAAGTGGTTTAACAGTACAATCAAAGCAATCATGAAACTAACCTCCCAATTTTATATGGGAAAATTAACTCTACATGGTGCTTAAATATTTGTGATAAACTCTTTGTGTTCTCAGATAAGAAAGTGGCTGTTTTTCCTGAGCTAACAACCAACCAGTATAGCTATGTGGTCATTGGCAGTGACAGTGGAAGCCTGGTATAGAGTTGGAATTGAACTCTTAGCTCGTACAGTGGATGATTTGCATGGCACATGGAATCTTCCTGTATTCCACCATGTATCATAGAAAGGAATACGGTTGAAGGCTGTGCAGCTGGAGGCTTTGAAGAATTGCCTGAGGAAATATACATGGTCAGCACATGAGAATAGAGGAGAGAAAGAGGGCATCTACTAAAAAAAAATAGATAACTTATCCACTGTATTTTTCATTGAATCAGAAAGGACAACCTGTTGAAGAATAAACAAATTAGAGCACCTGCTGGGAAATCCATGGGAACCAACAATGGTAGTTGTTTTATGGGGTTCTTTTGTGGCCATCTCAGAGGTTCAGTACAGCTTTGATATAGTGGGAAAACCGAGGGCTGAGTTATAAACACAACACAGCACACATCTTCAGGCTTCTCATTGAGTGTGACAAATGGCTTATGTGGCCTTTCTGTATTTATTCACAGACTCCAGGTTAAATGTCAAACATTTGTATTATTTAGTGTTAGTCATGAAGCTGCATGGATTAAGATGCTCTTGCTGGGATTCAATAATGCAAGGATCCATCCAACTGGCCCTCAGAGATTTTCATTTGGACATCCTACAAGCTCCTTGGATTTACTTAGTGTGTATTCAAATCTATGTTCATTCTTCTAAGACTCTTTATCCTTTTATTATCCCTATTTTATGGAAGTAAACTATCCTCCTATCTGCCTATAATCTCTGTAATCTAAGGCAATCAACAGGTCCTACTGATTCTACTTGAGAAAGACTCCCAAATCTTTCCCCTACTTTCCACACTCACTGTCACGGCCCTAGCCCAGATCCTCATAACCTTTCTCTGTCTTCTGCAATAACCTCACAGGTCCTTTTACCTCCAGTCTTGCCCCACCAAGTCATCCACTACACTTTCATCAGAATGACATTCCCCAACCACAAATTCCATCACACCTTTTTCCTGCTTAAAAACTTCTGGTGGCTTTCCAGTGCTTTCTAAATTAAGGCAAACTGTGTTAGCATGAAACTCCCTGCTTTTCTCTAACTTGTTCCAGTCTCCATTTCTGGCATCATAGCCACCCTCTCCACATCTCAAACCATATGCACTAGTCTATATAGATGGATAAATTACTGCTTTGTATAAGTGTCATATAGTTACATTTATATGTCTTTATCAGTACAGTTTCCTTTGTGAATGGCCTCTTCACCACCTTTCCTTTATCCAGAAATCCCATACACGTTTTTGGAGGCTAATTCAAGTGCCATCTTCCCTAACATTCTCCTCTTCCTTCCTCTGCATCCCTCAGCCAATTTAATTCTTATCTTCATGGTAGTGTAAATATAACTCTATGTGATAGACTCAAGTATATCTCTTTCTTTATCCTAGTCAATGGGCTTCCCAGATGCAAGGATTATAGCTATTTTTTTGAAACCACCATGTCAAACAGGTGCATGTTTGAAAAAAAAAAAGAGTGTATGTTTGATCAAACTGGGAAACTGGAAGCGACTTTATTTACTGAACTAGAACTCCCTGAAACTTCAAATAGATCCTTTGGCTTTACTTTGCACTCTTTCACTTGGAAGAGTTTACTTACAACTCCACGAATTCCTGTTAGGAATACTTTAAAGAGCAAAAGACTGTTTTTCCAGGGCTGTTACAAATTCAGCCCAGTCTCTTAGACTTTCCACAAATCTCACATGGTCAGTGATTCTGAGGTACTGGAATAAAGATTCTCTGGTGAGTACAGGGTACTTATTAGGACAAGAAAACAAACATTTTTGAAAGATTTTCAGAAAGAAAGATTGAACTCAAAAAGGGTTTCTGGTTAACCATACTAACCAGGGAATTCAGAGTAGTACCACATTCCTGTCTCTGAATATCATGGTTAGCTGAAGGATTATTAAATTTGAAAGCAGTAAATAATGTGACATATTGCTTAGCAGGCTGTAGAGTTCCATTTGTGAACCTAAAAGTCTAATCCCCACTGTCTTCACCAAGTCCCCACAGCTTAGTTTTACTGTATTAACATAATTCAATTAGATGACATATTTGATTCTTTACATCATTTTAGCTTATCTATGATTTTTTTGTTATTGACTATACTCTTGACTTTGAGACTCTCATCCATTTCATGAGAAGTATGCTGCCATTGTACTGAACTCATTTGCTATTTTTATCCCCAGGGGACAATTTATCTTGTTGGGAGGAGGTAACATTGTATTATTGGTTAATTCTAAATAATCTCAAAATTAGCATTTTGGTTTGAGAACATTCACACGGTGTAACAACTAAATGTGTTGAATTGATTTAAATCCTCCCCTTTTCCTTTTTTCTTTAGAAGCTGTTGTTAGTTATTATGACTTAATTGTTACCTGCTGGCAAGTAAGTACTCCAAAAGGGAAATAGCATGCCATCCTTGTTGCGGCAACCACTCAGGCCTGGCACATTTGTGATTTGTGACTGTGTTTATCTTGTGCCAACCCACGTTCCCTCCTCCAGTAATGCCTCTGTTCTAACGATTTCCCCTGGGGGTGAGGGTGTCCTATGTGGCTGCAATAAGAATCCCATGCATTTATTTCACTGGAGAGGAGAGGGAAAAGGAGGCAAAGCACTATGAACACAGAGTAACTGTTACATAAAGAGCCTTTCCAAGGAAAAATTTCTCACATTTTCAGTCTTTCGGAAATTTATTTGGAAAAAAAGGTTTTGGAATCAGATGGTTAGAATTTGAATCTCCTTCCTGCCACTTAGAAGTGGGTGACCTTGGGGCACCTGGGTGGCTCAGTCGTTAAGCATCTGCCTTCGGCTCAGGTCATGATCCCAGGGTCCTGGGATTGAGCCCAACATCGGGCTCCCTGCTCAGCGGGAAGCCTGCTTCTCCATCTCCCACTCCCCCCTGCTTGTGTTCCCTCTCTCGCTGTGTCTCTCTCTGTCAAATAAATAAATAAAATCTTAAAAAAAAAAAAGTGGGTGACCTTGGCAAGTGACTTAACCCTCAACAGTAGCCATTTCTTCTATAACATTAATCCCTTTAATCTGTGTTAGCAATATCTTAAAAGGCAGTTGACTTTTCAACCTTGCTCAGATCATTGTCAAGGAATGCAAGTTCTCAACTGGGAATAGAAATCTGGTTTCTTTATGGGCTGACTTAAGTCAGCCTACTTAAGTAGGGTGACAACTTTAGACCCCAGAGAGTTCTACAGGGCTGTCCAGGAACGGTGGCAGGAGGAGGGTCACAAAGGGAGATGAAGGGGGGACTGGAAAACAAGGCTGGCTTTGCAGTTTTGACTGGGCATGTACTTGCAGGTAGCGTCACTGGGTAAAGCAAGTGCTTAAGGCTGCCAGTAAGGTGGGAGGAGGACCAAAAATCTCCATGCAGCCAACTTCCCCCTCTCCAGATCTTCTTGATCCAAGCCTTACTTTTCTTCCAATGGGAGAGAGAAGATGAGAGGAGAGCCAAGTTTTTCCTTGCAGTTCCAATATCCCTCCTCCCCGTTTTATCTGTACAGTGCATTTCAGTGCACTGGGCACAGAGGATTTGCCTGCTTCTCTGACAAAAGCTGGTATAAAGCTAGGATGCAAGGCTGAGAACACTGTATGAAAAACACAGATGCTCACTCTGTGACCTTCTTCATTAACTTAAGCCTCAAAAAGAAATAGGGCAAGGACTATTAATCTGAGCTGACATGGAGCCTCTCGCCACTATCTTGGATTTCCTAAGTATTGGCAAATTGGGTGAAAATAACTAAACAAATGCACGTTAATGCCTTGACTGCATGAACAAACACATATGCAGAGAAAAGGATAGAGGCCCAAACTAGATGTTCAGACTGTAGTCCTGGAATCACAGAGTTGGGGGCGTATGGGACAGACCCGTCAATACTTTTCTGGGACTTACTAGAAGCAGAGGACTCGTTTTCCTTCTTTGCCCCCCCCCCCACCCACTTGGAGCTACCCCAGAAGTCCTGGAGCTCTTTTCTGAGGAAGAAACTCCATAGTTGACAGAGCTGGAAGTTGGGGGTCTCAAAGCGAAGCTGACTGGAGGTTTGCCATGGACCATCATTGGCCCAGCAATGGGGGTTCTTAGAGGCCCTGGATCAATAGCCCTGACACTTCTCTTCCCAGACCTGAGGCACTAGGGTCCCTCTGGGAGTCTTCTGTTAGCCTCAGATGGCCAGTTATGGAAGGGGATGTCCTGGCAGAGCTGAGCCTGGTACCACCCATCACAGCCATGTTGTTCCTTGGAACTCTTGGCCCCAGCACAATACAGTTGCCATGTAAGCCTCATTTGATCTATGGAAGGGATGGGGAGACTCTGAGGTACCTTCAGTCTAGCTTAGAAAACACTGTGAAGGTTTCCTGAAATCTACAAAGTAGGCCTGGGATCCTGAGGCCCACACCTCTCCCTAGCCAACGTCAGCCTCATTATCCACAGCCTGCCATTGTCACCCAAGGACCAGGGACACCCCCAAGTCTGAAACGTTTTCCCACTTATATGGCTGCAGAAGTCCTGATTCTTCCACATGTGTGTTTTCCTCTGCCCTCTCCTTTTCCCATATTTGTCATGGCCTGACTTCATTTCTTAACCATTCCCCCCTCCCACGTCTTAATCCCCTTAAGCCATGTCACCCCAGTGGTGCCACAAATAGGAGTCCTCCTGACATAGGAAGTGTTTAAGCTAAAACTGAATACAAGTTTGAACCATAGACAAGGAGGGAAGAGTGATTGGACTGATTGAAATGTTAGGTTACTCCCAATCTTTAGATCCTTGGAGTTCTAGGAGTTGTCCTGTGGGAATTGACTTTATTCCTTCCTGATCCAGGAAGTGAGGGCCCTGGCCCACTGCAGCTCCCTTTGTCTGCCCACTGGCTGGCTGCCCAGCAGGCCAATGGGGCTCCCCTTGCCCTTGTCCTCCTCCTTTTCCCACCCCTTTTAAATGGTGGGGCAGAGCTCCAGAGATAAGCTTCCCTTCCTTGGGTGGAGACCACAGACCTCCTCCCCACTGCAGACCGTGTCTGCCATTCCCACACCCTTCTTTTGGGCCAGTGGTCAGGTTAGGACAAAGTCCAAAGGACCTGGCAAGAAAAATGGAGGAGGCAGAGCCTAAGATTAGGTTACTTGTCTGGGGCACTGAGGACTATGTCTGTATTAAAGATGTTTGAGAAAAATGGATAATCTATAGAATTATTTTCTACTTATTTCAGATGTATAGTAACTCAGTAATAGTTATATAAGGGTCAGACCAGGAAGCAAGTGCCAGCTAAGACTGTTTCTGTGGAGTTCTAAACACCTTGCTAACAAATTTATCTATACACTATAATCTGGGGATGGTTGGTATTTTGTAACTAGTAAGATGCAGATACAAGTGATTTCTTCTGAATTACTTTTACTTCTAGAAGGCACCTAGAGGTACTATCAGCTGGAGCATTCCACTGGTCAGAAAGAGTCAAAGATTTGTAATGTTTTATGGTTGCTCTCTAGAACTCAAGAAATAAGAACCCCTTGGTAAAACCCACTGGTCCAGGAGTTAAAAACAAATTCTCTGCCAAAATTACAATGTAATACTGAAAAAAAAAAAAAAAAAAACAGCAGCTAATTTGGTTGAAGTTAAAAAAAAAAAAAAGCTACAAAAGAATCAGCTTCATGGATTGGAAGAAAACAGTGAAAGTTTCCCATTGGAATAGCAGATTGATTGTGACAGCCGGTGCTATGAACCAAAGGAAGGGAAGCTTTTCTGGCACCATCTTCATGAAATTCCAATCACAAAATATCTTTTCTCAGCATTACAAGGTCTAAGCAGTCTCCCTGCAGTATCTAAAGCAAATGCTGGAGCTGATGCACAGGAGCAGAACCTGTTCCCCAGCACAAGACCCTGTCCTCAGCAGCCACCAGGTCCTCACAGCGGCAGTGGTCAGGTAGCAGAGGGGCAGTGGGTACTGAGCAGAGGGGAGTACCCTTGCTCTTCTGGGAAGACTGCAGTAGAGGAAGATGTCGCCATCTGAATAAAGCCTGTTTTCCCTCCTGCAGCTACCCCTGGAATTTTTACATTGGGTGCAGATTTTCAAATTCATGAAAAACATTGCAATAACTAGGGAATGTATCCAATGTTCATAAATTATAGAGCCAAGTAGAAAAGCATGAAGAATTATTCCTTCATTTTCATCTTAGCCTATCAAAAAGGTGGCCACTTTCTTTTTCTGAATGATCCGATACTATCCTAAGCTCCCATGGGAAAACTTAAGAGGCTTGTTGATTTACAAATTCTAAACTCTCTCTGCTCAAAGCAGTTTTCTGCTTCAGTTTTCCATTTGATTTTTCATTCCATTTATTTCTCTTTGCAGATTTAGTAGATATACACCTATCTCTATTCTTTTAATGGTTACCTTTGAAATTGTTTATACACACTTCATGACCTAAAGTTAATGACTATTTTACCATTCTCCTGGATAATACAAAGATTTTAGGATGCTTTTTGCTCCATTGACCCTAACTTCCAGTTTATACACTCCTGAGATACCATATTTTGAATTTTTTTCATATTTCTGTTTTTTTAATTTAATTTAATTTTATTATATTAGTCACCATATCTTCTTTATCCATTCGTCTGTTGAAGGGCATCTCGGCTCTTTCCACAGTTTGGCTATTGCAGACATTGCTGCTATGAACATTGGGGTGCATATGGCCCTTCTTTTCACTACATCTGTGTCTTTGGGGTAAATACCGAGGAGTGCAATTGCTGGGTCATAAGGTAGCTCTATTTTTGAATTTTTGAGGAACCTCCACACTGTTTTCCAAAGTGGCTGCACCAACTTGCATTCCCACCAACAGTGTAAGAGGGTTCCCCTTTCTCCACAACCTCTCCATCATTCGTTGTTTCTTGCCTTCATATTTCTGTTTTTAACCTCACAGATTGTGTTACTGTTATTATTAACTTAATGTGTATTTAAGGTTATCCATATGTTTACCATTTTTGTTTACTTACCAAATATTTCAGGCTTTCTGGGATTGTCTCATTCTTCCTGAAGCATATCCTTTAGATGTGACTTTACTGAGTTTTTTGGTGGTTAAATAGTCTTGATTTCTATCTACCTGAAAGTGTCTTTATCTCACCTCATTTTTGGAAGTTAATTTCACTAGATTTGTAATTCTGGATCTATAATTATTTTCTAGAACATTGCAGATATTCCACTTTCGTCTGGCTTCCATTGTTGCTATTAAGACTGTAGTCAGTCTAAGTGATACTCTTTTGCAAATAATCTGTTTGGTTGCTTTTATAATTTTGTCTTTAGTATATAGCATGACTAAGGTGTCTATGCATAAATTTATATTTATTTGCTTTGTATATTATAACACTTTTCCAGTCCTGGAAAATTTTTGGTGATTATCTTTCAAGTACAGACTATCCCTGACTTACAATGGTCAACTTAACAATTTTTTTACTTTATGATGGTATGAAAGTAATATGCATTCAGGAGAAACCGTACTTTGAATTTAGATCTTTTCATGGGCTAACAACATGCAATATAAAATTCTTTCATGCTGCTGGGAAGTGGGAGCAATCAATCACGCAATCACAGTGATAAATAATCGACACACTGACAACCATTCTGTTTTTCATTTTCAATGCAGAATTCAATAAATCACATGCAATATTCAACACTTTATTATAAAATATGCTTTGTGTTAGATGATACTGTCTAACTGTACACTAACATAAGTGCTCTGAAAATGTTTAAGTTAGGCTAGGCTAAGCTATGATGTTTGGTAGGTCAAGTGTATTAAATACATTTTCAACTAATGTTTTCAACTTAAGGGTTTATTGGGACATGACCCACTGTAAGTAGAGGAAGGTCTGTAATCTTTTAAATATTCTTTAAAGATCTCTGTCCTTCCATTATTCTACCACTTTATTCTGAAATTTGAAATGGACATATATTGGACTACCTCATTTTATTGTTTATTTCACTTTTCTATTTTCTATTTGTCCTTTTGCGATTCATTCTAATGACCAAAAGACACATGAAAAGATGCTCAACATCACTAATCAGGGAAGTGCAATTTAAAACCACAATAAGATATCACTCCACACCAGTTAGAAGAGCTAGTATCAAAAAGACAGGAAATAACAAGTATTCATGAGGATGTTGGTGGAAATATAAATTGGTGCAGCTGCTATAGGAAATGGTATGGAGTTTCCTCAAAAAATTAAAGAAGAACTACCACTTGATCCAGCAATTCCACTTCTGGGTACTTATTCAAAGAAAACAAAAATACTAATTTGAAGAGATATATGCACCCCTAAGTTCATTGTAGCATTATTTACACTAGTCAAGGTATGGAAACAACTTCAGTGTCCATTGATAGATGAGTGGATTTAAAAGGTGTAATACATTTTGAGCAATTTCTTTGGATAGATTTCCCAGTTTACGAATTTTCTCTTAAGTTGTATTTAATTTGTACATTATATTTCCATTAAATATTTTTTTCTTCCCCCTTGGGCATTTTTGGATGTGCATTTTTGGATGTGCTTTTAAATCTTTTAACGATCTATAGTTTCTCACCATGTGGATTTTGGTGATTGCATGCTCATGATACAATTCAGCATGTTCAGCATGTTCCTCTGTCCTCTGCTAATTGGTGGCTGAAACCACTGATTGGATCATGCTGTGACTCAATGCCTTTATCAAGCCTTTTGGAAGACTGACTCAATGCCTTTATCAAGCCTTTTGGAATAATGTCAGGTTGTCTCTTCATTTTGTTACCTTAGGAGTCACTAATACTGACACTTAATGTCTATTTCCATTGATGGAGTGTTACAAAGGAGGACGGTTTTCTTTCATTTCTTTTTCCTTTTTTTTTAAATTTTATTATGTTATGTTAATCACCATACATTACATCATTAGTTTTTGATGTAGTGTTCCATGATTCATTGTTTGTGTATAACACCCAGTACTCCATTCAACACGTGCCCTCTTTAATACGCATCACCAGGCTAACCCATCCCCCCACCCCCAGAACCCTCAGTTTGTTTCTCAGAGTCCATAGTCTCTCATGGTTTGTCTCCCCCTCCAATTTCCCACCCTTCATTTTTCCCTTCCTACTATCTTCTTCTTCTTCTTCTTTTTTTTTTTTTAACATATAATGTATTATTTGTTTCAGAGGTACAGGTCTGTGATTCAACAGTATTACACAATTCACAGTGCTCACCATAGCACATACCCTCCCCAGTGTCTATCACCCAGCCACCCCATGCCTCCCACCCCCCACCACTCCAGCAACTCTCAGTTTGTTTCCTGAGATTAAGAATTCCTCATATCAGTGAGATCATGTGATACATGTCTTTCTCTGAATTATTTCGCTCAGCATAATACCCTCCAATTCCATCCACGTCATTGCAAATGGCAAGATTTCATTCCTTTTGATGGCTGCATAATATTCCATTGTATATATATATACCAGTTCTTCTTTATCCATTCATCTGTTGATGGACATCTTGGCTCTTTCCATAGTTTGGCTATCGTGGACATTGCTGATATAAACATTGGGGTGCATGTACCCCTTTGGATCACTACATTTGTATCTTTGGGGTAAATACCCAGTAGTGCAATTGCTGGGTCGTGTGGTAGCTCTATTTTCAACTTTTTGAGGAACCTCCATACTGTTTTCCAAAGTGGCTGCACCAGCTTGCATTCCCACCAACAGTGTAGGAGGGTTCCCCTTTCTCCGCATCGCCACCAACATCTGTCATTTCCTGACTTGTTAATTTTAGCCATTCTGCCTGGTGTGAGGTGGTATCTCATTGAGGTTTTGATTTGGATTTCCCTGATGCCGAGCGATGTTGAACACTTTTTCATGTGTCTGTTGGCCATTTGGATGTCTTCTTTGGAAAAATGTCTGTTCATGTCTTCTGCCCATTTCTTGATTGGCTCCTTTGTTCTTTGGGTGTTGAGTTTGATAAGTTATTTTTAGATTTTGGATACTAGCCCTTTATCTGATATGTCATTTGCAAATATTTTCTCCCATTCTGTCGGCTGTGTTTTGGTTTTGTTGACTGTTTCCTTTGCTGTGCAAAAGCTTTTTATCTTGATGAGGTACCAATAGTTCATTTTTGCCCTTGCTTCCCTTGCCTTTGGCGATGTTTCTAGGAAGAAGTTGGTGCGGCTGAGGTCGAAGATGTTGCTGCCCGTGTTCTCCTTTAGGATTTTGATGGACTCCTGTCTCACAATGAGGTCTTTCAACCATTTTGAGTCTATTTTTGTGTGTGGTGTAAGGAAATGGTCCAGTTTCATTCTTCTGCATGTGGCTGTCCAATTTTCCCAACACCATTTATTGAAGAGACTGTCTTTTTTCCATTGGACATTCTTTCCTGCTTTGTTGAGGATGAGTTGACCATAGAGTTGAGGGTCCATTTCTGGGCTCTCTATTCTGTTCCATTGACCTATGTGTCTGTTTTTGTGCCAGTACCATACTGTCTTGATGATGACAGCTTTGTAGTAGAGCTTGAAGTCTAGAATTGTGATGCCGCCAGCTTTGCTTTTCTTTTTCAACATTCCTCTGGCTATGCGGGGTCTTTTCTGGTTCCATACAAATTTTAGGATTATTTGTTCCATTTCTTTGAAAAAAGTGGATGGTATTTTGATAGGGATTGCATTAAATGTATAGATTGTTCTAGGTAACATTGACATCTTCACAATATTTGTTCTTCCAATCCATGAACATGGAACATTTTTCCATTTCTTTGTGTCTTCCTCAATTTCTTTCATGAGTATTTTATAGTTTTCTGAGTACAGATTCTTTGCCTCTCTGGTTAGATTTATTCCTAGGTATCTTATGGTTTTGGGTGCAATTGTAAATGGGATCGACTCCTTAATTTCTCTTTCTTCTGTCTTGTTGTTGGTGTATAAGAATGCCACTGATTTCTGTGCATTGATTTTATATCCTGCCACTTGACTGAATTCCTGTATGAGTTCTAGCAGTTTTGGGGTGGAGTCTTTTGGGTTTTCCACATAAAGTATCATATCATCTGCAAAGAGTGAGAGTTTGACTTCTTCTTTGCCGATTTGGACACCTTTTCTTTCTTTTTGTTGTCTCATTGCGGTGGCTAGGACTTCTAGTACTATGTTGAATAGCAGTGATGATAGTGGACATTCCTGCTGTGTTCCTGACCTTAGGGGAAACCTCTCAGTTTTTCCCCATTGAGAATGATATTGGCTGTGGGTTTTTCATAGATGGCTTTTATGATATTGAGGTATGTACCCTCTATCCCTATACTCTGAAGAGTTTTGATCAAGAAAGGATGCTGTACTTTGTCAAATGCTTTTTCTGCATCTATTGAGAGGATCATATGGTTCTTGTTTTTTCTTTTATTAATGTATTGTATCACATTGATTGATTTACAGATGTTGAACCAACCTTGCAGCCCAGGAATAAATCCCACTTGGTCGTGGTGATTAAACTACCAAAACTGAACCGGGAAGAAATAGAAAACCTGAACAGACCTATAACCATTAAGGAAATTGAAGCAGTCATCAAAAATCTCCCAACAAACAAGGGCCCAGGGCCAGATGGCTTCCCAGGGGAATTCTACCAAACATTTAAAGAAGAATTAATACCTATTCTTCTGAAACTGTTCCAAAAAATAGAAATGGAAGGAAAACTTCCAAACTCGTTTTATGAGGCCACCATTACCTTGATCCCAAAACCAGACAAAAACCCCATCAAAAAGAATTACAGACCAATATCCCTGATGAACATGGATGCAAAAATTCTCACCAAAATACTAGCCAATAGGATCCAACAGTACATTAAAAGGATTATCATTTCTTTTTCACTTATTTGTTGGAATACTTTTATAAAGATACATTTGCCCTCATCTACTACTCATCTACTACTTGTTTACTAATTGGTACAGTTTATAAAGGAGAGGCAGGATAAGTGCTTGATTGCTTCCCTTTGTTAATGAGTTTTCAAGGTAATGAATTGGTTTCTTTTTATTCCTGCCATTTTCAATGGCATTAAGAACTCATGATAGAGGGATTTTAATCCATTGCAAATACTACTGTTAAAGCTCAAGTTTTTCACTGTGTCCAGTAGGAGCTTCTTCTAGTTTGCTTCTAGGTCTTCTTGACACAACCTTAATAGTGTTTGAGGGCTTGCTTGCTATTTGGTATGGCAAGAGGTTCCATAATTCTCTTATTCTTTTGTTTTTGCAGACATAAAATCAGCCATTTCTCCAAAAGCCTTGATATCTTTCAGTGAGAAAAGGTATCACAGGTTTGTCATTAAGGAATGCTTAGTGGGTAGAGTGAATATATATAAACATAAATACATATCAAAAGTAAAATACCCCATGAGTTCAATTCAGAGTCTATACAGCTTAACCTAGTCATAATTACATCTGCGCCTTGTAACTTCCATACCCAAGAACCTAGTTCTCAGAGACACAGGAAACATTAGAATTATAATATCCCATAAAAACTCATTGGTTTTATGCCATATTACATATACAGCAGTCTCATAACAATAATACCAATACTGCTACTCCTATGTTTCCTGAAAACATTACATTTGGGAGGCATTTGTGCTCCCATTCTCCCTTTATTTTTTCTCTCCCCACCATTTTTAAATGGTTGTATTATCTACATTGTCAGAGACTATAGCCATTACATACTCTCTCTTAATCCTCATCTATGTGTATATATTCTCTCTAGACCTCACCAGCAGTATGTAAGTCAACAGCTCTTCAGTCATCTTGATTATCTGAAGCTTGATCTCTGGTAGATTTCTCAGGATAGGCTCACGGGAATAATATTTTCTAAGTTCTAGCATGTTGATAACACTATGTGCCTTTTACACTTTAAAAGTTCAGTTTTGCTGGAGACAAAATTCTCATCTCATGAATTTCTTCCTGAGTATCTTAAATATGTTACTTCATTATTTTTCATAAAGCATTGCTGTCAAGAACTTAGATAACTATTTTTTTTCCTTTCAAGAACTTAGATATTTTTTTTTCCTCAAGAGTCATATGCTCTCCTATTTTTCTTTCTTCTTGGATGTCCAAAGGATTTTTTTCCTTTTTTTTTTTTTTTTTTTTTTTTTTAAGTTTAGTACTTTTATCATTCTGGGTTGATATTCTCAGGGACTGCTTCAATATATATGACTTCAATCTTTTTTATTGTTATTCAGAAAAAAAGTTCTTGAACTGTAGTTTTTAGAATTCAGGGCTTTTTCTTCTTTGATTTGTTTCTTTTTCAGGAACTCTATTCCAATCTCCTATGCCCACCTTTAATATTTGCTACTTTCTCTGACATATTTTTCAAGTCTTTCTTTATTTTCATTTTTAAAACCTTGCTCATTTTTACTTTCTGTATTTTTAAAGGATTTTATGTGTTTATTGTTGTGTTCTTTCTACTTTGGTCTTTGCTTCTGAAATGAATTATTCTTTCACTTTTAATTCTTGCTGAATTCTGTTGCCTATTGGTGAGTTTTTCTAATTGTCTTTCTTGTTATTTCTTATCTTATATAATTAAAATCATCTTGCTTTTTTTGAAATAGGTTGTGATCTGTTTTGTAGCCATGCTTTCATCGTCTGTACAATATTAGTCTATCCCTTACTCTCTTCTTACAATAAATTTGTATAGGATTAACCTTGATAATTTTGTGTTGCATATTTTTAAAGGTTTATTTATTTATTTAAGAGGGGCAGAGGGAGAGAATCTTTTGAGCAGACTCCCCACCAAGCACAGAGCCCAACACAGGGCTCCACTATATGCCCATGAAGTCGTCATGTGAGCCAAAACCAAGAGTTGGATGGTTAAGGGACTAAACTATGCAGGTGCCCCTTTCTGTTTCTTATTTTTATGTGAAATTTGTTTACCTGAACTTTTAGTATAAAGCATAGTTGAGGGTGGCTTTTCTAATGCCCCAAAACTCCCTCTTCTGTTCTTTTTTGGTAATATTAAAAAATAACTTGCTTCCTGAGGTTTTTTCTTTTAAATGTATTTATTTATTGAGATATAATTGACATAATATTGTATAAGTTTAATGTGTACATGTGTTTGATACATTTATATATCGCAATATGGTTACCAGTGTAGTGTTTGCTAACACCTCTATCATGTCACATGTTTTATCACTTATTTTTTTTGCGGTGAAAACAATTAAGATCTAGTCTGTTAGAAACTTTGAGGTTTATAATATAACATTGTTGACCATAATAATTATGCTGTACATTAGATCCCCAGACCATATTAACTAGTTGCAAGTCTGTACCCTTAAAACACATTTGCCCAGTCCTCTCAGCCCTTGGTACCCATTATTCCACTCTCTTTTTTTAAAAATTCTGCATGTAAGTGTCACCATGCAATATTTGTCTTTCTCTGATTTATTCCACTTATTATAATGCCTTCAAAGTCCATCCAGGTTGTTGCATCCCTGTTTTTGTTTTTTCTTTCATTTTCTTTTTTTTAAATTTTAATTCCAGTATAGTTAACATAAGTTTTACATTGGTTTCAGGTGTACAATAGTCTTGACAATTCCATATATTATTCAGTACACATGAAGGTAAGTGTATTCTCTTTTTCTTTTTGAGTTTTTTTTTTTTTTAATTCTAGTTAGTTAACATGTAGTGTAATATTGGTTTCAGGAGTAGAAGTTAGTGATTCAACACTTACATATAACACCAAGGGCTCATCATAGCAAGTGCCCTCCTTAATACTCATCACGCATTTAGCCCTTCCCCCATCTACCTACCTCCACCATCCCTCAGTTTGTTCTCTATTGTTAAGAGTCTTTTATGGTTTGCCTCCCTCTCTTTTTTTCCCCTTTCCATATGTTCATATGCTTTGTTTCTTAAATCCCAAACATGAGTGAAACCATATGGTATTTGTCTTTCTTTGACTTATTTCGCTTAGCATAACACAGTCTAGCTCCATCCATGTCGTTGCAAATGGCAAGAAGATAAGTATACTCTTAATCCCCTTCACTTATTTCACCCATCCCCCCCAGCTCACCTGCCCTCTGGTAAACAGTAGTTTGTTTTCTGCAATTAAGAATCTGGTTTTTTTTGGGGGGGGGGGAGTTGTCTCTTTTTTTCTTAGTTTTGTTTCTTAAATTCCACATGAGTGAAATAATAATATGGCATTTGCCTTTCTCTGACTGACTTATTTTGCTTAGCATAATGCTATCTAGATCCACCTATGATGTTGCAAATGACAAGATTTCATTCTTTTTTTTATGGCTGAGTAATATTCCATTCTATACACATAGCACTTTTTCTTTATTCATTCATCTATTGATGAAAACTTAGGTTGCTTCTATAATTTGGCTATTATAAATAGTGCTACAGTAAACATAGGGGGGCATATGTTTTTTTGAATCAGTATTTTCATATTCTTTGAGTAAATAGCCAGTAGTGGAGTTACTGGATCATATGGCAATTCAAGTTTTAATCTTTTGAGGAACGTCCATGCCAACTTCCATGGTGGCTTCACCAGTTTACCTTCTCACCAACAGTGCACAAGGATTCCTTTTTCTCCACATCCTGGTCAACACTTGTTGTTTCTTGGGTTTTTTATTTTAGCAATTCTGACAGGTGTGAGGTGATATCTCATCGTAGTTTTGATTTGCATTTCCCTGATGATGAGTGATGTTGAGACTCTTTTCATGTGTCTATTGGTCATTTGGATGTCTTCTTTGGAGAAATGTCTATTCATGTCTTCTGCCCAGTTTTTAACTGTATTATTATTTTCTTTTGGTATTGGGTTATATAAGTTCTTTATATCTTTTGGATAGTAACCCTTTATCAGATATGTCCTTTGCAAATATCTTCTCCCATTCTGTAGGGTGCCTTTTAGTTTTGTTGATTGTTTCTTTTGTGGTGCAGAAGCTTTTTATTTTGATGAAGTCACAGTAGTTTATTTTTGATTTTGTTTCCTTTGCTGCAGGAGCCATCTCTAGAAAATGTTCTTATGACTAATGTCAGAGAGATTACTGCCTGTGTTCTTTTCTAGGATTTTTATGGTTTCAGGTCTCACATTTAGGTCTTTAATGCATTTTGAGTTTATTTTTGTGTATGGTGAAAGAAAGTGGTCCAGTTTCATTTTTTTGCATGTCGTTGTCCCATTTTGCCAACACTATTTGTTGAAGAGACCATCTTTTCCCATTATGTAATCTTAACTCCTTTGTCAGAGATTAATTTACCATATAATTGTAGGTTTATTTCTGGGCTTTCTATTGTGTTCTATTGATCTGTGTCTGGTTTTTTTTTTAATTTTTTTTATTGTTATGTTAATCCCCATACATTACATCATTAGTTTTAGATATAGTGTTCCATGATTCATTGTTTGTGCATAACACCCAGTGCTCCATGCAGAACGTGCCCTCCTCAATACCCATCACCAGGCTAACCCATCCTCCCACCCCCCTCCCCTCTAGAACCCTCAGTTTGTTTTTCAGAGTCCATCGTCTCTCATGGTTCTTCTCCCCCTCCGATTTCCCCCCCTTCATTCTTCCCCTTCTGCTACATTCTTCTTCTTCTTTTTTTCTTTCTTAACATATATTGCATTACTTGTTTCAGAGGTACAGATCTGAGATTCAACAGTCTTGCACAATTCATAGCGCTTACCAGAACACATACCCTCCCCAGTGTCCATCACCCAGTCACCCCATCCCTCCTACCCCACCCCCCACTCCAGCAACCCTCAGTTTGTTTCCTGAGATTAAGAATTCCTCATATCAGTGAGGTCATATGATACATGTCTTTCTCTGTTTGACTTATTTCGCTCAGCATAATACCCTCCAGTTCCATCCACGTCGTTGCAAATGGCAAGATCTCATTCCTTTTGATGGCTGCATAATATTCCATTGTATATATATATACCACATCTTCTTTATCCATTCATGATCTGTGTCTGTTTTTGTGCCAGTACTATACTGCTTTGATTACTACAGCTTTGTAGTATATCATGATATCTGGGATTGTTATACCTTCAGTTTTGTTCTTTTTCAAGATTGCTTTGGCTATTCAAGGTCTTTTGTGGTTCCACATAAATTTTAGGATTATTTATTTCTGTGAAAAAATGCTGTTGTATTTTGACAGGAATTGCATTAAATCTGTAGGTTGCTTTGGGTAATATGGACATTTTAAAAATATTTGTTCTTCTAATTTATGAGCATGAAATATATTTCCATTTCTTTGTGTCATCTTCAATTTCTTTCATCAATGTTTTATAATTTACAGAGTCCAGGTCTTTTGCCTCCTTGGTTAAATTATTTTTGGTGCAATTGTAAATAGAATTGTTTTCTTAATCTCTCTATGCTGCTTCATTATTAGTGTATAGAGATGCAACAGGTTTTTGTACTGAATTTTGCATCCTATAACCTTACCAAATTTATTGATCAATTCTAGTAGTATTTTTGGTGGAGACTTTAGGGTTTTCTATGTATAATATCATGTCATTTGCAAATAGTGAAAGTTTTACTTCTTCTTTACCAATTTGGATGCCTTTTATTCCTTTCTCTTATCTGATTGCTGTGGCTAAGACTTCCAGTTTTAAGTTGAATAAAAGTGAGAATAGACATCCTTGTATTACTCCTGGTCATAGTGGAAAACCTCTCAGTTTTTCACCATTGAGTATGATGTCAGCTGTAGGTTTTTCATATGTGGCCTTTATTGTGTTGAGATATGTTCCCTCTAAACCCATTTTATTGAGGGCTTTTTTTTTTTTTTCCAGGGAAGGAGATGGGGGCAAGGGCATAAGGAGAGAGAGAATCTTAAGCATGCTCCATGCCCAGTGCAGAGCCTGACACAGGGCTTGATGTCACAACTCTGGAATCATGACTTGAGCTGAAGTCAAGAGTCGGGTATTTAACTGAGTGAGCCAACCAGGCACCCCGAGAGCTTTTTAAAAATCATGAATGGGTGTTGTATTTTGTCAAATATTTTATCTATTGAAATGATCATATGGTTTTTATCCTTTCTCTTATCGATGTGGTGTATCCAACTGATTGAATTGCAAATATTGAACCACCATAACATCCCAAGAATAAATCCCACCTGATCATGGTGAATGATTTTTTTCTTAATGTATTGTTGGATACAGTTTGCTACTGTTTTGTTGAGGATTTTTTTTTATCTATGTTTGTCAGAGATCTTGGCCTGTAGTTCTCTTTTTTTGTAGTGTCTTTATCTGGTTTTGGTATGAGTGTAATGCTGCCTCATCAAGGAGTGTAATGCTGCCTCTTCAAAGGAAGCTTTCCTCCTTACATTTCTTTACACTACAACTTCCATACCCATTCATCCTTTGACATACACTTAGGTTTTTTTCCGTATCTTGGCTCTTGTGAATAATGTTGCTTAGAACATGAGAGTGTAGATATCCCTTTGAGATACTGATTCAGTTCCTTCAGATATATACCCAGTAGTAGGATTGCAGGATCATATGATAGTTCAATTTTGATTTTGTAAGACACTGTTTTCCATAGTGACTATATCATTTTATATTCCCAATTGTGTACAATGGTTCCCTTTTCTCCACATCCCTGCCAACATTTGTTATCTCTTTTTGATAAAAGTCATCCTAAAGATGTGAATCGATACCTCTTTGTGGTTTCATTTTCATTTCCCTGTTGACTAGTGATGTTCACCATCTGAACTTTCTTGTTTTGTCTTCTTCCCTACTTTGATACCAGGGCTTGGAAAACTAAATCTGGCTCACATAACTTTTTGTATATCTTATGAATTAAGAATGGTTCCTACACTTTTAAACAACAGCAGCAAAACAAAAATAATATTATTTTGTGAAAATAATGAAAAATTTTTTCTCTTTTTTATTATGTTATGTTAGTCACCATACATTGCATCATTAGTTTTTGATGTAGTGTTCCATGATTCATTGTTTGCGTATAACACCAGTGCTCCATTCAATACATGCCCTCTTTAATACCCATCACCAGACTAACCCATCCCCCCACCCCTCTCCCCTCTAGAACCCTCAGTTTGTTTCTCAGAGTGCATAGTCTCTCATGGTTCATCTCCTCCTCCGATATCCCCCCCTTCATTTTTCCCTTCCTACTATCTTCTTGAAAATAATGAAAATTATGTGAAGTTCATACATTAGCGTCCGTAAGTAAAGTTATTGGAACAGAGCCACATCCATGCATTTTCATACTGCCTAAGGCTGCTATCATATTATAACTGCAAAGCTACATAGTTGCAACAGACTCTGGTCCTCAAAGCCCAAGATACTTACAATTTGGTCCTTCACAAAAGAAATTGGCCCACCTCTGATCTTGACCTTCTCTTTCTTTTGTCTCTGCCCTGTCCATCTTGATCAATTTTGATTATCCTCCCAGAAATTTCTCTTCACTGTGGAACCCTAGGCGAGAATAGCACGCAAAGTGTAGAGGTGGGTCAGTTTTGAGAATTCATAGGGTGTCATGTTACTGGATTGGGCAAAACCCAGGGACTGTTCTCAAATTGGCCCCACTGTGATTTCTACTAACAACTTAGCTATTTGGAGATTGTACTGTTCTTGGGTCATCAGCCATTGCCCCATAGCCTCCTCCATCTTCCTGCTGTATAGACATTGGCACCACACGGATCTTATGGATGATAGTGATTTGTCTCTACATGCCTGTATTTTGGAACTCATCAGAATACCTTGATTTCATTTTGCTATCCAGGATGTCTATTTGTATGTGGGGATTCAGGAAGATTTAAACACTGTTAAAATTTTTTTAAAAATTATTTTCTCTAAGTGCTATTTGGTTCTTTTCCAACTTACTTTATCATATTGGGGCATTTCTTGCTCCTTTCTCTTGCTTTTATATCTTTTATTTCTTTTAATGTGCTGAACATTCTTAATTTATACTCTGTGTCTGATCATTTAGTATCTGAGGTCTTAGTTGGTCTGTGTCTATTGTTTGCTTTTTAAAATTATTATTATATTCAATTAGCCAGTATATAGTACATCATTAGTTTTTGATGTAGTGTTCAAAGATTCATTAGTTGCATATAATACCCGGTGTTCATCACTACACGTGCCCTCCTTAATACCCATCACCCTGTTATCACATCCCCCCACCCCCTCCCTTCTGTAACTCTCAGTTTGGTTCCTGGAGTCCAGAGTTTCTCATGGTTTATCTCCCTCTCTGATTTCGTCCCATTCAGTTTTCCCTCCCTTCCCCTGTGGTCCTACATGCTATTCCTTATCTTCCACATATGAGTGAAACCACATGATAATTGTCTTTCTCTGCTTGCCTTATTTTACTTAGCATAATCCTCTTCAGTTCCAACCATGTCGATGCAAATGGTGGGTATTCATCCTTTCTGATGGCTGAATAATATTCCACTGTATATATGAACCACATCTTTTTTATCCTTTTATCCGTTGAAGGGCATCTTGGTTCCTTCCACAGTTTGGCTATTGTGGATATTACTGCTATGAATATTGGGGTGCATATGCCCCTTCTTTTCACTACACCTGTATCTTTGGGGTAAATACCTAGTAGAGCAATTGCTGGGTCATAGGGTCCCAGGGTCTATTGTTAACTTTTTGAGGAACCTCCATACTGTTTTCCAGAGTGGCTGTACCAGCTTGCATTGCCACCAACAGTGTAAGAGGGTTCCCCTCTCTCCACATCCTCGCCAACACTTGTTATTTCCTGTCTTGTTAATTTTTGCCATTCTACCTGGTGTAAGGTGGTATTTCATTGTGGTTTTGATTTGTATTGCCCTGATGGCTAGTGATGTTGAGCATTTTTTCATGTATGTGTTAGCCATTTGTATGTCTTCTTTGGAGAAGTGTCTGTTCATGTCTTCTGCCCATTTCTTGACCAGAGTATTTGTTTTTTGCATGTTGAGTTTGAGAAGTTCCTTATAGATCTTGGATACCAGCCCCTTATCTGTAATGTCATTTGCAAATTTCTTCTCTTATTCCAGAGGTTGCCTTTTAGTTTTGTTCATTGTTTCCTTTGCTGTGCAGAAGCTCTTTATCTTGATGAAGTCCCAATAATTCACTTTTGCTTTTGTTTCCCTTGCTTTTAGAGATGTATCTTTCAAGAATTTGCTTTGTCCAGTGTCGAAGAGGTTGCTGCCTGTGTTCTCCTCTAGGATTTTCATGGATTCCTGTCTCACATTTAGGTTTTTCATCCATTTTGAGTTTATCTTTGTATATGATGTAAGAGAATGGTCTAGTTTCATTCTTCTGCATGTGGCTGTCCAATTTTCCTAGCACTATTTATTGAAGAGACTGTTTTTTTTTCCATTGGATATCCTTTCCTGCTTTGTTGAAGATTAGTTGACTATAGAGTTGAGGGTCCATTTCTGGGGTTTCTATTCAACATTTGCAAA
Source organism: Halichoerus grypus (assembly GCF_964656455.1). NCBI lineage: Eukaryota > Metazoa > Chordata > Mammalia > Carnivora > Phocidae > Halichoerus > Halichoerus grypus. The sequence continues at coordinate 201,843,229 of NC_135714.1, forward strand.
TCAATCAACATGATAGATCACATTAACAGAATAAGAGACAAGAACCATATGATCCTCTTAATTGATGCAGAAAAAGCATTTGACAAAATACAGCATCCTTTCCTGATTAAAACTCTTCAAAATATAGGGATAGAGGAAATATACCTCAATATCATAAAAGCCATCTACAAAAAGCCCACAGTGAATATCATGCTCAATGGGGAAAAATTGAAAGCTTTTCCCTTACAGTCAGGAACACGACAGGGATGCCCCCTCTCACCACTTTTGTTCAACATAGTACTAGAAATCCTAGCAACAGCAATCAGACAACAAAAAGAAATAAAAGGCATTCCAATTGGCAAAGAAGAAGTCAAACTCTCTCTCTTCGCAGATGACATGATACTTTATGTGGAAAACCCAAAAGACTCCACTCCCAAATTACCAGAACTCATATAGCAATTCAGCAACATGGCAGAATACAAAATCAATGCACAGAAATCAGTTGCAATTCTATACACTAACAATGTGACTGAAGAAAGAGAAATTAAGGAATCAATTCCATTTACAATAGCACCAAAAACTATACCTAGGAATAAACCTACCCAAAGAGGTAAAGGATCTATACTCTAGAAACTACAGAACACTTATAAAAGAAACCGAGGAAGACACAAAGAGATGGAAAAACATCTCATGTTCATGGATTGGAAGGATAAACATTGTGAAAATGTCTGTGTTGCCCAGAGCAATCTACACTTTCAATGCAATCCCTATCAAAATACCATCGACATTTTTCACAGAGCTTGAACAAACAATCCTAAAATTTATATGGACCCAGAAAAGACCCTGAATCGCCAGGGAATTATTGAAAAAGAAAACCAATGCTGGTGGCATCACAATGCCTGACTTCAAGCTACATTACAAAGCTGTGGTCATCAAGACAGCATGGTATTGGCACAAAAACAGACACATAGATCAGTGGAACAGAATATTGTTTGCTTTTCGTAAAGTTCGCCAAATTTATTGTCACTTTATCTGTGAGAATTATCAGAAGCCCAGGTTAAGGGACACTTCTCTCAGAAGATAAGTGTTGCTACTTCCAAGTGCCTGAGGATATCACTGATACAAATTTCCTTGTTGTTTGCCTTTGTAGAGAGACCATGTTTCCTTCTTGTTAACCCTTTCTTGGGAGCATAACCCTTCCTTAGTTCTAGCTTTTTTTTTAAGATTTTTATTTATTTATTTGACAGAGAGAGAGAGAGGGAACACAAGCAGGGGGAGTGGGACAGGGAGGAGCAGGCTTCCCACTGAGCAGGGAGCCTGATGTGGGGCTCGATCCCACATTTTTTCCAAATTTTCCATATAATTATTTTTTAAATTGTTTTTTGAGTGTACTTGACACACAATGTTAATTAATTTCAGGTGTACAACAGTTATTTGACATGTTATTTGATTCACATGTGGAATCTAGAAAAGAAAGAAACAAACAAAAAACAGAATCAGTGATCAGGGCACCTGAGTGGCTCAGTCGTTGAGCGTCTGCCTTCGGCTCGGGTCATGATCCCGGGGTCCTGGGATCAAGCCCCACATTGGGCTCCCTGCTCCGCGGGAAGCCTGCTTCTCCCTCTCCCCCACTGCTTGTGTTCCTTCTCTTGCTGTGTCTCTCTCTGTCAAATAAATAAATAAAATCTTAAAAAAAAAAAAAAAAGAATCAGAGAGCAAACTGATGGTTGCCAGATAGAGGCATGTGGGAGGATGAGCAAAATGGGGTAAAGGGGAGTGAGAGATACAGACTTCAGTTTACAAAATGAGTAAGTCACAGGGGTAAAAGGCACAGCATAAGTATTATATCAGTGGTATTCTCCTAGCACTGCAGTGACAGATGGTAGCTACACTTGTGGTGAGCGTAGCACAGAGCATAAACTTGTCGAATTCATTCTGCATTTTTAGATATTCATTATAATCATTACCTTGATGAAAATGGAAGTCACCTATTTACCTTCTTGGATTACACAAATGGCTAGCTTTAGAAATCTGATAAATACTGGGGCTCCTGGGTGGCTCAGTCAGTTGTGTGTCTGACTCTTGATTTCAGCTCAAGTCATGACCTCAGGGTCATGAGATGAAGCCCCACATCAGGCTCTGCACTCAACAGAGAGTCTGCTTGAGATTCTATCTCCCTCTCCTCCTCCCCCTCCTCTCTCTCTCTCTCTCAAATAAATAGATAGATCATATATGACAACTACTTTTTAGACTATCTAACACACCTACAATAGTTATAAACACTTCCACATCTAATTTGCCCCACCCACCACATTTTATCTGAAAAATATTTTTAGCAGTAGAAACTTGGCCTCTTTATATCCAATAGACTCTATGCTCCTTTAATGGCTAAAGTACTGATACAATTTTCCTTTAGCTTATGGATCTGACTCTATTAAATTGGAGATATTTCTGAGGGTCTAATACTGTGTGCCTGAATCCAGAGACTATGCTCTCTCAGCTCTGTCTTCTTGCTTATGCTGCATGGCTACTCAATCAGCAAGTTATATTAGTTCCATATCCTGAATACCCTCAAGCCCATCTCCTTCTTTTCATCTCCATTAGCATGAATCCCGTACCCCAATACTTCTTTTTGGAAAATTACAGGCACCTCTCCTAACTAGCTGATGCTCATAGGCAGCCTGGACTCTGTCACATTTCCTCTTACTGGCCCATCCCACTGAAAGCTCCAGAGCTCCTGAAGCCCAGAGTGTTTCCCCACACCCCCATGGCCTCTTCTCTGCTGTGTTGCCCACAGTGAACACTTTAGCTTCCTTTGAAACCTAGTTTGGGTGTCACTTTCTCCTGGAAGCATTCCCTAACCCCTTGCCCTTTCCCTATAGAACTAACCATCCTTTCTCACAGTTGCCTCCTTTGTGAGCTTATCACACTGCATTGTAATCTGTTTCCCATCATGACTCCCTTCAAGACTGTCAGCTCTGAGGGCAGCTGCTCTATCTTAGTTATTTCTGGTCCCTGGAGACAGGTATAGATCTATACCTGGTGTAAAATAGGTGCTCAGTAAATGTCTTGTGAACTTGGGCTATTTATCTTTGGTGTGAATAAACCTCAGATGTGTGCTAGAAGGTGAATATTGGTTGGAAAAAGGACAGCAAACACTGAAGTCAAGGTGGGAAGAGCAGCTATAGACAGCCTACAAGAAGATGCAGCTGATGGGCTTCTGGGTGGCCCAGTTGGTTAACCATCCAACTCTAGGTTTCAGCTCATGTGATCTCAGGGTCATGAGATTGAGCCCTGCGCTGGCGTCTGCACTCAGAGGGGAGGCTGTTTGGGACTCTCTCTCGCCCTCTGCCCCTCTCCCCACTCCACTCACTCACTCTCTCTAAAATAAAATCTTAAAAAGATGAAGCTGGAATATTCTTGGAATGATGTATAGAAAAGACTCCCATGTCTTAAAGTATATTATCCCTTGGCTACTGGTGACAAGCTAACTTCACTTGGGTCCACAATAGTAAGGACCAGAAGGTCACTTTATGCAATCTCTTTGTTCCTTTTGTACAGGAAGTGAGCCCTTAACCCCTGGAGCATAGATACCTTAGGCTCTAGAATCTGAGTCAGGATCCAAGGGTATTAATAAGGTGGCCGTGAGTCCAACAAATCAAGGAGTAGGGTGGGAATTGCTCAAGAAAAGCAAAATGCCAAAGAGTTCAAAATAACAGAATTCCTCTGTTAGTCTCTAACCACATGGGAAGGTTGCCTCCACCATCTTTGCTGGGCTCTGCTGCCACAAAAATGAAGTGACATTCTTTCATCACCACTCTGAAATGAGGTCTAGCTTGAGCCTTCCACCTCCTACTGTGCCATTGGCCTTATCCCCACACAATGTCCCCATTTCTGTTTTTGGAACAAATCTTGTGGGATTGTGAGTCATAGCCATCAGCAGCTCGGCACACTTAGGACAAAGAATCTTTCTCTTTTCTCTGACCAATCCCCAATAACTTAATGATTGGGTTTCTTGTTGCTAGCTGAGCACATTAACTAGCTGACAGCTGGCTCTTCATGCCAAGCTTTGGGGTTTGGCAGCTTCTTCTTTTCACGCCTTCTCTGGGCCTCTATGGTGGCCACCACCTGATAGAACTACTAACATGCCTCCTTCCTGTATTCATGTTGAAAGACGGACGGGTAGGTGTTTGGGCAATCGCCAGGACGGGCTTCCCCCTGACAATTTCTTCTTAGGTTTGGCTAAGATTTCATCTGCTAGCTTGCAGGAGGGGAAACTAAATTAACTTCCCCAGTATATCTCTGGATTGTTACAGATGGAAAACCATTTGTTCCTATAGATAAGCTGTGAATCCAAACACTTAAAAAAAATTAAACCCATATTAATAAAGGTATTTGTAGTGTCAGTATCTTAGAGTTCTAGGTGGAGCTTAGAACTTGAAAGTCCACAAAACTTTGGGGAAATATTAATGCCTAAATTGGGAATGCATGCTGAACAAAATATTAGGTTAGCCTAAACAATCTTTGTGTTCTTGTTTAGCTTCAGTTCAGTTATTTTAATTATCATCTTAGTTAACAGTAGAAATATTATGAGGATAAAATATATTATTTTGCTGGCACAGAAAATAGAATTTATAGGCTTAAGTGCTTGGTGAGTATTTTTAAATGGTTATATTTAATAAAAGTATCAGTCGTGAACAATTAGAAACTAGCTTAAATATAACAAAAGAACTAATTCAATAAATTGTACATATGCTTACATAGACTTTTAAAATGTATAAAATATTTTATGTAACAATGTAACATCTCAAAATAATAGGAAGTATAGAATTGTCCTTGTTTAGACTTCAAGTGAAAGATGAAGTAAAATTGAGAACAGGGAACATAAAACTTGAATTCCAACCACAGGTTCCTTTAAAATATATACATGTCCACCTTACAGTTTGATCATTAAGTCAAATAATTGCTAAACATGATAATTGTAAGTAAGAAAGTTTTCTATACTTTGTTGTTTGAATTATTTGGAGTGAGGCCTGCTTGCTTTGCATTCCTTTGTCTTTGCTGGAAATTCTAATTGATTGGCTGTTGGTTACATGTTTTGGGGTAGATAACAGCTCGCTGAACAATGCAGACTGGGTAGTGTTTGCTGCCATGCTCTGTCCCGGCATCTGGCCTTCACACTGTGCTCTGAGCTATCTGGACAGGTATTATTATGAATATTGGAGAAGGTTCTTTGCTGGACCAAACTTAAGGCAGGTGCCTGAATCTTCTTAGGCCCATCTGTGGACCTCCTTGCAAAATCCAAATTTAGTAAGAACCCTGCTAAGCCAATTTAATCAGAACCTCCACTGTTGATATTTGATCACCCTTTATATTAGATGATGTTTCTCACCCCCCACCATCACCTGGCCTGCAGGCATTTTTTAGGTTAATTTAGCTGGAAATTCCCTTACCCCATCTACTGGCCCCACCCTGCTCCTTGGCTATAAATTCCCATGCTGTGTTTGTAGTTGAGCCTCATCTCTCCAACCCACTGAAAGATCCCATTGCAGTGGTTCCCACAACTATTATCACAACCCCCTTGAGTAAAGCCAGCCTTACTGTGCTTTAGCAAGGGGTCATGAATATGTTTTTTTTCTTTAACAATATTGCCAATTGAAGAAACTACAGCTCTGGGGAGAAGACAAATACCTTGTCCAAGGTCCCAGGGCTGGATACCACTGAGATGGGGGACTAGTAAATCTATTGTAGATTTCACATGTGGAGAAAAGGGGCAGTCTGGTAGGCAGAAGAATGGCCCCTGGCCTGTGACTGTGTTGGCAAAGGGAAACCAAGGTTGCAGATAGAAAGAATGATAATTAGCTGATGTTAAAATAAAGAGATTATCCTGGATCTTCTGGGTGAGCTCAAGGTAATCAACATCATCACCAGGTCATGAATTAGGGAAGAGGGGGGCAGAACAGCACGTGTCACAGTGAAGCACTGTGATACCATCTCCACGGTGCGGCTGGTTTTGTAGACGGAGGAAGGGTTCACCAGCCAAGGAAGGCAGATGCCTCTAGAAACTGGAAGAGGCAAGACAAAGAAGTCTCCCCTGGAGCCTCCATAAAGGACTCCAGCCCTGCCCACACCTTACTTTGAAGCCTATGAAACTCCTATCTGACTTCCATAAAGGAAAGGAAAAATAAGGAGGTAGAAGAGAAGGCAGAATAATTGAGTTGAATATAGAAAAATAAAGAATGAAGATGTGAAGAAGGTTGAGAATGATGAAATCGGAGGAAAGGCAGCAGAGATAAGAGCTTGACTGGGTTTTCATCTTCAGTTTACAAAGAGCTTTATGATCTGAGTAGCTGGACTCCCTAAAAGGGGTTTCTGAGTAGTGTTAATACCCCCATTTTAGAGATGAGGAAATTCAGGATTTGAGTGTTTGACTCAACTAAAGTAACTTGGACTGAGACAAAAGCAGAGAAACAGGAAGTAGCCAGAATTTAACATGCAAACTGCTATGTGCATAAAGCTTTGAGTGCAATTGGTTTTTAAATGGGTAGGTGCCTAATTTTTTCTTTTCAAAACTATTAGCAGTAATTAATAAACAAACATGGTAACACTAAAAAAAAAATGAAGTAAAAGAATCATGGTCCAGCTAACCCACACAAATTATGTCTCTGTTACCTTCCTATATTCAATTTTGCATGCTTCTGATTACAGTATAAATACAATTTTGTTTTTTTACTTTATATCATAAACATTTCCTATATTATATCAATTTTCATAATTATGATTTGTAATGGCTGTTTGATATTTCACCACACTGATGTATAATAACTTAATAAATTTCCATATTTGACATTTGGTTCAGTTTCTTTTTGAATATAAATAATAGTGCAATGAATATCTTTAGGTACATGTCATTTTCCTTTTTTAAAAAATTTTTACTTAAGTTCTAATTAGTTAACATACAGTGTAATATTAGTTTCAGGTGTACAATATAGTAATTCAACACTTCCATACAACACCCTGCGCTAATCACGGGTGCACTCCTTAATCTCCATCACCTATTTCACCCATCCCCCACCCACCTCCTCTCTGGTAACTATCAATTTGTTCTCTAGAGGTAAGGGTCTGCTTCTTGATTTGCCTCTCTCTCTCTCTTCTCTATGCTCATTTGGTTTGTTTCTTAAATTCCACATATGAATGAAATCATACAGTATTTGTCTTTCGCTGACTGACTTATATTGCTTAGCATAATACTCTCCAGCTCTATCCATGTCATTGCAAATGGCAAGATTTCATTTTTTTTATGGCTAATATTCCATGCTGTCTATATATATACAGCATTTTCTTTATCCATTCATCAGTCTATGGACACTTCGGCTGTTTCCATAATTTGGCTATTGTAAATAATGGTGCTATAAACTTTGGGGTGTATGAATCCTTTTGAATTAGTACTTTTGTATTCTTTGGGTAAATATCTAGTGGTGCAATTGCTGGATCATAGGGTAGTATCCAAAATATATAAAGAACTTATAAAACTCAAAACCAAAAAAACAAATAATCCACTTAAAAAATGGGCAGAAGACATGAACAGACATTTCTCCAAAGAAGATATACAAATGGCCAATAGACATATGAAAAAGTGCTCAATATCACTCAGCATCAGGGAAATACAAATCAAAACCACAATGAGATATTCCCTCACATCTGTCAAAATGATTAAAATCAACAACAGAAGAAACTACAGTTTGTTGGTGAGGATGTGGAGAAAGGGGAATCCTCTTGCCCTCTTGGTGGGAATGCAAACTTGTGCAGCTACTCTGAAAAACAGTATAATTTCCTCAAAAAGTTAAAAATAGAAACACCTTACAAACATTTTCCTTTTTTTTTTTTTTTTGGAAAATTTAAGATTAATTACTGGGATTGTGCATATGGATGTTCTCATGATTCCATATTTACTGACTAATTACCTTCAAAACCATTGCACCAATTTATACTGGCACAAATTTACCAAGCCTGGACAGTCTCAGCAATTACACTTTTTTCCTACTAGTTTTCAAAGCCATTGTTTGTCGTAAAGACCTCAGATTAGCTAGTACCCACTACTGATGAGCAAAAGAATAGAAGACCACTCTCTACATGCTTTTATATTGATTTACTGCATTAAGTAATTTGTCTTTATTTGCATTTCAGAATATCAAGGGGGTATTAAGGAAAAACATAAATCCACCAAAATCAACAAGTAGTCTTAGAAATGACAGAGCAAAAGCAGGTACCAATGATTTGTTTTTTCCCAGTTTAATAAACTCTAACTGTGGGGCGCCTAGGTGGCTCTGTCTTTAAGTGTCTGCCTTTGGCTCAGGTCCTGATCTCAGGGTCCTGGGATCAAGCCCCGCATTGGGCTCCCTGCTCCGCGGAAAGCCTGCTTCTCCCTCTCCCACTCTCCCTGCTTGTGTTCCCTCTCTCACTGTGTCTCTCTCTGTCAAATAAATAAATAAAAAATCTTTAAGAAATAAAAAATAAAGTCTAACTGTGAAGAATGCTTATGAGTGAAATCACTTAGGAGTATAATGGAAGAACTAGAAGGCACACTGTATGATCTCTTGGCCACAGATACTTGAAGTCCCAAGTCAACTTGGTGACAATATTTAGAAACCATGACTGACTCTAACAACAGCCTCACAGTAAACAAGTTCTGTAGTTTAGGACCATGTAGAATTGTTCCTAGGCTGCTCTAGAAATGCTGAGATGCTGTCATTTGTTTTTTAGATAAAACAATTTGTATGAATTAAAATCAACATAAAATATTTTAGGTGTAAAATCTATTGATTCAATATTTTTAAACATTATGAATTGACCACCTCAATAGGTCTAGTCACCATTTATCACCACACGAAGTTATTACAACATTATTAACTGTATTCCTTTTGCTGTACATTGCATTCCCCAATTATTTTATAGCTGGAAGTTTGTATGTCTTACCTTCATCTATTTCCTCCACCTCCCCCCCTACTCTCATCCCCTCTGCCAACCACCAGTTCATTTTCTGTTTATGAGTCTGTTTTGTTTTTTTAGATTCCACATATAAGTCAAATAATATGGTATTTATCATTCTGTGACTTACTTCACTTAGCACAATACCCTCTAGGTCTATCCATGTTGTTGTCAATGTCAAGATCTCATTCCTTTTTTATGGCAAAGTGATATTTCATTATGTGTGTTTGTGTGTGTATATATATGGATATACGTATCACATCTTCTTATCCATTCATCTATCAATGGACCCACACATTTAGGTCTTTAATCCATATTGAGTTTATTCTTGTGTGGGGATGTAAGTGGTCTAGTCTCTTCCTTTTGCATGTACTTTTCCAGTTTTCCCAACACCATTTATTGAAGAGACTGTCTTTTCCCCATTGTATGTTCTTGTCTCCTTTATCATGTTAACAGACCACATAAGTATGGGTTATTTCTGTGCTCTCTATTCTGTTCCGTTGATTTATGTGTCTGTATTTGTACCAGCATCATACTGCTTTAATTGCTATAGGTTTTTAGTATAGTTTGAAATCAGGGAGGGTGATACTCCCAGCTTTGTTCTTTCTCTTGAGAGCTTTGGCTATTCAGGGTCTTTTGTGGTTCCATACAAATTTCATGCTTATTCTAGTTCTGTAAAAAATGCCTTTAGTATTTTGATAGAGATTGCATTGAATCTATAGACTGCTTTGAGTAGTATGGGCATTTCAGTTGTATTCATCCAATCCATGAACATGGAATATTGTACCATTTATTTGTTTCTTTTTCAATTTCTTTAATTAATGTCTTAGAATTCTCAATGACAGACCTTCCACTTACTTGGTTAAATTTATTCCTAGGTATTTTATTCTTTTTGATGCAATTGTAAATGGGGTGATTTTCTTATTTCTCTTTTTGATAGTTATTAATGTATAGGAACAATAGATTTCTGTATATTAATTTTGAATCCTACAATTTTGCTGAAATCATTTATACTGAAAGTTTTTTGGTGGTGTCTTTAGGGTGTCTATAGTATGTTAGCTGTAAATAGTGACAGTTTTACTTTTCCTTTCCAACTGGATGCATTTTATTTACCTCATTGCTGGGGCTATGACTCCCTGTACTATGTTGATTAAAACTGGTGAGAGTATGCATCCTTGTCTTCTTCCTGATCTTACAGGAAAAAATTTCAGCTTTTGACTATTGAATGTACTGTTAGCAATGGGTTTGTCATATATGGCTTTTATTATGTTGAGTTATATTCCCTCTATACTCACTCTGTTGAGAGTTTTATTATGTCTGGTTTGGGTATCAGGGTAATGCTCACCTCCTGTAATGAGTTTGGAAATGTCCTTATCTCCTTAATTATTTGGAATAATTTGAGGAGGGTAGGTATGAACTCTTCTTGAAATGTTTGGTAGAATTCACCTGTGAAACTGTCTGATCCTGGATTTTCTTGTTGGGAATTTTTTAATTACTGATTCAATTTTATTACTAGTAATCATTCTATTCTGATTTTCAATTTCTTCAACATAAGATTGTTTATAGAAACTTATCCATTTCTTCTAGGTTGTCTAATTTGCTGGCATATAATGTTTATAGTATTTTCTTATGATCATTGTATTTCTGTGGTATAGATTATAATTTCTAATTCTATTTATTTGTGCTCTTTTTTTCCTTGGTGAGTCTGGCTAAAGATTTATTGATTTTGTTTATCTTTATAAAGAACAAGCTCTTAGTTTTTTAAAATTTTTACTTATTCAGCATTTATTTCATTTATTTCTTCTCTGATCTCTATTATTTTCTTTTTTTCTATAACTTAGGACTTTATTCTTTTTTATTTCCTTTATGGTAAAGTTAGATTTTTTTTTTTTAGTTTTTTTTTTTGGTTGGTTTGTCTCATGAAGTGTGCTGTATTGCTATGAAATACCCTCTTAGAACTGCTTTTACTGCATCCCAAAGATTCTGGAACATCACATTTCCATTTTCATTTGTCTCAAGGTAGTTTTTATTTCCTCTTTGGTTTTTTCATGGGCACATTGGCTGCTAAGTAACATGTTAAATCTCCACATTTCTTTTTTTTTTTTCAGTTTTCTTCTTGTAATTAATTTCTAGTTTCACACCACTGTGATCAGAAAAGATAGTGATATGATTTCATTCTTCTTAAATTTATTGAGACTTGCTTTGTGGCCTAATATATGATCTATTCTGGAGAATGTTTCATGTGCACTTGAAAAGAATATTTATTATGCAGTTTTTGGATGGAATGTTCTGTATAAAGTTCAGCTGGTCTAATGTGTGTTTTTTTAATTAGAAATTGAATTTTTTTTCACATTGGGAGATTTTTATTAACTTACATTGACATTGTTAATTTTGTCTACCAGGTCCTTAGTGAATATACCTTTATTTGATACAAACCTACAAGTTCTTATCAGTACCACAGGATCATGGAGATTCATAGATAAGTGTTTTGTAATGATTAAAACAATATTCAAGTAACAAGTTACTTCACTGAAATACTTAAAAGAGTATTCTGGGGAGTGTTTGAAAGCTCTGTTTATAAATAGTAATTGATATATGTAGATAGGTATTTGGTGTTGAAAATAAACACTTCGTATTAAAACATTGTTTTAATACATTGTTCTACTAATGAGATTAGTTATTAGCTATAACATATTTCTAACAGTAAAGTGTAAAGCTTTATCTTCATATTTATTTTATTCATAGGACTCATCAATGAAGAATGTTGTATCTAACAATAAACTGGCCTATTGCAAGTGACATTCTGTAGAAATGAAAATTATTTTTGTTTTTGTTTCCCTTGCCTCAGGAGACATATCTAGGAAACTGTTACTGTGACCTATGTCAGAGAAATTACTGCCTGGGCTCTCTCTAGGATTTTTATGGTTTCAAGTCTCACTTAAGGTCTTTAATCCATTTTGAGTTTATTTTTGTGTATGGTGTGAGAAAGTGGTCCAGTTCCACTCTTTTGCATGTAGTGTCCATTTTTCCCAACGCCATTTGTTGAAGAGACTTTTTCCCATTGCGTATTCTTTCCTTTTTTGTCAGAGACTAATTGACCATGTATAATCATGGGTTTATCTCTGGGCTCTCTATTCTGTTCCATGGATCCATACATCTGTTTTTTTGCCAGTGCTATAGTGTTTTGATTACTTCAGCTATGCGGTATATCTTGAAATCTGGGATTGTGATACCTCCAGTTTTGTTCTTTTCCAAGATCGCTTTGGCTATTCAAGGTCTTTTGTGGTTCCATACACATTTTAAGATTGTTTGTTCTAAGTCTATGAAAAATGCTATTGGTGTTTTGGTTGGGATTGCATTAAATGTTTACATTGTTTTGAGTAGTATGGACATTTTAACAATATTTGTTCTTCTAATCAATGAGCATTGAGTGCCTTTCCATTTTTTTTGTGTCATCTTCAATTCCTTTCATCAGTGTTTTATAGTTTTCAGAGTATAGGTCTTTTGCCTCTTTGGTTACATTTACTCCTAGGTATTTTATTCTTTTTGGTGCAGTTGTAAATGAGATTGTTTTCTTAATTTCACTTTATGCTGATTCACTATTAGTGTATAGAAATGCAACAGATTTCTGTATATTGATTTTGTATCCTGTGACCTTACTGACCTTACTATCCTGTGACCTTACTCATTTATCAGTTCTAGTAGTTTTTTTGATGGAGTCTTTAAGGATTTCTATATATAGTATCATCTGCAAATAGTGAACAAGTTTTACTTCTTACTTATTTGGATGCTTTAATTTCTTTTTGTTGTCTGCTGGTCCTAGGACTTCCAGTACTATGTTGAATAAAAGTAGTGAGAGTAGATGTGCTTGTCTTGTTGCTAAGGTCCTTGACCTTAGGGGAAAGCTGAGTTTTTCACCATTAAGTATGATGTTAGCTGTGGGTTTTTTATATATGCCCTTTATTATGTTAAGTATGTTCCCTCAAAATCTACTTTGTTGATAGTTTTTATCATGAATTGATATACTTTGTCAAGTGCTTTTTCTGCATCTATCTGAAATGATCATATCCTTTCCCTTGTTGATGTGATTTATCACATTGATTGACTTGAAAATATTGGACCATCCTATCATTCCAGGAATAAATCCTCCCTGATCAAGGTGAATTATTTTTTTAAATGTATTGTTGGATATGCTTTGCTACTGTTTTGTTTGAGGATTTTTATGTCTATGTTCATCAGAGATATTGACCTGTGGTTCTCTTTTTCTGTATTGTCTTTTTCTGGTTTTGGTATCAGGGTAATCCTGGTCTCATAGGATGAATTTGGAAGCTTTCCTTCCTCTTCTAGTTTTTGAAATAGTTTGAGAACAATAGTATTAAATCTTCTTTAAATATTTGGTAGAATTCTTCTGTGATGCTATCTGGTCCTATACTTTAGTCTGTTGGGAGTTTTTTGATTACTGATTTAATTTCATTGCTGGTAATCAGTCTTTTCAAATTTTCTATTTCTTCCTGATTCAGTTTAGAGAGGTTATATGTTTCTAGGAATTTATCCATTTCTTCTATGTTGTCCAATTTCATAACATTATTTTGATAACAGTCTTTTAAAATCTTTGTTTTTGTGGTGTTGGTTCTTTTCATTTCTGATTTTGTGTTTTCTTTCTTTTTCTTTTTTTAATTTTAATTTTATTTTATTATGTTATGTTCATCACCATATAATACATCATTAGTTTTTGAGGTAGTGATCCACGATTCATTGTTTGTGTTTAATACCCCATGCTCCATGCAATACGTGTCCTCAATACCCATCACTGGGCTAACGCACCCCTCACTCCCCTCCCCTCTAAAACCCTCAGTTTGTTTCTCAGAGTCCATGGTCTCTCATGGTTCGTCTCCCCCTCCAATTCCCACCCACCTTCATTTTTCCCTTCCTTCTCCTAATGTCCTCCATGCTACCTTTCTTTCTTTTTCTTTCAAGTCTGGCTAAGGTTTTAACAATATTTTTGATCTTTTCAAAGAACCAGCTCCTGGTGTAATTGATCTGCTTCGTTTTTTTGTTTGTGTGTGTGTGTGTGTATTTAGTTTCTATTTGATTTATTACTACTTTAATCTTTATTATTTCCTTCCTTCTATTGTTTTTGGGTTTTGTTTGTTCTTCTTTTTCCCAGCTCCTTTAGGTGTAAGGTTAGGTTGTTTATTTGAGATTTTTCTTGCTTATTAATGTAGGCCTGTGTTGCTATACTCTTTCGTATTATAACCACTTTTGTTGCATCTCAAAGACTTTTGACCTTTGTGTTTTCATTTTCATTTGTTTCTGTGTATTTTTGGATTTCCTCTGATTTCTTGATTGACTCATTCATTGTTAAATGCCATGTTATTTAACCTCTATATATTTGTGTTCTTTCCAGGTTTTTTCTTGTGGTAGATTTCTAGTTTCAGTGTTGTGGTCAGAAATGATGCATGATATGACTTTAATCTTTCTAAATTTGTTGTGATTTGGGTTTTTTATTCTTTTTTTCTTTTTTATCCTTTTATTATGTTATGTTAGTCACTATACAATACATCATTAGTTTTTAATATGGTGATCCACGATCCATTGTTTTTGTATAACAACCAGTGCTCCATGCAGTACCTGCCCTCCTTAATAACCATCACTGGGCTAACCCACCCCCCCAACCCCTCCCCTCTAAAACCCTCAGTTTTTTTCTCAGAGTCCATAGTCTCTCATGGTTCATCTCTCCCTCTGATTCCCCCCCTTCATTTTTCCCTTCCTTCTCCTAATGTCCTCCATGCTATTCCTTATGTTCCACAAATAAGTGAAACCATATGACAACTGACTTTCTCTGCTTGACTTATTTCACTTAGCATAATCCCCTCCAGTCCCATCCATGTTGATGTAAAAGTTGGGTATTCATCCTTTCTGATGGCTGAGTAATATTCCATTGTATACATGGACCACATCTTCTTTATCCATTCATCTGTTGAAGGGCTTCTCAGCTCTTTCCACAGTTTGGCTATTGTGGACATTGCTGCTATCAACATTGGGGTGCATATGGCCCTTCTTTTCACTACATCTGTGTCTTTGGGGTAAATACCCAGGAGTGCAATTGCTGGGTCATAGGATAGCTCTATTTTTCATTTTTTGAGGCACCTCCACACTGTTTTCCAAAGTGGCTGTACCAACTTGCATTCCCACCAACAGTGTAAGAGGGTTCCCCTTACTCCACAACCTCTCCAACATTTGTTGTTTCTTGCCTTATCAATTGTTGCCATTCTAACTGGTGTAAGGTTATCTCAATGTGGTTTTGATTTGAATTTCCCTAATGGCTAATGATGATGAATATTTTTTCATATGTCTGTTAGCCATTTGTATGTCTTCTTTGGAGAAGTGTTTGTTCATGTTTTCTGCCCATTTTTTGACTTGATTATTTGTTTTTTGGGTGTTGAGTTTGAGAAGTTCTTTATAGATATTAGATACCAGCCCTTTGTCTGTAGTGTCATTTGCAAATATCTTCTCCCATTCTGTGGGTTGCCTCTTTGTTTTGTTGACTGTTTCCTTTGCTGTGCAGAAGCTTTTTATCTCGATGAAGTCCCAAAAGTTCATTTTTGCTTTTGTTTCACTAGATTTTGGAGATGTATCTTGAAAGAAGTTGTTGTGGCCAATGTCAAAGAGGTTACTGCCTATGTTCTCCTCTAGGATTTTGATGGATTCCTGTCTCACATTGAGGTCTTTCACCCATTTTGAGTTTATCTTTGTGTATGGTGTTAGGGAATGGTCGAGTTTCATTCTTCTGCATGTGGCTGTCCAATTTTCCCAGCACCATTTATTGAAGAGACTGTCTTTTTTCCATTGCATGTTTTTTCCTGCTTTGTCAAAGATTATTTGACCATAGAGTTGAGGGTCCATATCTGGGTTCTCTATTCTGTTCCATCGGTCTATATGTCTGTTTTTGTGTCAGTACCATGCTGTCTTGGTGATCACAGCTTTGTAATATAGCTTGAAATCGGGCAACGTGATGCCCCCAGCTTTGTTTTTCTTTTTCAACATTTCCTTGGCGATTCGGGGTCTTTTCTGATTCCAAACAAATTTTAGGATTGTTTGTTCCAGCACTTTGAAAAATGTCATTGGAATTTTGATTGGGATGACATTGAACATATAGATTGCTCTGGGTAGCATAGACATTTTAACAAAGTATTCTTCCGATCCATGAGCATGGAATGTTTTTGCATCTTTTTGTGTCTTCTTCAGTTTCTTTCATGAGTGTTCTGTAGTTCCTAGAGTATAGATCCTTTACCTCTTTGGTTAGGTTTATTCCGAGATATCTTATGGTTTTTGGTGCCATTGTACATGGAATCGTTTCTCTAATTTCTCTTTCTACAGTTGCATTGTTAGTGTATAAGAAAGCAACTGATTTCTGTGCACTGATTTTGTATCCTGCCACATTACTGAAATGCTGTAAGAGTTCTAGGAATTTGGGGGTGGAATCTTTTGGGTTTTCCAAATAAAGTATCATGTCATCTGTGAAAAGAGAGAGTTTGACTTCTTCTTTGCCAATTTGAATACCTTTTATTTCTTTTTGCTGTCTGATTGTTGTTGCTAGGACTTCTAGTACTATGTTGAACAATAGTGGCGAGAGTGGGCATCCTTGATGTGTTCCTGATCTTAAGGGAAAGGCTCTCAGCCTTTCCCCATTGAGGATGATATTCACTGTGGGTTTTTCATAGATGAATTTTATGAACTTGAGGGATGTTCCCTCTATCCCTATACTCTGAAGAGTTTTAATCAGGAAAGGATGCTGTATTTTGTCAAATGCTTTTTCTGAATCAATTGAGAGGACCATATGGCTCTTCTCTCTTATTAATGTGTTCTATCACATTGATTGATTTGCAAATGTTGAACCACCCTTGCATCCCTGGGATGAATCCCACTTGGTCGTGGTGGATGATCCTTTTAATGTATTGTTGGATCCTATTAGCTAGGATTTTGTTGAGGGTTTTGGAATCCATATTCATCAGGGATATAGGTCTGAAATTCTCCTTTTTGATGGGGTCTTTGCCTGGTTTGGGGATTAAGGTAATGCTGGCCTCATAGAATGAGTCTGGAAGCTTTCCTTCTGTTTCTATTTTTTGAAACAGCTTCAGTAGAATAGGTATTATTTCTTCTTTGAATGTTTGGTAGAATTCCACAGGGAATACATCAGGCCCTGGCTCTTGTTTTTTGGGAGGTTTTTGATCACTGCTTCAATCTCGTTACTGGCTATTGGCCTATTCAGGTTGTCAATTTCTTCCTGTTTCAGTCTTGGCAGCTTATACCTTTCCAGGAAGGCCTCCATTTCATCCAGATTGCTCAGTTTATTGGCATATGGTTGTTGATAATAATTTCTAATAATTGTTTCTATTTCCTTGGTGTTAGTCATGATCTCTCCCCTTTCATTCATAATTTTATTAATTTGGGTCCTTTCTTTTTTCTTTTGGATAAGTCTGGCCAGTGGTTTATCGATCTTATTAATTCTTTCAAAGAACCACCTTCTAGTTTCGTTGATCTGATCTGTGTTTCTGGTTTCTAATTCATTGATCTCTGCGCTAATCTTAATTGTTTCTCTTCTAATGCGTGGCTTAGGCATCGTTTTTTGCTTTCTCTCTAGTTCTTTAAGGTGTAGAGTTAGTTGGTGAATTCTGGATTTTTCTATTTTTTTGAATGAGGCTTGGATGGCTATGTATTTCCCCCTTAGGACCGCCTTTGCAGTATCCCATAGGTTTTGGACCAATGTGTTTTTATTCTCATTGGTTACCATGAATTGTTTAAGTTCTTATTTGACTTCCTGGTTGACCCAAACATTCTTGAGCAGAGTGGTCTTTAGCTTCCAAGTGTTTGAATTTCTGCCAAATTTTTTCTTGTGATTGAGTTCCAGTTTTAAAGCATTGTGGTCTGAGAATATGCAGAGAATAATCTCAATCTTTTAGTATTGGTTGAGACCTGATTTGTGACCCAGTATGTAGTCTATTCTGGAGAAAGTTCCATGTGCGCTCAAGAAGAATGAATATTCTGTTGTTTTAGGGTGGAATGTTCTGTATATATCTATGAGATCCATCTGGTCCAATGTGTCATTCAAAGCTCTTGTTTCTTTGTTGATTTTCTGCTTAGATGATCTGTCCATTGCTGAGAGTGGAGTATTGAGGTCTCCTACAATTAACGTATTGTTATCAATATGACTCTTTATTTTAGTTAACAGTTGGCTTATGTAGATGGCTGCCCCCATGTTGGGGGCATAGATATTTATAATTGTTAGATCTTCTTGTTGGATAGACCCTTTAAGAATGATATAGTGTCCTTCTGTGTCTCTAACTACAGTCTTTAGTTTAAAATCTAATTTGTCTGATATAAGAATTGCTACCCCAGCTTTCTTTTGAGGTCCACTGGCATGGAAGATGGATCTCCATCCCTTCACTTTCAGTCTGGATGTATCTTTAGGTTCAAAATGAATCTCTTGTAGACAGCATATGGATGGGTCCTGTCTTTTTATCCAATCTGCAACCCTGTGCCATTTTATGGGAGCATTTAGACCATTCACGTTGAGAGTGATTATTGAAAGATATGAATTACTTGTCATCATGTTGCCTGTGAAGACATTGTTTTTATAGATTATCCCTGTAAATTTCTGTTGTATATCACTCTTAGGGTCTTTCTCCATTTATAGAACCCCCATTAATATTTCTTGCAGGGCTGGCTTAGTGGTCACATATTCTTTAAGTTTCTGCTGGTCTTGGAAGCTCTGCATCTCTCCATCCATTCTAAATGACAGCCTTGCCAGATAAAGTATTCTTGGCTGCATGTTCTTCTCATTTAGTGCCCTGAAAATGTCTTGCCAGGCCTTTCTGGCTTGCCAGGTCTCTGTGGATAGGTCTGACGTTATTCTGATGTTCCTCCCTCTGTACGTAAGGAATCTCTTGCCCCTAATTGCCCTTAAGATGGTTTCCTTGGTTCTAAGATTTGTGACTTTTACTATTACATGCCAGGGTGTTGGCCTGTTTTCCTTGATCTCAGGAGGGGTCCTCTCTGCCTCTAGGACACGAATGTATGTTTCATTCCCCAGATTAGGGAAGTTCTCAGCTAGGATTTGCTCAAATATATCTTCTAGTCCTCTCTCTCTCTCCACCCCCTCTGGGATTCCAATAATTCTTACATTGGAATGCTTCATGGTGTCACTCATTTCTCTGATTCTATTTTCATGGATTCTGAGTTGTTTTTCCCTGGCCTCCTCTTTTCCCTTTTTATCTATTAAATTCTCTTCCAGGTCACTAATTCTCTCTTCTGCCTCACTTACCCTAGCTGTTAGATTATCTAGATTAGATTGGATCTCATTGATAGCATTTTTAAGTTCTGCCAATTCAGCTTTCATTTCTGCCCTTAGAGACTCTATGTTGCCATTAATTGATTTCTCCATTCTAGTTATTGTCTTCACAATTGCTAGCCTGAATTCCATCTCCGACATCTTGGTTATATCTGAATCCATTTGTAAATCTGTGGCATAAATCATAATCTCTGAGTCTTTCCTATTTTGGGGGTTCCTCCTCCTAGTCATTCTGTTGATGGGTGGTTGAGGGAATGTAGAGAGTCCAAATTATTGACCACAACCCAAGCAAGATGCACCTGTTTCCTAGGAACCTTAAGGTTGCTGGCCTCTTCTTTTCCCAGCCTGTCTTCTGGGGGAGGGTCCTGCCGTGCTGTTACTCAGGCAACCCTGTTTGGGCAGAGTTGCCCTGTCCCCCTGCGACGGGGGATGGGCTCAGTGGAAACCAGTTTTTTGGGGGCTTTTGTTCTCTGGCGGCTTTCCCTGGCAGCTTTCTGCTTCTCTTTGGAGAGTCAGAGCAGAAGAGACTGTTTCCAACCCTCTGCCTTAGAGCAGAGAGATCGCCCTCTGTTCTTCAGTGAGCTCTCCAGGCCACACTATCTCCGTTTCTGTCTCTGCTGCTATAAACTGCAATGTCCTGGGTTGTGCGTCCCTCCGCAATACTCCCAGTCCTGCCTCCAGGTTGGGGCTCATCTCTGCCCTTTGTGCTTCTAAAACCGCCAGCTGCTCCCAGTTCGCTCGCACTACCCCGCTGCTCTGGCTTCCATCTAAAGTCCTTTCCCCACTGCTTTGGGTCTGCGAGTCTGTGACCCATCCGCAGCGCAGGAGGTTATCACTCACCGGTGGTATAGGATGCCCATGGCCAGGCTCCCTCCTGCTGCTGTTTATCCTCCAATATCTGCCCACAGAATCACGGCTCCCTGCTTCATACCTCGAAACCAACCACCAGCGATCTTCTGTTCATAGAGATCCAGATCTATCTTCTTACATCTCAGGCTGATTTCATGGGTACTCAGAGTGGTCTGGTAGATATCCAGCTCAATTCTGGGGACCAGTTGGAATAGGGTCCCCTACTGCTCCACCATCTTTTCCAAAATCTCTGTTGTGATTTGTTTTATGGCTGATTAGGTGATCCATTCTGGAGAATGTTCCATGTGCACTTGAAAATAATGTGTATTCTGCTTTAGGATGAAATATTGTAAATATGTCTGTTAGATCCATCCCATCTAATGTATCATTCAAAGCCACCTTTCTTCTTTTTTCTTTTTGGAATACCTATCCATTGATGTAATTGGGGTTTTAAATTCCCTACTCTCAGTGTATTACTCTTGAATATTTTTATGTTTGTTTTGAGCTGCTGTATGTATTTGGATGCTCCCACGTTGGGTTCACAAATATTTACAATTTCTATATCTTCTTGTTGGATTATCCCTTTTTTGATTATGTAGTGTCCTTCTTTGCCTCTTCTTACAGTCTTTGTTTTAAAGTTGATCTTATTCCATATAAGTATTGCTACCCTGACTTGCCTTTAATTTCCATTTGCATGATAAATATTTTTCCATCCCTTCGCTCTGAATCTGCATGTGTCTTTAGGTCTGAAGTGAGTTTCTTGTAGACAACGTAAATGGGTTTTCCTTTTTTATCCATTTCTCCACCCTATGTCTTTGGATTGCAGCATTTAGTTCATTTACATTCAAAGTAATTACTGATAGATAGGTACTTACTGCCATTTTGTTACTTGTTTTAAGGTTTTTGTTGTTGTGTGCGGGTTTTTTGTTGTTGTTGTTCTCCGTTACTTTCTTCTCTTGCGCTTTCATGATTTGCTGGCTTTCTTTAGTGGTGTACTTGGGTTCCTTTCTCTTTATTTTTTGCATATCTATTACCAGGTTTTGATTTATGGTTACCATTAGGTTTATAAGTAACATCTTATGCATGTAGCAATCTATATTAAATTGATGGTGGCTTAAGTTTGAACCTCTTCTTTACTCCTCTCCCCACCATATTTAGGTATCTTGTTTCACATTTTACATCCCTTTATTTCGTGAATCCCTTGACTGATTTTTATAGATATCCTTCATTTTACTTCTTCTGTGCTTCCTAATTTTCTTACTCCTGCTAATGATCTTTCCTTTCCACTCAAAAAGTACCCTTTAACATATATCGTAGTGCTGGTTTAGTGGTCATGAAGTCCTTTAACTTTTGTTGCTTGGGAAACTCTATCTCTCCTTCTATTCTAAATGATAGCCTTGCTGGATAGAATATTCTTGGCTGCAGGTTTTTATCTCTAAGCACTTTCAATATAACATGACACTCCTTTCTTGCTGGCAGTTTCTGTTGAGAAATCAGCTGATCATCTTATGAGGTTCCTTGTATGTAACTGCTTTCTTTTGCTGTTTTTAAAAATTTCTCTTTGTCACTACTTTTTTCTTTTCTTTTTTCTTTTCTTTTTTGGGGGGGGTTGGAGTTTTTTGTTTGTTTGTTTTTATTATGTTATGTCACCATACAACACATCATTAGTTTTTGATGTAGTGATCCAAGATTCATTGTTTGTGTATAACACCCAGTGCTCCATGCAATACGTATCCTCAATACCCATCACCGAGCTAACTCATCCCCCCACCTCCCACCCCTCTGAAACCCTCAGTTTGTTTCCCAGAGTCCGTAGTCTCTCATGGTTTGTCTCACCCTCTGATTCCGCCCCCCTTCATTTTCCCCTCCCTTCTCCTAATGTCCTCCATGCTATTCCTTATGTTCCACAAATAAGTGAAACCATATGATAATTGACTTTCTCTGCTTGACTTATTTCACTTAGCATAATCTCCTCCAATTCCACCCATGTTGATGTGAAAGTTGGGTATTCATCCTTTCTGATGGCTAATAGTCCATTGTACATATGGGTCACATCTTCTTTATCCATTCGTCTGTTGTAGGGCATCTCAGTTCTTTCCACAGTTTGGCTATTGCGGACATTGCTGCTATGAACATTGGGGTGCATATGGCCCTTCTTGTCACTACATCTGTATCTTTGGGGTAAATACCCCGTAGTGCAATTGCTGGGTCATAGGGTAGTGATCATTTTATGAGGTTCCCTTGTATGTAACTGCTTTCTTTTGCTGTTTTTAAAAATTTCTCTTTGTCACTACTTTTGTTTTTTTAAAGACTATGTGTCTTGGTGTGAACTTCCTTGGGTTGAGTTTGGGGGTTTCTGTGCCTCCTGGATGTGGATTTGTTTCCTTCCCCAGATTTGGGAAGTATTCAGCTATTATTTCTTAAAATAAATTTTCTGCCCCCTTTTCTCTCTTCTCTTTCTGGGATACCTATAACGCATATGTTATTATACTTGATGGTGTTGCTGAGTTCCCTATGTCTACTTTTATTTTTTTAACGTATTTTTTTCTCTCCTCCTATTCAGATTGATTCCCTTCCTTTATTCTGTCTTCCAGGTCCTTGATCCATTCTATAGTCTACTATTTATTCCATGTAGTGTGTTTTTAATTTCAGTTATTGAGTTCATCTCTGACTGGTTCTTCTTTATGTCCTTCTCTCTTTCCTGAGGGTCCCACTGGGGCCCTCCACTCTTTTCTCAAATCCAAAGAGTATCTTTATGATGATTATTTCAATTCTCTATCAGGCATTTTACTTATATCCATTTTGTTTAGCCCTCTTTCTGTGAACTTCTTTTCTTTCATTTGGGACATATCCCTCTGTCTCCTCTCTGTGTCTGTTTCTGTATGTTAGGAAAATCAGCTATGAAGTGGTCTTATGAAGAAGAGGTCCTGCAATGCAGTGTCCCCTGTTCACCACAACCTGATGCTTCAGAGATGTTCTTATGGGGTTTGCACTTGCCCTACTGTTGTGGCTAGGCCACTTTTGCCTTCAGTCCAGTTATCTGCAATGGCTCTCTTTGTGTTTTATGGATAGGGTTTGGTGCCTGTGTTGTGTTAGTGGGCCAGTCTGTGGGCTTGAGTTGAGTCAGACCAGGCATTTGACAGAGAAGCAGTAGCACCAAACTGCAGGGTAGTTTCTCTGTGTTGTCACCTGAGAAGCTTTTATTGGTTAGTGGGGTCTGCACTTAGACCAAATGTCTGCCCCCGGCCCACTGATGTGTGGGTTACGTGTGTGTGTGTGTCTGTGTGTGTGTGTGTGTGTGATTATCTTCCCCTCTCCCTGGGGCAGGAGTCACTTTGGAGAGGCACTGGTCTCCGTCAGGGCTGCTTGCACAATGCCAGGCTTGTGACACCTCTTTGGATGGGTTCCAGCCAAGGACATATTAGAGGGGTCAGGTCTGCAGGAGAACACTGGAGTGGGGCACAGCGTGTTAGCAATGTTTGCATGGCTCAGCTGTTGGAGGGGACCTGTTGCAGAGGCCTGGATTGAGTAGTTGTGTCCATAGGAGAAGGCAAGGCATTCTGTTAGCAAGTTAGTGAGTGCTGACATTGTGCTGGTCCCTGCAGGTTTCCCATATCTCTACTGGGGGGCAGGGACAGAAATGGTGCTACCAGCTCCTTTGTTCCAGGAGGTCTCCCAATGATCCCTGCCCCATTAGCACATGCTCTGAATTAGTAAACAAATCTCCTTCCCATACAGTGCAGGCATTTTTTAAACTGTTGTTCTTATGCTGGTATCTCCATAGAGCTGTTTGTTGTGCTGTCTCTCTAAGGGTAGGGACTTGGTTTCCTACTGCTTTCTGCTGAGCCTGCTGATTTCTTAAGTTCTAGATGTGAAACCCCACTGACTCTAAGAACCTGAGAAATTATGCCCCTCTGGTTTTCATGCAGGCTCATGCCTTAGGTGCTTGGTGTGAGGGTCTGGTCCTTTCATTTTTCTGTGCCCATGGCATTTCTCCCTCCTGTGGACTGTCCTGTGGGTCCATTTAGCTCCCAACCATGTCTCTGACCTTCCTATCCTCTTCAGTGTTGTCTCTTCTCTACATTTAGCTGTGGAGAGTCTGTTCTGCCAGTCTTCAGGTAATTTTCTCGGTTATTTATGACCCAGAATGTGGGTGTTATCTAGTTGTATCCATGGGATGAAGTGAGTTTAGTATCTTCCTACCTCTCCATCTTCCCCAGATTAGGGAAATTTTCCACCATTATTACTTAAACAATTTTTTTCTGGCCCTTTCTCTCTCTCTTCTCCTTCTTGGACCCCTATAATGTGAATATTATTCCACTGAATGTTGTCCTAGAGGTCCCTTAAGGTATCACCACTTTTTCAATTCTTTTTCATTCTGTCATTTTGTCTGTTTTCTATTGTTTTGTCTTCCAGTTCACTGATACATGCTTCTATTTTATCTATTCTGCTATTGAACTGCTCTAGTTTTCTCAGTTCAGTGATAACTTCTGTTTGGTATTTCTTATATTTCTTATCTCTTTGTTGAAGTTCTCACTGTGTTCATTCATTTTTCTCCTGAGTTTGGTGAACATCTTTATGACCATTACTGTGAACTCTTTTCAGATAAGTTGCTTATCTCCTTTTTATTAAGGTCTTTTTCTTGGGATTTGCCTTATTATTTGGATTGGAACATATTCCTCTGTCTCCTCCTTTTGCCTGTCTCTCTGCACTTGTCTACATGTATTGGAAGAAATGGCTATCATCCTTAGTTTTGAAGGAGCTATCTTGTGTAGGAGCTGTTCCAGATAGCCCAGAAATACAAAACTGAGTCACAATGGGCATCCATCATGTGGGCTCATGTGCCTGCTGCCTAGGGAATTCAGGGCTCATGACACTTGTCTGACTCAGTTGCTGTTCATCCACTGGGCATGTATGGTGTGGCTTGGGGCCCTTGTCTGACCGTCTTGTGGCTCAGGTATTGCATGGTGTAGTTAAGGCATGGGGTGGGCAGATCTTGCTTTCTGGTGCTACCAGGCTAGAGGGAGGACATAAAAAATTGTTTCTGTCAGCTCTGTTACTGGCCAATTAGCATGAGATTGCAAAACTGACATCACCAGTGCTTCTGCCCCTGGATAAAGTCCCTTCAGATTCCTGCATCTCTTACAGCCACGTGAAAATTTATAAATAGGTTTTCCTCACTTATGGTCTAGGGATGTTTCAATTTGTTGCTCTTGTACTAGATCTCAGGGCAAGCACATTTGCACATGAGCCTTTTAAGAGCAGGACCTCCATTCCCTATAATTCCATGAGTCTCCTGGTCTTAATCCCCATTGATTTCCAAAACCAGATATGTTGAGGGCTTGTCTTTTTAGTGCTTGACACCAGGATGGGGGTGCCTGATGTGGGGCACAATCCCTTGAAATAGTGTTCCATATGTGGGGCATTCCTCTTGATTATGGGGGTCACTATGACTGGGATGGAGTCTAGTATAAAGCTGTATCTTTGACTTTCCTACCTTCCTTGATGCATCTTTGTCTTTAGTGGTGGAGTCATTGTTCATCCAGTTATTAAATCCCTTTTATAGGAAAAATACTCCATATGTAGCTGTAAAGTTTGTTGTGGCCCTGAAAAGAGTTAAGAATCTTTTCATGCCACCAACATGAATCAGTTCTCTGAGATGCTTGGCTTTTTTGCACTGGTCTCCTGGTTAAAATGTATTCATGCCCTTATTTTGCCAGAGGAACTTGGGGAAGGATGACAATGAAATGTCTTTCACTCTTGCTTTTATGATATTGCTATCATTTTTTACTGAGATATAATTGACATATAATATTAATTTCAGGTGTAAAACATAATAGTTATATATTTTTATATATTGTGAGATGATCACAATAATATTAACATTCAGCATCATGCTTAGTTACAAAATTTCTCCTGTGATAAGTTATAAAATCTACTCACTCAGCGGCTTTCCAGTATGCAAAACAGTACTGTAAACTATAGGTACCATGCTGTACATTATATCCCTATGGCTTATTTACTTTATACTGGAAGTTTTAACCTTTTGACCCCCTTCACCAATTTCACCACTCCCCAACCCATGCTTCTGGCAAGCAGTAATCTATTTTCTATATCTAAGAGTTGAGCTTTTTTTTTTTTTTTACATTCCACATATAAGTAAGGTCATATGGTATGTGTCTTTCCATTTCTGACTTACTTCATTTAGTATAATGTCCTTGTAACAAAACCCAAGTTCATCTGCTGGACACACATCAAAGCTAATCACTGAAACATAGACTATGCAGCAAGGAAAGGGTTTATTTTAGAGGCACCTAAATGAAAAGACTGGAGAGCAGGTCTCAAATCTCCCTCCTGAAGATGGAGAGTCAGAGAAATTTAAAGTAATCAAAAAGGAGTCTGGGTAAAAAGTTGCAGTTGTGCTTATTGGTCCCATTAATGCTTTGATTACCAGTTTCAGTCCTCACTATCTTCGATCATTCCTCATTCTTGAGGGAATTGGGACAATGATGGCTCTAGTTTCTTCTTGCTGAAATTGGGTGAAGATCAAGATTAGAGGAATATGCTCATTTACAAATATTCTTTAGTTCTACGTTGAGACCCAACATTCTGCATTATTAACATTTCTGTTCTTTGGTTAATAATTTTTGTACAACATTTTATACTATATTTTATGACTAAGTAGCAAAGGAGAATTAAGAATATGGACATTTCACACTTGAGTAATTCTACTAAGATTGACCTAATTCCTTGGAGAATCCTGAAAATCAGTTCCAGATCTGAGTCTAGGGCCTTAGATTTGTTGTAACCAAGTAGCTTTTAGTATGATGAATTAGCTACTGCACAATCACCTCCTTGTTCTTGCAAAATATAAAGTAATTCCATTATCTAAAACTACTTGGCCAAAAAGTCTAAGGCCTTTTATCATGCTCCAGCTATTGAAACATTTATATCACCAAGGGAAATATTGAAATCCACAGAAAAAATGTAACATGGGGTTGCACATAACACTCCTGTTAATTCATAGGGGATCAACATTTTTGAGACTTATTGATTTCTTTGGACCAGCTCTCCTAAATAGTAGTTTCAGGTGTGTCAGAGGCTTGTTGGTCCAAGCAGGGCTTTTTCCCATGTTCTCCTTGCTTGCAGGGTGTATAAGACCTGTGGATTCTTAAAAAAAAAAAAAAAAAAAAAAAAAAACAACCTGTGGATTCTTGTGGAACCAGTTTAATTAGGGTGTGTTAAATCCACAGCTCAATTCCCCTTAGTTCCACTGAAGAATGTGTGGTCAGTAGCACCTCATAAGTTTCTGTCCAAGGAGGTTGAAGTTGGTCCTCTGGGTGCTTGCTCTCCCAGGTCTTTAATAACACCAAGTCTCTAGGATTCAGGCAGTATGAAGGCACATCTGTGGGGTACATCAACCTCTGTTATTTTGGCATCATGGTAAAGTCTATCTACTAGTCTTCTTCAGGTTTAGTGCCTCTACATTGTATACCTCTGAGAACTGATGGAAATCTAGTCTTAGGATTATTCTTTAGCACAAGTGTCATATTCTTCACACAAATGTCACATTTTGGACTATCTTTTCAACAGTTTCTGAAGATTGGGACCCACAATCCATTTCTGGATCCATTGAAATGTGGCATCTTACCTATAATACGTGTTTTGATAAATGCAGCTAGTTATTTTTTCCGTAAGATATTCTGGAATAAGGATTATCTCTTGTTAATTATATTTCTAGGTGGCTTTAGTGCCAGCATGGCATCTCATTCACTATTCTTTAGCTCTTCTTAGTGTCTGGTACTAAAGCCATTATACTGGGTTTCGAAGTCTTTCTATGGGCTGCCACCTGGGTGGCTTGAGCTGCCTGATTATTCTCTTGGGCAATCAAACAGTTCAGTTTATGGTGTCCTTGGCAATAGACCATAGCTGATGGGTCACCACTGCATCCAGCTCTTCATTGACCTTAATCCATACACTGCTCTGGTCTGTGAACATCTCAAGGTCTGGATTTTCCAATGATCTGTCAAATTGGGACTACTGGAATAAACATGTTCTGGTGATGTTTCTGAGTGGCCCATACAGTAACAGACAAACATGGGTGGCTGTGGCGATTTTCTGTGATATGTTCTTCAAGTTGTCTAGCTTCAGTTTGCAAGGCTTCGGGAAAACAAGTGCAGTTTTATTTCTGTTTGAGTAAACCAGAAGGATTTCAGGATCCAGCCCAGTTTTATAGGCAAACAACAAATACTCAAAGACAGTTAATCAGAACTAGAATCTAACATCCACAAAGGTGTGTTACTGAAACATAATTTCTCTCCAAAATCTTCATTTCCACCAAAGATAGGCAAATTAAGACTAATTTGTTTATAAAATAAGTTCAGTTTTAACAAATTTGGCCTAATTATTTACATAAGCACAGCGAGACTAGTGATTGGACATATAGTTCTTCTTCTTCTTCTTCTTTTTTTAATCTGCATTGCTGGAATGTTTTATAATGAATTTCAGATTGAACTGTCAACAGCCTTTCAAAGGCTAAGAAGCCAAGCCAAATATTCGCCATCAGACTGCCTGCACTACCTACAGATTTGGGTAAATTCCTCTCTTGTCAAGTTTCCCAAAATCCTCTGAGCTTCCTGCATCTGCCAAGTGACCTTTTTACTCACCTAGTAAGGTTGCTGGGAACCTTGAAGCAAGGTACCAGGCTGATTTTTTCCAAGGGGCTGCATTGGCTCCATGAAGTCAACCCTAGTTCCTTAAAGCTGCCTGGTCATATCTGAGTCTATGCACGTCTCTCTCAAATATGACGTTCCAGTCAAAGCCTTGGTAATATAACCAATATTTCCAATTGTGTTCTGTCATAAGAAGAATAGATTCTTACTCAACTTATGTAAATAAATACATTGCCTTGAAAATATAAGAATAGTCAATGAAAGAATTCTGGAGTGATTGGGTAAGGAGAAAAAGATAAATCTGTTTTTTACCAAATTTTGGTAAGTCAGATATAGTTTAAGAGAAAACATTTCCTTAAAACTGGAAGAGCAAACATGAGAGAATCATCCATGTTTCAAACAAGGGTCATAAAAACCATAGTTCTCTTCAACTTATTCAGCCTCCTATATTGTTCAATTTGAATGCAGTTTTATTAGTTCCAGAAATTCTTACTCAGTTTAGTTTTGTGATGTTAAAGTTACCAGAGACCTATATTTATCATTACAATGAACTTAACAAGAAAACTTTATGACACACAACACTTCAATAATTAGAATTACAAGTGATAACTTTATACCAGGACATACCAAAACCTTAGGAATTTTATGTGATTTTTGAAATAGTCACAGCATTCATCCATACACTATAACTTAAGGTTTATCATTACTTACTAGATAGCACTTCTCATGTCATTTTACATATCAAACAAACAACTTTCTTAAGTAATCAAAGACCTAATAAAATATAGACCAATAATCTAAGAAGAATCTCATTTTAACAGAAAAATCAATTCCAATCTTATACTGTATACTTCTGATATTAAAAATCCTTTATTGCAACAAGATGATTTTTTTTTAATTTTATGCAGTCCCTCTCTTTTCCTCCATTATCCTCCGTGTCGATATACACTGAGACATGGACCTAGAGGAGGGCATTGCATGGATTTCAGTTCTTATGGTGGGCAGATGCTATAATGTGCTTATCAGAATCTCCATCAGGAATGAAGGACTCTCAGCTGTAGGAAAGCTGGCAACAGTCCTGAACTATCAGAAGCTATCAAGGATTGCCTTGAATGCAGCGAGCGGCCTTGACAAGGTCATTCTCTCTTCTCAGGTGGTCACGTTTAATGACTTTTCAATATGAGGGTATAAAAGTCCAACCCTTTTGCCTCAATTTTGGTGATTCTGAAGGATAATCCAACTTTTGTAACTCCCTTGAGAATCAGTTAATGTATCTCTTGATATTGTATCATTGCTCAAATGTTGCTTGATCTTGTTCTCTTACTTACCTTTCTTTTTGCCAGGTGCTGATCACCTTCTAATAAAATTTTTTTTCGCATACTCATCTCAATAATCTTATTCTCATCCATGCATAAAATTCCTTTCCAAAGGGTCCCTTTCACAAGCCTTCTACTACTTTCTTCTTTTTTTTTAAAGATTTCATTTATTTATTTGACAGACAGAGACACAGCGAGAGAGGGAACACAAGCAGGGGCAGTGGGAGAAGGAGAAGCAGGCTTCCCGCCAAGCAGGGAGCCCGATGCAGAGCTCAATCTCAGGACCATGAGATCATGACCTGAGCTGAAAGCACACCCTTAACTAATTGAGCCACCCGGGTGCCCCTACTTTTTTCTTTACATTTAGATTTTGTCCGAAGTTTCCCCTCTTTGAATAACCAGTCTGTTTCCTTGCATACAGAGTTGTTTCCAGCAGTCTTAATTACATTTATTAGAATTCTAAGGCTTTGCTCTAAAACAAAACAAGTGAACAAACAAAATAGAATCAAATACAAAGAAAAAACTGGTGGTAGAAAGACATACTATATGCTTTCTCTTTTCTGACAAGTTTTGCAACAGAGATAATGTAAACCTACATTTTAGTAAACACAGAACAGAAGTTCTGCGGCAGGTAACTCTAAAGACATGTCCATTTTAATAAAACCAACAACCTTAAATTAGCTTTAATATCAAATATTTTCCCAGATCAAATGAACTTGAAAAAATGTTTGGGTTAGTTTCCATATTTCTGAGTTTCAGAACAGCCAATTCCCACAAGCATTTGCCTTTAAACCAACCAATTTTAGCAATACCATGCAAAGGCAGAGAAAATATCTCCCATTTAAAACATACATGGACATAATAAATAAATAAATAAATAAATAAACAAACAGACCTACATGGACAGATACACAAACAAGATGCAAACAGTCTTAAAATGGTATAATTTATGGCTCCATTAGTCATTTTTCTCTGGAGTCTAATGACTATTCTGGCCCAACCAGAGTTAGAAAAAATACATTTTTTTCCCTTTCATAAGTTCATAACTAACCATTGCCCAATTTTGGAGAATACAGCCCAAAGGGCTGCATTCAGGAATTGAATGATCATTTCCCATTTTCCAGTTAGAGCACAACCAGCCTTATCCAAAGATACCAAACACCGAAGCAACAAGCAAACCCTTGAAGCCCAGAGAACCTCTGTGGGGATTAGCTTCTCTCCAAAGTCAGGACTTCACTGACTGCACCAAATAAGTTCCTATGTCACTCCTTTCCCAATCAAGGGAAAAAGAAGGCCAAGAGATCCAAACCAAACAAGAAGGAAAAAAAAACAAACAAACTCACATGCCTTCACACAAAGTACTCACCAAGAGACATCTGTCCAAAACAAAACCAAAAACTATTCCCTTGCTGCAAGAGTTAAATTAAGTGCTGAAGGTCCCCAGTGCTCAGTAGGTGTAGGGCCTGAGGGACAGTCCCTAGAACAAAGAGCCAGGACAGCTGTTTGGACTCATCACAGGATTCTGTTACTGGGGCTGACAAACCACAAGCAAAGATGTTTTGCCTGGCTCACCAAATTTATAGGCAAACCCCAGCTCATCTGCCTGACGGGCAACAAAGCCAATCACTGAGACATGGAGTATGCATCACGGAAAGAGTTTATCTGAGAGGCAGCTAAATGAGGAAAAGGGAGAGCAAGCCTCAAATCTTGTCTCCCCAGAATAGGAGAGTTAGGGAAATTAAAGGCAAACTAAAAGGTCTGGGTAAAAAGTTGCAGCTGTACTTATTAATTCCATTAACCCTTTGGTTACTGTTTTCACCTTCAAGTTAAATTCATATTCTCACAAAGGCAGGATTTCCTTCTTTTATGGCTGAATAATATTCCGTTGTGTGTATGTGTGTGTGTATATATATATATATATATATATATATATATATCACATCTTTATCCATTCAACCATTGATGTCATTGAAGTTTCTTCTACATGTTCACTATTGTAAACAATGCTGCAATGAACATGGAAGCTCATATGTCCTCTCAAGGTAATGTTTTTGTATTCTTCACAGAAATACCCAGAAGTGAAGTCACTGGATTGTTTGGTAGTTCTATTTTTTTTTTTTTTTGAAGAAATTCCCTACTATTTTCCATAGTGACTATACCAATCTATATTCCCACCAACAGTGCAAAAGTGTTCTTTTTTTTTCTCCACATCCTTGACAACACTTGTTATTTCTGGTGTCTTTTATAACAGCCATTCTAACAGATGTTGGGTGGTATCTCACTCTGTGTGTGTGTGTGTGTGTATTGGTTGACACACAATGTTTCATTAGATTTAGGCATACACCATAGTGATTCCACATCTCTATACTATCCTATGTTATGTACTATGTTACACTGTGCTCACAAGTGTAGCCACCATCTGTTATCATAAAAAGTTACTACTATATCATTGACTGTATTTCCTATGCTTTTACCCCCATGACTTATTCATTCTATAGCTAGAAGCCTCTATCTCCCACTCCCTTTCTGTTTGGCAACCATCAGTTTCTCTGTATATATAGATCTCATACTGCTTTTGTTTATTTGTTTTTTAGATTCCACGTATTAGTGAAACTCTATGGTATTTATTTATTTGAGTCTGGCTTACTTCACTTAGCATAACACTCTCTACGTTCATCCTTTTTGTCAGACATGGCAAGATCTCATTCTTTGTTATGGTAGTATAATATTTCATTGTATATATACCAATTCTTCCTTGTCCATTCATCTACTGATGGATACTTAGTTTGCTTCCATATCTTATCTATTGTAAATAACGCTGTAATCAACCTAGGGGTGCATATATCATCTAAAATTAGTGTTTCTAGGAGCACCTGGGTGGCTCAGTCAGTTAAGCATCTGCCCTCGGCTCAGGTCATGATCTTGGGGTCCTAGGATGGAGTCAGGTGCCAGGTTCCCTGCTCAGTGGGGAGTCTGTCTCTCCCTCTCCCTTGGCCCCTCCCCCCACTCATGCTCACTTGTGCTTGCTCTCTCTTAAATAAATAAAATCTTAAATAATAAAAAATTAAAAAATAAAATTAGTGTTTTTGTTTTCTTTGGGTAAATACCTAGTGAATACCTAGTAGTGGAATGTTTAGATCATATGATATTTCTGTTTTTAGTTTTTAAGAAACCTCCATACTGTTTTCCACAGTGGCTGTACTAGTTTGTGTTCTCACCAAGAGTGCATGACCTTTTCTTCACATTCTTGCCAACACTTGTTATTTCTTGTCTTTTTTAATTTTAGCTATTCTGACAAGTACAAAGTGATATCTCATTGTGGTTTTGATTTTCATTTCCCTGTGATTAGTGATGTTGAGCATCTTTTCATGTGTCTGTTGGCCATCTGTGTGTTTTCTTTGGACAAATGTCTATGGAGGGCTTCTGCCCATTTGTTAATTGGATATTTACTTTTTATTGCTGTATAGTTCTTTCTATATTTAAGATATTTATTCCTTGTTAGATATTTGCAAATATCTTCTCCCATTAAATAGGTTACCTTTTCATCTTATTGGTGGTTTCCCTCATTGTGAAGAAGCAATTTAGTTTGATGTAGTCTCATTTATTTGTTTTTGTTGCATTTGCTTTTGGTATCAAATCCAAAAAAAATATTGCCAAGACTGATGTCAAGGAGCATACCCACTACATTGTCCTTGAGGAGTTTTATACTCTCAGGTCTTAAGTTCAAGTCTTTAGTCCATTTTGAGTAAATTTCTGTATGTGTAAAATACTGGTCCAGTTTCATCCTTTTGCATGTGACTGTACAAGCTTCTCAGTACTATTTATCAAAAAAACTGTCCTTTCCCCTTGTATATTTTTGGCTCCTTTGTCATAAATCAATTGGCATATATGTGTGGGTTTATTTATGGGCTCTGTATTCTGTTCTGTTGATTTGTGTCTCTTTCTCATGCCAATAGCATATTTTTTTATTACTATTTACTACAGCTTGATATCAGGGAGCATAATGCCTCTAGCTTTGTTTTCCCAAGATTGCTTTGGCTCTTGGAGGTCTTTTGTGGTTTCATATAAATTTTAAGGTTGTTTCCTTTTTCTGAAAAAAAAATGCCATTGTAATTTTGATAGGGTTTACATTGAATCTGTAGATTGCTTTGGGTCATATGAACATTTTAACAATATTTTTCCAATCCATGAGCACAGATTATCTTCCCATTTATTTGTGTCATCAAGTGTTTTCATTATTATCATAGTTATTAGAGTACAGATCTTTACCTCCTTGGTTAAAATTATTCCTGGGTAACTTCTTTTCAATGCAATCATAAATGGGACTTATTAAAAAAAATTTCTCTTTCTGATAGTTTTTTAGTGTATAAAAATGCAACCGATTTGTATGTATTGATTTTGTGTCCTGCAGTCTCACCGAAGAGTTCTAACAACTTTTTTTTTTTTTTAGGAGTTCTAACATTTTTTCTGATGGAGTCTTTAGTTTTTTTTTATGTATGATACTATGTTATCTGCAAATAGTGACAGTTTTACTTCTTTTCCAATTGGATGTCTTTTGCTTGTTTTTCTTACCTCATTGCTGTGTCTAGGATTTCCAGTACTATTCCATTGAATAAAATGGGTGTGAATGGGCATGATTCTTATTTATCTTAAAGGAAGATTTTCAGCTTTTCATTGAGTATGATGATAGCTGTAGACTTGTTGTTACATTGAGATACCTCCTCTCTTTACTCACTTTGGTGAGAGCTTTTTTTATAAATTTTGAGTTTTGTCAACTGCTTCTTCTGAGTCTATGGAAATGATCATAATTTTATCCTTCATTTGTTCTTGTGGTGTATCACATATTGATTTGCAGATGTTGAACCATCCTTTCTTCCATGGAATAAATCCCACTTGGTCATGGTGTATGATCATTTTAATGTATTTTTTAATTTGGTTTGGTAATATTTTGTTGAGGGTTTTTGTATTCATGTTCATCAGAGCTATTAGCCTGCAATTTATTTTCTTGTGGTGTCCTTGTATGGTTTTGGCATTGGTGTAATGCTGGCCTTTTAAATGAGTTTAGGAGTTTTCCCTCCTTTTCTATTTTTTTAAAGAGTTTGAGAAATACCTATATTAATTTTTCTTTAAATGTTTCACAGAATTCACTAGTGAAAACTTTTGGTCCAGTGCTTTTCTTTGTTAGGCAGTTGATTACTCATTAGAGTTCTGTTCA
Organism: Halichoerus grypus; assembly: GCF_964656455.1. NCBI lineage: Eukaryota > Metazoa > Chordata > Mammalia > Carnivora > Phocidae > Halichoerus > Halichoerus grypus. The sequence goes on from NC_135714.1 coordinate 201,878,599, forward strand.
GGTTTTCTATTTTTTCATAATTCATTTTTGGTGGGTTGCATGTTTCTAGAAATTCATCCATTTCTTCTAGATTGTCCAATTTGTTGGAGTATAGTTATTCATGGTAGTCTCTTATGATCTTTTTCATTTGAATGGGTCCTGTTTTATTTCTGATTTTTGAGTCCTCTTTTTCTAGGCAAGCTTTAATAAGTTTGACTATTTTTTCTTTTCAAAGAACCAGCTCTTAGTTTCAATGGCCTTTTCTGTTGTCTTTTTAATATCTTCTCATTTATGTCCACTCTGATCTTAATTTACTTCTGTCTAATAAATTTGGGCTTAGTTCACATTTCTTTTTCTAGTTCCTTGTGGTATAAACTCAGGTTATTGGAGATCTTTCTTATTTCTTTTTTTTTTAAGATTTATTTATTAATATGAAAGAGAGAGAGAGCGTGCAAGCAAGTGGGGAGTGGGGGATGGGCAGATGGAGAGGGAGAGAGAATCTCCAGCAGACTCCCTGCTCAGCATGAAGCCCAGCCCAGTGTTCGATCCCACAACCCTGAGATAATGACTTGAGCCAAAATCAAGATTCTGATGCTTAACTGACTGAGCCACCCAGGTGCCCCAAGATCTTTCTTATTTCTTATATAGGCATTTCTTGCCACAAACTTCCCTCTTAGAACTGCTTTTGCAACATCTCATAAGTTTTGGTATGTTATTTCATTTTCATTTGTTTCAATGTGTTTTTTTTTCTTTTTTATTTCCTCTTTGGTCCTGAGGTTGGTGAGGAGTATGTTGTTCAATCTCTATATATTGTGAAATTTCCATTTTTCTTCTTGTATTTGATTTCTAATTTCATACTATTGTGGTGCTTAATATTATTTCAATTTTCTTAAATTTATTAAGACATGTTTTGTGACCGAACATATGATCTATCCTGGAGAATGTTCCGTGTGCGCTTGAGAAGAATGTGTATTCTGTTCTTTTTATTGTTTTTAATTTTTTATTATTATGTTCAATTAGCCAGCATATAGTACATCATTAGTTTTTGATGTAGTGTTCAATGATTCATTAATTGCATATAACACCCAGTGTTCATCACAACACGTGCCCTCCTTAATACCCATCACCCCGTTATCCCATCTCCCACCCTCCGCCCTTCTGTAACCCTCAGTTTGGTTCCCGGAATCCAGAGTCTTTCATGGTTTGACTCCCTCTCTGATTTCTTCCCATTCAATTTTCTCTCCCTTCCCCTATGATCCTCCACGCTATTCCTTATGTTCCACATACGAGTGAAACCACATAATTGTCTTTCTCTGCTTGACTTGTTTCACTTAGCACAATTCTTTCCAGTTCCATCCATGTCGAAGCAAATGGTGGGTATTCATCCTTTCTGATGGTTGAGTAATATTCCACTGTATATGTGAACCACATCTTCTTTATCCATTTGTCTGTTGAAGGGCACCTTGGCTCCTTCCACAGTTTGGCTATTGTGGACATTGCTGCTATGAACATTGGGGTGCATATGACCCTTCTTTTCACTACGTCTATATCTTTGGGGTACATACCTAGTAGTGCAATTGCTGGGTCATAGGGTAGCTCTATTTTTAATGTCTTGAGGAACCTCCATACTGTTTTCCAGAATGGCTGTACCAGCTTGCATTCCCACCAAAAGCGTAAGAGGGTTCCCCTTTCTCCACATCCTCACCAACATTTGTTGTTTCCTGTCTTGTTAATTTTGGCCATTCTAACTGGTGTAAGGTGGTATCTCATTGTGGTTTTGATTTGTATTTCCCTGATGGCTAGAGATGTTGAACATTTTTTCATGTCTGTTAGCCATTTGTATGTCTTCTTTGGAGAAGTATCTGTTCATGTCTTCTGCCCATTTCTTGGCTGGATTATTTGTTTTATGCATGTTGAGTTTGAGAAGTTCTTTATAGATCTTGGATACCAACCCTTTGTCTGTAATGTCATTTGCAAATATTTTCTCCCATTCTATGGGTTGCTTTTCCCTTAAGGTCAGGAACATGACAGGGATGCCCACTCTCACCACTTTCGTTCAACATAGTACTAGAAGTCCTATCCTCAGCAATCAGACAACAAAAAGAAAAGGCATTCATTCAAATTGGCAAAGAAGAAGTCAAACTCTCTCTCTTCACAGATGACATGATACTTTATGTGGAAAACCCAAAAGATTCCACCCCCAAGTTATTGGGGGCCATTTTTTTCTAGGTTTAATGAGATATAATTGACACACATCATTGTATAAGTTTAAGGTGTACAGCAAAATGGTTTGACATATATTGTAAAAAAAAATATTTCTATAAGTTTAGTTAGTACCCATCATCTCAGAGATATAGTAAAAAGAGAAAAAAAAACTTACCTTGTGATGAGAGCTCTTAGGATTTACTCGTTTAACAATATTTATACATATTGTACAGCTTCTGTAATAGTTAACTATAGTCATCATTCTGTACAGTACATCCCTAGTACTTATATATGTTGTAAATAGAAGTTTAAACATTTTTGAACACTTTTCTCCTATTCCCCTTCTCCCCAAACCCTGCCTTTGGTTACCACAAATATGATCCCTTTTACTTTGAGTTTTGTGCTGTTCTGTTCTGCATTTGATTCTACATATATGTGAGATCATATAGTACTCTTTTTCTGTCTGACTTCACATAATTTCCTCAAGGTCCATCCATACTGGTGCAAATGGCAAGATATCCTCATTTTATATGACTGAATATTTCATTATATATTCATTATACACACACACACACACACGCACACACACACCAATGTGCACACACATATACAATAACAGCAAATTCTTTCTCCATTCCTCCATGATTGATGGACACTTAGGCTGTTTCTATGTCTTGGATAGTGTAAATAATGCTGCAATGAACATGAGGGTACAGATATCCCTCCAAGTTAGTGTTTTAATTTCCTTTGGATATATTTCCAGAAGTGGAATTCCTGGATCATATGTTAGCTCTATTTTTAATTTTTAAAGTAACCTCCATACTGTTTTCCATAGTGGCTGTACCAGTTTACAATCCTAGCAATAGTATGAGGTTTCCCCACTGATATGAGAAATTCTTAATTTCAGGAAACAAACTGAGGGTTGCTGGAGTGGTGGGGGTTGAGAGGGATGGGGTGGCTGGGTGATAGACATTGGGGAGGGTATGTGCTATGGTGAGCACTGTGAATTGTGCAAGACTGTTGAATCACAGATCTGTACCTCTGAAACAAATAATGCAATAGAAAAAAAAAAAAGAAGATAGCAGGAGGGAAAGAATGAAGGGGGGCAAATTAGAGGGGGAGACAAACCATGAGAGACGATGGACTCTGAAAAACAAACTGAGGGTTCTAGAGGGGAAGGGGGTGGGACAATGGGTTAGCCTGGTGATGGGTATTAAAGAGGGCACGTTCCGCATGGAGCACTGGGTGTTATGCACAAACAATGAATCATGGAACACTACATCAAAAACTAATGAGGTAATGTATGGTGATTAACATAAGAATAAAAAATTTAAAAAAAATTCCCAACCAAAAAAAAAATAGTATGAGGTTTCCCTTTGTCTGCATCCTCTCCAGCGTATGTTATCTCTTTTAGATAATAGCCATTTTAATAGGCATGAGGTAATATCTCATGGTTTTGATTTGAGTTTCCCTAGTAAGTACTGATATTGAACATTTTTTCATATACCTGTTGGCCAAATGTATGTCTTCTTTGGAGAAATGACTATTTAGGTCTTTTTCCCTTTATTAATTGGATTATTTGGGTTTTTGCTATTGAGTTGCATAATTTAGATATTAAACTCATTTCATAAATTGTTTGGAAATATTTTTTTCTTATTCTATAGGTTGTCTTTTCACTTTGTTGATTGTTTCTTTTGATATGAAGGAGCTCTTTAGTTTAATGTAGTCCCACTTGTTTATATCTGATTTTGTCACTTGTGCTTTAGTTTTCTCCCCAAAAAAATCATTGCCAAGACCCACGTCAAGGAGCTTTTTTTCTTATGATGGTTTCAGGTATTATATTTAAGTCTTTAACCCATTTAGAGTTAATTTTTGTGAGAATGTAAGATAGGGGCTTAGTTTCATTCTTTTACATGTGAATATACAATTTTCCCAGAACCATATATTGAAGAGATTGTCTATTCTCTATTGAGTATTCTTGGATCCCTTGTCAAATATTAGTTAATTAAAAATGCTTGGGTTTATTCCTGGGCTTTTAGGTTATGTTCCACTGATCTATTTATCTGTTTTTATACCAGTACCATACTATTTTGATTACTATAGCTTTGTGGTGTAGCTTGAAACCAGAAAGTGTAATGTTTTTGCTTTGTTCTTCTTTCTTAGGATTGTTTTGTCTATTCTGGGTGTTTTCTGGTTTCATAGATATTTTAGAACTGTTTTTTATACTACTGTGTTTTTTTTTTTAAGGTCTTTGGAATCTTGGTAGATATTGCATTGAATCTATAGATGGCTTTTGATAGTATTGCCATTTTAACAATTTTAATTTTCCAATCCACAATGGACTACTTTTCTATTTTGTCTTTTTTTCATAAATGTCTTGTAGTTTTTAAAAGATTTTTAATATTCTTGGTTAATATTATTTCTAAGTATTTATTTTTCTTTATGTTATAAATGGAATCTTTTTTTCATATAATTTTATCTTAGTATATAAAAACATTACTGAGTTTTGTATGTTAATTTTGTGTCCTACAACTTTACTAATTTTTTTATTGCATACAATAGTTTTTCATAGAATTTTGGGGATTTTTCTATATATAAAATCATGCCATCTGCAAAAAGAGACAATTTTACTTCTTCCTGTCTAATTCTGGTGTCTTTTATTTCTTTTTCTTTCCTAATTGTTCTGACAAGGACTTCCAGTACAATGTTAAATGGTGAGAGTGGGCACTTCTGTCTTGTTCCTGCTCATAGAGGAAAATCTTTCAACCTTTCACCATGTAGTATGTTACTAGCTGTGGGCTTATCATATATGCCTTGGTTTTTGAGGTACATTTTTCTATACTTAATTAAGAGTTTTGATCATTAACAGATGTTGAATTTTGTCAAATGCTTTTTCTGCATCTATTGAGATGATTATATATTTTTCTCTTATTCTTTTAATTTGATGTATCACATTGATTGATTTTTGTATGTTGAACCATCCTTACATCCTACATAGAAATCCCAATTGATCATGGTGAGTAGTCCTTTTAAAGTACTGTGAAATTCAGTTTTTTGTATTTTATTGAGAATTTTTGCACCTATGTTCATCAGGATTATTGGTCAGTAGTTTTATTTTCTGATAGTTCTTTTCTAGCTTTGATATCAGAGTGATATTGGCCTCCTAAAATCAGTTTGGCGGGCGCCTGGGTGGCTCAGTCGTTAAGCGTCTGCCTTCGGCTCAGGTCATGATCCCAGGGTCCTGGGATCAAGTCCCACATCGGGCTCCCTGTTCGGCGGGAAGCCTGCTTCTCCCTCTCGCACTCCCCCTGCTTGTGTTCCTGCTCTCGCTATCTCTCTCTCTGTCAAATAAATAAATAAAATCTTTAAAAAAAAAATAAAAATAAAAAAATAAAATCAGTTTGGCAGTGTTCCTTCCTCTTTCATTTTTTGAAAGGGCTTAAGAAGTATTGGCCTTATACTTTAAGTGGTTGTAAAACTCACCAGTGAATACATCTGGTCCTGGGCTTTTCTGTGTTGGGACACTTTTCATTACTGACTCGATCTCCTTCCCAGTAGTTGGCCTTTTCAGATTTTCTCTTTCTTCCTCCTTCAGTCTTGGTAGTTTGTATGTTTCTAAGAATTTTCCCTTTAATTTCTAAGGTGTCCAACTTGTTCGCATCGTTGAAATTGTAAATGAATGAAGACCAACCTTGAAAATTCCCTGACCATACAAAATCACTTTTGTCATATAAACAAAACTTAATTTAGCTTATTTTGCTAAGCTAGCTTGACTTGGAGCATTTCTTGCTTGTGCTCTGGAAATGATAAGCAAAACTTAAATTCTTTCCAAAGTTTGATATGAGATAACCATTGAAATTCAAAATATTGTTACCAATCACTATGAAGAACAAAAGGTCACTGATTTCTCTTTATATAAACTGCCTAATATCAGTATACCAATGAGCCTCGTTCCATGTTTTGGTTTGAGTGCTACCACTTTGCAAACTGTCTTCCTGGTATATGCGCAATAAATTTTTGCTAATTACATCAGTGATTTGGTTTTATTTTGGCTATTTTGAACCTTTGACAGCATATAGATGTTCAGAGTAGCTTTTTAGGATTCACTCTTTTTTTTTTAATTTCACTTATTTTGGCTCTAATCTTTATTTCCTTTCTTCTGCTCTCTTTAGTCTCAGTTCTTCTTTTTTTCTAGGTCTTTAAGGTGCAGAGTTAGATTTTTTATTTGGGATTTTCCTTCTTAATGTAGGTTTTCATTGCTATGAACCTCCCCCTTAAAACTGCTTTTGCTTTATCCCATAAGTTTTGGTATGCCATGTTTCCATTTTTGTTTGTCTCAACATACTTTTTAATTCCCCATCAATTTCTTCTTTGATTTATTGATCAGAAAAGCATTCTTTAATTTCCATGTTTTTATTTTCCAGTTTTCTTCTCATTATTGATTTCTAGTTTCATACCCTTATGGTCAGAAAAGATACTTGGTACAATTTCAATCTTTTTTAATTTGTAAGACTTCTTTTGAGGCTTAATCTATGGTCTGTTCTATAAAATGTTCCATGTATAGTTGAGAAGAGTATGTAGTCTGCTGTTGTCAAATCATTTGTTGCTTGTCTCTTAGGTCATTTTGTCTATAGCATTGTTCAAATCCACTGTTTCCTTATTGAATATTTGTCTAGATCATCTATCCATTGTTGAGAATGGAATATTAAAGTCTCCAACTATTACTGTATTGCTATTTATTTCTCTTTTAGCTCTGTTAGTTTTTGCTTTATGTATTTAGGTGCTCCATTGATGGGCACATACATATTTAAGGTTGTTATAGCTCCTTGAGGTATTGACACCTTTATCATTATATAACGACTTTCTTTGCCTCTTTTTATCATTTTTAGTTCAAAGTCTATTTTGTCTGAAATAAGTATAGCTACCCTCCTCTTTTTATGTTTACCATTTGCTTGAAATACCTTTCACATCTCTTCACTGTAGGTCTATGTGTGTCTTTAAGGTTAAAGTGGATCTTTTTCAGGGAGAATATCTCTTGAACTTTTAATCCAGTCAGCTATTCTTTGCCTTTCAATTGAGGAATTTTATCTGTTTGTTCTGAAAAAAATTATGATAAATGAGGACTTACTTTTGCTATTTGTTAGTTGTTCTTTGGTTGTTTTGTAGAGCCATTGTTCCTTTTTTCCCCTTAATCCTGTTGTCTTTTTGTATGTTGATGTCTTGTGATATCGGCATGTTTTTACTTCTTTATTTTGTTCTTTTGTGTCATTACCATAGGGTTTCCCCTGTGATTACGTGAGGACTACATAAAATATCTTAAAATTATAACACTATTTTAAACTAGTAACAAATGAACTTCAAAAGAATTTGTCTTTACACTTCTCCCCCTCACATTTTGAGTTATGATTGTTGCAGTTTACATATTTTCATATTGTGTAATGACATATTATTGTAGTTATGGTTATTTTTACTTCATTTGTTTTCTTAACTTTTAAACTAGAGATTTAAGTAAATTATACCCTATCATTGCCATGTACAAAATCCAACTTTGACTATATACTTACCAGTAAGTTTTGGACTGCCTTTCTATGTCTTTATTAGTCTTCTTTTATTTACATTCAAAGAACTCCCTTTATCATTTCTGGTAAGGTATGTCTAATATGATGAATTCCTTTAATTTTGTTTGTTCAGGGAAGTCTTCACACCTTCTTCATGTCTGAAAGAACACTTTAATTGGTATAATATTCTTGTAAACACTTTTTTTCTTTCAATATTTTGAATATGTTATTACATTCTCTCCTGCCTGAGAAGTTTCTGTTGAAAAAATCTGCTAGTAGTCATATGAGGGTTCTTTTGTGTGTAACTTTTCTCTTGCTGCTTTAAAATGCTATCTTTGTCTCTGAATTTTGATAATTTAATTGTAATATGTCTCAGTTCCTATTTGGAACTTTTTGGGCCTCTTAGATCTGAATTTATTTGTCTCCCCAGGTTTGAGAAGTTTTCAGACGTTATTGCTTTAAGTATACTTTCTGTCCCTTTCTCTTTCTTTTCTCCTGGAATTGCTATAATGTGAATATTGTTTCTTTGTGTCCCATAATTCCCTTAGAATTTCCTCACTCTTTTTCATTCATTTTTTTTTTTTTTCTTGCTCTTCTGACCTAAATAATTTGAAATATCTTATCTTCCAGGTCACTGATGTTTCTTCTAAGGGGCTATATCTCCTATGGAAGCTATTTATTGAATTCTTAAGTTCAGTTACTATATTTTTCAGCTCTAGAATTTTTTTAGTGATTTCTATTGCCTTGCCAACCTTGTCATTTTGTTCATGCATTGTTTTCCTAATTGTGCATTTTATTTAGTTGTCCATCTATATTTTCTTGTTATTCACTAAACTTCTCCAAGAGGATTATTCTGAATACTTCATCAGTTCAGATCTTCATTTCTTCAGAATCAGTTGTTAGAGCTTTATTACTTTACTTGTGTGAGCATTTTTATGAATGTTATTGGGTAAATCACTTATCTCCAAAGTGTTAAAGCTTTTTTCTGAGATTTTACCCTTTGTTTGGACCGTATTCCTGTTTCTTCATTTTCCATGACTCTCTGTGTTGGTTTCTATGCATAAGATAAATAGCCACCTTTCCCAGCCTTGAAGGAATGGCCTCATGGAGGAGATGAACCTTTATTGCTCAACCCTCCCTAATTATAAGTTGTCTCTCAAAACTTTCTTCTTGTTCAAGCATACTACTTTATTCTTAGTGCTCCCAGTAGTTGAAGGGTGCCAAGATCTGTGTCCTGAAAGGAAGGATTTCAATCAGCACCTAGACTCAGACTGATTGGAAGCTATATCCTTAGGCAGCATCTTTTAAGGTATATAAGTATACCTCTTTTGGGGGAAGACTGGAAGAAGGGTTTCTTCTGTCTTCTCCCTCTGTACTGATGGCTAGTTAAGACCTGTTTCTATTTGATACTATCCCAATGAACCCGAGGGATAGTAGCCTCACTGGCTACCAGAGCCTAGCAATCAAGGAATGTGTCTTCTAGGGGGCAGTCACAAGAGCTAGGGCACAAGACATGTGCAGAAGCTTCTTTCAGGGAGATACTGGTGATTGGGGAAGGGCAGGAGAGAATGTGAAGATGATCCCTACCAACCTCTTTAGTCTCTGGGAAAAAATTATAGTTCGTCCCTAGATGTGTGTCTAATTAGTAAACTGCCTTTCAGGCCATAGCTATGATGATAAGTAGGCCTCTTCACAAAACGACTAGGGGTGTGTTTCAGTCTGCGACCTCTCCACTGTGCCCTGGGTAGTAGTAGCTGGCTAAGAACTATTTCTCTGTTAGTTACAGGCTCGTGAAAACCACAGACATAAGCCCTAATAACCACTAGAGCCAGGTGATCAAGGGGCATCCTGTAGGCAGCGGCCACAAGCAAAACAACACAAAACAAAAACAAGGCACCAGACGTGCTGCAACTCCTTCATAGAGAAATTGGCCACGTGGAGCACGGCAGAGGCAGAGTGCAAAGACGGCACCTGCGGGCCTCCATCTTGCAGAGGATTTCAGTGAGTCCCCAGATTGTGTTAAATTAGATGCTTGCGCCAAGGCTTTAAGATAAGTAAATAGACCTCTTTCCCAGAAAGATTGGATGCTCTTCAGCAAATTTTTCTCAGATCGGTAGAGTCTCGTGGGTCTCATGGACAGAAGCCCTGTTGGTTTTCAAAGCTAGATGTTTGGGGGGCTCATCTCTTAGGTGCAGATCTTAAAAGTTGGGGTGCAAGATGTGGGATTCAAACTTTTTCCTTCTCAGAGAAAGACTGGGGGTTGTGAGTTTCCTCCTGATTGTGGGTCACTATACTGGGTGTGGGGTTTATAGTGAGATTGTGTCTCAACCTCCCTCTCAACTATTTTGAAGTGGGTGATTTCTTAATCATCTGATATGTAGGAGTGACTCAGCTATTTTGGGGGTTTCTTTCAGGGGAAATTATTTAGCATATAGCTATTGATTTGGAGTGTCCATTGGAAGGGGTGAGTTCAGGATCCTCCCATGAAAGCATCTTGAACTGGAACTCTCCATGAGACTACTGATAACCCACACTTTGTCTCCTGAACAAGACTCTGTAAAACAAGGGCTGGTATGACGGCAGCCACACACAGCTGAGCCTGTGGAGACTGCTGCTGAGTATTGGTCTCCTTGCTCTTGTGGACCCCACAGGCATGCCTCATCAGGGCTAACTGTTCCCATGCACTCGATGTACCTGTTAATTCCCAGTCCCAGGGCTCCTTACCCATTATAGAGTAATATTGCAGGGATTGGATTTTCAGATCTTGAGGTTCATCATAAAACACTCACAGTATCTTGGTGACAAGAAAAGTGGTATCAAGGAAGCCAATCTATTACAAGTCATTTGGTAGAAAGATTTTGTTCTTTTACCATGTCCATTCAGTGTAATAAGTTCACTGATAAAAAGACCTCCTGCCTGGGGAGTCACACATGTTTGAAGGCTTATGTAATAAAAACTCTGGGGAAATTTGAATAGGTTTGGGGTGAGATCAGGGGAAAATGACAATCCAGCTCTCACCCCCCAAACTGGGGAAGGAAGAGAAGAAAACTAATTTTGCTGGTATCTAACTTGGGCCAGGTTGGTACTTTCTATACATCACCTTACTCACCTCATGACCACCCTTTGTGGCCTCAGCCAGCACTGACTATTTTCTTCCAGCCTGAGTGAAGTCAGTGTGTGATGGAAACTATCTGCAATGATCCGTGGAATATCATGCCATGAAGACCATCATGTCCTGCTGGTATGGGATATGGAAAGCTCAGTGTCAGGGAGAAGTAGCTTCTCTCCCTTTTCCAATACACAGGGAGAGAGTGGAGGCTGTAGGTGAGAAGTGAGACACACTGGAGATATCCATGCTCTTCCTTGAGCCCTACTATAGGATGCAAAGGTGGAGAAGCAGCCAAGGCAACTCAGTCTGCTGTCCTCTGGAGTGATGTATTAATCCCAAGCTCATCACCCAGGGAACTGCCTCTGAGGTTTCAGATTTCCTCCCTCCACCTGCTTCCCGGGCTCTCCCCTTCCCCAGAATTCCTGTACCAGGCGTGTCACTCCACTTACCCCAATGGCTTCACCTTCCTTCTGGTCCCATGGAGCCTCTGCAGTCCATCATTATTCCCTCCTCTACACATATTCTCAACTCCTGCACCCCTCTCTCCCTCTGCTCTACTCAACCTGGCAGTACCCAGCCATCCGTCTTTTCTATACCCGCACCAATACTGTTTAACTTCACTAGAGAAAGTAGATTATGTTTTCATCATAAACACATACTTGTCCATCTGTTCTCTTGTCTCCAGTTTCCCACACATCTCTCCCACACAAGCCTTCAATTGCAGACCTCTCCTTATATTTCTTTAAGAAAACTAAGGGTAATGGGATCCACCTGCCACCAACCCACACAGTTTATTCTTCAAGGCCCCATACTGTCATCCTTCTGTTTTGTGCAAGTGGATGCAGAGATTCTGTCACAGGCAGGATGCTGTTCCTTCTGCTTCCCCTACTTTATACATTGCCACTCTCTCTCTTTTCCAGGAATTATTTCTATCCATATACAAACAATGTTTAGTATCTTGCATCTAAAAGAAAACACCTCCCCCGCCAAAAAAATCAACACTTTCCTTGACTACATATCTTCCTCCTGCTATTGCCCCATCTTTTCTTCCAGCAGAACTTCTCAAGAGTTGATACATTTACCTCCACTTCATTTCCCATCCATTATATTTACTGTTTAAATTTTGTGCATGTATTGAAATTTAATATTTTTACTAAATAAAAATAAAACATTGAAATTGGTGGGATATAGCAAAAGCAGTGCTTAGTGGGAAAATTATAACATTAATTGCTATATTAGAAAGAAAGGAATGTTTCAAATCAGTATGATTTTAGATTCACATGATTTAAAATTCTAAAGGACCAAGGAGGTACACAAGAGTCCCCTCTAAATTCATACTCCAGGTTCCCTCCTAGGTGCAATGAATGCAATTTTTTCTGGAGGTATTTTATGTCTATATGACCAACTCTATACATGTAGCAACCATTCACACTTTTTATCTTTTAGTGTTTTTTTGTTTTTTTTTTAGATATAATTAACATACAGCACTGTCGGGAAAAGGTGTACATCATAAAGACATAAATATATTGTGAAATGACTAACATATTAAGTTTAGATAATATCCATCATCATGTACAAACACAAAAGGAAGAGAAAAAATGTTTTACTCTTTGTGATGAGAATTTTTAAGATCTACTCTCTTAGAAACTTTCAAATATATACTACAAAGTGTTAACTGTAGTCATCATGTTGTACATATATCCCCAGGATTTATTTATCCTGTAACTGAAAAATTCTACTTTTGACCACCTTCATCCAATTCCCTCACCCCTTAACACCCACCTTTGATAACCACCAATCAGATCTCTTTTTCCTTTTTTTTTGAAATGAAAATATTTTATATTATATATTCATTATTAAATTTGAGGTTCTCACAGTTAGAATGGCATGGTATATTTTTTTACATTTCTAAAATTTATTATTGAAGTATATAATTGAAGATGTTATATTAGTTTCTGGTGTACAATGTAGTGATTCCACAATTCTATCCATTACTTAATGCTCACCACTAAAAGTGTAGAGTCCGGATGTTGCCACACATTATTACAGTATTATGAAATATTTTCCACATTAATAACATGCACAGTATTTCTTCACAATATGAATGTTCTTATGCTGAGCAAAGTTAAACCTTTTTTAAAAAAATTATTCATTTCCAGTATAATTAATGTACAGTGTTACATTATTTTCAAATGTACAATATCCTGATTCAATAATTTTATACATTACTCAGTACTTATCATAATAAGTATACTCTTAATCCTCTTCACCTAATTCACTCATTTCCCCATCCACCTTTCCTTTGGTAATCTCTAGTTTCTTCTCTATATTTAAGAGTCTGGGTTTTTTGTTTTTTGGGTTTTTTCTTTGTTCATTTCTTTCTTAAATCCCACATGAGTGAAATCATATGCTATTTCTCCTTTGCTGATTGATTTATTTTACTTAGCATTATACTCTCTAGATCCACCCAGATGTGATATCTATCATCTATCTATTTAATCTATCATTATACTCTTTCTATATTTATATATATATACTATCATTATATCTATCATTATGCTCTCTAGATCCACTATATATATATATATATATTCAAAAAGATATATGAACCCCATTTTATTACATCATTTGTTAGAATAGCCAAAATAATGCAATAAAATGGGGTTCATATATCTTTTTGAATGAGTATTTGTGTTTTCTTTGAGTAAATACCCAGTAGTGGAATTACTGGGTCCTATGATAATTCTATTTTTTATTTTTTGAGGAACCTCCATACTGTTTTCCACAGTGGCTGCACCAGTTTGCATTCCCACCAACAGTGTAAGAGGGTTCCTTTCTGTCCACATCCTTGACAACACTTGTTGTTTCATGTGTTTTTGCTTTTAGCCATTCTGACAGGTGTGAGATGATATCTCACTGTGGTTTTGATTTGCATTTCCCTGATGATGAATGATGTTGACTATCTTTTCATCTGTCTGCTAGTCATCTGTATGACTTCTTTGGAGAAATGTCTGTTCATGTCTTCTGCCCATTTTTTAATTGAACTGGGTTTTTTTTGTTTGTTTTTGGTGCTGAGTTGTAGAAGTTCCTTATATATTTTGAATACTAACTCCTTATCACATATTATCATTTGTAAATATCTGATCTCAATCAGTAGATTGTCTTTTAGTTTTGTTGATTGTTTCTTTTGCCATGTGAGAGCTTTTTATTTTGATGTAGTTGCAATAATTTATTTTTGCTTTGGCTTTCCTTGACTTAGAGGACATATCTAGAAAAATGTTGGTATTGCCAATGTCGGAGAAATTACTTCCTGTACATTCCTCTAGGATTTTTAGAGTGTCAGGTCTCATATTTAGGTCTTTAATCCATTTTGAGTTCATTTTTGTGTATGGTGTGAAAGAGTGTTCAGTTTCATTCTTTTGCATGTTGCTATTAAGTTTTTCCAACACCATTTGTTGAAGAGACTATCATTTTCCCATTGCATATTCTTGCCCAATTTGTTGAAGATTAATTGACCATAACATTGTAAGTTTATTTCTGGGCTTTCTATTCTGTTCCATTGATCTATGTGTCTACTTTTGTGCCAGTACTATACTGTTTTAATTACTACAGCTTTATAATACAACTTGAAATCTGGAATTGTGATACCTCCAGCTTTGGTTTCTTTTTTTCAAGATTGCTTTGGCTGTTTGGGGTCTTTTGTGGTTCCATACAAATTTTAGAATTGTTCTAGTTCTGTGCAAAATGCTATTGGTATTTTGATAGGGAATGTATTAAATCTGTAGATTGCTTTGGGTAGTATGGAAATTTTAACAGTGTTTGTTCTTCCCGTCCATGAACATGGAATGTCTTTCCATTTGCTCATATAATCTTCAATTTCTTTCATCAATGTTTTATAGTTTTCAGAATAAAGGTGCTTAACCTCCTTGGTTAAATATTTTATTATTTTTGGTGCAATTGTAAAAGGGATTGTTTTCTTAATTTTTCTGCTGCTTCATTGTTAGTGTATAGAAGTACAATGAATTTCTGTACATTGATTTTTGTATCCTGTGAGCTTAATAAATTCATTTATCAGTTCTAGTAGTTTTTTGGTGGGCTCTTTAAGGTTTTCTATATATAGTATTATGTTACCTGCAAATAGTGAAAGTTTTACTTCTTCTTTACCAATTTGGATGCCATTGATATTACTTTTCTTGTCTGATTGTTGTAGCCAGAACTTCCAGTACTATGTTGAATAAAAGTGGTGAGAGTGGACATCTTTGTCTTATTGCTGATCTTAGGGGGAAAGCTCTCATCTTTCCCCATTGAGAATATTAGATGTGGGTTTTTCATATATGGCCTTTATTATGTTAAAGTGTGTTCCCTCGGGGCGCCTGGGTGGCTCAGTCATTAAGTGTCTGCCTTTAAGCCCAGCATCAGGCTCCCCGCTCCGCGGGAAGCCTGCTTCTCCCCCTTCCACTCTCCCTGCTTGTGTTCCCTCTCTCGCTGTGTCTCTCTCTGTCAAATAAACAAAATCTTAAAAAAATAAATAAAGTGTGTTGCCTCTAGACCTACTTTATTGAGGGTTTTTATCATAAATGGATGTTATATTTCATCAAATGTCTTTCTTGTATCTATTAAAATGATCATATGGTTTTTATCCTTTGCCTTGTTGATGTGATATATCACATTGATTGATTGAGAAAATTGACCACCCTAGCATCTCAGGAATAAATCCCACTTGATTGTGGTGAATAATTTTTAAAGTATTGATGGATTTGGTTGGCTAATATTCTGGTTAAGATTTTTTCATCTATGTTCATAAGAGATATTGTCTGTAGTTCTAATATTTTGTAGTGTCTTTTTCTGGTTTTGGTATCAGGATAATGCTGGACTCGCAGAATGAATTTGGAAGTTTGCCTTCTATTTTTTGGAATAGTTTAAGAAGAATAGTATTATATCTTCTCTATTTTTTGTCTAATATTTTATTTAAATTCCAAGTAGCTAACATATGGTGTAGCATTAGTTTCAGGAGTAGAATCTAGTGATTCATCACTTGCATAAATCACCCAGTGTTCATCACAAGTGTACTCCTTCATCCATCACCCTTTTAGCCCATTCCCCCCAGCAACCCTCAATTTGTTCTCTATAAGAGTCTCTCTTGCCTCCCACTATTTTTATCTTATTTTATTTTACCTTTATTTTATCTTATTTTACCTTTATTTTATCTTATTTTATTTTACCTTCCCTTCCCCTACTTTGTTCATCTGTTTTGTTTCTTAAACTGCATATATGAGTGAAATCATATGGTATCTGTTTTTCTCTGACTGACTTATTTGGCTTAGCATAATACACACTAGTTCTATCCATGTCATTGCAAATGGCAAGGTTGCATTGTTTTTGATGGCCAAGTAATATTCTAGTGTGTTTGTGTGTGTGTGTGTGTGTACGTGTGTGTATTTCACATCTTTATCCTTTCATCATTCAATGGATATTTGGGCTCTTTCCATACTTTCCATACTTTGGCTATTGTTGATAGTGCTGTTATAAACATTGGGATGCGTGTTAAAGTCCTCTACTATTTTTGTATTGTTTTCAATTAGTTCCTTTTTTTTGTTATTAATTGTTCTATATATTTGGGAGCTACTGTATTGGGTGCATAATATTTACAATTGTTAGATCTTCTTGTTTGTCCCCTTTATTATAATATAGTGCCCTTCTTTGTCTAGTTTGCTACTCCGGCTTTCTTTTGACATCAATTTGTGTTTTACTGTTCTCCACCCCCTCACTTTCAATCTGCAGGTGCCTTTAGGTGTAAAATTAGTCTCTTGAAGGAAAATATACATGGGTCTTGGGTTTTTTTCCCATTCTAACACCCTGTCTTTTGATTGGGGTGTTTAGTCCATCCGTTTACATTCAGAGTAATTATTGATAAATATATATTTAATGCCATTTCATTACTTGTTTGTGGTGTTTGCTTATGAAGATTTTCTGAGATCCTTTCTTGTCTGTCAGTTTTATCTCTCCTTTCCACTCAAAGACCCCCTTTAATGTTTCTTGCAGGGCTGCTTTAGTGGTTACAAACTCCTTTAGTTCTTGTTTGGGAAACTCTTTATCTCTTCTTCCATTCTGAATGATAGCCTTGCTGCATAGAGTATTCTTGGCTGCAGCTTTTTTCCATTCAGCACTTAGAATATATCATATTCATATGATACTCATAGTCATATCATAAATGAGTTCAGTAAAATTGCAGGATACAAAATCAACATACAGAATCTGTTGTATTTCTATACACCAATAATGAAGCAGCAGAAAGAAAAATTAAGAATCAATCCCATTTATAATTGCACCAAAAACAGTAAGATACCTTGGAATAAACCTAACAAAAGAGGTGAAAGACCTGTACTCTGAAAACTATAAACCATGGATGAAAGAAATAGAGATGGCAAAAAGAAATAGAAAGATATTCCATGCTCATGGATTGGAAGAATAAATATGGTTAAAATGTCTATACTATCCAAAGCAATCTACAGATTTAGTGTAATCCCTATTAACATATCAACAGCATTTTTCACAGAAATAGAATAAACAATCCTAAAATTTGTATGGAACTACAAATGACCCCAAACTGCCAAAGCAACCTTGAAAAAGAAAAGTAAAGCTGGAGATATCACAATTCCAGGCTTCAAGTTATATTACAAAGCTGTAGTGATCAAAACAGTATGGTACTGGCACAAAAATGGACACATAGATCAATGGAACAAAATAGAAAACCCAGAAATGAACCTGAAATGATATAGTCAATTAATCTTTGACAAAACAGAGAAGAATATCCAATGGGAAAAAGACAGTCTCTTCAAAAAATGGTGCTGCGAATATTGGACAGCAACATGCAAAAGAATGAAACTGGACTACCTTTTATACCATGCACAAAAATAAATTCAAAATGGATGGAAGACCTAAATGTGAGACCTGGAGCCATAAAAATCCTAGAGGAGAACACAGGCAGTAACCTCTTTGACATCGGCTGTAGCAACTTCTTTCTAGATATGTCTACTGAAGGAAGGGAAATAAAAGCAAAAATAAGAGACTACATCAAAATAAAAAGCTTCTGCACAGTGAAGGAAGCAGTCAACTAAAAGGCAACCTACAGAATGTGAGAAAATATTTTCAAATGACATATCTGATAAATTGTTAGTATCCAAAATATATAATGAACTTATAAAACTCAACACCCAAAATATTAATAATCCAATTTAAAAATGGGTAGAAGAAATGAATAGACATTTTTTTCCAAAGAAGACATACAGATGGCCAACAGCCACATGAAAAGTGGCTCAACATCACTATTCTCAATATCACTGATCATCAAGAAAATGCAAATCAGAAGCACAATGAGATCACCTCACATCTGTCAGAATGGCTAAAATCAACAACACAAGAAACAACAGGTGTTGGCAAGGATGTGGAGAATGGGGAACCCTCTTGCATGTTGGTGGGAATGCAAACTGGAGCAGCCACTCTGGAAAACAGTATGAAGATTTCTCAAAAAGTTAAAAATAGAACTACCTTATGATCCAGTAATTGCACTACTAGGTATTTATGCAAAGGATACAAAAATACTGATTCAAAGGGATACATGCACCCTGATGTTTATAGCAGCATTATCAATAATAGGGAAATAATGTAAACAGCCCAAATATTAATTGACCTAGGAATGGGTAAGGAAGATGTGGGGTGTGTGTGTGTGTATGTGTATACATATATCCATTATATATATACATACATATATATCCATTATATTGTATTATATATTGTACAATATATATTATATAATTATATATTATACAATATCCATTAATATTATAATGGAATATTTCTTGGCTATCAAAAAGAATGAAATCTTGCCATTTGCAATGACATGGATGGAGCTAGAGAGTACTATGCTAAGTGAAATAAGTTAGAGAAAGGCAAATACCATATGATTTTACTCATATATGGAATTTAAGAAAGAAATGAGAAAAGGGAAAAAGAGAGGCAAACCAATAAACAGACTCTTAACTATAGAGAAATTGATAGTTCTAAGAAGGCAGGTGGGTGGGGAGATGGGTGAAATAGGTGATGGAGATTAAGGAGTGCACTTGTGATGAGCCCCCAGAGTTGTATGGAAGTGTTGAATCACTATATTGTACACCTGAAATTAGTATTATACTATATGTTAACTAACTGGAATTTAAATGAAAACTTTAAAAAATAAATAAAAGCATTAAATTTTTATTCCTCTGCCACACGTTTTAGGTATATGCTGTCATGCTTTGCATTCTTTTATTTTGTGAATCCCTTAAGTGATTCTTATAGATATATTTAATTTTACTGCTTTTTTGCTTCCAAGTTTTCTCAATGCTGCTTATACTCATTCATTTCTACTCAGAATCCCCGTTAACATTTCTTGTAAGGCTATTTTAGTGGTCATGAAGGCCTTTAACTTTTGTTTGGGAAACTCTTTATCTCTCTTTCTATTCTGAATGATACCTTGCTGGATAGGGTATTCTTGGTTGCAGGTTTTTTTTCATTTCAGTACTTCAAATATATCATGCTACTCTTTTCTCGCCTGCAACGTTTCTGCTGAAAAATCAGCTCACAGCCTTATGGGGTTTCCTTGGCATGTAACTGTTTTCTCGTGCCATTTTTTTAAAAGATTTTATTTATTTATTTGAGAGAAAGAGAGCACAAGCAGGGGGAGGGGCAGAGGAATAAGGAAAGGGAGAAGCAGACTCCCCACTGAGTGCAGAGCAGGATGCAGGCCTCAATCCCAGGACACTGAGATCTTGACCTGAGTCAAAGTCAAATGCTTAATCAAGTGTGCCACCCAGGCGCCCCTTCTCTTGCCATTTTAAAAATCCTCTTTTATCACTACTTTTTTTTTTTTTTTTTTTTTTTTGCCATTTTAATTACATTATGTCTTGATGTGGACCTCCTTGGGTTGATTTTTTTGGCAGCTCTTTGTGCCTCCTGGATGTAGATTTCTGTTTCCTTCCCCACATTAGGGAAATTTTCAGTTACTATTTCTTCAAATAAATGTTCTGCTCCCCCTTGTCTCCCTCTTCTCTTTATGGGATCCCTATAATGTGAATGTTGTTATGCTTCATGGTGTCACTGAGTTCCCATAATCTATTCTCACTTGTTATTTTTATGTTTTCTTTATCCTATTGAGCTTGCTTTCTTTCCATTACCCTGTCCTCCAGCTTACTGATCCATTCTTTGCCTTCCTTTATTCTAGTATTTATTCCCCATAGTGTATTTTTAATTTTGCTTAATGAGGTCTTCATCTCAGATTGGTCCTTTTTTATGTCCTCTCTTTGTTGAGGATTGCACTGAGATCCTCCACATTTTTCTCAAGTTTAAAGAGCATCTTTATGACCATTTAATTTCTCTTCCGTCCTATTACTTACCTTTGTTTCAGTTAGCTCTCTTGCTGTGATTTTGTCCTGTTCTTTCATTTGGGACATATTCTTCTGTCTCCTCATTTTGCTTAACTTTGTGTCTGTTTCTGTGTGTTCGGAAAGTCAGCTATGTTTTATGCTCTTGAAGGTGGTGGCCTTATGAAGAAGAGGTCCTGTAATGCCCTGTAGTTCAACGTCTCACCAGAATCTGGCATTTCATGGGTACCTACCTACTATTGTGGCTGAGCCACTTTGCCTTCAGTCCCATCACCTTCAATTCCTCTCTTTGCATTTTGTGCACAGTGTTTGGTCACAGTGTTGTTAATGAGCCAGTCTGGGCCATCCTGGGCTTGAGTTGGGTCTGACCACGTGTTTGTCAGAGCAGTCGTGGCACCAAACTGCAAGGCATGCTCCCTGTGTTGTTCCCTGAGAGCCTTTCATTGGTGGGTGGGACCTGCAGTCAGGCAAGATATCTGCCCGCAGCTCACTGGTGGCACCACAGTTGAACTGGTGTGTGTGGTTATCTTCCCATATCCCCAGGGCAAGAGTCACTTTGGAGTCGCTTGGGCTGTTTGCATACTGCCAGGCTTGTGGCACTGCTTTGGATGTAATCCTGCCAAAGGTGGATTTCTTTGGATAGGTCCACAGGAGAACATGGTGGGGGTGGGAGTGGGGGTTGTGCATAGTGTTAACAGGGTGTGTGCCTGTCTGCTCTGGGAGAAGACCTGGAGCAGCTTCACTGAACTCCTGCTGAGTGTGGGTTAGAGGGGGGTGGGCCCACATGAGCACACAGGGGCAGGGCATGCTTTTAGCAAGCTAGGTGGAATGTGTTCATGCTGGTTCCCACAGGTGTCCACAAATCTAGGCTGGGAGGCAGGGAGAAAAATAGTGCTTGCCAGCTCTTTTGCTCTTAGAGAAGTCTCCTAAAGATCCTTGCTCCTTCAGCACATTTTCTAGATTAGTAAATAAATCTCTTTCCCATACACCCCAGGCACTTTTCAAATTGCTGCTTCCTTGCTGTATCTCAGCAGGGTTATTCGTTATGCTGTCTAAGGATGGGGACTCCATTTCCTATCACCTCCTGCTCTTCCACAGCCCAGTGTGCTGATTCTTTTTTTTAATTTAAATTCAATTAAGAAAATAATGTATATTTAGTTTCAGAGGTAGAGGTCAGTGACTCATCAGTCTTTATATAATACCCAGTGCTCATTACATCACATGCCCTCCTTAATGTCCATCACCCAGTTACCCCAACCCCCCAACCCCCTCTGCTCCAGCAACCCTCAGTTTGTTTCCTATGATTAAGAGTCTCTTATGGTTTGTCTCCCTCTGTGATTTCATCTTGTTTTATTTTTTCCTCTCTTCCCTTATGATTCTCTCTCTTTTGTTTCTTAAATTCCACATATGAGTGAGATCATATGATAATTGTCTGCTGATTTTTAAAGTTCCTGGTATTAAAGCCCCACTGATTGTAAGAACTCAGGAAGTTAAGGGGCACCTGGGTGGCTCAGTTGGCTAAGCATCTGCCTTCGGCTCAGGCCATGATCCTGGGGTCCTGGGATCGAGCCCGCTTGGGGCTCCCTGCTCAGCAGGGAGCCTGCTTCTCTCTCTCCCCCACCCCCCACTTGTGCTCTGTCGCTATTTCTCTCTCTCTCAAATAAATAAAATCTTAAAAAAAAAAAAGAACCCATGAAGTTAAGTCCCTCTGGTTTTCAAAGGCAAATATTATGGAGATTTATCTTTCCAGTGCAGGCCCCCTTTGCCCGGCACCCAAGGTGCCTGGTTCAAGGTTTGTTCCTATCCCTTCTCTGTGCTTGCAGTATCCCTCCCTCCTGCAGACAGTCTCATGGGTCTGTTGGGTTCCTGACCCCTTC
This sequence comes from Halichoerus grypus, assembly GCF_964656455.1. Lineage (NCBI taxonomy): Eukaryota > Metazoa > Chordata > Mammalia > Carnivora > Phocidae > Halichoerus > Halichoerus grypus. Next base: position 201,900,746 of record NC_135714.1, read on the forward strand.
TCTCCCTTCCTACTATTTTTTTCTTCTCTACCTTTAGCTGTGAAAAGTCTGTTCTGGCAGGCCTTGGGTCATTTTCTGGGTTATTTACACTGATGTGGGTGTTATGCAGGTGTATCTGTGGGATGAAGTGAGTTTAGGATCCTTCTACTCTGCCATCTGCTTTGGAAGTCAGATCTGTTTTTCTATGAGTCTGAGTTTTGCTTTTTTGTTTTATGGTTGTTTTTGGCTTTGTTTTTAAGATTCCACATAGAAGTGAGATCATATGGTATTTGTCTTTCTCTGTCTTACTTATTTAACTTAGCATAACATCTTCAAACAAGGTTCATCCATGTTGTCACAATTGGGAGGATTTCTGTACTTTTCATGGCCAAAGAGTATTCAGTACTCCACTGTGTGTGTGTGTGTGTGTGTGTGTATACGTGTACAAACTACAACTTCTTCTTTATCCATTCATCTGTTGATGAGCACTTATGTTGTTTCCATGTTTTGGCTACAGTAAATAATGCTGCAACGAAAGTAGTGGGTACAAATAACTTCATCATCATGATCTTTTTCCCTCAGATGTATCCCCAGAATATATGCTGGATCACACGGTCATTTTATTTTTAATATTTTTTGTATCCTCCATTTATAATCCCACCAACAGTGCCCAAGGGTTCCCTTTTGTCCATAGTCTTGCCAGCTCTTGTTATGTCTTGTCTTTTTAATAATAGTCATCTTGACAGGCATGAGATTGATACCTCATTGTGGTTTTGATTTGCATTTCCCAAGTGATTAGTGATATTGAACCTATTTACGTACCTATTGGCCATTTGAATATCTTCTTTGGAAAAATGTCTATTCAGGTCCTTTGTCCACATTTTAATTTTTTTATTTTTTCTGATATTGAAATGTATATGTTCTTTACATATTTTAAATATTAACACGTTATCACATATATGGTTTGCAATTGTTTTCCCATTCTGTAGATTGAGTTTTTATTTTGTTGATCATTTCTTCTGCTATTCAGAAGCTTTGTAGTCTGATGTAGTCACTCTTTTTTTTTTTTTAATTTCTTGTGTGTCCTGTCCAAAAAATATTGCTAAGACCATGTCAAGGAACTTTTTTCCTATATTCTCTTCTAGGAGGTTTACAGTTTCAGTCTTTAATTTATTTTGAGTTTATTTTAGTGGTGTAAGAAATGGGTATAATTTCATTCTTTTACATGTGAATATCCAATTTTCTCAGCACTATTTATTGAAGTGACTGTCTTTTCTCCACTGAGAATTCTTGATATCCTTGTCAAATATTGGTTGACTTATATGCATGGGTTTACTATTAGGCCCTCAATTCTGTTCCATTGATGTGTCTGTTTTTTCTTTAATTTAATTTTGTTTTATGTTAATCATGATACATTACATCATTAGTTTTTGATGTAGTGTTCCATGATTCATTGTTTGCGTATAACACCCAGTGCTCCATTCAGTACATGCCCTCTTTAATACCCATCACCAGGTTAACCTGCCAGTAACATATTTTTTTAATTACCAAAGCTTTATAATATAGTTTGAAATCAGTAAGTGTTATGCTGCCTTCTGTGTTTTTCTTTCTCAGTATTGTTTTGGCTATCCAGCATCTTTTGTGGTTTTGTACAAATTTTAGGATTTTTTTTTTTCTATTTCTGTAAGAAATGCCATTGGAATCCTAATAGAGATTGCATTTTATCTATAGATGACTTTGGATAGTATGGACATTTTACCAATATTAATTCTTCCAACCATAAATACTGGGTACCTTTCTATTTATTTTTATCTTTGATTTCTTGCATCAATGTCTTATAGTATTCAAAGTAAAACTGACTTCCTTGGTTAAATTTATTTCTAAATATTTTATTTATTGCTATTGTAAATTGGATCTTTTCCTATCTTTTTTAAGATTATTCTTCATTAATGTATAGAAACACTCCTGATTTTTGTATGTTAATTTTATATCCTACAATTTTACTTAATTTGTTGATTATATCGAATTTTTAATTGGAATTTAGAATAATCTATATATAAAGTCATGTCAATAGCAAATAGAAACAATTTTACCTATTCCCTATTAATTCTAATGACTTTAATTTCTTTTTCTTGCTGGATTGCTTTAGCCAGAACTTTCAGTAATATGTCAAATAGAAGTGGCAAGAGTGAGCACCCTTGATTTGTTCCTGAACTTAGAGAAAAAGCTTTCAGGCTTTCAGCTTTGTCATGCACAGCCTTTATTATATTAAGATACATTCCATCTCTACCTAATCTTTTGAGATTTTTTAACATGAATGGATGTCGAATGTTGTATGCTTTTTCTGTGTCTATTCAGATGATCATATGATTTTTTCTTTCATTCCATTAACATATCACATAGATTTATATATGTTAAGCCCCATCCTTGCATCCAAGACATAAATACCAGTTGGTCATGATAAATGATTCTTTTAAAGCTACTGAATTTGGTTTGCCAGTATTTTATTGAAAATATTTGCATCTATATTCATCAGGGGTATTGGCCTGCAGTTTTTATTTTCTGAGAATGTCCTTTTCTGGCATTGGTATCTGGGTAATGCTGCCCTCATAAAATGAGTTTGAGACTATTTCCTCTTCTTCAATTTTTTTGGGAAAAGTTAAGAAAGATTGGTGTTAATTTTTCTTTAAATATTTGGTAAAATTCACCTATGAAGCTGTCTGGTCCTGGGCTCACTTCACTGGAAAATTTTTGATTACTGATTCAATCTTCTTACTAGTAATTGTTGTATTCAGATTTTCTTTTTCTTCCTGAATAAGTCTTGGTGGGTTATATGTTTCTAAAAATTTTCCACTTCTAGGTTGTTCAGTTGTTGGCATATAGTTGTCCATAGTAGCTTCTTTTGATTATTTGTGTTTCTGGGATATCAGTTATAATATCTTCTTTTCCATTTATAATTTTGTTGAATTGGATCCTCTTTCTTTTTTCCTTGGTTAATCTAGATAAAGTTTTGCCAATTTTTTTTATCTTTACAATTGCTACAGGAACAAATTGTTAAAATATTTTTATTGTTTTTCTGTTCTCAGTTTCATTTATTTCTGTTCTAATTATCATTTCTTTCCTTTTCCTCATTTGGCCTTATTTTGTTTTTGTTCTTCTAGTTCCTTTTGGTGTTAAATTAGGTTGGTTATTTAAGACCTTTCCATTTTCTTGATGTATTGTGTTTATAGCTATAAAATTTCCTCTTAGAAATACGTTTGCTTCATCCCATAATTTTTGGTACATCATGTTTCCATTTTTATTTGTCTCAAAATGTTTCTTATTTCCCTTTTGATTTCTTCTTTGATCCATTGATTATTCAGGAAACTGTTAATTTGCATGTATTCATGAGTTTCCCAGGTTTTCTCTTGTTATTGATTTCTTATTTATAACCATTGTGGTCAGTATGCTCCAGTGTGGTCCATATTTGGTATGATTTTAACTTCTTGAGTTTCCTACTAATTGTTATGTGGCCTAACATATGGTCTGTCCTAAAAAATGTTTCATGTGTGTTTGAGAAGAATGTATATTCTGCTGTTCTGTATATTAGGGCCCTTGTTCAGACCTTAAGGCTGGCAAGGCTCTTGTTTTGGGATAAAATTAGGGAGGACTATGCATCAAGTTCCCTGGGCTGATGGACAACTCTGCTAGCTCTGCAGGGGGTAATGATACTTGCCAGCTCCCTGCTCATCTGCTGCTATAATCGAAGTTGCAGGATGAGTTACACAGATTTCCAGGAGCTTTGGTTAGCTTTTTTGGTCTGGTCAGGCTGGAAACTGTATTCAGCTTTGGCCAGAGCTGTAAACTAGCTTTCCCACCAATTTGGGACTGCAGAAAAGGCTCCAGGGCTGACAAGGTTTATTGTTTGGTAACCAAATCAGACAGACCCGTGTGCTTTGCTCCCCAGATAAACAGGACTACCAAATTGCACTCTGAATGCACAGAGCTGCTGGCTGTGTTCTCCACTCAAGTCCCACTTTAGTCAGAGCTGTAAGGTGGGCTATTGAGATTCCTGAGAACTCTGACTGTGGTTTGTGTTTAACAAAATTGGTGGCTGTATCCAACAGTGGGCAGGGCAAAAGATTAGCTTCTCTGCTTGGGGTGGAGAAAGGCATACAGCTGACCCCAAGACTGACAAGCTAATCAGGTGTACCTATGCACCAAGCTTTCAGGCTAAACTGTCACCAGATTGGCTCTGCAGATGGCAGCACCACTAGGCAGGTACTTTATTCAAATGATCTGGGAAAAATAGTATTCTAGGTGCTCAGTCCAGGCTTTTTGGTCACTCAGGGCCAAGAGCTAGCCTTAGCAGCGAATGGGGATATGAATTAGTTCCCCTGCCTGGGCAGGGTGACAAAACCTGCTGCAAGGCTTTTTGTTTGAGGTCTTGACTGAAGCAGAACTGTGCCCCAGACTTCCTGACAAGACAGGGCTATCTGCTTTGCTCTGCTACTTTGCAATGAAGCCTGCCAAACTTTCCACTAAAGTATTGCTGAGCTAAGCAGCTTCCCAGATGTTCTGTTCAGGCTCCCTGGTCAAAAGGGGCTGGGAGCTACCCTCAGCTGTGGATGGGACCATAAATTAGTTTCCCTTTTCAAACAGAGTGGGACAGCTAGCTCCAAGTTTTACAGATTTTATGGCAAGGCTTTCTAGTTAGGTGGAGCCAAGAGCTACACTCAGCTGGAGATGGGCTATACATGGGGAATGACTTGGGAATTGACCTTAAAAAAGATGGTGATATAGGTTGTTTCTAACTTCATTTTCCCTCAAATGAACAACTAACAACTCTTCAAGGACAAGCCACCACTGTGAAAGTCCTAGAACATGGGGATAAGACTGAAGCACCCCCTTCATCACAGAGAATGAGACCATATTAGAAGGATTAGAGGAGAGGCTATATGCTGACCCCAGTTCCCCTCCCTCAGGTCAGTGGAGCAATAAACCAAGAGTACTCACCTGAGTCTATGGTTTCAGTGGGAAAAGAGAGCCCTAGGTGGACATCCAGCTCCCCAGCATCATCGGCCACTCCTTGGGAATGGGTTACTCCAGCCTTGCCCCTCAGGGATTGTAGGGAAATCTATGGGGCTTGACCACTGGAAATCAGACTGTGACAGAGAAGGAGGAGAAGGGGTTTGCAGCAACCCGCTCTCAGATCTGGGCAAACCAAATTCCTATTTAAAGCACACAAATAGCAGTTCCAACCAGCAGTTTTTCTCATCTGCAGAGACAAGACAGTGGCACAGTTTGACAAGGGAACTCCATGGAATGCAGGACGGCCTCATTTGAGACCTCAAAGAGCCTTGCTGACTACGTGTCTTGGTCCTGCCCTTCTGCCTAGGCAGAGAACTAAGTCATAACCCTGCCCGTTGCTGAGTGTAGCTCTCAGCACCACCCACTAGAAAGCTTTGCCAGAACACCAGTGAAGCTCCTTGAAGCTGACTCCTCACCCTTTCTTTGACACAAATCATATGTTCTATGTGTTCCTGTGTACCTTGAGTTTGTGATTGTTTGTTTTGACAATATCTTTTGAGGCCTATTTGATTTTGTGTATCCGGGGCTTTCAAAATTTTAAAATCACTGCATAGTTATCCATTGTGTGAAGGTACCATAATTTATTTAACCAGTCTTTACTGGTGGACATTTAGGTAATTTATAATCTTTTATTCTTACAAACAAACTAAAATGATGTTAATTATTTGCATGTATGTGAGGGCAGAGGCACATGATCCATGAATGAAGCTTCAACTTTATAGTCTTCACTTCCATGGGTTCCGAATATTCACTTTTGTAACAATTTTTTGTTTTTATATTTATTTTTTTTCATTTTCTAGCTTTAAGATGTAATTGCCATATACCACTGTATAACTTTAAGGTGTACAGCATAGTGGTTTAACTCACAGACACTGTGAATGACTACCACTATCAGCTTAGTTAGCATTTGTCATCTCATATACGTACAATAAAAAGAAAAAAATTTCCATGTAATGAGAATTCTTAGGATATACTCTTAACAATTTGCGTGCATATATCATACAGTAGTATTAACTATAGCCTCATGTTGTACTTAGTTCTTATAACTGGAAGTTTATAACTTTTCATCAGCCTCCAACTTATCCTTCCTCCAACCCCTGACTATAACCACAAATCTCTCTTTTTCTATGATTTTTGTTTGTTTAGATTATACATATAAACAAGATCATACAGTATTTGTTTTTCTCTGACTCCTGTCACTTAGTACAATGCCCTCAAGCTACATCCAGATTGTCACAATTGGCAAAATTTCTTCATTATTTATGGATGAGTGTTTCCTTGTGTGTGTGTGTGTGTGTGTGTGTGTGTGTGTGTGTGTGTGTGTATACCATAGCTTCTTTGTCCATTCAGTCACTGACGAACATTTAGCTTTTTTCCATGTGTTGGCTATTGTAAATAATGCCACTATACACATGAGGGGTTCAGGTATCTTTCCAAGTTAGTGTTTTTGTTTCCTATGGATATATTCCCAGAAGTGGAATTGTTGGATCAGATGTAGTTCTATTTTTAGTTTTTTGAGGCTCATCTGTACTCTTGTCCATAGTGGCAGTACCAGTTTACAATCCTACTAATAGTGCACATCCCTTTTCTCCACATCTCCAGCATTTATCTCTTGGCTTTTTGATGATGGCTTTTCTAACCAGTATGAGATGAAATCTGATTGTGGTTTCGTTTGCATTTTCATAATGACTAGTGATGTTGAGCATCTTTTCATATACCATGTCTTTTTTGGAGAAATGTCTATTCAGATAATTTGACCATTTTTTAAATTGGATTTTTTTTTTTTTTTTTTTTTTTGCTGTTGAGTTGTAGGAGTTCGTTATGTATTTGGGATATTAACCCTCTATCAGATAGATGGTTTGCAAATATTTTTCTCATTCGATAAATTGTCTTTTCACTTTGTTGATTTTTTTCTTTTGCTGGGAAGCTTTTTACTTTGATGTATTTCCATTTGTTTATTTTTTAAATTTTATTGCTTGTGCTTTAGCTGTCATGTCCAAAAAATTATTGCTAAGACCCATGTCAAATTTTTTTCCTATGTTTTCTGCTAGGAGGTTCAAGGTTTTAGGTCTTAAATTTAAGTTTTAATTCACTTAATTTTTGTGTGTCTATAATATAGAGGTCAAGTTTCATACTTTTATATGTGAATATATAACTTTCCCAGCACAGTTTATTGTAAAAGCTATCTTTCATTCACTGAGTTTTATTGGTTCCTATATCAAATATTAGTTAACTGTAAACGCTTGGGTTTTTTTCTGGGCTGTCAATACTGTTTCATTGGTCTATTTGTCTGTTTTGAATTCCAGTTACCATACTGTTTTGATTACTATAGCTGTATAGCATAGCTTCAAGTAAGCAAGTGTTATGCTTCCTACTTTGTTCTTGTTCAAGAATGCTTTGGATATTTGGGATCTTTTGTGATTCCATATAAACTTTAGGATTTTTTCATACTTCTGTAAAAAATGCCACTGAAAACTTGATAGGTATTTCATTGAATCTATAGATGCCTTTTGATAGTATTGACATTTTAACAATACTGATTTTTCCAATCCATGAACATAAGATAGCTTTCCATGTATTTGTGTCATCTTCAATTTCTTCTATTAATGTTTAGAATTTTTCAGAGTAGAGATCTTTCACTTACTTGGTCGTGGTGAATAATCCTTTTAATGTACTGTTGGATCCTATTGGCTAGTATTTTGGTGAGAATTTTTGCATCCGTGTTCATCAAGGATATTGGTCTGTAATTCTCCTTTTTGATGGGGTCTTTGTCTGGTTTGGGGATCAAGGTAATGGTGGCCTCATAAAACAAGTTTGGAAGTTTTCCTTCCATTTCTATTTTTGGAACAGTTTCAGAAGAATAGGTATTAATTCTTCTTGAAATGTTTGGTAGAATTCCCCTGGGAAGCCATCTGGCCCTGGGCTTTTGTTTGTTGGGAGATTTTTGATGACTGCTTCAATTTCCTTAGTGATTATAGGTCTGTTCAGGTTTTCTATTTCTTCCTGGTTCAGTTTTGGTAGTTGATACATCTCTAATAATGCATCCATTTCTTCCAGATTATCTAATTTCCTGGTATATAGTTGCTCATAATATGTTCTTATAATTGTTTGTATTTCTTTGGTGTTGGTTGTGATCTCTCCTCTTTCATTCATGATTTTGTTGATTTGGGTCATTTCTCTTCTCTTTTTGATAAGTCTGGCCAGGGGTTTATCAATTCTTGTTAATTCTTTCAAAGAACCATCTCCTTGTTTCGTTGATCTGTTTTACTGTTCTTTTGGTTTCTATTTCATTGATTTCTGCTCTGATCTTTATTATTTCTCTTTTCCTGCTGGGTTTAGGCTTTATTTGCTGTTCTTTCTCCAGCTTCTTTAGGTGTAGGGTTAGGTTGTTTATTTGAGACCTTTCTTGTTTCTTGAGAAAGGCTTGTATTGCTATATACTTTATTCTTAGGACTGCCTTTGCTGCATCCCAAAGATTTTGAACAGTTGTGTTTTCATTTTTGTTTCCATGAATTTTTTAAATTCTTCTTTAATTTCCTGGTTGACCCATTCATTCTTTAGTAGGATGTTCTTTAGCCTCCATGTATTTGAGTTCTTTCTGCCTTTCCTCTTGTGATTGAGTTCTAGTTTCAAAGCACTGTGGTCTGAAAATATGCAGGGAATGATCCCAATCTTTTGGTACCGGTTGAGACCTGATTTGTGACCTAGGATGTGATCTATTCTGCAGAATGTTCCATGGGCACTAGAGAAGAATGTGTATTCTGTTGCTTTGGGATGGAATGTTCTGAATATATCTGTGAAGTCCATGTGGTCCAGTGTGTCATTTAAAGTCTTTATTTCCTTGTTGATCTTTTGCTTAGATGATCTGTCCATTTCAGTGTGGGGAGTGATAAGTCCCCCACTATTATTGTATTGTTGTCGATGTGTTTCTTTGCTTTTGTTATTAATTGCCTCATATAATTGGCTGCTCCCATGTTAGGGCATAGATATTTACAGTTGTTAGATCTTCTTGTTGGATAGACCCTTTAAGTAGGATATAGTGTCCTTCCTCATCTCTTATTATAGTCTTTGGTTTAAAATCTAATTTGTCTGATATAAGGATTGCCACCCCAGCTTTCTTTTGGTGTCCATTAGCATGGTAAATGGTTTTCCACCCCCTCACTTTCAATCTGCGGTGTCTTTGGGTCTAAAATGAGTTTCTTGCAGACAGCATATCGATGGGTCTTATTTTTTTATCCAATCTGATAGCCTGTGTCTTTTGATTGGGGCATTTAGCCCATTTACATTCAGGGTAACTATTAAAAGACATGAATTTAGTGCCATTGTACTGCCTGTAAGGTGACTGTTACTCTATATTGTCTCTGTTCCTTTCTGGTCTATATTACTTTTAGGCTCTCTCTTTGCTTAGAGGACCCCTTTCAAAATTTCTTGTAGGTCTGGTTTTGTGTTTACAAATTCCTTTAGTTTTTGTTTGTCCTGGAAGCTTTTTATCTCTCCTTCTATTTTCAATGACAGCCTAGCTGGATATAATATTCTTGGCTGCATATTTTTCTCATTTAGTGCTCTGAATATATCCTGCCAGTCCTTTCTGGCCTGCCAGGTCTCTGTGGATAGGTCTGTTGCCAATCTAATGTTTCTATCATTGTAGGTTGTAGATCTCTTCTCCCAAGCTGTTTTCAGGATTTTCTCTTTGTTTCTGAGATTCGTAAGTTTTACTATTAGATGTCGGGGTGTTGAGCTATTTTTATTGATTTTGAGGAGGGTTCTCTGTGCCTTCTGCATTTTGATGCCTGTTTTCTTCCCCAAATAAGGGAAGTTCTCTGCTATAATTTGCTCCAATATACCTTCTGCCCCTCTTTCTTTCTTCTTCTTCTGGGATCCCAATTATTCTAATGTTGTTTTGTCTTTTGGTATCGCTTATCTCTTGAATTCTGCCCTCATGATCCAGTAGTTGTTTATCTCTCTTTTTCTCAGCTTCTTTATTTTCCATCATTTGGTCTTCTATATCCCTTTTTTCTCTTCTGCCTCATTTATCCTAGCAGTTAGAGCCTCCATTTTTGATTGCACCTCTTTAATAGCCTTTTTGATTTCAACTTGGTTAGATTTTAGTTCTTTTATTTCTCCAGGAAGGGTTTCTCTAATGACTTCCATGCTTTTTTCAGGCTGAGCCAGTATCTTTAAAATCATCATTCTGAACTCTAGTTCCGACATCGTACTAATGTCTGTACTGAGTAGGTCTCTGGCAGTCGGTACTGCCTCCTGTTCTTTTTGTTGAGGTGATTTTTTTTAATTTTGTCCTTTTGTCCAGAGGAGAATAGATGAATGAGAGAACAAAATGCTAACAGGGTACCAACATCCCCAGAAAATATACTCTAAACAAATCAGAAAAGACCTGAAACCGGGGGGAAAGAAAGGGTAAGAAAGAAAAAAGAAAAAGAAAAAAATAAAAACAAAAACAAAAACAGAACAACAACAAAAAAACAGAATATGATCAAATATGATCAGGCTGGTGCATAGATCAGTGCCACACACTAGATTTTGGGTGTATTTTGGTCTTTTAGAAGAAAGTACCTCCCAAAATTTTAAAGAAAGAAAAACTTATATCTGTACAAAAATAAGGGTTAATACAATGAAGGGATGGAATATGACTCTAAATATGAAAATTATAAAAGATTTTATAAAAGGAATTGTTAAGTTGTTTGAAAAAAGAAAGAAGAAGATTTAAAAAAAAAGAAAAAAAAAAAGGGAGAGAATGTGATCAGGCAGGAGACTAGAACAAAGCCATACACTAGAGATTTAGGGTATATTTTGATCTATAAGAAGAAACTGTATCTCAAAATTTTAAAGAGAGAACAACTTATATATATATATATATATATGCCAAAAATAAGGGTAACTACTATGAAAGGATAGAATATGACTCTAAAAATGAAAAATAAAAAAGATTTTTTTTTTTTTTAAGATTTTGTTTATTTATTTATTTGACAGAGAGAGAGAAACAGCATGAGAGTGGATAGGGTCAGAGGGAGAAGCAGGCTCCCCGCTGAGCTGGGAGCTCAACGTGGGACTCGATCCCAGGACTCCGGGATCATGACCTGAGCCTAAGGCAGTCGCTTAACCAACTGAGCCACCCAGGCGCCCAATAAAAAAGATTTTTTTAAAAAGGGATTGATAAGATGTTGGTTGAAAAAGGGAAAAATAAAAATAAAAAAAAAAAAAAGACAGTTAAAAAAAAATTAACTGAAAGACTAAAGAATCATGGTAAAAAAGCCATGGATTCTATGTGCAGTATTCCCCTAGCGCTGGAGTTCTGCCGTTCTCATTGATCGGTAAACTTGGTCTTGGCTGGCTGTTCTCGCTGATCTTCTGGGGGAGGGGCCTGTTGCGGTGGTTCCCAAATGTCTTTGCTGGAGGCGGAATTGCCCCGCCCTTGCCTGCCCGGGCTAAGTTACCTGCTCGGGTTTGCTCTCAGGAGCTTTTGTTCCCTGCAAGCTTTCCCTATGGCTTTGGAGGCCGAGAGTGAAAATGGTGGCCTCCCAATCTCCGCCCCAGAGGAGCCGAGAACTCGGGGCCTCGCTCCTCAGTGCGCCCCCAGAGAAAAGCAGTCACTCCCATCTCCCCGGTCTCCGGCCGCACTCCGTGCTCACCCGGCCTGTGACCGAGCGTTTCTATCTCTGGCACCCGACCCCGTGTGGAGTCTCCAAACCCAGCAGATCCCTGCGGTGCACTCCTGCACCTCTCCTCCCAGGGGAAGAATGGGAGTCTCCCCAGATCTGCCGTTTGTTGGGTCCCTGCTGGAGGAGCAGTGGCCCGACTGTGCTGGGGATCACGGTTTATGGCAACCCTGAGCTGCAAGCCCACTCCTTGGCTCCGTCTCTGTAGCCGGCTTCCCTGCTCCCATGCCTGGGAGCTCTGCCACACTCAGGCACCCCTGGTCTTTCTGTGACCCCAAGGGTCCTGAGACCACACTGTCCCACGAGGGTTCCACCCCCTGCTTAGCCACTGGAGTGATGTCCCTCAGCGGAGCCGACTTCTAAAAGTTCTGATTTTGTGCTTCCCCGCTCTATGACTTGCCAGAAGCGGCCAATGGAGCCCCCCCCCCATCATCTATCCTCCCGAATATCACTTCCAATTCACTTCTCCCCATGTCCTACCTTCCAGAAAGTGGTCGCTTTTCTGTTCAGAGAGTGGCTGGTATTCTTTTCTTCGATCTCCTGTTGAGTTCGTAGGTGTTCAGAATGGTTTGATCCCTATCCAGCTGAATTCCTGGGACCAGACGAAATCCAGGTCTCCTGCTCCTCTGCCATCTTGCTCCACCCCCATGACTGGTTCATTTTTATATTTTCTTTGTGTTTTTAAAGTTCTCACTATGTTCATCTGTTATCGCAAGTCCAATGAGTATCTTTTTTTTATGTTCAATTAGCCAACATATAGTACATCATTAGTTTTTGATGTAGTGTTCAATGATTCATTAGTTATGTATAACACCCAGTGAATATCTTTATGACCATTACTTTGAACTCTTTATCAAGTAGATTCTTATCACCATTTCATTTAGCATTTTTTTCCCTGAGGTTTTATCTTTTTCTTTCAATGGAACATATTCCTCTGTCTCTTCATTTGGTGAGTGTTTGTTTCTATGTATTAGGTCTGTCAGTTATGTCTCCCCATTTTCAAAGTAGTAGACTTATGTAGAAGGCATCCTTTGGGTCCCAGTTCCAAAATTCCTCCTGATCACCAGAATCAGAAGTTCCCGGGTTGTCCCCTGTGTGGGCTGCCTGTGCCGTCCTGTTGTTGCTGAGCTACCCTGGTGTGTGGTGCCTGCCCTCAGCCCAGCCATCTGCAGTAACCAACGACAACTACTGTGGATGCAGTAGTGGTCAGGCTTTTCATCCCAAGATGAATTAGATACTGTGTGTGTGATGATGAGAGGGACTAGGTTCCCCTGTCTTTGGGGATTCCTGTCCCAGCCAGGGTTGGCCACTGGGTGTGGCAGTGCAATAGTTGGTATGTGGGGATGCCTGTCCTTATTGGGGATGCCTACCAGGTGTGGCAGTGTGGAAGCCACTTCAGAGGAGCTCCTGCCAGTGTGAACAGGTTGGGTAATCCACAGGGGAGCATGGGAACAGGACAAGCAGCGCTAGTAAGGTAGAAGGAAGGTATCAGTACTGGTTTCTGTAAGCATCTGGCCACCTAGGCTGAAGGAGGGCAGGAAAATGGTGACTGCCAGTACTTCAGTTCCCGGGAAAAGCTCCAGCAGATCCGTGCCCCTCTGGCACATGTCCTAAAATTAGTCAATAAATCTTCAGGTATTGCCTTGGCACTTTTCAAATTGCTGTTTCCATTCTTGAACTGATTGATATAACATACTGACCCTTTAAGAGCAGAGACAGTTTTCTAAAGCCCCCTGGCTCTCCCAGAGTTATCTGCGAGAAAAATCAGAGTCCCATTGATTTTCAGAGCCAGACATTATGAGGATTCATCTTCCTAGTACAGGTTCTGAGGGCTGGGGTACCTGGTGTGGGGCTTAATCCCCTTACCCCTCTGTACCTGTGAACTCTCTCTAATTGCGGTTGCCACATAGGGGGTTTGGTTCCAATCATATCTCTACCTCTCCTATCCTTTTCAATGTGGCCTTCTCTTTAAATCTTTAGCTATGAAAGATCTGCTCTGAAATCTTCAGGTCATTTTCAGAGTGAGTTGCATTACATGTAGTTGATGCCCTTGTGTGTCAGTGGTTAGGAGGTAAGCTCAGGATCCTCCTACTCTGCCATGTTCCCTCACTCTTCATTGTGGTATTAATTTGTATATTCCAGATGATTAGTGATGTTCAGCATTTTTTCATTTACTTTTTGGGCATTTTGATGTTTTCTTTGGAAAAAAAATGTCTACATAGTACTTCTGCCTAATTTATTGTTTGGTTTTTATTATATATATTCTGTATATATTAACTCCATTTTTTATTATTATGTTATGGTAGTCACCACACATTACATCATTAGTTTTTGATGTAGTGTTCCATGATTCATTGTCTGCATATAACACCCAGTGCTCCATGCAATACATGCCCTCCTTAATACCCATTACCAGGCTAACCCATCCCCCACCCCCCTTCCCCTCTAAAACCCTCAGTTTGTTGCCCGGAGTCCATAGTCTCTCATGGGTCCTCTTCCCCTCTGATTTCCCCCACTTCATTTTTCCCTTCCTTCTCCTAATGTCCTCCATGCTATTTCTTATGTTTCACAAATAAGTGAAACCCCTAATATATGGTTTGCAAAAATTTTCTCCCATTCCGTACATTGTTTGTCATTTTGTTAATTGTTCTTTTTGCCATACAGAAGCTTTTAAGTTGGTCTATGGCCATACCACCCTGGACGTACCCAATCTTGTCAAAGCTTTTCAGTTGATATAATTCCATTTGTTAATTTTTGCTTTTGTTGTTGGTGTTTTTGGCATCATGCCCAAAAAAATCATTACCAATACCAATATCAGCAAGCTTCTTCCCTACATTTTCTTCTAGAAATTTTATGGTATCAGGTCTTATGTTTAAGTCTTTGATCCTTTTCAGGTTAATTTTTGCAAGTGGTGTGAAATAGGGGTTCAGTGTCATTGTTCTGCATGCGTTTCTCCAGTTTTCCCAGAACCATTTGTTGAAAAGACTTTCCTTCTCAATTGGGTGTTCTTAGCTCCCTTGTTGAATATTGGTTGACCATATAGGACAGGATTTAATTCTGGTCTCTTTATTCTGTTTCTTTCATTGATGTGTCTTTTTCTGTGCCAGTCCCATGTTTTCATTGCCATAGTTTTGTATTATATAGTTTGAAATGTGGAAGTGTAATGCCTTTCTTCTTTTTTCCTCAGGAATGCTTAAGCTTTAAAGGGTCCATTGTGGTTTCACACAAATTTTAGGATTCTTTGTTTTGTTTATGTGAAGAATACCTTTTGTATTTTGATAGAGATTGTATTGAATCTGAAGATTACTTTTGGTATTTTGGCCATTTTAACAGTATTAATTCCAAACCATGAATACAGGGTGCCTTTTTATTTGTGTCTTTGATTATGTTAACAAAGTCTTATAGTTTACATTGTACATATCTTTCACTTCCTTGGCTAAATTTATTCCTAAGTATTTTGTTATTTTTGATGCTATTAGGAATGGGACAGTTTCCTTTTTATTTATTTTTTCAATTAAAATAAAACTGACATAAAATATCCTATTAGTTTCAGGTGAACCTCATAGTGATTTGATATTTTTATACATTACAAAATGGTCACCACAATAAGTCTAGTTACTGTCACCATACAAAATTATTTCAATATTATTGACTATATTACCTATGTTGTACTTTACCTATGATTGACTTATTTTACAACTGAAAGTTTTTACATCTTAATCCTCTTTATTTTTTTTCATCTCCCACCACTTCTCCCTCTGGTAACCAACAGTTTCCTGAATCTGTGATTCTGTTTCTGTTTTGTTTCCTTTGTTGGTTTTGTATTTTAGATACCACATAAAAGTGAAATCATATGGCATGTGTCTTTCTCTGATTGACATGTCATTTGTGCAGTACCCTCTAGGTCCATCCATGTGGTTAAAAATGGCAAGATTTTATCCTTTTATATGACTGAATCATATTCCAGTGTGTGTGTGTGTGTGTGTGTGTGTGTGTGTGTGTGTGTGCCTCATCTTTATCCATTCATCTGTTGATGGACACAGGTTGCTTATATATCTTGGCTATTGTAAATAATGCTGCAATGAATATAGAGGAACATATGAAAGAGGAACAAGAGAAACATATCTTTTTTAATTAGTGTTTTTGTTTTTTTCAATTACCCAGAAATAGATTAGGTGGATTTTATGGTATTTCCATTTCTTTTTTTTGAGGGACCTTTATATTGCTTTTGAGGGACCTTCAACTGCTGCAGCAGTTTACATTGTTACCAACAGTGCGTGAGGGTTTCCTTTTCTCCAAATCCTGCCCAACACTTATTTCTATTTTAAGTACTAGCATTCTGACAGGTTTAAGGTGATCTCATTGTGGTTTTGATTTGCACTGCACATCTTTTCATGTGTCTGTTGGCCATTATATGTCTTCTTTTGGAAAATGTATTTTCAGATTCTCTGCCCAGTTTTTAATCAAGTTGTTTGGGGTTTTTTGCTGTTGAGTTGTATGAGTTCTTCATTTATTTGGATATTAATCCCTTATCAGATATGTTATTTGCAGATATCTCCTCTCATTCAGTAGGTTGTCCTTTGATTTTGTTGATTGTTTCCTTTGCTGTACAAAAGCATTTTACTTGGATGTAGTCACAATTATTTTTGCTTTTATTGCATTGGCTGAGGATACAGTTCCGAAAGAATATTCCTAAAACAGATGTCCAAGAGATTACTGTCTGGTTTTTTTAGGAGTTTTATGGTTTCAGGTCTTGCGTTAATGTCTTTAGTTTATTTTTAGTTTATTATTGTATATCATGCAGGAGAGTGGTCCAGTTTCATTCTTTTGCATTAGCTGTTCAGTTTGTGTAGACCTATTTGTTGAAGGGATTGTCTTTTCTCCACTATACATGCTTGTTTCCTTTGTTGTAGATTAACTCACCATATAAGTAAGGTTTTTATATCTGGGCTCCCTATTCTGTTTCATTGATACACAGCTGTTTCATGACAGTACCATACAGTTTTAATTAGTATACTTTGTTAAAAATTGCAGATCATCCCTGTAAGCCAAGTGGTTGACCCAGACATCCACGACCCAGCCATAAGTTCATTGCAGCCTCTGAGCTTCTCACTCTGACTCCAATTAGGTGAACAGGTTGTCCTCACACAGAGGGGTTTTCACATTGTGGATGATGAATTGGCTTGTGTGGTCCATGAACTCCATGTACACCTGTGTGCACTGTCCCTGCAAGCTGGCCCTGCCCAGCACCTTGGTGACCCTGGCCAGCTTAATGGGCTTGGGCTGCACATGGCTCACTTAGTAGTATAATTTGTAATCTGAGATTGTGACGCCTTTAGTTGTTTTTTTTTTTTTTTTGACAGAGAAAGACATAGCAAGAGAGGGAACACAAGCATGGGGAGTGGGAGAGGGAGAAGCAGGCTTCCCGCTGAGCAGGGAGCCTGATGTGGGGCTCGATCCCAGGACCCTGGGATCATGACCTGAGCCGAAGGCAGGCGCCCAACGACTGAGCCACCCAGGTGCCCCTGTGATGCCTCTAGTTTTATTCTTATTTTTCAAGGCTGCTTTGGCTAATGGGGATCCTTTGTGGTTTTATACAAATTTTAGGATTATTTGTTTTAGTTCTGTGAAAAATAGTATTGGTATTTTGATAGAGATTGCATTGAATCTGTGGATTGCTTCAGATGGAATGAACAGTTTAACAATATTCTAATCCATAGATACGGCATGTATTTCCATAGATTTGTGTTTCTTTGATTACTTTCAGCAATATCTTATATTTTTTACCCTCCTTGGTTAAATTTATTCCTAAATATTTTATTCTTTTTATGCAATGGTTAATGAGATTTTTTTCATTTTTTTCTCGTATTTCATTATTAGTATATAGAAATGCAATAGAATTTTGTATATTAATTTTGTATCCTGCAATTTTACTGAATTCCTTTATTAGTTCTAATAGTTATTTGGTGGAATCTTTAGGGTTTTCTATATTTATATCATGTCATCTATAAGTAATGACATTTTTACTTCTTTTTATTTTTTAAAGATTTTATTTATTTATTCATGAGAGACAGAGAGAGAGGCAGTGGGAGAAGCAGGCTCCCAAGGAGCAGGGAGCCCGATGCGGGACTCAATCCCAGGAGCCTGGGATCATGACCTGAGCCGAAGGCAGATGCTTAACCATCTGAGCCACCCAGGCGCCCAACATTTTTACTTCTTCCTTGCCATTTTGAATGCTTGCTTCCTTGCTTATGTTTGTATGTATGTATGAGTGCCATTTCTAGTACTTCCAGTACTATGTTTACTAAAAATGATGATTGTAGTCATCTTTTTCTTATTTCCTAATCAACACTGAGTATGATGTTGTTGGTTTGTCATAATGGTCTTTTTTAAATATTTTATTTTATTTTATTATGTTATGTTAGTCACCATACAATACATCATTAGTTTTTGACATAATGGCCTTAATTGTGTTGAAGTACATTCCCTCTATACTCACTTTTTTGTAAGCTGGTTTTTTGTGGGTTTTTTTTTTTTTTTTTACTCATAAGTGGATGTTTGATCTTGTCAAATGTTCTTTCTGCATCTATTGAGGTGATCCTAGTATTTTTATCCTTCATTTTATTAATGTCCTAAAAACCACTTTGCATGTTTTGTGGATATTGAACCATCCTGCGTCCCTAGATTAAATCTCGCTTGATCATGGTGTATGATCCTTTTAATGTGTTTTTGAAATTGGTTTTCTTATATTTTGCTAAGGAATTTAGCATATAATTTTCTTTCTTTGTTGTGTTTTTGTCTGGTTTTGGTATCAGGGTGCTGTTGGCCTCATAGAATGAATTTGGAAATATTTTTTCTTTTCTTTTTTTTTTAATGCGAGAGAGAGAGAGAGCACAGGAGAGGGGGAAAGGGTCAGAGGGAGAAGCTGACTCCCTGCTGAGCAGGGAGCCTGATGCAGGACTTGATCCTGGGACTCCAGGATCATGACCTGAGCTAAAGGCAGTCGCTTAAACAACTGAGCCACCCAGGCACCCCAAATTTGGAAATATTTCTGTTCAGATTTTGGAATAGCTTGAAAAGGATAGGTATTAACTCTTTTCTTAAATGTCTGATAGAATTTACTTCTGAAGCTGTCTGGTTTTGGACTTGTATTTGATGGAAATTTTTTTTATTATTGATTCAATTTAATTACTAGTAATCCATCTCTTCAGATTTTCTATTTCTGGTTCAGTCTTGGAAGGTGGCATGTCTCTAGGAATTTATCCATTTATTTTAGGTTGTCCAATTTATTGGCATATAATTGTTTGTAATAGTATCTTATAATCTTTGATATTATTGTGATGTTAATTTTAATATTCTTTTATTTTTTTATATAGTTAAGTCTTCTTTCTTGATGATCTGGTTAAAGGTTTGTTCATTTTGTCCATCTTTTCAAAGAAAAGTTCTTAATGGGTTTTTTTTTCAGCTTCTGTTTCCTTTATTTCTGCTCTAACAGTTATTATTTCCTTCCTTCTACTAAATTTGGACTTTGTTCTTTTTCTAGTGGCTTTAGGTATAGGGTTAAATTATTTATTTGAGATTTTTCTTGTTTCTTGAGGTAGGCCTGTATCACTATAAACTTTCCTCTTAGAAGTGTTTTTCAGTGTCCCATAGGTTTTTTTTTTTTTATGTTATGTTAATCACCATACATTACATCATTAGTTTTTGATGTAGTGTTCCATGATTCATTGTTTGTGCATAACACCCAGTGCTCCATGCAGAACATGCCCTTCTTAATACCCATCACCAGGCTAACCCATCCCCCCCACCCCCTCCCCTCTAGAACCCTCAGTTTGTTTCTCATAATCCATAGTCTCTCATGGTTCGTCTCCCCCTCTGATCCCCCCCACTTCATTTATCCCTTCCTGCTATCTTCTTCTTCTTCTTCTTCTTCTTTTTTTTAACATATAATGTATTATTTGTTTCAGAGGTACAGGTCTGTGATTCATCAGTCTTACACAATTCACAGCGCTCACCATAGCACATACCCTCCCCAATGTCTATCACCCAGCCACCCCATCCCTCCCACCCCCTACCAGTGTCCATAGGTTTTGAAATGCGTTTTCATATTCACTTGTTTCAGGGTATTCTTTAATTTTCTCTTTCATTTTTTGTTGTTGTTGTTGTTGAACCATTGGCTGTTTAGTAGAATGTTATTTAGTCTCCATGTGTTGGTGTTTTTTCCTGTTTTTTTTTTCTTATAATTAATTTCTAATTTCATACCTATTTCATTGAGAACTTGATATGATCTCAATCTTAAATTTATTGAGATTTTTCTTGTGGCCTAACCTAACAGGAGATCTATCCTGGGGAATGTTCTATGTGTACTGGAAAAAAAAAATTATATTTTGCTATTTGGGGATATAATGTTCTGTATGTATCTGTTAATTCCATGTAGTCTTGTGCAACCTTCAAAGCCACTGTTTTCTTCTTGATTTTCTGCTTGGATCCTCCAATGATGTATGCAGGGTGTCAGAGTCCCCTTCTATTATTGTATTACTGTTAACTTCTCCCTTTATGTCTGTTAATATTTGTTTTATGTATTTTGGTGCTCCTATGTTGGGTGCATAGATAATTACAATTGTTATATCCTCTTGTTGGATTGATACCTTTATTATTATATAATGTCTTTTCTGTCTCTTGTTACAGTCTTTATTTTAAAGTCTATTTTGTCTGAAAGAAGTATTACTACTTCAGCTTTCCTCTTGTTTCTATTCACATGGAAAGTATTTTGTCATCCCTATATGTAGCCTTGGGTATTAGGCAGACCAGCCAAGGGAAAAGCCAAGCTATTCTAGGTCCCACTTGTGCAGCCTGTAAAGGAATATTGTCCAGTGACTAAGCAAACATTTTATCATAACAATTAGTCTTGTACTGATTTATAACATCCCTAGAAGGCTTGAAGATGCATTTGTGGAATCAAACCATGGTGTTTGATTATAGTATTTTGTGCATAACACCCAGTGCTCCATGCAGTAGACTTGGAGATATATCACCTAGGAAGATATGTCACCCAGTGCTCCATGCAGTAGACTTGGAGATATGTCACCTAGGAAGATATGTCACCCAGTGCTCCATGCAGTAGACTTGGAGATATGTCACCTAGGAAGGATTCAGTGACATTTTTACTTTCAATACAAAGGGAAATTTTTCCCTGCAGTAGACTTACCTGAGTAAAGAATATATCTTGAGCTTCAGTGGAGGTTTCCCAATGTCAAATTACTCTACCGTAGGAGAAAATAGACTGATTTTATTCTCTTGCTGGTCGATACCACTCCGTTTTTTACACCCATTGTCCAGGACAGGTCCACCAGATACTTGCACTGGCAGGAACAAAAACTCCTTCGGGTTCTTTTGCATTATCTAGATGTTGACATAACCAGCAATCAGATAGATTAGTTAAGGTGGCCAGGGTTTGGAAGACTGGTGTGAGTGGGTGTTTAGGTTGTGCTAGAATTGTTGAAAAAGCAGTAAGAGTTAGTTAAATAAGACATAGTTTGAAAGGGAGCCAATAGTGGAGGAACGGGGAAGAATATGTTAAGACAAGCAATCTCTCACCAATCTTCATGTAAATGGAAAAGAAAAGGTTTTATTTAAATTTCTGGGTCAGAGAACTTGCCAGGTCAGGGAGAGAGGAGGTTTTAAGAGAAGATAAATGGAGACAAAATTATTGATTCAAGATCTTGGACAAAGCTGCCTATTTCATAATGTCATTCACTCCAGGAGCCTGAGTAGGCTCTGAAAATCCTCAATTTGAGGTCACTCATAGAGATGGCCTTCTGTTTGTCAGGGGAGTGATGATCTGGATCTAGCTTAGTGCGTTTCATGTCAATGCAAGAAGAATTTTATTTTGATGACAATATAGATGGTTAACAGTACTTCCTAGGGCCTCTCCCACTGTGACAATGCACATTTTCTTGTAAAAACTTTGATGCATACTCCATCTCCTGTGCTTAGAACTCAGGCAGCTGTAAGCCGCACAGGCACTGAGGACAAACTCTCTCCATGCCCAAGGTTGATCCTGGGTGGGCTCTTGCCTTGTCAGATGGGCTAGCCCCAAACCTACTACAAATAGCTGGTGCTGAGCCCTGGGGAAGGAAAGTGCAAAGTTGTTACCATGCCTGGGTGAGAACCCTTCTGGTGGTTCCATGTGGTATTTGTGCCTCATGTAGCCAGTGATGAGCTCAGCTGCCTGCCCACCCCTGGCCTTGGAGTGCTACTCTTACCTTTCCATTCCAGCTGCCAGGAGTAACAGAGCTCTGGGCAGGCAAAGCTTGAGGGGACACGAGGCAAGCACAGCCCACCCAGGCTGGCCAAGTACCCTCCCTGCTGCAAGGGGCCTAAGACCTGAGCCACATTCCATTTTTTTAATATTTTCTATCTCTTATTTGAAGTTCTCACTATGTTCATTCTTTTCCCAACTTTGGTGAGCATTTTATGACCATTAAACTCTTAATCAGGTACATTGCTTATCTCTATTTTGTTTAGTTCTTTTTATGAGGTTTTGTTGTGTTCCTTCATTTTGAACATGTGTTCCTATGTCTCCTCATTTGGCCTGATTCTTTTTGTTTGTTTCTATGTATAGGTGGTTCACCTAGGTCTACTAGTCCATAAGGAGTTTCCCCAAAGCACAACTCTTCTGATCATCAAAACTAGGTCCTCCAGGGCTATCTCTGTGTAGTCTGCATACACCCTCCTTGTGTCTGGGCCGTGAGTGCTGTGGGCATGCTGGTGGGTTGGTGTAGAACCCTGGCCTGGCTGCAATGCCTGTCCGTCACTGCTGTGGGCAGGTGGTGGGTGGGGCTGGCCCTTCCAGTGGCTGGATCAGAGGCCTAGCTGCAGCTCTTGTGTGCATGCCGGTGGGCAAAGCTCATTGCCAGTGTGACTGGATGTTAGGCCCAGCCAGGTATGTTGGGGCTGTGCTGGTGGGTAGGAGCAGCTTACCCCCATCAGGGTAAGAGACACTTTGTTGGGGTGCAGTCCTGGTAGAGGCCATCCTCTTGATATGGTGGGGTGAGAGCCCCTTTGGAGGGGTACCTCTTTGGATGACCCATTTGGGCAGGGCAGATCTGAGAGGGACGCTATGGCAGGATGAGTGTTGCTAGTAGGGTAGATAGAGAATGTCAAGACTGGCACCTGCCAGCAGCAGGACAGCTAGGAAGAAAGAAAGCAAGAAAAATGGCTCCCACCAAGCACTTTTTTTTCCTGGACAAAGTTCCTACAGACTCTGCCCCTCAGACACCCTCAGCCCAGGTGCTTTTTTCCCCCCATTTTTTATTATAGTAAAATACACATATAAAATTTGATATTTTAGCTACTTCTAAGTGTATAGTTTAGTGGTATTAAGTACTTTCATATTTTTCTGTAACCATTATCATCATCCATCTCCAGAACTCCTTATCTTGCAAAACTGAGACCATACCTATTAAATATTAACTCCTCTGATCTTCTCCTCCCAGCCCCTGGCTACCTCCATTCTACTTTCTGTCTGTATGATTTTAAACTTCCACCTCTGTGCTGTATCTTGGAGGTTCTGAGTTTATATGTGGACCCTTTAAGAGCAGTCTCAGTTTCTTTTAGCCCTCCAGCTCTCCCAGAGTTAAGTTCTACTGATTTTTAAGGCCAGACATTATGGAGGCACATCTTCCCGGTGAAGGTGCCCAGGCCAGGGCTTGCTAGATAATGTGGCTTAAACCCCTTTTTCTCAGAGAGGACATCTGTGCTATTTGATATCCCTCCTACTTGTGGATTGCTTCACTGGGCAGTCTAAGGTCCAACCAGATCCTTTCTCTGATGGTTCTGTCCTTCTTGTTGTGGATTTCTCTTTATATCTTTTGCTTTAGATTAGCTGTTACATTAGCTTTCACATTGTTTTCAGAGAGAATTCTATATGTAGTTTCAGCCTCAGTGTGTCTGTGGAAGTAAGTGAGTGTGAGTGAGTGATCTTCCTACTCTGCCATTTTGTTTGAGCTGCATTATTCTTTAAATGTTTGGAGACATTCACCATTAAAGACATCTAATTCTGGGCTTTTCATCATTGGTTCATTTTTGATTACTGAATCTCCTTACTAGTAATTGGTTAATCCAGATTTTCTATTGCTTCCTGAGTCAGTCTTGGTAGTTTATATGTTTCTAAGAATTTTTTCCATTTCTTCTAGGTTATCCAGTTTTGGGGTGTACAGTTGTTCATAGTAGTCTCTTATTATACTTTGTTTTCTGTTGTATCAGTTGCAATGTTTCCTTTTTCACTTATATTTTATTGATTTAGGTTTTATGGCTTTTTTCCTTGGTTAGTCAAGCTAAAAGATTTGTCACTTGTCTTTATCTTTCAAAGAACCAAATTTAAGTTTAGTTAATATTTACTATAGTTTTCCTTTTCTCTGTTTAATTTATTCCTCCCCTAATCTTTATTATTTCCTTCCTTCTGCTAACTTTGGGCTCAGTTTGTTTTTTTTCTAGTTCCTTAAGGCATAGTGTTAGGTTGTTTGGGGTATTTCTTATTGCTTAATGTAGGCATTTATTACTATGAACTTCCCTCTTAGAACTGCTTTTGCTACATCCCATCAGTTTTAGTAAGTTTCCATTTTTGTTTTTCTCAAGATACTTTTCTATTTCCCCTTTAATACCTCTTTGATCCATTGGTTGTTAATGAGAGTGTTGTTTAATTTCCATGTGTTCATCTGTTTTTGTTTTCCTGTTGCTATTAATTCTAGTTTTTACCATTGCAGTCAGAGAGGATGCTTGGTATGATTTCAGTCTTTCTGAATTTGCTAAGACTTGTTTTGAGGCCTAACATATGATCTAGGTCTATGCTAGAAAATGTTCCATGTGAAGTTAAGAAGAATGTATATTCTGCTATTGTGGAATAGAATGTTTTCTTTATCTGTTAGGTCATTTGGTCTATAGTTTTGATCAAATTCACTGTTTTCTTATTCATTCTCTGTCTGGATGATCTATCCGTTGTTGAGAGTGGAGTATTAAAGTCTCCGACTAACATAACATAATAAAATTAAATTAAAAAAAATAAAGTCTCCAACTATATTATTGTATTGTTGTTTATATCTTTTAGCTCTGTTAGTTTTTGCTTGATGTATTTAGGTGCTCTGATATTGGGCACATAAATATTTACAACTGTTGTATCTTGATGGAGTGATCCCTTTATCATTATATATTGACTTTTCTTGTGTCCTTCTACTATTTTTAGCTTAAAGTGTATTTTGTCTAATACAAGTTTAGCTCTCTCTGCATTTGGGCTTTTGTTGTTGTTGTTGTTGTTACTGTATGCTTGTAATATCTTTCTATTTCTTCATGCTTGGTCTATGTCTGTCTTTAAGACCGAAGTGAATTTCTTGTATGCAGCGTATCATTGGATTTTTAAAAAATCTATTCACTATTCAATATCTTTTGATTGGATAATAAATCCATTTATATTGAAAGCAATTATTGATAGTTAAGAACTTACTAATACCATGCTGTTACTTGTTTTCTGGTTGTTTCAAGGTTCATTGTACCTTGTTTCTTATCCTGACATCCTTTTTGTGATTTGGTATCTTGTGGTATCAATATGCTTTGATTTCTTTATAATTTTTTTTTGTAATTGCTAAAGGGCTTACCTTTATGTTACATAAAATATTTTAAAATTATAATACCCTATTTTAAACTAATAACTTTAACAGAAAGCCGTTTCTTTTTTTTTTTTTATTTTTTTATTGTTATGTTAATCCCCATACATTACATCATTAGTTTTAGATATAGTGTTCCATGATTCATTGTTTGTGCATAACACCCAGTGCTCCATGCAGAACGTGCCCTCCTCAATACCCATCACCAGGCTAACCCATCCTCCCAACCCCCTCCCCTCTAGAACCCTCAGTTTGTTTTTCAGAGTCCATTGTCTCTCATGGTTCTTCTCCCCCTCCGATTTCCCCCCCCTTCATTCTTCCCCTCCTGCTACATTCTTCTTCTTCTTCTTTTCTTTCTTAACATATATTGCATTATTTGGTTCAGAGGTACAGATCTGAGATTCAACAGTCTTGCACAATTCACAGCGAACAGAAAGCCGTTTCTTTACACTTTTACTCCCCTGCACATTTTAGGTTATTGATGTTACTATTTTAATGGAATTTTTACATTGTGCAACTTATAACGGATTATTGTAGTTATTGTCACTTTTACTATGTTTTTTAACTTTTATTTATTTTTTATTAAGTTCAATTAGCCAACGTATAGTACATCATTAGTTTTTGATGTAGTGTTCAGTGATTCATCAGTTTCATATAACACCCAGTGCTCATCAGATCATGTGCCCTCCTTAATGCCCATCACTCAGTTACCCCATCCTCCCCCCTCCCTCTGTAACCCTCAATTTGGTTCCCAGAGTCCAGAGTCTCTCATGGTTTGTCTCCCTCTCTGATTTCTTCCCATTCAGGTTACCCTCCCTTCCCCTATGGTCCTCTACCCTATTCCTTATATTCCACATATGAGTGAAACCATATGATAATTATCTTTCTCTGCTTGACTTATTTCACTTAGCATAATACCCTCCAGTTCCATCCACATCAATGTAAATGGTGGGTATTCATCCTTTCTGATGGCTGAGTAATATTCTGTTGTTTATCTGAACCACATCTTCTTTATCCATTCATCTGTTGAATATCAGATCATATCTTGGCTCCTTCCACAGTTTGGCGATTGTGGACATTGCTCTATGAACACTGGGGTTCAGGTGCCCCTTCTTTTCACTACATCTATCTCTTTGGGGTAAATATCCAGTAGTGCAATTGCTGGGTCATAGGTTAGCTCTATTTTTAACTTCTTGAGAAACCTCCATACTGTTTTCCAGAGTGGCTGTACCAGCTTGCATTCCCACCAACAGTGTAATAGGGTTCCCCTCTCTTCACATCCTCAGCAACATTTATTGTTTCCTGTCTTGTTAATTTTGGCCATTCTAACTGGTGTAAGGTGGTATCTCATTGTGGTTTTGATTTGCACTTCCCTGATGGCAAGCGATGTGGAGCATTTTTTCATGTGTCTGTTAGCCATTTGTATGTCTTCTTTGGAGAAGTGTCTGTTCATGTCTTCTGTCTATTTCCTGATGGGATTATTTGTTTTTTGGGTGTTGAGTTTGAGGAGTTCTTTATAGATCTTGGATATCAGCCCTTTATCTGTTATGTAATTTGCAAATATCTTCTCCCATTCTGTAGGTTACCTTTTAGTTTTGTCGACTGTTTGCTGTGCAGAAGATTTTATCTTGATGAAGTCCCAATAGTTCAGTTTTGCTTTTGTTTCCCTTGCCTTTAGAAATGTGTCTTGGAAGAAGCTGCTGTGGCCAAGGTTGAAGAGGTTACTGCCTGTGTTCTTAACTTTTAAAATGGAGTTGTAATTAAATTATGCACCATCATTACCATATTAGAGAATCTGTCTTGAACTATAAGTTTATCATTACTGGTAAGTTTTATACAGACTCCTTACATTTTTATGATGTTTCTTAACTTCCTTTATTGCCACTTAAACAACTTCCTTCAGCATTTTTTATAAGGCATGTCTAGTGGTGATGAACTCCCTGTGCTTTTGTTTGGGAAAGTTCTTATCCTGCTTTCCTTTCTGTGGGACAGCTTCTCTGGCCGTAGTATTCTTGGTTGTCAGGTGGGGTTTTTTTGTTTTTTTTTTTGTTGTTGTTGTTGTTGTTTCCTTTTATTACTTTAGATATGTCTTCCCATTTTCTTCTGGCCTGAAATTATTTTTGAGAAATCCATTGATAGTTCTATGAATTTTTTTCTGTATGTATATAGTTTATCTCTTTTCTCTTGCTTCTTTTAATATTTTCCTTGTCTTTGAGTTTTGGCAATTCAATTACAATATGTCTGGGTGTAGTCCTATTTGGGTTCAACTTCTTTAGGGTCTTTTGAGCCTTTTGGATCTGGATTTCTATTTCTTTCAGGTTTGGGAAGATGGGGGCCATTTGCCTTAAATATACATTGCTTTTTTCTCTCTCTTCTCCTTCTGGAATTCTCATAATGCAAATTGTTTTTCATTGTGTTCCATAAATTCCATAGGCTTTTAAAATTCTTTTTTATTTTTTTTAATTTTTGCCCCTCTGACTAAGGAATTTCAAATATCCTATCTTCCATGTTCCTTATCCTTTCTTCTGCATGATTGTTTCTTTTGAAGTTCTCTATTAAATTATTAAGTTATTGTATTTTTTTAGCTGTAGAATTTCTTTAAATTTCATAAGGTTTTTTACTTCTTAGTTGAATTTCCATTTCTTTCATGCATTGTTTTCTTAATTTTCTGTAGCTCTCTGTGTGTTCTTATAGTTCACTAAACTTCTTTAAGAGGATTATTCTGAATTTTTTGACAGCCCATAGATCTCCATTCTTTTCGGTCAGTTATTAGAGCTTCATTTGCTTCCTTTGGTGATGTCATTTTTTTGATGATCATTTATTCTTTATATTAGCCTCTATAAATGAGTAGATAGGGTTCTTGTCCAGACTTTGCAGGTTCACTTCTGTGTTTCTGGACATGTGTACTGGTAACATCCTTGAGTCTGTTGGGTCTGCCATTAGGATCTACTTTGGAGTGAGGCAGCTATTGAAGTTCTGAGGTAAGGAGTGAGGGGACATGCCACTGGCTGAGAATAGCTGGATAGGACTGTTTCATTCCCTATCCATGTGTGGCTGTAATAGGCTCTCTTGTGTTTATAATTTTGCATCCTTTTTCTTAAAGATAGCAGTGAGAAGTATATAAACTTCAGGCCCCACAAAACTTGAATCTATCCCTATGTGGGTCTCACTGTAGTATAAATTAATAGAAGTACAATTTGCTGGGTCAGAGGTATGTGTATTTATGATTTTAAAGATATTATCAAATTGCCTTCCACTAAAGTTGTAAAATATACATTCCCAATAGTAAAATATGTTTTCTACATCTTCTCTGATGTATTATCAAGTGTTACCAATTTTTTCAGTCTTCACCAACCTGGTAAGGAAACACAGAAACTCCTCTTTCTCTTTTGCATCTTTGTATTATGATGGAAGTTGAGCCATTTTCATAAGTTTAAGAGCCAGTGAATTTTTAGAGTATTGTCTCTTCAAATATCTTGATTATTCTTTCCTATTGATTTGTAGAAGCTTTAAGTATATTAAAGTCAATATACCTTTGGTGATATAAGTTTTGTATTCCCCAGTTTCTTGTTTTTTCTCTTGTCCATGGTGGTTTTTATTTGTTTATTAATTTTTTCTGCAGATATTTTTTAAGATTTTATTTATTTATTTGACAGAGAGAGACTCAGTGAGAGAAGGAACACAAGCAGGGGGAGTGGGAGAGGGAATCAGGCTTCCTGCCGAGCAGGGAGCCCAACATGGGGCTTGATCCCAGGGTCCTGGGATCATGACCTGAGCCAAAGGCAGACGCTTAACAGCTGAGCCACCCAGATGCCCCTTTTTCTGCAGATTTTTTAAATGACTGTCTTTTTATAGTTGATGATTTTGTGGAATAATTAGAAAGCTGTTTCCCATCTTTGAAAAAAAAAACCATATATGTATCTGTATATATCCTATTGGTTCTGTTTCTGTTTAGGTCTTCAGAGAGACCTAACACATGGTATGTAAAACTGTTTTCAATTATTCATCTTCCCTTCCTGAAAGAGAATAAAATATCCCCACCTTTTGCCAATTTACCTGCATAGTTATGTATATAAGCATGCATAAGCTTGACATGTATTGTACAATAAAACATATATATGGTCTGTGTCCACAGTTTCTTGCAGAAAATTAAAAAACTCTTAAAAAGCAATAGGAGTATGTTTTTTATGTTAGTGAGATAGTGGGCCTCTAGATAACTTCTAGATGGGGGCTGGTCACCAGAAAGACCAACTATGCAATTAGATGATTGGGACTTTGGGAGAATTTAATCTTTAGGTAGGATTTTGAGTTCAATCATGTTTATTGATTTAACCAATCATGCCTACCTAATGACACCCTAATAAATACTCTGCATACTGAGGAATGGTTGAGCTTCCTGGTTGCTGAACACATTAATGTGCCAGGAGGGAGATGTGCCTTTATTCAATGGGAGGAGGACAAGGATGGTCTTTGTTCCATTTCAGATCTCATTCTTATTCATTTGGATGGGCCTGAGTTGTATCCTTTATAAAAGAGTTGTAAATAAACATTTTTTTAACTTCTGTGGATCAGTTTAGCAAATTATCAAATATAAAGAAATTGTTGGAACCACCCAAATTTGTAGCCAGTTGATTGGAAGCACAGGTGACCTCACCGACCCCCCCCTGCCGAAGTGTGGCTGGTGTCTGAAGTAGGGGTAGAATTGTGTTGTACTGAGACCATAAAACTCTGGAGCCTGATGTTAACTCTGAGCAGGTAGTGTCAGAAGTGGATTACAGACCACTTCATTGGAATTTTAATAATACCTTGAAACTTACTTTGATGAGTGAAATAAAACACAAGAGGTGGCAGAGCAGAAGCTGTAAGAGCTAGTATGTTTCTAGCTTTTAGTTTTATTTCTCAATGCAGATGGGAACTATTCTTTAGCCTGGGTCCTAAAGCAAAAAACATGGAACAGAGCTGTAACTGGCTTATACCTTTGGACATATATTGTGTGTGGGGGGGAAATAAAGTTATAATAAACTGTTATAATAAAACATTGTAAGCCAGTGTCGAGATTTGGGAGTTTGTTGCAACAGGATAGCATAACAAAAACTGACTTATTTATCCCCCCAAATTATTTCCTTTACCTCTCTATCTATGAAGCCATAAAATGGCATTATCATCTACCTAGTCATTCAACCAGAATCTAGGAGTCACTCTTGAATCTTCTGTTCCCCTTACTCTACACACTGAACCCATCTTTTAGCAAATCCTATCATTTCTGTCTCCAAAATATATCACAAATACATTCTGAAAATCTTTACTGGGATGGTCATCTTGTGCCTACATTGCATAGATTACTGCCAAAATCTAACTCATCCCCTGCTTGTTTTCTTTCTGATTCATTCTCTGAAGAGCTGCAAAAATCATCATAAAAGATAAATTCGATCATATAATTTTTCTGCTTAAAAACCTCACTGATTTTCCATTAGCTTTAGCATGAAACCCAACTCTCTTTCCATGATCTAAAGTCATGCCTAATCTGTACCTTGCTTGTTTCTAACCCCATCACATTCCAGTTTCTTCCTTGTTTGTCTTATTCCAGATAGAGTAGCCTTTTTTCATTCTTCAGACCCATTCAGCTTTTTCCTACCTTGGAATTTTTTGTATGTGTTATTTCTTCCATCTAGAAAGCTTTTCCTCTCATTCTTTGAATGGCTAGTTCTTTTTCTTTATTTCTGAGTTTAAAAGTCACCTTACAAGGCTTTGCTGACCACCCTATCTAAAGTAATTCCCCTCTCTGCAATTCTCCATTTCCATTCTTCTTCCTTTTATTACTTTTAACCTGCCTTCCCTGTAAAACATGTTTACTTTACAAGGGCAGGGACAGTAGCTGTCTGGTTCACTGTGTTTTCCTCCAAGGCCTAGAACACAATAGATGCTTACTAAACATTTGTCAAATAAATGAATCATTTGATAATAAGCAGTTGGGATATAAGGCAGGCCAAAAAACGGATTCTCCTGGCTGTTGAATAGAACTGTAACTACCTCTAATCTTGGGGATCTCCTTTGTTGGGTGCTTGTCTTGGCTGCTTTTAGGTAAAGGGAAACACTCAGTGTTCCATACTGTAAGGTTTTCCTTTGCCTAGTACATTGCTTTCCACACAGATAACCCCTGTCCATCCTGCCCTAACCACTAATACTATCAAATTCCAAAGCCAGGCCTCTGCTTCTCATTAACAGGTTGGCCAGATGGCTGACAAGCTATTTCCCTGTGGTAAATAGATTTGTTTTTCTTTGTCAAAAAAGAGAAGGCACAGAAGATTGTTCAACTTTCAGAGCAGGCTTAGACAGGTGTGTTACTCTGCTATTCACTCTTCTCCTCTAAGACTTCCTGTTTAGTCATCTAGACCCTCTACCTCTGCTATTTCTCTCCGATCTATTTCTAGATACCTCACATCCTAGTCCCTTCCACTAATATCACTCTTCCCAAACTCAGGGGTGTGGGAGATTTAAAAAAAAAAAAATCTCTCTTTCTCTCCCCTTCCCTTCTCCCACTTATTCTCTCAGGCTCATGACAAGAGAGGCATTTAGTTAAGAATATGTGGGTGATTAAGACTGAGCTGAAATGCATCAGTGAGTTTGCTGCCCGGCAAGGAATGACAGTAACTCGCAAGAGGACAGTTAAATCAACGTGTTTAGACTAGACAAATTGTCTAGTCTCATTTCCTCTGGATATCTTCTATTAAAATTTTCTGCCTTTATGCTTGGGATTTTTCCCCATTATAAATGTACTGCTTCTTATTAGATTTTGAGTCATGAAAATATTTTGCTACACCTCAAGGCTCTGTGATTATATTACAAATGAGGAAAGCTTTGAGGTTTTTGTGGGGAAAGGGTAGGAAATAGATTAGTTCTCTGATGTGAATGATCTGATATTAAGGTTTGAACTATAAGAAATACCTTCCAATATTTATATATATTCTGTGTTGGTTTTTTCTCCATTACAAATCCTCTGATGTTTAATATGTGAACATTGGAGAAAGGTCTTCTCACAGTCTATGTATTTATAAGGTGTTTTGCCTGTGTGCTGGGCATTTTAATTTTGTTTTTGGCACTATTCTTTAGAGGTCTTAAATTTTAATATATGATTTATTTGTTGAAATTTACATAATACAATTTATTTCATTTTTTGCTTTATGGATTATGTCTTCAGGTTTAACAAATCCTTCCCTATTTACAAAGATTATCTTATAATTTATTCTTTTTTTTTTTTTAAGTGGAAGTGTTTTTCTGAATCTTTTTATTATCTCCCCAAAGCAGAAGAGATGGACTCTTGTGAAAGCCAATCATAAATCCATTACCTTATGTAACATAAGGTCAACAGGCCCTTCTATAATCTAGCAGCATCAAAGTAAATACGCATATTTACGTATTTACGTAGCAATCATGATGCACTCTGCTTGTTGCAACATCCAATATTTGTCTTTGGGAAAACACTCGAAGTTTTGTTTTTTTTTTGTTATGTTAATCTCCATATATTACATCATTAGTTTTTGATGTAGTGTTCCATGATTCATTGTTTGCATATAACACCCAGTGTTCCATGCAGAACGTGCCCTCTTTAATACCCATCACCAGGCTAACCCATCTTAATCTCAGGAAACAATCTTATAATTTATTTAAGTGTTATAATTTTAAGCTATCAATCCACCTGGCTTTTTTTTTTAATGTACTGTGAGAGGTAGTGAGTTTTTTTTCCCATATGAATAATATTTTCTATGATGTCCCTACCAACTTTAAAGCCATCTTTGTTATATACTAAATTTCTATACATATGTGGGTCCATTTCTGTGTTCTCTGTTCTGCTCTGTTGATGTGTGTATCTACCCTTGCATCAATACCATATCATCTTAATTACTGTTGCTTATTATGAGTCTTCTTATCTGGTAGAAAAAGCCCCTTACCTTGTTTATCAATGCCATGAGAGTTTTAAATATCTGGGGGAGCTTTAAGAAATAGCTTGTGACTACACATGCGTGTATATAAACAATGGAATTGACTATAAATTATTGGGGGGAAGATATCTTTCCACTATTGTCTTCCAATTAATGCACATGGTATCCTTTTTTATTTATTGAATCTATTTCATATTGTTCTTTATTTGTTTTCTTAAGGTATTCCAATAAAGTTTTACAATTTTCTCAAGTGCAAGGGGAGGAGCAGAGAGAGAGGCATAAACAGACTGTGCTGAGAATGGAGCCCGATGTGGGGATCTATCCCAGTACACTGAGATCATGACCTGAGCAGAAATCAAGAGTCAGATGTGCTTAACCAACTGAGCCACCACCCAGGCATTCCCCCTGGAATAAATTCTTGGATTTATATTCTTGGATCCTTTGCACATTGGCCATATATGCATAGGTTTATTTCTGGGCCTTCTATTCTATTTCATTGATCTATGAATCTGTTTTTTTTTCTTTTTGCCAATATAATCCTATTTTACTAATATAGCTTTGTAATATAATTTGAAATCAGGGCATGTGATTTCACCTTTGTTCTTTCTCAAAATTGTTTTGGTTGTTCAGAGTTTTTGGATTTCACACAAATTATAGGATTCTTCTCTGAGATTGCTTGGGAATTTTCATAGGAATTACATAGGTGTTATATTTGTTTGCTTTGGGTAATATAAACATTTTAATAATATGAATTCCTCCAATCCATGAGTAAGTTATATCTATCTTTCCATTTATTTGTGTCTTCCTCAACACTTCCATTAATGTCTTACAGTTATCAATGTACAGGTATTCCACCTACTTGGTTAAATTTATTCATAGGTATTTTATTCTTGGTCATGCAATTATAAAAGGGATTACTTAAATTCTTTCTGATAGTTAATTATTAGTGTGTAGAAATGCAACAGACTTGGATGTATTTATTTTGTATCCTGAAACTTTATTGAATTTGTTTATTCATCCTAACAGCTAATTGATGGGATCCTTAGGGTTTTCCACATATATTGTCATGCCCCTGCAATAGTGACAATTTTACTTCATTTCCAGTTTGAATGTCTTTTAATTCTTGGCTAATTGCTTCAGCTAAGACTTCCAACTATGTGAAATAAAAGTGTCGAGAATGGACATTCTTTTTTTATTTAATTTAATTTATTTATTTATTTAAGAAAGAGAAAATTACAGAGAGAGAGAGAGAGCATGAGAAGAGGGAGAGCCAAAGGGAGAAGCAGACTCCCCACTGAGCAGGGAGCCCGATGTGGGACTTGATCCCGGGACTCCAGGAGCATGACCCTAGCCGAAGGCAGTTGCCCAATGAACTGAGCCACCCTGGTGCCCCAAGAATGGACATTCTTATCTTGGCCCTGATCTTAGAGGAAAAGTTATCAGCTTTTCACCATTGAGGATGATGTTAATTGTGGCCTTCTCATATATAGTGTTTATTTTGATGAGGTATGTTCCCTCTATAGCCACTTTTTTTAAAGACATTTTATCATGAAAGGATATTGAATTTTGTCAAATGTTTTTTCTCCATCTATTGAGATAATCATATGTTTTTTTTACTTCATTTTGTTAATGTGGAGTATCCTATTAATTGATTTGCAGATGTTGAATTATTCTTGCATCCCTGGAATAAATTGTACTTGATCATGGTACTTGATTGTTTTAATGTACTGTTATTTGGTTTACTAATATTTTGTTGATGATCTTTACTTCTATGTTCTCATGGATATTGCCCTGTAATTTTCCTTTCTTGTAGTGTCCTTGTCCTTTTGGTATCAGATAATGCTGGCCTCATAAAATGAGTTTGGAAGCATTCCTTCCTCTTTAATGTTTTGGAATAGTTTGAGAAGGATTGGTATTCTTTCTTAAATGTTTGGTAGAATTCACCAATGAAGTCATTTGGTCCTTGACTTTTGTTTCTTTGAAGGTTTTGGTTCTTTTTAAGAAGGGAGAGGGGCAGAGGGAGAGGAAGAGAGAGAATCTTAAGCAGGCTCCATGCCCAGTGCAGATTACAACGCGGGGCTAGATCTCACAACCCTGAGATCATGACCTGCCAAAATCAAGTGTCAGATGCTTAACTGACTGAGCCACCCAGACACCCCTCTTTGGAGGTTTTTTTTTTTTTTTTTTTAATATTGATTGAATCTCCTTGCTAATAATGGATATGTTCAGATATTCTATCTCTTTCTGGTTCAGTCATGCTTCTAGGAATTTGTCCATTTTTTTTTCTAGATTTTCAAACTTGTCAGCAAATAATTTCTTATAGTAGTCTCTTGAGACTCTTGTATTTCTGTGTTATCAGTTGTAATGGATCTCCTTCCATGTCTGATTTTTTCTTTTTTCTTTTTTTTTTTTTTAAGATTTTATTTATTTATTTGACAGAGAGAGACACAGCGAGAGAGGGAACACAAGCAGGGGAAGTGGGAGAGGGAGAAGCAGGCTTCCCGCCGAGCAGTGAGCCCGATGCAGGACTCGATCCCAAGACCTTGCGATCATGACCTGAGCTGAAGGCAGACGCTTAACGACTGAGCCACCCAGGCACCTCTCAAGTCTGATTTTTTTTCTAATGCTCTCTTTTTTCTTGGTGAATCTAGTTCAAGTTTTGTCAGTTTTGTTTATCTTTTGAAAAAATCAGCTCTAAGTGAAATAAGTCAGTCATAAAAAGACAAATACCATATGATTTCACTCCTAGTGGAATTTAAGAAACAAAACAGATGAACATAGGGGAAGGGGGAAAAAGAGAGAGGGAAGCAAACCATAAGAGACTCTCATCTCTAGAGAACAAACTGAGGGTTAATGGAGGAAGGTGGGTGGGGGGGTGGGCTAAACTGGTGATGGATATTAAGGAGAGCACTTGATGTGATGAGCACTGAGTGTTATATGTAAGTGATGAATCACTAAATTCTATGCCTGAAACCAATTTTACCATATATGTTAACTAACTAGAATTTAAATAAAAACTTGAGAAGAAAAAAAGGAATATTTCTAGAGAAAAAAAAACACCTCTACTTTTATTATTTTCATTGATCTTTGATACCATCTTTTTAGTCCCTATTTCAATTATTTTTGCTTTGAAGTTTATTTCTTTCCTCCACTAACTTTGGGCTTTATTTAGTCTTCTTTTTCTAGTTAATTGAGTTATAAAGTTAGGTTGTTTTTTTGTGATACTTCTTGTTTCTTAATGTAGACGTTTATCACTATGAACTTCCCTCCTAGAACTGCAGTTGGTATATTTCATTAGTTTTAATATGATTTATTTTGTTTTTTATTGAAAGTATGTTTTAATTTCTCTTTTGTTTCTTCATTGATCCATTGTCATTCATATGATGTTGTATAATCGCTACATATTTGTGAGTTTTCCAGTTTTCTTACTATAATTAACTTCTAGTTTTACATCATTGTGGTCATAAAAGATGCTTGATATGATTTCTATCTTCTTAAAATTATCAAGATTTGTTTTGTAGCCTGACATATAATCTGTACTGGAGGATGTTCCACATGCACTTGAGAAGAATGTATGTTGTTGGTTTTGGCTGGGATGTCCTATATATAGGTGGCAAGTTATCTGATTTAGTGTTTCATTTAAGGCCAATGTTTTCTTACTGATTTTCTGCCTGGATGATCTATCCATTGGTGTATGTGGGTTATTAATATCCATAACTAGAATTGTATAGCTCTGTGTTATTCTTTTAGATCTGTTAATATTTGCTTTATATATTTATGTTGTCCTGTGTTATGTATATAAATACTTACAAATATTATGTCTTCTTTTGGATTGTACCTTTTATCAATATACAATGACATGGTTTGTTTCCTATTTCAACCTTTGTTTTAAAATCTCTTATATATACATATAGCTACCTCAGCTTTCTTCCAGTTTCCACCTGCATGGAACATATCAAGACACTTAGAAATTAAAATATAATGTTGCAAGTACAATGATAAACATACATAGTTTACCAATAAAGGCATCTAATCCAGCATAGGTTGGCTGTGGTCAGGAGAGGATCCCTGGAAGACTTAACACCTGATCAAGGTCAGAGGTCTGGTTTGGTCCTGCTGTGGAGTTTGAGGCTCCTATTTCATGAATGGGTTGCACTGCCATCCCTTACTTTCACTTTAGTCACTGTCCAGGGCCCTGGGCTTGCATTTCAGTGGGATGACCTAACCATGATTCTGTCTCCTCCCATATTCCTGGCACAGGATCTCACTGGTTCATGTGGCCCTAGAGCAGAAGCAGAGGTTCCAGATTGTCCAGCATGCATAGAACATCTTTTGTCATCTTTTCACTTCAGTCATATAGATGGGTCTTTTTCTTGTTGTTGTTTGGTTTTTTACCATTCACCAACTCAATCTTTTGATTGGAGAATTTACTCCATGTACATTTAAAGTAATTATTGATAAATACGTATTGCCATTTTAATTGTTTTCTATTTTACAATTCCTCTTTATTCTTTTTTTCTATTACTCTCTTCCCTTGTGCTTGATTTCTTTTTTTAATAGTATGCATAAATAATTTCCTAATTATTATTTGTATATTTACTATAGGTTTTTGCTTTGAGGTTACCATGAGAATTACATATAACAACTTATGTTTATAACAGTTATTTTAAGTTGATAATAGCATAAGTTTGAATGTATTTAAAAGTTCTATATTTGTACTCCCCCCACACACAATTTTTGACATCATATTTCAATCTTTTTAACTTGTATATCCATTGATAAATTACTGTAGTTATAGTTGTTTTCCTACTTTAACATTTTCACTAGCTTTATAAGTGATTAATTACCTATTTATATATTTACTAGTGAGATTTATATATTCATATATTTTCTTCTCATTAATTTTCGCTCTTTCTTTTCAGCTTAAAGAAGTTCCTTTAACATTTCTTATAAGGCCAGACTACTGCTGTTGAACAGCAGTAGTGTTGTTGGCTTGTCCGGAAAACTTTGTCTCCTTCAATTTTGTATGATACTTTTGATGGATTATTCTTGTTTGGATATTTTTTTTCTTTTAGCACTTTGAATATATTGTTTCCCTCAGTTTTAGCCTACAATGTTTCTGCTGAAAAACCTGCTTATAGTCTTATGTGAGTATACTTGTATGTAGCAATTTATTTTTCACTTACTGCTTCTCATATTTTCTCCTGGTATTTAACTTTTGATATTTTAACTATAAATAGTTAATGGGTCTGCTTGGGTTCCTCTTATTTCGAACTCTCTGGGCTTCCTGGACCTGGATGTGTACTTTTTTCCCTCAGGTTAAGCAATTTATAGCCATGATTCCTTCCAATAAGACTTTTGCCCCCTTTTCTCACTTCTCCTGACACAACTGTAATGTGGTTGTGAGTACACTTGATGTCCCATATTTTCACCTTTTTTCATTATTTTCCTTTATGTTGCTCTGACTCCCGTTAGGTCTTGAGTAGACTTATCTTTTCTTCTGCTTCATCGAGTCTGTTATTGAACTCCTCTAGTGCATTTTTCAGTGCACTTATTGTATTCTCCTGTGACTTCTGTTTGTTACATTCTTATATCTCTTTGTTGAATTTCTCACTCTGTTCATTCTTCTCTTGAGTTCATTGAGCATTTTTATGACCATTACATTGAACACTTTATTGGGTAAATGCTTTAGCTCTGTTTCATTAAGAATTTTTTTTCTAAGGTTTTATTTCGTTCTTTAATTTGG
Source organism: Halichoerus grypus (assembly GCF_964656455.1). Lineage (NCBI taxonomy): Eukaryota > Metazoa > Chordata > Mammalia > Carnivora > Phocidae > Halichoerus > Halichoerus grypus. The sequence continues at coordinate 201,939,816 of NC_135714.1, forward strand.
AAGATATGCCTTTGTTTCTTCATTATGCTTGACTCTACGTTGGTTTCTGAGCATTAGATGAAACATCGACCTCTCCCAGTCTTGAAGGAGTGGCCTCATGTAGGATAAATCTTATTGTTCAACCCTGCCCTATTCCTTGGTTGTCTTTCAAACATTTTCTTTTCAGATTTGCTTTTTTAAAAATATCTTGTTTTATTCAAGTATAAATAAGTCTTATATTAGTTTCAGATGTACAATATAACAATTCAACAATTCTGTAGATTTCTCAGTGCTCATCCAGATAAATAGACTCTTAATCCTCTTTACCTATTTTACCCATCATCTCCCACCTCCCCATTAACAACCATGTTTTCTGTATTTAAGAATGTTTTTGGTTTGTCTTTTTTTAATTTGTCCATTTGTTTTATTTCTTAAATTTTACATATGAGTAAAATCATATGGTGTATATCTTTCTCTGACTGACTTATTTCCCTTAGCATTATACCCTCTAAGTCCATCTATGTTGCTGTAAATGGCAACATTTTATTCTTTTTATGGATAAGTTATATGCCACTTCTTCTTTATCCATTCATCTATCAGTGGATACTTGGGCTACTTCCATAATTTGGCTATGGTAAAGAATGCTGAAAAAACATAGAAGTGCATATGTCATTTCAAATTAGCATTTTTATATTCTTTGGGTAAATAGCCAGTAGTAGAATTACTGGATTGTATGGTAATTATGTTTTTAAATTTTTGAGGAACTTTGATACTGCTTTCCAGTGTCTGCATGAATTTACATTCCCACCAACAGTGCATGAGCTATATGCAAAAGAATGAAACCAGACCACTTTCTTACACCACACACAAAAATAAACTCAAAATGGATTAAAGACCTAAATGTGAGACCAGAAACCATAAAATTCCTAGAAGAAAACAGGCAGTAATTTCTTTGACATGGCTATAGAAACTTTTTTCTAGATATATCTTCTCAGGCAAGGGAAACAAGAGCAAACTTAAACTATTGGGACTACACCAAAAGAAAACGTTTTTGCACAGTGAAGAAGCCATCAACAAAATAAAAAGGCAACTTGCTGAATGGGAGAAGGTATTTACAATTGATATATCCAATAAGGGGTTAATATCCAAAATATATAAAGAACTTATATAATACCCAAACCCCAAATAACCCAATTAAAAAATTGATAGAGGCTCTGAATAGATATTTTTCCAAAGAAGACAGAAAGATGACCAACAAACACATGAAAAGATGCTCAACATCACTTATCATCAGGGAAATACAAAATTAAAGCCACAATGAGTTATCACTTCACACTTGTCAAAATGGCTATAATGAAAAACACAAGAAATAAGTCTCTCAGACAATTTTGATTGTTGAAGCAATCTATTTATTTTTAATAGCTCCCATTTGTTGAAGTTGTACCAAGATCTGTCAGTATCCCAAAGGGGAGGATCTCAGTCAGCACCTAGATTCAGGATGACTGGAAACCAGACACTCAGGCAGCAGTTTTAAAATTATGCAAATATATACAGTGCTGTTTGAACCATAAGCATTAGCCCTGCTGGCTTATGCCTGAGGATGAAGCTTCAGGATAAGCAAATAGGCCTCTTTCCCAAAAAGACTGGATATTTCTTTTAGTTTTCTCTCTGTGCAGGGCCCTGGGGGTGGTAGTCTGCCAAAAACTGTCTTTCCCGTAGTCACAGTCCTGTTGGGCGAGGAGCAAGCCCCTCTGGCCACCAGAGCCAGGTGATCAAGGAGCAACCCTGGGCAGCAGCTGCAGAAATTGGGATGTTAAAGCATCTCCCCTCTAATAGATACTGACGTGTTGAAACACAGCAGAGGAAAAGTGAAAAGATAGTGACTGTCCTCTAAGATCTCTTGAAAGGATTATAGTCAGCCCTTAGATATGTGCTTAATTAGAAGCCCTCCCCTCAAGTTTCAGCTTGATGATAAATTAATAGACCTCTTTCACAGAAAGATTGAGCTCTTGAATCTGTTGTCTTTGCTGTGTTCCAAGTGTGGTAGCTGTTTAAGTATTTATTCTCTATTGGTTATACTTCTGTGGGATCTGAGAATGTAATATTCTTGGCCACCAGAGCCAGGTGATAGAGATGTGTCTCCTGGTGGCAGATGGAAAAATTGTGGTGCCACACAAAGGTATAAGCTCTTTTCTGGGAGAAAACAGGAAGTTGGAGTGAGACAGAGGGAGAGTGCTGATTGCATCCACCAGCTTCTGTTTCCTGAGAGCAACTCCATGGGCCCATAGTTGCCAAACCAGTTGTCTACCTCTCAGGCCAAAGTCCCTGGACAAGCAAATAGGCCTCTTTCTCAAAAAGACTGGGTGTGTGTTTCAGTCTGCTCTCTGGGCAGTGTACTGGGGGTGGTAGCCTGCCAAGAAATGTCTCTTCAGTTGTTAAAGTGTCATGGGACTCAGGAACACAAGCCCCCTTGGCCTCCAGAGCCAGGCAATCCAGGAGTGTCCCCTGGATGGCAACCACAAAATCTGGGGCATCAGACATGACTAAAAGTTCCCCTCTAGGAGATACTTGCTCTCTGGAGTGCTGCATAGAGAGAGTGAGCAGGTGGCACCTGATGCCTCGAGTGAGGTAAATGGGGAGAAGTTTCTTCAAAGAGTCCTGTCTTTACCAACAAAGTGCATTGAGATTGCATTTTTGAGAAAAAATAATTTTTTTCTTTGACACTTTGCTTCATGTTGGCTCACCACTCTAGTGCTGAGCAGGTCCCTAATGGTTCTTTCTCCATATCTGAGGACATCCATGCGCCCACGTGGGGGAAGTAGCCTGGCCTCTGATATTTTGAACTTACTGTATCTCATAACTGGGCTAAATGATTAGTTTAATACAAAAGATACGATCAGTAACAACCATGTAGAACACATGCATTGGGGCAGGAGTATGCAGTTTGCACACTCTCTCCAGACATGTTGACCTCTCAGCACTTCAACATCTTCACCAACCAGGAAACTTGTGTTATTTTTTATAGCATTCTAAAAAACTTTAATTGAATTATAATATACAGAATAGTGCACATATCATGAATGTATAGCTTAATATGTTTCCACAAACTAAACAAATCCATGTAATCAGTACTTGGATAACAAGGCAGAATTACCAGCACACTACCCCTTTCGTTTAGTGCCTACCCCCACCCCACCAATTGCAACTATCCTAACTTCTAACAGCATAGATTACCTTGTTTTTAATCATTTTTTTCAATGTATTTAAGGTAAAAGTTTATACATTTCTTTCAACCCCTGCCTCTGGCAACTACCATTCTGTTCTGTGTATCTATGAGTTTGGCTTTTTTGTTGTTGTTAACACTTCACAGAGATAAGGTACTTGTCATTCTCTGACTTACTTCACTTAGTTAGCATAATGCCCTTGAGATCCAACCATGGTGTTGCAGTGGCATAATATTATTCTTTTTCATTGCTCAATAACATTTCACTGTTCCACATGTTCTTCATTCATACATTGATGGACACTTAGTTCATTTACATATCTGGGCTAATGTAAAAAATGCTGCAGTAATCATGGTAGTGCATGTTTACATTACCACCAACAGTGCACCAAGGGTTTGCTTTTCTCTACATTTTTGCCACTTGTTATTTCTTGTCTTTTTAATAATAGCCATTCTAAGATGTGTGAGGTGATATTTCATTTGTTTGCATTTCTCTGATGATTAATGATGTTGAGCATCTTTTCATGTACGTATTGGCCACCTCTTATGTCATCTTTGAAAAAATGTTTATTCAAATATTCTTCCCATTTTTGAAATAGAATTGTTTGGGTTTTTGCTATTTAATTATATTTATATATTTGGATGTTAGCCCCTTACCAGATATATGATTGGCAAATATGTCCTCCCATCAGTAGGTTGCCTTTTCCCTTTGTTGATGGTTTCCTTTGCTGTGCAGAAGCTTTTTAGTTTGATGTAGTCCTACTTATTCATTTTTACTTTTGTTCCATTGCTTTTGCATTAAATCCTAAAAATCAGTGCCAAGACTAATGTCCAGAAGTATACCCCTTATGTTTCCTCACAGAGTTTTATACTTTTAAAACTTTAATTTAAATCATGTTGATTTTACATCTTGCAATTTTACTGAATTCATTTATTAGTTTTAATAGTTTTTTGATGGAGTCTTTAGGCTTCTCTCTATATAATATTACATCTTCTGCAAATAGTAACAGTTTTATTTCTTCCTTTATTATTTGGATATTTTTTATTTCTTTTTCTTGCCTAATTGCTCTGGCTATGATTTCCAATACAATGTTGAATAAAAGTTACAAGAGTGGACATCTTCTTGTTCCTGATCTTAGAGAAAAAGCTTGCAGCTTTTCACAATTGAGTATGATGTTAGCTATGGGCTTGTCATATATAGCCTTTATTATTTCAAAGTATTTTCCTCTATACCCACTTTTTTGAGAGTTATTATCATAAATTAATGTTGGATTTTTGTCAAATGCCTTTTTGCTTCTATTGAGACGATTATACAATTTTTATTCTTTATCTTGTTAATGTGGTGTTTCACAGTGACTGATTTATAGATGTTGAACCTTCCTTCCAGTCCCATTAAAAAAAAAAAAATCACATGATCATGTTGTATAATCCTTATATAATAATGTATTGTTGATTTTTTTTTAATACTTTATTGAGAATTTTGCATCTACTTTACTCTGGTATATTGGCCTATAATTTTCTTGAATCCTTATCATGTTTTTGGCATCAGAATAATGTTGGCCTCATAAAATGAGTATGTGGTGATTCCCTCTTCTTTTTTTGGAAGAGTTTGAAAAGAATGGGTCCAATTCTTTGGATGTTTGGTAAAATTTACCAGTGAAGCAATGTGGTCTTGTACTTTTGATTTTGGGGGAGGTTTTCCCCTTACTAATACAGTCTTCTTACCAGTAAAATGTTTGTTCAGAGTTTCTACTTCATCATGACTCAATCTTGGTAGATATTATGTTTCAGGAATTTATCCCTTCTGTTGCCCAATTTGTTCGTATATAATTTTTATAGTAGTCTCTCATAATCCTTTGTATTTCTGTGGTATTAGTTGTAACATTTATTTCTGATTTTATTTATTTTTGTCCTTTTTTCTTGGTGAGTCTCAGTAAAGAATCAGCTTTTAGTTTTATTGATCTTTTCTATAGTTTTTTTTTTTTTTAATTTAATTTTAGTTAGTGAACATATAGGGCAATATTGTTTTCTGGAGTAGAATTCAGTGATTCATCACTTACATACAACACCCAGTGCTCATCACAACAAGTGCCCTCTTTAATACCCATCCCCCTCTTCCTTCTCCACCAACCCTCAGTTTGTTCTCTATTATTAAGAGTCTCTTACAGGGGCGCCTGGGTGGCTCAGTCGTTAAGCGTCTGCCTTCGGCCCAGGTCATGATCCCAGGGTCCTGGGATCGAGCCCCGCATCGGGCTCCCTGCTCAGAGGGAAGACTGCTTCTCCCTCTCCCACTCCCCCTGCTTGTGTTCCCTCTCTCGCTCTCTCTCTGTCCAATAAATAAATAAAAAATCTTAAAAAAAAAAAAGAGTTTCTTACAGTTTGTTTCCCTCTCTCTTTTTTATCTTCTCCCTTTTCCTGTATGTTCATCTGTTTTCTTTCTTAAATTCCACATATGAATGATAGCATATGGTATTTGTCTTTCTCTCACTGACTTATTTCACTTAGCATAATACACTCTAGCTCCATCCACGTCATTGCAAATGACAAGATTTCATTTTTTTTAAATTTTATTATGTTATGTTAGTCACCATACAATACATCATTAGTTTTTGATGTGGTGATCCACAATCCATTGTTTTCGTATAACACCCAGTGCTCCATGCAGTATGTGCCCTTCTTAATACCCACCACCAGGTTAACTAATCCCCCCTCCCCCAAGATTTCATTTTTCTGATGGCTGAGTAATATTCCATTGTGTGTGTGTGTGTATGTGTATACACATGTGCATACACACACATACACACCTTTATCCATTCATCAGTTGATGGACATTTGGCCTCTCTCCATAGCTTGGCTATTGTTTATAATGCTGCCATAAACATCAGGGTTACATGTACCCCTTCAAATCTATATTTGAAAGACCTAAATGTGAGACAGGAAACCATCAAAACCCTAGAGGAGAACACAGGCAGCAACCTCTTCGATATCAGCCGTAGCAACTTCTTACTAGACACATTGCCAGAGGCAAGGGAAACAAAAGCAAAAATGAACTATTGGGGCTTCGTCAAGATTAAAAGCTTCTGCACAGTGAAGAAACAACAAAACGAACAGGCAGCCTACCAAATGGGAGTTGCAAATGACATATCTGATAAAGAATTAGTATACAAAATTTATAAAGAATTTGCCATACTCCACACCCCCAAAATAAATAATACAGTTAAGAAATGGGCAGAAGACATGAATAGACACCTATCCAAAGAAGACATCCAGATGGCCAACAGACACATGAAAAGATTCTCAACTTCATTCATCATCAGGGAAATACAAATCAAAACCACAATGAGATATCACCTTACACCTGTCAGAATGGCTAAAATTAACAACACAGGAAAAAACAGTTGTTGGCAAGGATCAAAGAAAGGGGGAACCCTCTTGCATGTTGGTGGGAATGCAAACTGGTGCAACCACTCTAGAGAACAGTATGGAGAGTCCTCAAAAAGTTAAAAGTAGAGCTACCCTACGATCCAGCAATTGCACGGCTAGGTATTTTCCATAGCTTTTAAAAAATTTTTGTATTTCATTTATTTCTGCTCTGTGTTATTTTCTTCCTGGTACTAATCTGGGGCTTTGTTCTTTTTCTAGTTCCTTGAGGTGTGAAGTTAGATTGCTATTTGAGACTTTTCTTGTTTCTTCAGGTTGGCATTTATTGTCATGAAATTTATTCAACTGCTTTTTCTGTTTCCCAGAAATTCTGGCATGTTAAGCTTTCATGTTGTTTTTCTCAGGTATTATATTTCTCTTTTGATTTCTTCTTTGACCTACAACATACTTCTATCAGTAGCATGTTTTTTAATCTCCATGTATTCTGAATTTTCTAGTTTTCTTCATGTAATTTATTTCTAAGTTTTATACCATTATGGTTAGGTAAGATACTTGGTATGATTTCAGTGGCCTTAGGTTTATTAAGACTTGTTTTGTGACCTAACATATGATCCATCTTGGTAAATGTTCTATGTGCACTTGAGAAGAATGCAAAACATGTTGCCTTTGGATAGAATGTTCTGTATATATCTGTTAGTCTATCTGGTCTAATATATCATTTAAGACTGATGTTTGTTAGTAATTTTCTGTCTGGATGACCTATCCATTGATATAAGTGGGGTATTACATTTCCGTACTATTATTGTATTGCTGTCTATTTCTCCCATTAGGTCTGTTGATATTTGCTTTATATATTTAAGTGCTGTAAGTAGGCTGCGTAAATATCTACAAGTGTTATATTCCAGTGCTGGATTGATAATATCATCATGTAATTCTCTTTGTATATTTATACAGTCTTTGTTTTAAGGTCTATTTTATCTGATAAAAATATAGCTACTCCAGTTTTCTTACGGTTTCCAATTGCTCAAAGTAACATTTTCCATCCCATCATTTGTAGTTTGTGTCCTTATGTCCTAGTGAGTCTCTTGTAGGCAGCATATAGATGGGTCTTTTTTTTTTTTTAATTTTATTAAGTCAGCCATGTTATGTCTTTTGACTAGATAATCTAGTCCAATTATACTTAAAGTAATTATTGATAGGTATGTGCTTTTCTCCATTTTATTAATTGCATTCTGTCTGTTTTTATGATTTTCTCTCTTCCTTTTTCTTTTGCCCTCATGGTTTGATGATTTTGTTTAGTGGTATGCTTACATTACTTTCTCTTTTGTGTATTTACAATAGGTTTTTATGTGGTTACTATGAGGCTTAAAACTTATATCTATAGCAGTCTATATCAAATTGATAACAACTTAAGCTTGATCCCATTCTAAACTTCAGGATTTTTACTATCTCCCCACTTTTTGTTTTTTATGTCAAATTTCACATCTTTTTATCTTGTGTATTCCTATACTAATTATTGTAATCATAGTTATTTTTACTACTTATGTCTTTTAACCTTTATGTTAGCTTTAAAAGTGACTAATCTAGGGGCGCCTGGGTGGCTCAGTTGGTTAAGCGACTGCCTTCGGCTCGGGTCGTGGTCCTGGAGTCCCGGGATCGAGTCCCACATCAGGCTCCCTGCTCAGCGGGGAGTCTGCTTCTCCCTCTGACTCTCCTCCCTCTCATGCTCTCTGTCTCTCATTCTCTCTCTCTCAAATAAATAAATAAAATCTTTAAAAAAAAAAAAGTGACTAATCTATCTTTATTATATATTTATCTTTCAGACTAGATTTATTCTTTCTTATGTGTTCTTAACTAATTATTGCTTTTCTTTTCAGCTTACAGAAGTCCCTTTAACATTTTTGAAAGGCTGGTTTAGTGGTGGTGAACTCCTTTAGCTTTTGCTTGTCTGAAATATTCTATCCTTCAATTCTGAATGATAAAATTGCACAGTAGAGTGTTCTTGGTCATTTTTATTTTCTTTCAGCACTTTATTATTTCATGCCATTCACTTCAAGCCTGCAATGTTTCTGCTGAAGGATTTGCTGATAGTCTTATGGGATCTTCCTGGCACATAACATCTTGTTTTTCTCTTGATGCTTTTAAGATTCTCTTCTTTAACTTTTGACATTTCAGTTGTAATGTGTCTTGGTATGGGTCTTTTTGGGTTTATCTTCCTTGGAACTCTATGGGCTTCCTAGATTGGGATGTTTGTTTCCTTTCCCAGGTTAGGGAAGTTTTCATACATTATTTCATAAAGTAAGATTTCTGCCCCTTTCTCTCTCTTTTCATGGCTTGGAAGTTCATTTCTTTTTAGCACTGAGTAATAATTCATTGTCTGGATATACCATCTTTTACTTAGTCATTCACTTACTGCAGGACATTGGGTTGTTTCTATATTTTGGTAATCATGAATAAAGCTGCTATTAAAATCTGTGTGCTGATTTATGTGTGGACATAAATTTTCAACTCCTTTGGGTTGTGATTGATCAATCATGTGTTAAGATTATGCTTAGTTTTATAAGGAACCACAAAACCATCTTATTCCATTTAGCATTCCCACCAGTAGTGAAAAAGACTTCCTGTTACTCCACATCCTCATCACCATTGGGTGTTGTCAGTGTCTGCATTTTTGTCATTTTAATACATGTGTAGTGGTATGTCACTGTTGTTTTGTGTTTCCCTGATGACATATAATGTGATACATCTTCTCGTATGTGTATTTGCCATCTGTATATCTTTTTAGAGGAATGGCCTTTTAAGGTTTTCTCCCATTTATAAACAATGTTTGCTTTCTTATTGTTGAGTTTTAAGAGTCCTTTGTATATTTCAGATATCATCCTTTACAGATGTGTCTTTTGAAAATATTTTCTCCTAGTAAGTAGCTTTTGTCTCATTATCTTCATATTGTCTTCCACAGTTCTGAATTTAATGAAGTCCAGTTTATCATTTCTTCTTTCATGAATCATGGCTTTGGTGTTGAATCTAAAAGGTCAACTCCTTATCCTAGGCCATCTAGGTTTTCTCCTATGTTATTTTCTAGGAGTTTTAAAGCTTTAGATTTTACATTTAGGCCTGTGACCCTTTTTAAGATCATTTTGTGAAGAGTGTAAGGTCTATGTCTAGAATCTTTTTTTTTTTTTAATTTCAATGTCCAGTTGTTTCAGCACCATTTTGTGGAAGAGACTGTCTTTGCTCCATTGCCTTTGCTATATTGCCTTTGTTCCTTTGTCAAAGATCAGTTGACTATATTTTGGGGGTCTATTTCTGGGTTCTCTATTCTATTCCATTGATCTATTTGTCTATTCTTCCACCAATTATGGACTGTCTTGTTAACTGCTGCTTTATAGTAAGTCAGGTAGTGTCAACACTCCAAATTATTTCTCCTCATTAAATAGTGTGGGTTCTGAGTTTTGGCTTCTCCATATAAATTTAGAATCCATTTGTTGATAGCCACAAACTAATTTGCAAGTATTATGACTGGAATTCCATTGAATCTATAGACTGTTTTGGGAAGAACTGACATGTTGACAACATTGTATCATCTTCTTCATGAACATGAAGTATCTCCCCATCTACTTCGTTCTTCTTTGATTTCATTCATCGGGGTTTTGCTGTTTTCCTCATTGAGCTCTTAAACATATTTTGTCCAACTTATACCTAAGTATTTAATTTTAGGGGGTGCTAATGTAAATAGTATTATTTTTAATTTTAACTTCTTGTTCATTGTTAGTATACAGGAAAAAAATTGACTTGTGTATTATCCTTGTATCCAGAAATCTTGCTGTAATTGCTTATCAGTTCCAGGAGGGTTTTTGTTTTTGTTTTTGTTTTTTTGTTTTGGTCATTTATCTATTCTACATAGAAGATTATATCATGTGTGAACAAAGGCAGTTTTATATCTTCCTTCTTGATATATATAATTTTTAATTTCATTTTCTAGTCTTTTTGCATTAGCTAGAACTTTCATCATGATGCTAACAAAGAGTAGTAAGAGGGAATATTTTCTCTTGTTCCTGATCTTACTAGAGAAGCTTTGAGTTTTTTTTACCAACAAATATGTTAATTTTAGGTTTCTTTGTAGATAGTATTTATAAATTTGAGGAAGTTCCCCTCTAGTCCTAGTTTACTGAGTATGTATGGATTTTCTATCAAGTTCATAAGCTCATTGAAAAAAATCACTCAGTGAAAATTCTTTATTTTCTTTTTTTCTTTGTTATGTTAATCACCATACATTACATCATTAGTTTTTTTTTTTTTTTGAAGATTTTATTTATTTATTTGACAGAGAGACACAGCGAGAGAGGGAACACAAGCAGGGGGAGTGGGAGAGGGAGAAGCAGGCTCCCCGCGGAGCAGGGAGCCCGATGCGGGGCTCGATCCCAGGACCCGGGATCATGACCTGAGCCGAAGGCAGACGCTTAACGACTGAACCACCCAGGCGCCACCTACATCATTAGTTTTTGATGTAGTGTTCCATGATTCATTGTTTGTGCATAACACCGTACTCCATTCAACACGTGCCCTCTTTATTATCCATCACCAGGCTAACCCATCCCCCCACCCCCAGAACCCTCAGTTTGTTTCTCAGAGTCCATAGTCTCTCATGGTTTGTCTCCCCCTCCAATTTCCCACCCTTCATTTTTCCCTTCCTACTATCTTCTTCTTCTTCTTTTTTTTTTTTTTTAACATATAATGTATTATTTGTTTCAGAGGTACAGGTCTGTGATTCAACAGTCTTACACAGTTCACAGCGCTCACCATAGCACATACCCTCCCCAGTGTCTATCACCCAGCCACCCCATCCCTCCCACCCCCCACCACTCCAGCAACTCTCAGTTTGTTTCCTGAGATTAAGAATTCCTCATATCAGTGAGATCATATGATACATGTCTTTCTCTGTTTGACTTATTTCGCTCAGCATAATACCCTCCAATTCCATCCATGTCATTGCAAATGGCAAGATTTCATTCCTTTTGATGGCTGCATAATATTCCATTGTATATATATACCACCTCTTCTTTATCCATTCATCTGTTGATGGACATCTTGGGTCTTTCCACAGTTTGGCTATTGTGGACATTGCTGCTATAAACATCAGGGTGCATGTACCCCTTCGGATCCCTACATTTGTATCTTTGGGGTAAATACCCAGTAGTGCAATTGCTGGGTCATATGGTAGCTCTATTTTCAACTTTTTGAGGAACCTCCATACTGTTTTCCAGAGTGGCTGCACCAGCTTACATTCCCACCAACAGTGTAGGAGGGATCCCCTTTCTCCGTATCCCCACCAACATCTGTCGTTTCCTGACTTGTTAATTTTAGCCATTCTGACTGGTGTGAGGTGGTATCTCATTGAGGTTTTGATTTGGGTTTGGATTTCCCTGACGCCAAGTGATGTTGAGCACTTTTTCATGTGTCTGTTGGCCATTTGGATGTCTTCTTTGGAAAAATGTTTGTTCATGTCTTCTGCCCATTTCTTCATTTCTTCATTGGCTCATTTGTTCTTTCGGTGTTGAGTTTGGTAAGTTCTTTATAGATTTTGGATACTAGCCCTTTATCTGATATGTCATTTGCAAATATCTTCTCCCATTCTCTCGGTTGTCTTTTGGTTTTGTTGACTGTTTCTTTTGCTGTGCAAAAGCTTTTTATCTTGATGAGGTACCAATAGTTCATTTTTGCCCTTGCTTCCCTTGCCTTTGGTGATGTTTCTAGGAAGAAACAAGAAGCTGCTGTGGCTGAGGTCAAAGAGGTTGCTGCCTGTGTTCTCCTTTAGGATTGTGATGGACTCCTGTCTCACATTGAGGTCTTTCAACCATTTTCAGTCTATTTTTGTGGGTGGTGTAAGGAAATGATCCATTCTTCTGCACGTGGCTGTCCAATTTTCCCAACACCATTTGTTGAAGAGTCTGTCTTTTTTCCATTGGACATTCTTCCCAGCTTTGTCAAAGATTAGTTGACCATAGAGTCGAGGGTCCATTTCTGGGCTCTCTATTCTGTTCCATTGAGCTATGAGTCTGTTTTTGTGCCAGTACCATACTGTCTTGATGATGACAGCTTTGTAATAGAGCTTGAAGTCCGGAATTGTGATGCTGCCAGCTTTGCTTTTCTTTTTCAACATTCCTCTGGCTATTCGAGGTCTTTTCTGGTTCCATACAAATTTTAGGATTATTTGTTCCATTTCTTTGAAAAAAGTGGATGGTATTTTGATAGGGATTGCATTGAATATGTAGATTGTTCTAGGTAGCATTGACATCTTCACAATATTTGTTCTTGCAATCCATGAGCATGGAAAGTTTTTCCATTTCTTTGTGTCTTCCTCAATTTCTTTCATGAGTATTTTATAGTTTTCTCAGTTCAGATCCTTTGCCTCTTTGGTTAGATTTATTCCTAGGTATCTTATGGTTTTGGGTGCAATTTTAAATGGGATTTACTCCTTAATTTCTCTTCCTTCTGTCTTCTTGTTGGTGTATAGGCATGCCACTGATTTCTGTGCATTGATTTTATATTCTGCCACTTTACTGAATTCCTGTATGAGTTCTAGCAGTTTTGGGGTGGAGTCTTTTGGGTTTTCCACATAAAGTATCATATCATCTGCAAAGAGTGAGAGTTTGACTTCTTCTTTGCTGATTCGGATGCCTTTTATTTCTTTTTGTTGTCTCATTGTGGTGGCTAGGACTTCTAGGACTATGTTGAATAGCAGTGGTGATAGTGGACATCCCTGCCATGTTCCTGACCTTAGGGGGAAAGCTCTCAGTTGTTCCCCATTGAGAATGATATTGGCTGTGGGTTTTTCATAGATGGCTTTTATGATATTGAGGTGTGTACCCTCTATCCCTATACTCTGAAGACTTTTGATCAAGGAAGGATGCTGTACTTTGTCAAATGCTTTTTCTGCATCTATTGAGAGGATCATATGACTCTTGTTCTTTCTTTTATTAATGTATTGTATCACGTTGATTGATTTGCGGATGTTGAACCAACCTTGCAGCCAGGGATAAATCCCACTTGGTCATGATGAATAATCCTTTTAATGTACTGTTGGATCCTATTGGCTATTATTTTGGTGAGAATTTTGCATCCATGTTCATCAAGGATATTGGTCTGTAATTCTCCTTTTTGATGGGGTCTTTGTCTGGTTTGGGGATCAAGGTAATGGTGGCCTCATAAAACGAATTTGGAAGTTTTCCTTCCATTTCTATTTTCTGGAACAGTTGCAGAAGAATAGATATTAATTCTTCTTTAAATGTTCAGTAGAATTCCCCTGGGAAGCCTTCTGACCCTGGGCTTTTGTTTGTTGGGATATTTTTGATGACTGCTTCAATTTCCTTAGTGGTTATTGGTCTGTTCAGGTTTTCTATTTCTTCCTGGTTCACTTTTGGTAGTTGATACATCTCTAGGAATGCATCCATTTCTTCCAGATTATCTAATTTGCTGGCATAGAGTTGCTCATAATATGTTCTTATAATTGTTTGTATTTCTTTGGTGTTGGTTGTGATCTCTCCTCTTTCATTCATGATTTTATTTATTTGGGTCCTTTCTCTTTTCTTTTTGGTAAGTCTGGCCAGGGGTTAATCAATCTTGTCAATTCTTTCAAAGAACCAGCTCCTAGTTTCGTTGATCTGTTCTACTGTTCTTTTGGTTTCTATTTCATTGGTTTCTGCTCTGATCTTTATTATTTCTCTTCTCCTGCTGGGTTTAGGCTTTATTTGCTGTTCTTTCTCCAGCTCCTTTAGGTGTAGGGTTAAGTTGTGTATTTGAGACCTTTCTTGTTTCATGAGAAAGGCTTGTATTGCTATATACTTTCCTCTTAGGACTAACTTTGCTGTATCCCAAAGATTTTGAACAATTGTGTTTTCATTTTCATTGGTTTCCATGAATTTTTTAAATTCTTCTTTAATTTCCTGGTTGACCCATTCATTCTTTAGTAGGATGTTCTTTAGCCTCCATGTATTTGAGTTCTTTCTGCCTTTCCTCTTGTGATTGAGTTCTAGTTTCAAAGCACTGTGGTCTGAAAATATGCAGGGAATGATCCCAATCTTTTGGTACCGGTAGAGACCTGATTTGTGACCTAGGATGTGATCTATTCTGCAGAATGTTCCATGGGCACTAGAGAAGAATGTGTATTCTGTTGCTTTGGGATGGAATGTTCTGAATATATCTGTGAAGTCCATGTGGTCCAGTGTGTCATTTAAAGTCTTTATTTCCTTGTTGATCTTTTGCTTAGATGATCTGTCCATTTCAGTGCGGGGAGTGATAAGTCCCCCACTATTATTGTATTGTTGTCGATGTGTTTCTTTGCTTTTGTTATTAATTGCCTCATATAATTGGCTGCTCCCATGTTAGGGCATAGATATTTACAGTTGTTAGATCTTCTTGTTGGATAGACCCTTTAAGTAGGATATAGTGTCCTTCCTCATCTCTTATTATAGTCTTTGGTTTAAAATCTAATTTGTCTGATATAAGGATTGCCACCCCAGCTTTCTTTTGGTGTCCATTAGCATGGTAAATGGTTTTCCACCCCCTCACTTTCAATCTGGGGGTGTCTTTGGGTCTAAAATGAGTCTCTTGCAGACGGCATATTGATGGGTCTTGTTTTTTTATCCAATCTGATAGCCTGTGTCTTTTGATTGGGGCATTTAGCCCATTTACATTCAGGGTAACTATTAAAAGACATGAATTTAGTGCCATTGTATTGCCTGTAAGGTGACTGTTACTGTATATTGTCTCTGTTCCTTTCTGGTCTCTCTTACTTTTAGGCTCTCTCTTTGCTTAGACGACCCCTTTCAAAATTTCTTGTAGGGCTGGTTTCGTGTTTACAAATTCCTTTAGTTATTGTTTGTCCTGGAAGCTTTTTATCTCTCCTTCTATTTTCAATGACAGCCTAGCTGGATCTAGTATTCTTGGCTGCATATTTTTCTCATTTAGTGCTCTGAATATATCATGCCAGTCCTTTCTGGCCTGCCAGGTCTCTGTGGATAGGTCTGTTGCCAATCTAATGTTTCTACCATTGTAAGTTACATATCTCTTCTCCCGAGCTGCTTTCAGGATTTTCTGTCTCTGAGACTCGTAAGTTTTACTATTAGATGGTGTCGGGGTGTTGACCTATTTTTATTGATTTTGAGGGGGGTTCTCTGTGCCTCCTGCATTTTGATGCCTGTTTCCTTCCCCAAATTAGGGAAGTTCTCTGCTATAATTTGCTCCAATATACCTTCTGCTCCTCTCTCTCTTTCTTCTTCTTCTGGGATCCCAATTATTTTAATATTATTTCATCTTATGGTATCGCTTATCTCTCGAACTCTGCCCTCATGATCCAGTAGTTTATCTCTCTTTTTATCAGCTTCTTTATTTTCCATCATTTGGTCTTCTATATTACTAATTCTCTCTTCTGCCTCATTTATCCTAGCAGTTAGAGCCTCCATTTTTGATTGCACCTCATTAATAGGCTTTTTGATTTTGACTTAGTTAGATTTTAGTTCTTTTATTTCTCCAGAAAGGGTTTCTCTAATATCTTCCATGCTTTTTTCAAGCCCAGCTAGTATCTTTAAAATCGTCATTCTGAACTTAGTTCTGACATCTTACTAATATCTGTATTGATTAGGTCCCTGGCAGTCAGTACTGCCTCTTGTTCTTTTTTTTTTTTTTTTTTGGTGATTTTTTTCCATCTTGTCATTTTGTCCAGAGGAGAATAGATGAATGAGAGAACAAAATGAAGAGAAATGAGGACACTGAAGTCCCAAGCAGTACCTGAAAACCTCCTTTTCCTGCACAACCATTTCTCTGTGCAACATGGGAACAAAATGCTAACAGGGTAACATGGGATTTTTAAAAAATATAATAGACAAGATAATGTGGAATTCAGCCACGTGATTGTAGAATAGCCTGACCACCGGGAAAAGTACAGGCATAAAGACTGTAAGCCTCTCACAGACATCTGCTGGGTTTTACATATTTGAGCAAAACTACACACTCTTATCCCCCACCCTTATTTTGACCACACTCAGGTTTCACCCAGGTATCTCTTTGAAAGTCTGTATAACCTCCCAGGTGGTCCTTAAGTGCTGCCCACTTGGATACTCAAATCACTGCTCTTCAATCCACTTGAGATGTTAGCATATTATTTTATAGGGAGATGTTTGGTGACTGACACCATCCTATTGAGCTCCTTACCAATGCAGTCTTTCCTTGGTGAAAAGGAAGGTTTTTTCCCCCTGCTGTAAACAAATGGAAGTATATTCCCAAGGTTAAAATTGTGTGAATAACCAACTGGCAATCTTTTTCTGTACAGATAGTGGTTTGTGTTGAACCTGCTTGTACTCTAATCTCTAGTTGTTATACTTGGTTCTGATTTTTATCTAAGCCTGTTTTTTTTTTCCTGAATTATACCAGATCACCTTTTATATTTTCTTTTATTTTTCATCAAGTGCTTATTGTTACTTTCATATAAGTTATCAAAAATATCTCAACATTTAAAACTTAAGAGTTGTAAAAATGTATGTGTACGTATATAAAATGTATGTAAAAATGTAAAAACATTTCCCTTTCTAAGTCTACTATTTTTTTTACTTTCTTTTCTTCCCCCCCTTCATTAAGCTTTCAGAAATTTATCTATTTTATCAGTGTTCTCAATCATCTTTTGATTAGTGGATTTTTTTTCATTTCTTTATTTTTCCAGTCTTTTTTTTTTTTTTTAAAGATTTTATTTATTTATTTGAGACAGAGAGAATGAGAGAGAGAGAGCACATGAGATGGGGGAGGGTCAGAGGGAGAAGCAGGCTCCCCGCCGAGCAGGGAGCCCGATGCGGGACTCGATCCAGGGACTCCAGGATCATGACCCGAGCCGAAGGCAGTCGCTTAACCAACTGAGCCACCCAGGCGCCCCTTTATTTTTCCAGTCTTATTGAGATATAATTATCATATATCACTGTATAAGTTTAAGGTATACAGTATAGTGGTTTTAACTACATATAGTGTGAGATAATGACTGCAGTAAGTTTAGTTAGTATTCATCATTTCACATGGATACAATAAAGAGAAAAAGCAAAAAAAAATTTTTGGTTGGTTGGGTTTTTTTATCTTTTTCTTTTTTTTTTTTTTTTGTCTTTTTCTTTCTTTCCCTTTCTTTCTTTCTTTTTAGTAATATCTACACCTAATGTGGGGCTTGAACTCATGAGCCTGAGAACTAGAGTTGCATGCTTTTCCAACTGAGCCAGCCAGGCATCCCAAAAAGAGAGATTTTCATTGTGATGGGAAATCTTAGGAGTTACTCTCTTAACAACTTCCCTACAGCCGTGTTAACTATAGTCCTCATGATGACATGTTGAACATTATAATCCTGATACTTATTTATCTTGTAACTGGACATTTTTACCTTTTGACCATTTTCCTGCAATCCTCCTCACCCCAATCTTTACCTCTGGTAAATACAAATCTGATCTCTTTTTCTATGAATTCGGTTTTTCTCTTTTAGGTTCCATATATAAGTGAGATTATATAGTATTTGTCTTTCTCTGTCTGACTTATTTCACTTAGTATAATTCTCTCAAGGTCCATCCATATTGTCACAAATGGCATATTTCCTCATTTTTTATGGCTGAATAGTATTCTATTATACATAGAAATATATCTATGAATCATATATATCATATATATGAGAATTGGATATTCACATGTAAAAGACTAAAACTAGACCCTTATATTACCACAACTTCTTTATACATTCATCCCTTGATGGACACGTAAGTTGGTTCCATGTTTTGGCTGTTATAAATAATGCTTCAGTGAATATAGGGATGCAGGTATCATTTCAAGTTGACGTTTTCATTTCCATTGGATATATGCCCAGAAGTGGAATTGCTGGATCATATGGTATTTCTATTTGTTTGTTTGTTTGTTTTCAGTTTTTTCAATTTCAGTATAATTAACATTCAGTGGTTTGTTAGTTTTAGGTGCACAATATGGTGACTCAACAATTCTATACATTATTCAGTTCTCATCATGTTAAACGTACTCTTAATTCCCTTCACCTATTTCAACCATACCCACCTCCACTGTGGTATCCAACAGTTGCTTATCTATATTTAAAAATCTGGATTTTGTCTCCTTTTTTCTTTGTTCTTTTGTTTTATTTCTTAAATTCCACAAATGTGTGAAATCATATAGTATTTGTCTTTTTCTCTGAATCATTTCACTTAGCATTATAACCTCTAATCCATCCATGCTGTTGCAAATGGCAAGATTTCATTTTTTTGTGGTTGAGTTATATAGAAACACCACATTTTCTTTATCCATTCATCTATTGATGGACAGTTGAATTGCTTCCATAATAAGGCTATTGTAAACAGTGCTGTAGTAAACTTAGGGGTGCATATATTATTTTGAATTAATGTTTTTGCATTCTTTTGTTAAATACCCAGCAGTGGAATTACTGGATCATATGGTAATTCTATTTTTAATTTTTTGAGGACACTCCATACTGATTTCCACAGTGGCTGCTTTAGTTTGCATTCCCACCAACAGTGCACAAGGGTTCCCTTTTCTCCACATTCTTGCCAAAATTTGTTTCTTGTGTTTTTAATTTTAGCCATTCTGACAGGTGTGAGATGATACTTCACTGTGGTTTTCATTTGCATTTCTCTGATGATGAGTGATGTTGAGCATCTTTTCATGTGATTGTTGGCCATTTGTACGTCTTTGGAGAAATGTCTGTTCCTATCTTCTGCCCATTTTTAGTTGGATTAGTTGTGGGTTTTGGTGTTGAGATGTTTAAGTTATTTTTACAGTTTGGATATTAACCCCTTATTGAATATATCATTGCAAATATCTTCTCCTATTTTATAGGTTGCCTTTTAGTTTTGTTGATTGTTTCCTTTGCTGTGAAGAGGGTTTTTATTTTAATGTAGTCCCAATAGTTTATTTTTGCTTTTGTTTCCCTTGCCTCAGGAGACCTACCTAAAAAAATGTTGCTATGGCCAATTTCAGAGAAATTACTACCTGTGTTCTCCTCTAGGATTTTTATAGTTTCAGTTCTCACATTTAGGTCTTTAATCCATTTTGAGTTTACTTTTGTGTGTGGTGTGAGAAAGTGGTCCAGTTTCAGTCTTTTACATGTAGCTGTCCTGTTTTCCCAACACCATTTGTTGAAGAGACTTTTTCCTATTACCTATTGCCTTCTTTGTCAAAGAGTAATCGTGGGTTTATTTCTGGGCTCTTTATTCTATGCCATTGAACTATGTGCCTATTTTTGTGTCAAAACAATACTGTTTTGATTACTACAGCTTTGTAGTATATCTTGAAATCTAGGATTGTGATATCTTCAGTTTTGTTCTTTTTCACGATTGCTTTGACTTTTGGGGGTCTTTTGTGTTTCCATACAAATTGTACAATTACTTGTTCTAGTTATGTGGATAATGTCATTGGTATTTTGAAAGAGATTGCATTAAATGTGTAGATTGCTTTGGGAAGTATGGAAATTTTAACAATATTTGTTCTCCCAACCCACGAGCATGGAATGTCTTTCCATTTGTTTGTGTCATCTTCAATTTCTTTCATCAATTTTTATAGTTTTCAGAATACAGGTTTTTCACCTCCTTGGTAAGTTTACTCCTAGGTATTTTGTTATTTTTGGTGCAATTGTAAATGAGATTGTTTTCTTAATTTCTCTTTCTGCCACTTCATTATTACTGTATAGAAATGCAACAGACTTCTATATGTTGATATTGTATCCTGCAACTTTACTGAATTTATCAGTTCTAGCAGTTTTTTGATGGAGTCTTTAGGGTTTTCTATATATATTATCATGCCATCTGCAAATAATGTGAGTTTTATTTCTTCCTTACCAATTTGGATGCCTTTTATTTCATTTTGTTGTATGACTGCTGTGAGTAGGACTTCTAGATCTGTGTTGAATAAAAGTGGTGAGAGTGGACATCCTTGTCTTTTTCCTGACCTGAGGGAAAAAGCTCTGAGATTTTCACCATTGAGTATGATGTCAGCTGTGGGTCTTTCATATATAACCTTTATCATGTTGTATGTTCCCTCCAAACCTACTTGGTTGAGGTTCTTTTTTTTTTTTTTTTTTAAAGATTTTATTTATTTGACAGAGCACAAGCAGAGGGAGAGAGAGGGAGAAGCAGGTTCCCCGCTGAGCAAGGAGCCCGATGTGGGACTCGATCTCAGGACCCTGGGATCATGACCTGGGCCGAAGGCAGCCACTTAACCAACTGAGCCACCCAGGCGTCCCTTGGTTGAGGTTCTTTTTTTTTTTTTTTTTTTTTTTTTTAAATCATGAATGGATGTTGTACTTTGTCAAATGATTTTTCTGCATCTAGTGAAATGATTGCATGATTTTAATCTTCTTTCTTGTTAAAGTGATATTATCAGTCAATGTGATTTGTGAATATTGAGCCACACTTGTATCCTGGACTAAATCCCACTTGATTGTGGTGAATGATATTTTTAAGGTATTGTTGGATTATGTTTGCTAATATTTTGTTGAGGATTTTTTCCATCTATGTTCATCAGAGATACTGGCCTGTAGATCTCTTTTTGCTAATGTCTTTACCTAGTTTTGGTATCAGGGTAATGCTAGCCTCAGAATGAATTTGGAAGCTTTGCTTCCCCCCCACCCTTTTTTTTAATAGTTTGAGAAAAATAGGTATTCAACTCTTCCTTAAATGTTTGGTAGAATTCACCATTGAAGCCGTCTGGCCCTGGACTTTTGTTTGCTGAGAGGTTTTTTTTTAAATTATTATTACTGATTCAATTTTATTGCTGGCAATCAGCCTGCACAGCTTTTCTATTCCTAATCCAGTTTGGGAGGTTATAAGTTTCTAGGAATTTATCTATTTCTTTTAGGTTGTCCAATTTAATTGCATATCTTTCATAATATTCTTTTTTTTTTTTTAAAGATTTTTTATTTATTTATTTGAGAGAGAGAGAATGAGAGAGAGCAAGCACATGAGAGGGGGGAGGGTCAGAGGGAGAAGCAGACTCCCTGCTGAGCAGGGAGCCCGATGCGGGACTCGATCCAGGGACTCCAGGATCATGACCTGAGCCGAAGGCAGTCGCTTAACCAACTGAGCCACCCAGGCGCCCTTTCATAATATTCTCTTTCATAATATTCTCTTATAATCCTTTGTATTTCTGTGGTGTTGTCATTTCTCCTCTTTCATTTCTAATTGTGTTTGAGTTGTCTCTGTCTGTCTCTGTGTCTGTCTGTCTGTCTCTCTCTCTTTGATGTGTCTGGCTACAGGTTGATACATTTTGTTGATCTTTTCAAAGAATCAGCTCCTGGTTTCAATGATCTGTTCTATTGATTTTTTAAGTTTCTACTTAATTTATTTCTGCTCTAATCTTTATTTACTTCCTTCTGCTGGTTTGGGGGTCTTGTTTGTTGTTCTTTCTCTAGCTCCTTTAGGTGTAAAGTTAGGTTGTTTATTTGAGATTTTTCTTCCTGAGATAGGCCTGTATTGCTATAAATTTCCCTCTTGGAACAGCTTTTGCTGCATCCCAAAGATTTTGGATCATTGTATTTTAAAATTTTCTCTTTGATTTCTTGGTTGATCTATTCATTATTTAGTAGCATGTTATTTAACCTCCATGTATTTGTGTTCTTTTCTTATTTTTTTCTTGTGGTTGATTTCTAGTTTCATAGTGTTGTGATCAGAAAAGATGGATGATTTGACTTCAGTATTTTTGAATTCATTGAGACTTGATTTGTGGTCTAACATGTGATCTGTCCTGGAGAATGTTCCATGTGCATTTGAAAAGAATGTGTATTCCACTATTATAGGATGCAATGTTCTGAATATATCTGTTAGATCTATCTGGTCCAATGTATCATTCAAAGCCAGTGTTTCCTTGGTGATTTTCTGTTTGGATGATCGATGCATTAATATAAGTGGGGTATTAAAGTCTCCTAGTATTACTATATACTATTAATTACATCTTTTATATTTGTTAATAGCTGTTCTGTGTATTTGGGTGCTCCCATGTGGGATGCATAAATATTTACAATTGTCATATCTTCTTGTTAGATTATTCCCTTTATGATTGTATAGTGTTCTTCTCTGTCTCTTGTTAGTCTTTGTTTTAAGCTGCTTTGTCTGATACAAGTATTGCTACCTCAGCTTTCTTTTCACTTCCATTTGCGTGACAGATGTTTCTCTACCCCTTCACTTTGAATCTGCGTGTGTGTAGGTCTGAAATGACTCTCTTGTAGGCTGCATGTAAATGGGTCCTACTTTTTAAATCCATTCAGTAACCCTATATCTTTTGATTGGGGCAGTTAGTCCATTTTCATTTAAAGTTATTATTGATAAGTATGTACTTACTGGCCTTTTGTTACTTGTTTTAATGTTGTTTTTGTAGTTTTTCTATGTTCCTTTGTTGCTCTCTTCTCTCATTGTTTGCTGGCTTTCTTTAATGATATACTTGGATTGATTTTCTTTATTTTTTGCAAATCTATTACAGGTTTTTTATTTGTGGTTACCATTAGGTCTACATATAACATATTATGCCTAAAGTAGTCTACATTAAGTTGATGATCACTTAATTTTGAATCGATTCTGAAAGTAATAAATTTTTACTCCCTTTCCCCCATACTTTAGGTATATGTAGTCATACTTTACATTCTTTTATTTTGTGAATCCCTTGAGTGATTTCTTATAGATATACTTGACTTGACTGCATTTGTGCTTCCTTCTATTCTTATTCCTGTTTATGGTCTTTTCTTTCCACTCAAAGAATTCCCTTAACATTTCTTGTAAGGCTGGTTTAGTTGTGATGAATTCCTTTAACTTTTGTTTGTCTGGGAAACTCTTTATCTCTCTTATTCTGAATGATAGCCTTGCTGGATAGGGTATTTTTGGTTGGAGGTTTTTTTCCTTTATGCACTTAGCATATATCATGCCACTTTCTTCTGGACTGCAAAGTTTCTGCTGAAAAATCAGGTGATAGCATTGTGAGGTTTCCCTTGCATGTAACTGCTTTCTTTTCTCTTTCTGCTTTTTGAGTCCTCTACCACTACTTTTTGCCATTTTAGTCACTCTATCTTGGTGTGGACCTCCTTGGGTTGATTTCGTTGGGGCTGGCCTATGCCTGCTGGATCTGGTATGTTTCCTTCCCCAGATTTTGGAAGTTTTCAGCTATTATTTCTTCAAATAAAATTTTCTACTCCCTTTTCTCTCTTTTTCTGGTATTCCTATAATTCAAATATTATAATGCTTGATGTTATTACTGAGTTCTCTTCACCTATTCTCATTTTTTATTATTTTTTTTTCTTTCTCCTGTTCATCTTGATTGCTTTTCATTTCTGTTTTCTGGCTCACTGGTCTGTTCTGTTTTCTCTAGTCTACTATTTAGTTATTCTAGTCTACCACATAGTCTGCTATTTTTAATTTTAATTATTGAATTCTTCATCTCTGATTTGTTCTTTTTTTGTATTTTCTATCATTTATTGAGGGTCTCACTGAGATCCTCCACTCTTTTCTCAAGTCCAGTGAATATCCTTATGACCAGTATTTTAAATTCTCTGTCAGGAGCTGCTTGGGTGGCTCAGTCAGTTAAGCATCTGAGTCTTGATTTTAGCTCAGGTCATGATCTCAATGTCGTGAGATCAAGCCCTGTGTCAGGCTCTGCCCTCAGCCCCGAGTGTTCTTTCGATTCTCTCCCTCTTCCTTTGCCCCTCCCCTCTCTTGCATGTACTCTCTCTCTAAAAAAAATTTAAAAAAAATTCTCTGTCAGGCACATTGCTTTTCTCCATTTCATGTAGCTCTCTTGCTGTGATTTTGTCCTGTTCTTTCATTTGGGACATAATCATCTGTCTCCTCATTTTGTCTAACTTTCTGTGTTTGTTTCTATGTGTTAGAAAAGTCAGCTATGTCTCCTGCTCTTGAAAGTAGTGGCCTTATGAAGAGGTCCTGTAGTGTCCTGCGGTGCAATATTCCTTGTTCACCAGAACCTGGCACTTCAGGGGAGTTTCTCCTTTGCACATTGTGTGTACCCTACTGTTGTTGGCTGAGCCACATTTGCCTTCAGTCCAGTCATCTGCAATGGCTATCTTTGCCTGTTGTAGGCAGTGTTTGGTCCCTGTGTTATTAATGGGCCAGTCTGAGACTTCCTTGGGCTTGAGTTGTTAGACCAAGCATTTGTCAGAGATGCAGTCCCAGTGAACTCCAGGGTGCTCTCCCTGTGTTGTTTCCTGAGAGGCTTTCATTGGTGGACAGGACCTGAAGTCAAACCAGATGCCTGCCACTGGCCTATTTCTGGGGCCACAGTAAACCTGGTGTGTGTAGTTATCTTCCTCAGGACAGGAGTCACTTTGGAGTGATGCTGGCCAGTGTCAGGGCTGCTTGCACAATGCCATCCTTTTGGCACCACTTTGGATGGGCTCCTGCTGAGGGTGGGTTGGATGGGGCAGATCTGCATGAGAATGCGAGGGGTGGAAGGCAGGTACTGTTAGCAAGCTAGGTGGAAAATATTTATTTTGGTTCTCACATGTATGGAGTTATCTAGGCCAGGGGGTGGGGTGATAGATGGTGCCTGCCAGCTCTTTTGTTCTTGCAGAAGTCCATAAAGAACCCTGTCCCTCTGGCACACATTCTGAGTTTAGTAAATAAGTCTCCTTCTCATATACCCCAGTTGTTCTTCAAACTGCTATTTCTATGCTGTATCTCAGTGGGGCTATTTGTTATGCTCTGGCTCTTTAAGGACGAGCACTCATTTTCCTATTGCTCTCTGGCTCTCCCAGAGCTGAGTCTGCTGATTTTTTAAAGTACCTATGTCAAGCCCCACTGATTGTAAAAACTTGTGAAATTAGGCCCCTGTGGTTTTCAAAGCCAAATGTAGGGATTTGTCTTCCCAATGCTAGTCCCTGTGCCTGAGGTGCCTGGTGTGGGTCTGCTCCCCCCCTTCTCTGTGTTTGCAGTGTCCTTTCCTCCTGCAGAGAGTCTTGTGGGTTAGCTTGTTTCCCAACCATGTCTCTGCTCTTCCTACCATTTTCAGTGTGACCTCTTCTCTATGATTAGCTGTGGAGAGTCTTTTCTGTTGGTCTGTGTCCTTTTCTAGGTTATTTACCCTGCTGTGGGTGTTATCTAGGTGCATCTGGGGGTCAAAGTGAGCTTAGGATCCTCCTACTCTGCCATCTTCTCTAGAACTGGTATTTGTATTTTTAATTTCCCGAGGAACCTCTATACTGTTTTCCATAGTGGCTGTGCCAGTTTATAATCCCCCCGCAGTGCTCAAGTGTTTCTTTTTCTCTACATCTCTCACAGCATTTGTTATCTTTTGTCCTTTTAATGATGGTCATCCTAACAGGTATGAGGTGATATTTCATTGTAGTTTTGATTTGCATTTCTCTGATGACTACTGGTATGAGCACCTTTTCATGTACCTGGTGGTCATTCATATATCTTCTTTGGAAAAGTGTCTATTCAGGTCATTTACCCATTTTAATTGGATTATTTTTTGTTTGTTGCCATTGAGTTCTATGAGTGCTTTATTTTGGATATTAAATGTTTATCTGATACATGGTTTGCAAATATTTCCTCCCATTCCATAAGTTGTCTTTTCACTTTGTTGATTGTTTCTTTTGCTGTATAGAGGCTTTTAAATTTGATGTAGTCCCACTTATTTTTTATTTTGTTGCCTTTGCTTTAGGTGTCATATCCAAAAATCATTGCCAAGATCCACATCACAGAACTTTTTCTTTATGTTTTCTTTCAGGAGTTTCATGGTTTCAGGTCTTACCTTTAAGTCTTTAAACTATTTTCATGAGTAGATAAGATGGGGGTCTATTTTCATTCTTTTACATGTGAATGTCCCATTTTTCCAGCACCACTTAATGAAGAGACTGCCTTTTCTCCATTGAATATTTCAGGCTCCTTTGTCAAATATTAGTTGACTGTATATTCCTGGATTTATTTCCGGGCTCTCAGTTCTGTTTCAATGATCTATTGTTCTGTTTTTATACCAGTACCATATAGTTTTAACTACTATAGCTTTATACTACAGCTTGAAATCAGAAAGTATGATGCCTCCTGCTTCGTTCTTTCACAGGCTTGCTTTGGCTATTTGGAGGCTTTGGCAGTTCCATATAAATTTTACACTTGTTTTTCTACTTCTGTTAAAAAAAAAATGCCATTGGAGGCTTGATACAGATTCAAAGAGAAACATATACCCTGATGCTTATAGCAACATTATTAACAGTAGCCAAATTATGAAAGAACCCAAATGTCATCAACTGATGAATGGATAGAGAAGATATGGCATATATATATATAATAGACTATTACTCAGCCATCAAAAAGAATGAAATCTTACCATTGGCAGTGATGTAGATGGAGCTAGAGTGTATTATGCTAAGTGAAATAAGTCAGAGAAAGACAAATACCATGATTTCACTTATATGTGGAATTTAAGAAACAAAACATATGAGCATCGGTAGAGAAAAAAAAAGAGAGAGGCAATCCATAAAACAGACTCTTAACTATAGAGAACAAACTGAGGGTTGCTGTAGGGGAGGTGGGCAGGGGGATGAGTTAAGTGGGTGATGGGTATTAAGGAGGGCACTTGTTGTGATGAGCACTGGGTATTAAATGTAAGTGATGAATCACTAAATTCTACTTCAGAAACTAATATTACACTATATGTTAACTGGAATTTAAATAAAAACTTCAGAAAATGTATTAATTCTTTAAATGGATTTTGGTTGTATTGAAATTTTAACAGTATTCTTCCAGTAAAAGAACACAGGATACCTTTCCATTTTTTTGGTGTGTTCTTTGATTTATTTCATCAATGTCTTATAGTTTTCCAAGTAGAGAACTTTCACTTACTTGGCTAAGTTTATTCCTAAGTGTTTGTTTTTATGCTATTATAAACGAGATTGTTTTGTTTATTTCTTTTTTTAGATAATTTGTCATCAGTATATAGAAAAACTACTGATTCTGTATGTTAATTTTGTGTCCTACAGCTTTACTGATTTCATTGATTAAATCTGTGTGGGGGGGATTCTTTAATGTTTTCTCTATATAAAATCATGTTGTCTTCAAATAGGGACATTTTTTCTTCCCAATGATGAGGCATTTTATGTCTTTTTCTGGCTTAACTGTTCTGGCATGGACTTCTATGTAGAATAAGAATAGTATGAGTGGGCACTCTTGTCTTGTTTTTGATCTTAGATGAAAAGCTTTCAACATTTCATTATTAAATATAATGTTAGCTGTAGGTTTATTCTATGTGGACTTCATTGTGTTGAAATATGTATCTTCTATAATTTAAGATTTTTATCTTACCAACATAAGATTTTTATGTTGAATGTTATAATATGTTTTTACTGTGTCTATTTAGATGAACATGGTTTTTTTTTGTTCATCTAATTAATGTGCTATATTACATTGATTGATTTGCATGTGTCCAACCACCCTTGCATTCAAGGTATAAATCCCACTTGGTCATGGTGAATCATCCTTTTGATGTGCTACTGAATTCAGTTTGCTAATATTTTGTTGAGAATTTTGGCATCTATATTCACCAGAGATATTGGTCTATAGTTTCTTTTCTGGTAGTGTCCTTTTCTGGCTTTGGTATAAAGGTAACGCAGGTCTCATGAAATGAGTTTGGAGGTGTTCACTGCTGTACAATTTTTTTGAAAAAATTTGAGAACTGGCATTAGTTCCTAAGTGTTTGGTAAAATTCACCAATGAAACATCTGGTCTGGGCTTTTCTGTGTTGGGAGAATTTTGATTACTGCTTCAGTCTCCTTACAAGTAATTGGTCTATTCCAGATTTTCTGTCTCTTCCTGATTCGGTTTTGGTGAGTTACATGTTTCCATTTTCTAGGTTGTCCAATTTGTTGGCATATTCTTGTTCATAGCAGCCTCTCATGATCCTTTATATTTCAGTGGTATCAGTTTTAATGTCTCCTTTTTTATTTATAATTTTGTTGATTTGGGTCCTCTTTTTCTCTTTGGTTAGTCTAGGTAAAAGTTTGTCAATTTTGTTTATCTTTTCAAAAAACACTTAATTTGGTTAATTATTTGTATTGTTTTCCTGTTCTCCATTTCATTTATTTTTGCTCTATTATTTTCTTTCTTCTAACTTTGGTCTCTGTTCTTTCTATTTTATTAAGATGTAGAGATAGGTTTGTTTTTTGTTTTTTTGTTTTTTGTTTTGTTTTGTTTTTGGTGGGGTTGGGGTGTCTTTCTTCCTGATATAGGCATTATTGCTATGAACTTCTCTCTTAAAACCACTTTTGTTGCCTCCCGTAAGTTTTGGTATGCTGTGTTTCCATTTTATTTGTCTCAAGATACTTTATTTACCCTTTACTTTCCTCTCTGATCCACTGGTTGTTCAGGGGAGGTGTTGTTGAATTTCTATGTATTCATAAATTATTCAGTTTTCTTGTTACTGATTTCCAGCTTCATACCATTGTGGTCAGAGAAGATATGTGGCATGATTTCAGTCTTTTTGAATTTTCCAAGGCTTGTTTTGTGGCCAAAAACATGGTCTCTTGCAGAAAATGTTCTATGTGCAATTGAGAAAAATGTATATTTTGCTGTTGTTGAATAGAATGTTCTGTATCTCTCTGTTCTATTTGGTCTAACGTGTTGTTTAAATCTGCTTTCTTATTGATTCTCTGCATGATCTAATTGTTGAGCGTGGGGTATTAAAGTCGTCAACTACTATCATATTGCTGTTTATTACTCCTTTTACTTCTATTAGTTTTTGCTTTATGTATTTAGGTGCTCAGATCTTGGTCACATAAATATTTATAATTGTCATATCTTCTTGGTGGATAGATCCCTTTATCATTATGTGACCTTCTTTGTCTCTTTATGCCATTTTCAAAGTCTGTTTCGTCTAAATATAGTTATCTGCTTTGTTTTTCTTGTTACCATTTGCTTGAAATGTCTTCTTGCATTCTTTACTCTCAGTGTATGTGTGTCTTTAAGGCTAAAGTGAGCTGTAGAACCAGAACAGCTGATGATATATGTGTGTTCCAATTTGAAAGCAGGCAGGCTCAAGATTCATGCTAAGAGACACTATTTCAGTTTGAGTCCAAAGGCAGAAAAAGATGAATGTCACGACAGTCAGGCATGAAGAGTTCCCCTTTACTCAAAGAGGTCCAGCTTTTTGTTTTATCCAGGCCTTCAATTGAATAGATAAGGCACACTGACATTGGGGAGGGCAATTGGCTTTACTCAGTCTACTAATTCAAATGGTAATCTCATCCAGAGATGTCCTCACAGAGACACCCAGAATAATATTTGACCACATATCCAGGTACCGCATAATCTGGTCATGTCAACACATGAACATCACACTGGGCCAGGCATTTCACATAATCTTCACCCTATTTGAGGGATGAATGGTTAAATAAACTTGTGGCACATCCATGCCTTGCAATACTGCTCAACAATAAAAAGAAACCAACTATTTATATACACAATATGGAAGAGTTCCCAGAGAATTATGTGAGTGATAAAAGCCAATGCCAAAAGGTTACACACTGTATAATTCCATTTATATAACAACCTTGAAATGACCCAGTTATAGAAATGGAAAACAGGTTAGCGGTTGCCAGGAGTTAAGGAAGTGGGGGAAGCTGGTAGGGAAGCAGGTGTGGTTATAAAGGGCAATGTGAGCCATCACTGAGATAGAAACATTACTTATCTTCACTGCATAGGGAATATACAAACTTCACAGGTGATGAAATTGCATAGATCTAAATAGAAAAACACACATCCCAGATATATGGATGCCCAGCAAGGTAAATCAGAATTGCTGTGGTGCTGTCTGGTGTTTGTACATTTTTACAGTCACTCCTCAGCTGATTCTAATGTTACATCAGAGTTAAGAGTCATTGACCAAGGCATTTTCAAAGAAATAACTTGATAAGAATTTTACAACATATTTTTTTCTCATTTGATTTTGTACTTTTTTTTTTTTTATTGTATTAGTCACCATATAGTACATATTTGCAACACACTGCTAGCAAAAGCAGTTCTGTGTAATAAGACATTAAAATCCCCAAATCATTAATTCCTATTTAGATGTAAATGGTATGTAAATCTATAATAGCCCTCCAAGTATTCCAAATCCTTGCTACTCAAACAGCTTTCCAGGACATCATCTGGGAGCTTTTTAGAAATGCAGAATTTCTTGTCCCACCCCACATCTACTGAATCAGAATTTACCTTTTATGGATATCCCCAGATGATTCAAATTCACCTTAAAGTTTGAGAAATACTCATACAGATCCTTCCTTAAATGCATATGCTCAGAATTTTCTCATAACACTATTTTCTCAAACACAATTGTCAGAGAACATAGTTGTAAATAAGTAAATCTATTGTGATGATAATTTTTTAAGATTTATTTATTTATTTATTTGAGAGAGACAGTGCCCACACCCTCTTGTGCCCAAGTCAGGGGAGGAGCAGAGGGAGAGAATCTCAAGCAGGGTCTCGGCTGAGCCCCCAGCCAGATGCAGGGGTCTCGATCTCACAACCCTTGAGATCATGACCTGAGCTGAAACTAAGAGTCAGATGTTTAACCAACTGAGCCACCCAGGTGCCCCTATTGTAATGATAATTTCTATGAGGAAATTAAATCTCTTAAGCCATTAAATGGCATTTCTAAAAACACGATGTGTTGGTAATACTTAATATGATATATGGTAGAAAATGATCTATCCAAAAACACCGCAGTGTATACACAAAATAATGGGAGTGGCTTTCACAACACAAAGAAGCTTTAATTGCATTAGATGAAATCTCATTTGTGATTCATCTTTCAGATGTGTGGTGTTTGACTATATCTTTTATGTATAGATAATTTTGGATTGTGTCATCTTGGGTGCAAAAAGAGAAAATATTGTGGGTAAGGAGTCCTGATGTTTAGGTTCTTTTCATAGAATTACTGCTCACTGGTTGAATGGTTTTGGAGGTGTCAGCTTCTTTGTCAGTAAAGGACTGGCCTAAATGGGGCTATCTCATAAGTATTTACAGAGACATAGTAGAGTTTATCCTTGGGGGGAAGAAGGACAGGATCCTTGGGTAAGGATCTATAACCTTCCCGCTTCCCCTCCCAATTTTTAATCAGAGAGTTTAATCAGTGATCTGTTTTACCTATTTCAACTTTCATGCAACCTCATTTGAATGAAGTTTTCCTATTTAAAAAAAGCTGGAAATAATTCCTAATTAAGGTTTCTTGGAAATACTTTGATTTCAAGTTTAAGGACCATGTGGTAATGAGGTCTACTGGACACAAAACATATACAGCATTTAGAATATTGATCTGCATGTGGTGGGCACTAACTAAATATTTTAAAATTGATTCTTACCTGTCTACCAGACATCCTCAGAGTTGCACTGCTGAGCCTAAGTGAGCTTGCAGTACCACGTAGGGACATTCAAACACCAGTTCTTCCATCAACAGGTTTATGTGAGTCTGTGCAAGTAATGTAATTTCCAGAAAGCAGAGTATTCATAGATAATGAGTCCCACAGTCCCTTAACCACAACTCCAAAGTCCAAAAGGTCTGAAAAATAGGTTTTGTAAATGAATTAGAGGCAAATCTGACCTGAATATAGATGGGACTATGAATAGTTCTATGTATCCCACTTAAATCGATGTGTCATTGAAGAAATATTAGGTTACAGGCTGCTGCCCCAGGGTTGCACAGGGGGTTGTATGCATCACAGTACTTTGTGTTGGGTGGGCCACCAAGTAGCTGACCCTGGCAGTCTTACTGGGGATAACTCCTGTGGGAAATACCGGGGGAGGGAATGAAGCAGGATCCCATAAGGAAAGCCTGCCGGACACCTTGCAGATTCTTGTATTGGCAGGGTTAGCCGGGTTCCTGAGCCCCACTGGGCTCAGTCTTGGCTGGGGACTGACTGTCCAGAAAGAACAAGGCCTTGGCTTGAGAGGATGAGGCCAAAGTACTGACCGCTGGAGGCTGTCAGCTAACTGTACTCATTACAGCTGAATAGAAGGTTCTTTGTGAAGTGCGATCTGAGAGGTACTATGCCACAATTTCCACATAGCTGTTTCTTCTTTTAAACAGCTTTAATGATGTATAATTTATGCACCATAAAATTTGCCTGGGGAAAGTGTGCCGTTCAATGATTTTAGTAAATGTTTATGGTTGTACAACAAAAGTCATGATCCAGTTTCAGAATATTTCCATCACCCCAAAATGTTAGCTCTCTCTTCCTACTCCTATCCCCAGTGCAGAAACATTCATCTGTCTTTCTGCTTTTATGGTTTTGCCTACTCTAGCATTTTTATCTAAATAGCATCATATAACATGTAATCTTTTGAGTCTGGCTTCTTTAACTTGTTGTGTTTCTTTGGGGATGATCCGTGTTGTGGCATGCTATCAGTAGTGGATTCTTTTGTATGGCATGGATATGCCACATTTTGTTTATCCATTTCTCAGTTGATGGATTGCTTCAAGTTTTTGGCTGTTGTGAATAAAGTTGCTGTGAACATTTGTGTACAATTCCTGGTGTAGACACATTTTCATTTCTCTAGTAATGAAGTTGCTGGGTCATATGGTACATGTTTAATTTTTTTTCTTTTTTTTGTAGATTTAATTTTTAAAAGAAACTGCCAAACAGGTTTCAAAGTGACTGTACCATTTTGCAGTCACACCAGCAATGTATGAGGTTTCTAGTTTCTCCACATATTGGTATGGTCACAATTGTTGGTTATAGCCATTCCAAAGGGCATGTGTGGTATCTCGTTGTGCTTTTAACTTGTTTCTCCAGTGACTAATAATGTTGAGCCTCTTTTTGTGTTTATAATCATTTCTATATGTTCTTGCAGGAAATGTCTTTTGTCCATTCTTTATCTTCTTAATGAATAGAAGTTCTTTACACAGTCTAAATAAAATTGCTTTATCAGATATATTGCTTGCAAACATTTTCTCTTAGTCTGTGGCTTGTCTTTTCATTTGCTTAATGGTTTCTTTTGAAGAGCACACACACACACAAAAAGTAACTTTGAGGTCCAATTTATTTGTGAATTGTGCCTTTAGTATCTACTTCATATCGAAGACATCTTTGCCTAATCTAACGTGAAAAAGATTTCTTGCTGTGGTTTCTTCTAGACATTTTATAATTTCAGTTTTATGTTAGGTCAGTGGTTCTCAGATGGGAGCAGTTTTGCTCTCCAGAGAACATTTGGGAATACCTGGAGACCTTTTGGATTGTCAGAACTGGGTGGAGTGTGCTACTAATGCCTAATAGGTAGAGGTCAGTGATGGTGCTAAACATACCACAATGCACGGGACAGCCCCCCAACAGCAAAGAATTATCTGGTCCAAGATGTCAGTAGCGCTGAGGTTGACAAGCCCTAAGTTGGGTTTCTGGTCCATTTCAAGTTAATTTTTTTGTACGGTGTGAGGTAAGGATCTACACACTTTTTTTGCATGTAAAGGACATATGTGCATTTTTTTCTTCTCGTTTTTCTTTTTCCATGACATTTGTTGTAAGGAATATCCTACTGCATTGCATGGCCTGGCACCTTTGTTGAAAATCAACTGACCATAGATATTAAGATTTACACTTAGATTCTCTATTTTGTTCCCTTGATCTACATTCCACTTTTATGCCAACACCACACTTCTTGATTGCTATAATTTTATAGTACATTTTGAAATCCAGCAGTGTAAATCTTCCAACATTGCTTTTTCTAAAAAATTGTTTTGTCTACTAGGGGTTCTTTGCATTTTCATATCAATTTTAGCACCAGCTTTTCAAACTCAACAAAAAAAGCCACCTGGGATTTTGATGATTACATTTAATCTATAGATGAATTTGAGGAGAACTGACATCAATATTGAGTCTTCTAATCTGAAAACTTGGCATATTTCTCCATTTTTCTCAGCAATGATAGGTTTCAGTATAAAGGTCTTACATTTCCTGAAATTTTTTCCTATTGGGTTTATTTTTAGTTGCCATAGTAAATGTAATTGTTTTCTTAATTCCATTTTTGAATTGTTTATTGCAGCATACAGAAAGTTTTTTTTCCTTTTTTAAAAATTTTATTATGTTAATCACCATACATCATCAGTTTTTGATGTAGTGTTCCATGATTCATTGTTTGCATATAACATCCAGTGCTTGTATATTGATTTTGTACCCTGTAAATCTTGCTTACCTTGCTTATTCATTCTGTATTATCTTTGATTCCTTATAATGTTCTATATGTAATAGTAACCTTTGAGAATAGTTTTACTTCTTCATTTCAAATCTTCATGCCTTAATTCCTTTTTCTTGCTGCCTTCTCTAGGTGTAATCAGCAATACAATCTTATATAGAAATGCTGAGAGCCACATACCTTTCAAAATTAAAAAAAAAAAAAAATAGAGTTCTGGGACTATGTTTTAGGTAAGGGATTACAGACCTGTAGCTACTAACTTCTGGGATTGTTAGGAGATTAAATGAACTACCACATATACAATGCTTTGTGTAATTCCTGAAACAAATCAGCACCCTCATAAAATGTTACCTTTTAGAAAGAATCTCGACCAGCCACTGGCAGGCCAGCATTAGGGATCAGAACTTGGCACTGAGATGCAGACCTGGGTGGTCGTCTGTGGCTGATGGGGTAGGGGACGGTCCCCAACAAGAGTCAGCACAATTTTCGTCAGCCTCCTCAGGAATCTTTGGTGTTGTGGGAGCTCTGCCAAAGTACCTGAGCTTCAAAGTAGCCAAGCCCACAATGCCTGTGGACATAGTGAAACAGGGTTTATAACGTGGAAGGAGGGGACTGGTGCCGCTGAGTTGAGGGGATTGTTTGGGGCATAGATTATGTTAAAACTAAGAGGAAACCTTTATTTCCCTGTGCATTGCTATCTCCTTCTTTGAAGGTTTACTCTAGAAGCTGTTCCACTGTATTTGTTGAGAGACTTGAAATTTATTAAGGGAGTAACAGCGGAGATGAGGAACAGATAACATGGGGAGGGTATAGTATCAGCAGGAAGTCTTGGTGGTACCTCCAGCCTTGTTGGGACTTAGCATTTCTCTCCTTTAGAAGGGGACCAGTCAGTGTGTATATGATTCAGCCCCACTGCCAATTTCCTCTAAGGAATGGCAAGCATTGTACAGCCAGTGGAGGCCATGATCTCTTGTTGGTAATGCTCTCCTCACCATAAACTAACCTGGAGAAGTAGGGCTCCTCTGGTGGCATTAATTACTGCCAAGCTCCCACACCTGTTTTCATTAATTATTTTAAGAAGAATCTCAGGTAGGTAAAAAGTAACCCTAATAACTGATTGATATCCTTAGTACTAGGATATGACATGTCAGTAAAGATCTTCGAGTCCAACCCAGAAACTTAAGGCGTTCTTTGATCTCAGTAATAAAACAACTTAAATGAATTCCCACTCTTTATTTAACAGTATGGTGCTTCCATGACCAAGGTTCTATGACCTCTTAATCGTGATCATCACTAAAATACTAAGATTGGCATTACATAGAAAAGGCCCAAATAGGGCTGGTCAGTGCTTCTGTAAAGCACACATTCAGTCATCAGAAAGTCACATGGAGGAGCTTCTTTATATAAAAACCACAAGGCACATGTGTGATGATATAAAAAAGCATCGTTTCTGCATCCATCCCTTCTCTCGAGTGTTCGCTCATGTGAATGTCCAAAGACAACTTTGTGAGCTGTTGGCGGTAGCCCCGTGGTATTGACTGATGGCCCCATCATTGCAGCAACAGATAGTCATCAAAGGCACAGACCTTGTGCTGAGTGATTGAATCTAGAGAAAGGGAAAAGCGGTTTAGTATTTATAATGGCCAACCATACAGTAAAATAACAACCTTTTTGTATACATGCAAGGTCCTATTTTAAAGTCTTAAATGGCTTAGAGCTGCCTTGTCTACATGTCCGCATAGCACATGTGGCTATTTAAAATTAAATAAATAATTCAGTTCCCCCATCACACTAGCCACATTTTAAGGGCTCAGCAGGCACATATTCCTATAGATACGGGACTTAGGGTGTTGCCATCATGGCAAGATATTGTGTTAGGGTGGAAAGTTTGCCGGTCTGTGGCATGACAGACCAGAATTCTAATCTCTGCTAGCTACAGAAAATACTCTCTGGTACAAGGCAAAGTCTATATAAATATGTAAGTTTCCCATACAGCACTACACATTCTAGGCCATGTATCTATCCCATCTACCTAGCTGAGTACTTTATGCGGAGTACAGAGTTCGTTTCTACAACTCATGTCTACATCTTTCAGTTGAAGAAGCTGGACTAGTGAGCTCTGAAGTCCCGTCTGTTTGAAAGCCTGTTATTTCATCAAAGTCACAGGAAGTCCCCTGGTCCAGGATAAGCTAGGGATGCAGGAGACAGTACTGCTCCCAGCCCTGCTTGTAGGAGGATGAGAGAGGAATGCAGTGGGTTGGCAGCACTGATGGAATTACAAATTAAATTACAGTTAACTTACTAATTACTATTATGATCCACAGGGGTGGACAAATTATACTGAAGGATATTAAGATGCCACAATGATGAGCGAGAGCAGATAGGAAGTCAAAAAGAGGTTTGTTCTGTGAATACAGGAAGACAATGGAAGACAAAGTGGCACATCTTAGTTGTAGGTCCCGATAGTGTCCCAGAATTTAGTTGTGACCTGTCTAGTACAAATGTACTTTCCCACAAGAGGTCTGAACTGGTGAGATGAATTTCAGAGGGGAGGAGCACTAACACTTGTTATACATACTATATACATGATATAACATTAAAATTAATATACCTGATGTAACTTTTACAACCATTAGTAGTACTAAGCACAACCACTTACTTCACACTGCACTGAAGTGGCATTATTATGATTTACATTTTACTATTAGTCCTTTATTCATGGTAAGTATTGTACATGTTTTCTGTCATTTGCCTTTTGACTTCTCTTATGCAAAAGTTTTTATGTGTGCATTCAGATTATGTAAATCTTTTACCGCATCTGGATTTTGAACCATAGGTAGAAAGCTTTTCCCTATACCCAGTTTTAAAGCAATTCAAAAAATGACACACTTATAAAAAAGTAACACACTTGTTCTGATGTTTATATGAAAGAAAAAATACATAGCAAGACAATTTTGAAAAAAAGGAATAATGAGAATCTGATATACTAGATACCAAAACATACTATAAAATTACAGTAGTAAAACAGTATGTAATTAGCATAGAACCAGATAAATGGATCATTGGGAGAGTCCGGAAACGTGTCCATGCATATATGGGAAGTTAACAGATGAGTCAAAGGGCAT
Source organism: Halichoerus grypus (assembly GCF_964656455.1). Taxonomy (NCBI): domain Eukaryota; kingdom Metazoa; phylum Chordata; class Mammalia; order Carnivora; family Phocidae; genus Halichoerus; species Halichoerus grypus. The sequence continues at coordinate 201,977,735 of NC_135714.1, forward strand.
TCAAAAATCAGTGCAGAATGGGTGAGTTACAAACAGATGGAATGATCCCTTCACATCACACAATAAATAAATTACAGATGAATTAAAGCTGTAAACATGAAAAAAATGATGGAAGTAATAATAGAGATAGGAGACTAGTTCTAAAGCTCAGGGGGTAGAGACAAATTTCTGAAGTGAAACCCAAATTCATGTGCCTTGGGAAAAAATAGGCATTTGAATCCACAAAGATTAATAATTAAATATTAAAACCTCTGTAACACAGAATACACAATAAACAGAATTAAAGATGAGAGAGGTTGAGAGAATTTTTCACTAACAACACAAGATTAGGGTCCATATTATAGAAGTATTCTGCAGAACAGTGTGAAAAAAAAAAATAGCCCAACTTAAAAATAGGCCAGGGATAAGGATAAGCAATCCACAAAATCTAGATCCCCTCTCTAAGACAGTCGTACTCATCAGTAACTTAGTAGTTAGGGAACAACAAATTAAGTAATGTGATCTATTTGTTCAATTCATCAGATCACCAAATACTGAAAATATGGGTCATGCCCAACACTGGTGAGGATGTGGGGAAACGGGGATGTCTGTAGGCTGTGAAAGTATAAACTCGCACAACGGCGTGTATTGAGACTTAAGTACACCTAAGCGAGGGCACAAATCTGCTTCGCACAAATACTCATGCCTGGCATCGCGCTCGAATAATTATGGCTCAAAAGGATTTCTTAAAGTTGAATTCAAATCGTTCCAATTAGAACACACACACAAAGTTTCTAATAGCTGAAACAGGGGAAATCATCCCAAACATCTAATAATGAGTGCGTGGAGTACTTACACTCCCGCCAGAGGTTAGGAAGAACAAAGTAGCTGCTTATGTGTTAAAATGGAAGCTCTCCTGGATGGAGTTAAATAAAAACCCAAGGAACAATGTGTGACCTTCCATCTATCGGAAAACGCTCAAACAACCTATAGGTTTATATACATTTATTTCTATGTAAATATGTTTTGAAAAGTAAAAAAAAAAAAAAACACACTCTTCCATCTTTACGGTAGTTGAAGGAAGGGTTATAAGATTTCTCTATCTGAAGTCTTTGACCATGAAATCAAGTGTCACTCCACACATCCACGCATTCATCCATCTATTCATTCATTCATTCATTCATTCATTCTGGTGGAGAAAAAAAGGTTGACTGGAGAAGGAGCAAGTTTTAAATTTAGATAAAATAAAACAGAATCCTAATGTGACCTCATAACAGTCGGTGGCTGGCCCGTCCCACGTGGTTTGGTGTGCTCCGTGATGGTGCTACATGAGGAATCAACCCGTGGACTTGCGAGAAATGGCATCGAGGTCTGTGTAGTGTTGTGCCGGTGCATATAGTGAGCAAACCCAGGAGTCAGGACAGAAAAGCACCTGACGGTGGAGTGATAGCTGGCTCCCAAACGTGTAAGCACACACATGAAAAATGACTTTTATCTAAGTTCATTTGTCATCTGAAGACAGCCACGTCCCCAAAATTCCAATGTCACATCATACGAATAATCCTCAAACACCCCACGAAATGTGACCAATAGGACAGACGTCAGAGCAATGCCAGTCCTGCCCAGGGGAAAGACAAACAGTACATGAGCAGCTCCCATGAAATTGGGGGAAAAAAAAAAAAAAAAAAAAAAGGTTGTGTTTGTTTTATGTTAACAAGTCTATTTATTTAGCAGGTCTTCGCACACATTTATGCATAAATTAGTTTACTGGCTGTGCTTCTGTGTGGTCTGATGATTAGGATAGTGAAGGAACATGCTGCTGGCTATTTTTTTATAGTGTGGTGGGCAAGTCACTTTATTGAACTGACAGTCTCATTGCCAGTAGCTAATGGTACTGTGTGTGGAGAGTGCTAGAACACTCAGGACCCCACTGGGAGCTTTATCTTATCACAAGAAGCGGACAATTCTAGGGCTGAAATGGGAGTGGCCATGTAGCCAGACATTCACTCAGTTATGGCATCGGCTTTCCTGCTCTGTAGGATGAGGGTCACCCAGCCTCTGGGAACACTTAGGACAGGCGTATGACACGGAAGGCACCCTTATCAGTTGGGCCCAGCCGGTCACAAATGAACCTAAAGTCCTTTCTCCTAATGAGCCGGCCACTGCCCACCGTGTAACTGTCATCTGCTGATCTCACTTCTCTCTGGAACCACACCAAACAAGACTTCCTGGCCTCTGTTGTGCAGTAGTCTTGCAGGCTCCTCTTCTGTCTGAACAAGCCCCTATCCCTTCAGGACTTCTTCAATGGATCCTGATCTCTAGGAACGTCACCATTCTCTCAGATGCTCAAATTCAAGTCTAGGAGTCATCTTTGACTCCTCTTTCCTGGTATACCACGTGCAGTCTATCAGCAAGGCCAACTGGCTTTAGAATTTTTATTTAAAGTCTGGCAACTTAACACCACCCCCACTGATATGCCCCTAGTTGTGACCACCTATTACCATTTATCACCGGAACCGCCGCAAGAGCCCAAAAGTGCTCTCTCTGCTTCCGCTGAAAGGTATGTATTCCCCCCACTTAAAATCCTTTGGTGACTTCCATTTATACTCAGAACAAAAACTAAAACTAAAGTTCTCACCATGGTCCAGCCTCTGGCTACTTCTCCAGCTTCATTTCTCATCACTTAATTCTCTTGCTGGGTTTCAGACACTCCAGTGCCTCTGCTTCTTCTCCACCTTGATCCTAGCTGTTCCCTTAGCCTGAGAGGCCAGTCCCTTAGATTGACACAAGCCCACCCTTGTGTTCATCACTGGGGTCTCAGCTCAAATACAGCTCTTTAGCAAGGAGCCAACCTCACTGTCCCTGTAAATACTCATACCCTGTTTTCTTTGTAGCATTTATCACCAACAGGATTTTTAAAAATGTTATTGTCTGTCTTCATTAGAATGTAAGTCCCAGAGGGGCAAGTCCTGTATCTGCTTTGTCAACTCCTATTCCAATAGTGCCTAGAATATGCTCAGTACATGATAGGTGCTCAAAACAAATATAAATTGAATGAATAGGTGAATGACCAGACATCATGTGTCATAGACCAATTGCTTAGACCAATGGTCATAGACCATAGACCAATGGTCATAGACCAATTGCTTGGTCTAAAATAATGGAGCATTCTCAACATTTTTTTCTGCTCTGATACTATGCTGGAGACATTCACATATTGGAAACTTTTCCAAGAGTATACCAAGAATGTGGGCTGTGTCACAGACAAGATAGTCTAATTGTTTATGCCTAGTATACCAACTTTCACTTCCCACCCAAGAAATGTGAGTAAAACACTATTACAGGGCTAGCCTTGAAATCGCTAGTTTTTCTATTATGTTTTCTAT